>NC_140593.1:1093864572-1095064572 GCF_964204655.1 Triturus cristatus
GTCGCACTGAAAAAGAAAGGTGTAGAACGTGAAAAGGGGGCAGGGTAGAGAGTTCCTGACCCCCTAGCCTTTGTCAGGGGGTCCCTGAAGGACCCCGAAGGGTGAAAAAAACATTTTATTTATTATTAAAAAATCGCGGGGTGCGCGCAACGTGCGCGCACGGTGAAAAACCATTAAAAAAATAAACATTTTAAACTGTTTATAAGTTTATAGAAGATATTAACTATGCTGTTCAACTTTATCCAAATAAAAAAAAAAAGAGCTGAGCCATTCCATATTACAGGGTACAGTCAATCTATAACTATATACATAGGTAGTTTATTGTAAAATAAATATATAAAAAAATATAATAATACATACATAAATTAGCATTTAAAAAACCTTACAAATTCACTAAAAAAACCATAGGTTTCACACACGTTATAGTTAGAAATTAGCATTTAAAAAACCTTGCAAATTCACTTAAAAAACCATAGGTTTCACACACGTTATAGTTAGGAATTAGCATTTAAAAAACCTTGCAAATTCACTGAAAAAACCATAGGTTTCACACATGTTATAGTTAGTTGGACATTTCACTCGTAAAAAACCATTGTAATTCCCCCGTTATAGTTAGTTCAGCTAACTATAACTCGCGCGACCGCAATCCACTGCTGATGACGTCACATATTACATCACTCATGTCATGGTCAGTGACATCACTGATGACATCTCAAATGACATCACTGATGACATCATCCAGTGAATATGTGTCTTTCTGAAAAATACATCTTTTTTATATATGTATATCTAAAGGTTAATGGAAGAATAAATGGGTAAATAAGTGTCTAAATGGATGTTTTTTTTGGTAAAATTAATTGTATAACTCACTTATTAACAGTATCTTAGTGAATACAGTGATGTAATATGTGACGTCATCAGCAGTGGATTGCGGTCGCGCGAGTTATAGTTAGCTGAACGAACTATAACAGGGGAATTTCAATGGTTTTTTACGAGTGAAATGTCCAGCTAACTATAACATGTGTGAAACCTATGGTTTTTTCAGTGAATTTGCAAGGTTTTTTAAATGCTAATTCCTAACTATAACATGTGTGAAACCTATGGTTTTTTAAGTGAATATATATATATATATATATATTATCTACTGGCGGTCGCCAGTAGATAGTTATAGTTACAACCTAGTTTCCATAGGAAATCTCAAAATTCTATTTTGAATAACTTTGGCGCCGGTTGACGAATCCTCGCTAAATTTTCAAAACTAATGGGGCGCTCCGTTCAGCTCCTACCCTGAAAGTCTCGGGGTGATTCGTCAAGCAGGGGCCGAGAAAAAAGGGGGGTCCCAAAACGCATTTTCCCCATGCATTTTTCCATAGGACCTTTAGACACAGCTACAGCCCGAACGGCTGAACAGAATTACTTGAAATTTGGCAGAGAGGTAGCCATAAGGTCAAGGAAGTGCCTTTTGCAGGTCTGGTGTAAATCTGTTCAGTATTTCCTGAGAAAATAGCATTTAAAAGCATATATATATGTGGGCGGAGCCTAACCACACATCTCATCCTGAGATCTGATTGGCTGTCAGCACTTCATCCAAGAAGTGTTGGCAGCCATCTTGGGACCAATATACATGATAGCACCTCATTAAAAAGCATTGCAGTTAATAGAAGGTTTTAAGACTTTAGTTACATTATAAATCATTTGTTGATGGTACCATACTCATTTTAGGAATTGTGGTATGTTCTAAGGTGATTTCACCATGTGAAAAAGCCTTCTGCTGGGATATCATGATTGAGAGAAAAATATTTTCTCATGCTTTTACCACAGAGGTTTGGAAGGTGATCTATAAGCTAAACTGAGAGCTTATTTTCTGTAAATTCACATTATCTTTCTCAGTCATGTGAGAATGAAGTCTGACATTCTCAGTAAAACATGTACATCCAACAAGGGCAGAGACTGTCAGTTGATTCCTTTGTGTTCTACTGCAGCTTCCCAGAGTGTTCCAAAGAACTACTAGAGCGCTAACAGTCCTACTTATGATAAACGTATGGCACACCTGAAGCCATCTTGCTTGGATTAAAGTGGTAACTCTTAAAACATTTAATTTAAAAAGGAACAAAATGAGGGGGTTCATTTTTCCATAAAAAGTATGATTAGTGCTGCAGAAAGAAAAATTAGGGCACATTTTGAGTGACTTCTCAAATCCTCTTCTATTTCATTAAAAAATTCTGACATGCAGACTGAAACATGCACTTTCAATACCAGCAGCAGTTTTCCCTGGTGAGCAGTAGCTTTACTACAGTGATCTAATGAGCAAAAAGAGTGCTAACATTCTGAATTTATGGCAAATGTGTGACACATCTGAATGCCTTCTTGATGGAATCAAAGTAAAAAACTGAAAGTATTTCCTACTGAGGAGACTGCAGTAAATGAGGAAATTAGGAAACTTCATAACAAATAAGTCTCCCAAGATGGCCACCAGAGACAAAAGAGCCCAAATGTAGCCCAAATATCACCCAGATGTAGCCCAAGTATAGCCCAATGACAGAATGTCCCAGAATGTTCTTAAAAACAACTAGAGCGCTTACTGTCTTCATTATGACAAAAGTATGGCACACCTGAAGCCATCTTGATTGGAATAAACTGGTAACACTTAAAACATTTAATTTAAAAAGGAACACAATGAGGGGGTTCATTTTGCCATAGAAATTATGATTAATGCTGAAGAAAGAAAATGAGGGCACATTTTGAGTGACTTCTCAAATCCTCTTCTATTTCATTAAAAAATTCTGACATGCAGACTGAAACATGCACTTTTAATACCAGGAGCAGACTTCCATGGTGAACAGTAGTTTTACTACAGTGATCTAATGAGCAACATTCAGAATTTATGGCAAATGTGTGACATATCTGAATACCTTCAAGATGGAATCAAAGTAAAAAACTGAAAGCATTTCCTACTGAGGAGACTGAAGTACATGAGGAAATTAGGAAACTTCATAACAAATAAATCTCCCAAGATGGCCACCGGAGACAAAAGAGCCCAAATGTAGCCCAAAATCACCCAGATGTAGCCCAAATATAGCCCAATGACAGAAGTGTGCAACACTTATTTTGTGTTTTTGCAGTGTTATATAGTGCAGACTTGTCAGGTATTGGAGTGCTTTACATGAGCATTGGTTACATCACACAAGAACAAATTCATTTTGGTTGTAGACATGGGGAGACTAAGTGATTTGACCAGAATCACAGAATGTCGAGCTGAAGCAGAAACTTCAACCTGGTTCCCCAGTTGCAAAGTCTGCAGTTCTGGAAGTAACACCACATCCTCTCCCCTAAGTGCAACATTTAATCAAGTGGTCAACTGGATAAAAAATCATAAAGATAACAAATAATTTAAAAGTGCTTTGTCGCGATTTGAAAACTCAGAAAATATGTCCTTATTTTCGTCTTTTAGAGCACTAACCATAATTTTGATGCCAATAAGACCCTCTCATATATGTAATTTCTAAAGGAAATGCTCTAGGTATTACAGTTTTGATTACATCAAGATGATGTCAGGCGTTCCACAATTTTGCAATACATATAGAATGTTAGCAATCTAGTTGTTCATTAGGATACTGTTGAGAGGCAGAGGCCAGGGGCACGGACTCTGAAAATTGAAGGCAGGTAGGAGGGTGCAAAGACAACAATTTAACCACACTGAGCAGGCAGGAAGGGCCGTGGAAGCACAACAGACTATGGAGGGCAGTGGAAAGGGGGGCAGGGGCAACAAACCAACAATACAGGACTTGCAAGAGAGGCTGTGGCAATGTAATAGACCATTGTGGGCAGAAGGAAGAGGCAATGGTAGTACAACCATACATGCCAACAGACCCGATTCAGCCAGGAAACGTCCAATGTTTTAAAGCTCAAATGGGCTTTATTTGATCTGTCTCCTGTCTACAATCTCATCTTTTTCAATGTAACTCAAAGGGGAAAATCAATACCCCAGTTTTTTTTCAAAATCTCCCTCTTACCAAGTTCAAAATGGTCACAAGTATGGTACATTGGATCATGGAAGGAAATGGGATAGGGACATGGACTTGGATAACAGAGGACAGGAGGGACATGGAGAGGTGCACCAAACTGACCCTGCAGGGCAGGCATCAGGGTTTGCAGCAGCACAATACACCACACAGGGCATGCAGGACGGGAGTGCAGCACAACAATCCATAGAAAGCAAGAGGGAGGGGACAGGACCATGCACATGGACAACAGAGAACAGAGGGGCAAGAGGCAATGGTAGCTAGCTGACCATAATGGACAGACAGGAGAGAAAGCTGCAGCATAACAGACCATAAAGGGCAGGAGGGACAGATCAGGGGCATTACAATGGAACAGACAAGCCAGGAGGGAGGGAGTAGGGGTCTGCACATGTAAACAGAGGGCTGGGGGCAAGGGGGCAGGAGCAGCAAGATAGCCATGGAGGTCAGGCAGGATGGGCACTAGAAGCAAGACACACCATGAAGAGCAACAGTGAGACTGTGATGGCATACACACAGACCATGGAGGGAAGGTGGGAGGGGGTCAGGGGCAGCTAACTGACCACACAGGGAAGGTGGGAGGGGCCATGGCAGCACAGAAGACCATGCATGGCAAGTGGGAGCGTTAGTGGCAGCACAATGGCTATGATGGGCAAGAAGGAGGGTGCAGGGGCATGCACAAAGGACGATGGAGGATAGAAGGGAGGGTCAGGACCTGTGCACAGACAAGAAAGTTCAGGGGAAGGGGCCTCACAACAGAACACACGGGGCAGGCAGGAGGAGCAGTTGCAGAGGGCAGAAGGGTGTGGCAGTACAATGGACCATGTAGGACAGGAGGAAGAGGATAGGGGCATGGCATGTGGACAGGCAGGGTGGAGGTGGCAGGGACAGGTTACAGTCATCTGACAATGCTAGGCAGGTGGGAGGGGAGTGGCAGCTCACCAGAACACTCAGAGTAGATAGGAGTGGCAGGTCCATGGGACATGGTGGGCAAAAAGGATGGAGCAGGGGCATGCACAAAGACATCGGAGGGCAGGGGGAAGGAGAATAGGGGCAGTAAGCTAAGCACAGAGTTTAAGCAGGAGGTCAATGATGGGGCATAGAATTGGGCAATGGAGGGCAGGAGGAGTGGACTGGTACATCATACTAAATTGAGGGCAGTGGCAGCACATCAGACCATGCATGGCAGGAGGGAGGAGGCTAGTCCATGGATTCACTCAACAGAGGATAGGGAGGAGGGGGATGGGGCAGCAAGCTAACTGTTCAGAGAAGGCGGGTATTAGGAACTTTATTGTTTTTAAAGCATTGTGTCTGTGCAAACTACTTAAAATATGAACAAGTATGCAGCATAATCTCACTTTTATTCAGGAAGAAGAGGACGTTTGTGACTGTGACTCCGGGCTCACTTGGCAGAAACACCCCCTGACCCTCCACCCCCTATCGCAAAATGTAATGCCCGTGAAAAGGGTAGGTGAACACAGTGTTATATAGAACATAGTCCTGAGAGCACGATTGAAAATGAAAACTAGATATAGTGTATGGTATAAACTATGCACCAAAAAGTGTGATATAAGATGAACCGGGCGTGAAATATAATATGCAATACATTGTGCGCAATGACAGATTCATTGGAGAGCGCGAGATAGCACAGGCACTAGCGCGTGCTATGCGATATGCGCCTTGGAGTGTAATATGCACAGGGCAGTGTTGTGTAACCTAACTAGTCTCTAAAGTTGTAATATAAAATATGTGCTGGGGAGTGTAACGTTGCATATGCACTGTGACAAAGATATGGATCCCAGATTGTAATATGTATGGCATAGCACTGTGCGTTATAACATAGGCATCGAGGAAGGCACGTTAGATGGGGCAATATAACCCGTGCGAAGACAAGTGTGGCATGACATATTCACGGGGTGGTGTTACAGTGCACATGGGCTAGAGAGTGTCATAGCATATGCACTAGCTAGTGGAATACAACACAGAGGTGTGTGGCACTCGGCAGGCAATGGTGGGTGTAACACAGCATTGGGCTCTGTCAGGAGCGCGCTGTGACTCTTAAGTGATGTTCGTCCCCTTTCCAGAGAGTAAAATAAAAAAGTATTACACATCCGGCAGTGGATGTGTGTTTTATTAACCGTGAGGGGGGTTTCTTGTATAGTTGTGGTCGAATTTTTGTCGAATCCCCTTTGAATGGCTTGGTGTGCATGTGTATTAAATGTGCCCGTCAATAGCTACCCATGTTTGTATAAATAAACGACAAGGGTGTCTACCGGGATTAGGCACGGTAGGGCATCAGACATGTCAGAGCTTCACTAGTGGTGTAAATACATTCCACGTGGATTCATTGCATGCATAGTCGCCTTTTAATGAATATCACGCAAATCGTCATGGTGATAGGTACGTACGGTTTGTCCAGCATGTCCTAGGTGTGTCTATAAATATATATTTTTTTTAAATAATAAAAAACAGTGGCCGGCCCTGGGGATTGGGGTCAAAAAAATATAATTAGGAGACAGGCCCTGGGGGATGGGGTCATCAGGGCCAATAAATTAGAATAAAAAGGGGAACCACACAGCCCCCCTTCTTAAAAATTAAAATAAATAAAAGACTGGCATCGTGCCGGAGGCCATGCCCCCTCCGTGCAGCACTCTGCAAACGCGCCCCCAACAGGCATCTCCAGTATGCGCCAGGGAGCTGCGCTGCAGACAGGTGTTCTGAGGCCAAGCCCCTTTTTAAACCTCTCTGCAACGCAGCTCTGTGGCGCTTACTGGAGGTACCTAGTGGTCTAGTTTGACCCTAGGGACCCTTAGGATTCAAGGGGACTTAATCTCTCAACTTAGAACAGCCACAGAGCGCGTTTACACAGTGGTGAAGGGAGGGGACGGGGCCTGAGGTGACGTGTGCAAACACGCACTATGGCACGTTTTAAATTGGGGGATATAATTTCCCTTCAATACTGAGGGCCCCTGGGGGCTAACTAGCCCACCAAGTGCTTCCAGTAAGCGCCACTGAGCTGCATTGCAGAGAAGTGGTCCAGGCCGTGCCACTTTTTACACCTCTCTGCAACGCAGCTCTGTGGCACTTACTGGAGGTACCTAGTGGGCTAGTTGGACCCTAGGGACCCTCAGGATTCAAATGAACTTAATCTCCCAACTAAAAACGGACACAGGGCGTGTTTACACAGTGGTGAAGGGAGGGGACGGGGCCTGAGTTAACGTGTGCAAAAACGCCCTGTGGCCTGTTTTAAGAGGTAGTTTTAATCCCCATGCCCTATTATATACTAGGGGCTTACAGAGGAGGTCATGCTAATCACAGGGGGACCCCAACGCATAATGTTCCCTAGTGTATGTAGGTGTTTTCACTGTATTCTAAGTGTCTTAACATAGCACTGGCTCTAGGACTGGTTAGTCAGACTCAGTTACCACCAGTATCCGTCTGAAAAAGTTGAGGGTACAGGATGATTTTGCAACAAGGCTTCTTTCTGCTCTTCTTTTTGTTCTTTCTGCACGTTATCCTTCTTCCTGCACTTATCTTCGTATTTGAGGACTTGTGTTGCTTCTTTCTGCACTTCTTTTGTTTCTTTCTGTGCATTTTTTCTTCTTTCTTCACATGTCCTATCTCTGTAGGCATAGTTAGAAATTAGCATTTAAAAAACCTTTGAAATTCACAGAAAAAAGCATAGGTTTCAGGCACGTTATAGTTAGGAATTAGCATTTAAAAAACCTCAGAAATTCACTGAAAAAACCATAGGTTTCAGGGGTGTTATAGTTAGCTGGACTTTTCACTTGTACAGAACCATTGAAATTCCCCCGTTATAGTTAGTTCAGCTAACTATAACTCGCGTGCCAGCAATGCACTGCTGATGACGTCACATATTACATCACTCATGACATGGTCAGTGACATCACTCATGACATCACTGATGACATCTCAAATGACATCACTGATGACATCACTGATGACATCATCCTTGTGATAGAGTGGCAGACCTCCTCTCACCATAATATAACCTTTGATACACACATTCAAAAATAGAGACTAAAATTTTCAAAACAATGGACATACCAATACCAGTTACAACAACCTCTTCAGTAATTCTAAGATCCACATACACATCCACTCATTCACCAACAGCCCTATACAGTCACTCATACATGTACTCACTCATCATATGTACTCATACACCTATACATCCTGTTACACAATGCCACTCATCCATAGAGTTACTCACACACATAGTCACTCATGCTAATAAAGAATCAAACATACATTTACTTGCATATACAGTTATACACACACCACCACACTTACTTCTACAGAAACTTACACATACTTAGTCTTTTAAACAATCACTTATAGAAACACATACTTATTCATACAGGAACTCTTTCAATCTCTCACTCTCACATATACTCACATATATACACCAATAGTCACATATACTAGTTTAAAACATATGTAGTTACTCATAAAGACACTATTGAGACAGTCATTCACTCACTAACACACCCATACACACACTCATCCACCCATACAGTCCTGCACACATGCTGTGTTCAACACATACAAACAGTGAGTCACTCATTCATGCACATATGCACTACGTAATACCCCCCACCGAACCATGCAGACACTCAGACTGATACTCAAAAAACCAACTAATAACCTATATAGACACCCGTGTAGCTACTCACCAACCCATGCAGCCACTTATACACAAAGTGAGAGACTGATACAGATATTTACATATTTAAACATTACTCACTAAGCCATGTATTCACTATGATACACTTAATCAGTCAATTACACAATCAATTTTTCAAAAACAAATCATCCATTTAGACACTTATATACCCATTTATTCTTCCATCGACCTTGAGATATACATATATAAAACATATTTAATTTTCAGAAAAACACACATTCACTGGATGATGTCATCAGTGATGTCATCAGTGATGTCATTTGAGATGTCATCAGTGATGTCATGAGTGATGTCACTGACCATGTCATGAGTGATGTAATATGTGACGTCATCAGCAGTGCATTGCGGGCGCGCGAGTTATAGTTAGCTGAACTAACTATAACGGGGGAATTTCAATGGTTTTGTACAAGTGAAAAGTCCAGCTAACTATAACACCCATGAAACCTATGTTTTTTTCAGTGAATTTCTGAGGTTTTTTAAATGCTAATTCCTAACTATAACGTGCCTGAAACCTATGGTTTTTTCTGTGAATATATATATATATATATATATATATATATATATATATATATATATATATATATATATTACGTTGTAGCAGCCGTATTGTAATGGCATGCGTTATAACGGAATGAGTGGTTTTGTCATACAGCTTGGGAATCCACGTGCCAACAGCAATGCCGTGATTGGCTGCCACCACTTCAACCAGCCCACAGCCCCCCTCCCCCCTTGCAAAAAAAGGGTGATACAGAGGGCAGAAAAACAAGCAGGAAAGGCCATACAGAGGGCAGAAAAACAAGCAGAAAAGGCAAAACAGAGTACTGAAAATGAGCAGAAAAGGCAAAAAGGAGAGCAGAAAACTAACACAAAAGGCAAAACAGAGGGCAGAAAAATGAGCAGAAAAGCAAAACAGAGCAAAAGAGGGCAAACCAGAGGACAGAAAAATGAGCAGTAAAGGCAAAACAGAGGGCAGAAAAATAAGCAGAAAAGGCAAAAGAGAGCAGAGGAGGGCAAAACAGAGTTTGCCCTCAGGTGCTCAGACACTCACATACCCACTCAGAGACTCATGCACCCACTCAGACATATACACACCCACTCACAGACTCACTCAGACACTAACACACCCACCCACAGACTCACACACCTACTCAGACACTCATGCACTCATTGAGAGACCCACTCAGAGACTCATGCATCCACTCGCATAACCACTCAGAGACACATGTACTCACTCATAGACCCACTCAGGGACTCGTACACCCACTCAGACACTCATGCACTCACTGACTCACAAACCAATGGAGGAACACGCAAACCCACTCAGACACTCTAACACCCACTCACAGACCCATTCAGACACTCACACACCCACTTATGTACCCACTCATACACCCAGTGAGACACTTATACAGATACTCCCAGACCCACTCACACACTCACTCTCAAAGGTTGAAATTAGGAAATAAAATTACAAAACCATTAGAAATTCACTTAAATACCAAAGGTTACAGAGTTGTTATAGTTAGGATATAACATTAAGAAACCATAGAAATTTTCTAAAAAAACCCAAAGGTTACAGGGGCATTTTAGTTAGCAAATAACATTAAAAAACCTTAGCAATTCATTGAAAAAAGCAAAGGTGACATGGACGATATAGTAGGGAAACAGAATTAAAAAAAAAAATCACTGAAAAAAACAAAGATTACATGCACGTTGTAGTTAGGCTCAAATTTACCTTGTACAAAATCTGTGAAATTCAGCAGTTATACCTGAGCTAACTATAACTTACATCGCCGCAATGCACTGCTTATGACCTCACATATTACATCACTCGTAACATGCTCAGTGACATCACTGATGACATCTCAAATGACATCATTGATGATATCATCCACTGATTGTGAGTGCTTTCTAAATGTTTCTGCATGTCAAACATATATATTAAGGTACCACAAACGTTAAATCAGTATACTTTGTCTATTACTAATAAGTGATTCTATTTTTTACCATATATTATGTGAGTGGCTTTGTGACTGTGTTTATCTGTGTGTGGGTGACTGGGTGTGTGATTGGCTGTATGGGTGAATAGGTGGGTGAGTCAGTGGCTGTATGGGTGAGTAAGTGGATGTGTGAATGGCTGTATGTGTGAGTGACTGGGTGTGTAAATGGCTATATGGATGAGACACTCTCTGCTAATTGATATAAACATTTTCCCTTAAGTAGAAGTAGAGTGTTTATACTAATTGTTTTTATTATTGTTAACTAAGATATCTGGATTTCACTTGAATTCACAATGCATCAAGTAATTTCTCAATATGCCATATATCCATTGGAAAAATAATGCAGTGTACTAGATCAAGAGACTGCAAAAAGCTCAAAATGCAGCAGAATGCCTGCTATTTGGGCAATAAAGATGACGAACTGTTGCAACGCAAGTTAAAAATCTGCACCAGTGGTGAGTGCAGATGAGAATCAATATTAAAGACCTCTAGATGATCCGCTAGTTTATTGACTGCCTCAAGGTCACCGTGATTGTCAGTTGATTAGAGGCTGCAAATGGAATAAGGGCTTTAAATCGCTTCAGTGACCCACCTTCCCGCTATTTGTCCACTGTGACATGTGCATTCTAAATGTGTTTAAAGAAGGATTGTAATTTTGATGAAAAAGAACAATGGAATGAAACATTTTACCTCCGGTGTTTTCAATGGACCCAGTAGTGTATGTTTGCATTTTGATTAACTTCACACTTTCACCCTTTTTCTTTATAAGTTGTGCTTCTAGAAGGACCAGGCATTGACATTAGTGAGGTTTATTGTTGTGACAAACTGCAGCTGCAGCACTATCTTCTTGTTTGCTGCCTTCACTTAGGCATCTGGCCAAGTAAACTGTGGGTGACCTGAGATTGATCTAAAGGTAAGCATCTGCTGCTACCACCTCCAAGGGATCCTACGCTGCTGTAGGGATGGATGTAGGTAGCCCCGCTCACCTGAGACTTTGGAGACACTGAGATGAGCGGGCAGAGAGATGTAGCTGGGAATAGTTATAGAATTCGCAGTAGGGAGCTAACACAGAAATCTTTCGCCGCACAATCCTAATGGTTCGCCACTGGTTAGTCAACAAGGGGAGGACAAGGAAACCCTAGAAGTCGGACAGGACCAATGGTAGACATCTATTTTGAGAAACAATGGTCCCATTCACAAAAAATGGATAAAATATCACAATTAATTCAATGAGAAATTGGAGTATTACACCATAGTCAATGCAAGAAGTAATAATTAATGCAATTTAATAAAGTTTCACGAACAACTTGATAAGCAAGCACAGTAAGTGAGCTAACGAGACAGGGTAAAAGGGAAATCAGCCGACTTCCTAAACCCAGGCAAATGACTTAAAAAGGTGACTTTAGGTGCAAAAAAATAGGCAATAGCAGAAAAAGTCAAATAGGCATCTCATACTCAAACATTTAGATAATAAATAAAATAGAGTTTAGAGATGGAAGTCGACGACGTTTTGATCCCCTTGAGAATAGTGGGATCTCTTCAGGACAAGGCGATAACAGAAATGCCTGGGAAGTTAGCCAGGGTAGGTATAGGAGGGAAGATGAGGCAGGGTAGGGGGAAAGAAAGGCGGGAAAAAGAAGGGGGAAGAAAGGAGGGAATGAAGTGGGATAAAATTAGTTGAGGGTCAAAAAAACACAAAATATAGGTACAATTAAGGTGATTTACGAGGGGGAGCAAAGGGGATACAAAGGCATAAAGTGGGTGACCCAGGTAAGGAAAAGGACAAGTTTGACAGAAGATAAAAGGCAGGGCACGTAGATGAACAGAGATAGTTATGAAGGGGGGAAGGAGAGAGAAAGAGAAAGAGTGCTGAGGGATAACCCAGTAAGGGGCAGATAAAAGGGGAAGGAGGAGGGAATAGAATAAACGGGGGAGGTGTGTGAAACGATCAGGAAAGGTTAGGAGAGAGCGTTGAAATGTAGTGGTGAAAGAATCAAGGGAAGGCAAGGTGGTAAGAGAGGCAACTTACAGAGTGAAAGGCGGAAGTAATCGAAGTCGTAAGCGGCGCAGGCACTGTAGCACAATGGCCTGGAAGGGTACGGGTGACCCAAATGGGGATGCGGCAGTGGCTGGGGGCCGTCACTACGGGCCGAGCGAGAAAGAGGAAAACGCGTTGTCCGAGCCGGAACCGGAGCCCGCAATGGGAGTAAGCTGAAGGTGCGCGGCGTACCTGCAAGGGCGGGAGAAAACACTTCACTCAAATGAATCACACTGAAGACGACATAAGATGGCAAGTTATTAGTGTGGTCCTGCAACCTTCCAGAAATACGAACACTGCTGCTATCCTCAACAAGGAAGAACTTAAATGGATAATCGGAACGCACAGCCTCCATACTGGATTGAACCGCATGGAGGACTGGTCTAACTTACTATAACCACACCATACATGGTTGTATTTGTGGACTGCCTTCTAAATATCCTTGGATGTGTTTACTGTGCCTGTTTTTATATTTATTCTCTGTCTATGCCTTCACTCTCCCCTCTTACATCCCCTTTTACCCCCCCTTCAATTGGGGACTTTTACCCCCCCCCTTCGTTGGGGGCTTTTGACTTCCCATCCCCTTCTCATGTAAATTGGGTGTTTCATAGTGCCACCATCTTACCCCCTCCACTTAGTAGTGTCCAGACTCTTCTCTGCCCAATTCATTCTCCCTTCCACTGTACCTTGCAGACCCCTTGCTCCTTATTAATTTCTATACAATTCCCCCTTATCTCGCTCATCCCTTCCTTCCCTAATTCTCCCTTGTTCTCACTGGCAAACCTCTTTCTGGCACCTGCCCGTTTCAATCTCACCCACTCCATTATGGCCACCCGTTTCACCTCTACACCTTGTACTTCCTCTATTTCCTTCGCTGGGCGGTGCCTATGTAGCCAGCCGCCTCCCCCCTGCTCCTCCTATTCGCTCGCACTGTCCGAGCCCTCATCCATTGAACCGTGACTCTGCCGGCTCACTTTATCGCACGGTGCTGCTTCATTTCTCCCTGACGCCCTTCCCAGGTATGGATCGCCACCCGGCCCTCACCACCCTGCCCAATTGCTGACTTCCCTCGGGGTCTTCCTTACAATTTTTTCCCCTCTCGCCCGATGTAGGTACGCCGCACCCTCTGAGCGCATCCTTATTCTGAACTCCGCTCCCGGCTCACCCGAGCGCGCGGCGGTGTTCCTCCGTTCTGACCATCCCCTCAGGTAAGGACCTCCTCTCTGCCCAGCCACCTTGCCACCTCGTATCTTCCACCTTCTGCCCCTCCGGGGCTTACCTCTTCCTAACGTTACCCTCTCTCTCGCCCTTGCAGGTACGCCGCGCACCTTCAGCTTACCCCCATTGCGGGCTCCGGTCCCAGCAGGGACCGGCGCGTTTTCCTCCTTCTCGATCGGCCCGTAGTGACGGCCCCCAGCCACTGCCGCATCCCCATTTGGGTCACCCGTACCCTTCCAGGCCATTGTGCTACAGTGCCTGCGCCGCTTACGACCTCGATTACTTCCACATTTCTCTCTGTAAGTTGCCTCTCTTACCACCTAGCCTTACCTTGATTCTTTCACCACTACATTTCAACGCTCTCTCCTAACCTTTCCTGATCGTTTCGCACACCTCCCCTGTTTATTCTATTCCCTCCTCCTTCCCCTTTTATCTGCCCCTTACTGGGTTATCCCTCAGCACTCTTTCTCTTTCTCTCTCTCTCTCTCCTTCCCCCCTTCATAACTATCTCTGTTCATCTATGTGCCCTGCCTTTTATCTTTGCCAAACTTGTCCTTTTCCTTACCTGGGTCACCCACTTTATGCCTTTGTATCCCCTTTGTTCCCCCTCATACATAACCTTAATTGTACCTATATTTTGTGTTTTTTTGACCCTCAACTAATTTTATCCCACTTCCTCCCCCCTTTCTTCCCCCTTCTTTTTCCCGCCTTTCTTTCCCCCTACCCTGCCTCTTCTTCCCTCCTATACCTACCCTGGCTATGTTCCCAGGCATTTCTGTTATCGCCTTGTCCTGAAGAGATCCCACTATTCTCAAGGGGATCGAAACGTCGTCGACTTCCATCTCTAAACTCTATTTTATTTATTATCTTAACTTTTGAGTATGAGATCCCTATTTGACTTTTTCTGTTATTGCCTATTTTTTTGCACCTAAAGTCACCTTTTTAAGTCATTTGCCTGGGTTTAGGAAGTCGGCTGATTTCCCTTTTACCCTGTCACGTTAGCTCACTCACTGTGCTTGCTTATCAAGTTGTTCGTGAAACTTTATTAAATTGCATTAATTATTACTTCTTGCATTGACTATGGTGTAATACTCCAATTTCTCATTGAATTAATTGTGATATTTTATCCATTTTTTGTGAATGGGACCATTGTTCCTTAAAATAACTGGTTAGTCAACAAGCAGTAACAGACATTGCCTCTGTAGGTCCCAAGAACAATTTAAACCTCTTGAGTAATTTTGCTGCAGCAGTGCACATTTACCCACATACAGTCAATCTAAGGTAGTAGACATAGATAGGTAGGAATGAAGGTAACTACAGATAATGGAAACCAATGATGCAGTGCTTGAACCCGTGCAGGAAGCAGAAAGTAGGCATGCAGTAGGCCTACACCATGGCTGGAGTGAGATGGTGAAAAAGCATGAGGCTAATCCCAGCTCAGCTGTGGAAAGGAAGTTCATGGTCCAAATGTGGTTGTTTGGGTTGGCTTTCAAATACAAAGTGGTTCTGTTGTGAAAACTCTGGTAAGGCTTTGGCGGGTGACAAAGATGCAGAGCAAAGGTGGAAAAAGGTCATATATAATAATTGGTGTAGGAATCCCTCCAAATACTGTTGTTAATAAGCAACAGTTCAGCAGTGTTTCTAGTTCCAAGTATTACCTCACTGGTTCATCCTAAGTCCTTCATTTGGTCCGGTGGTAGCCGATTGCGGCCACCGGCACTCATTTTTGGGAATCAGCACTTATTTTTTTGCATCATACATTTACAATAGCACTAGAGGGAAAACCACATAAAACGGAAAGAAGGGCGAAGTGAAAGACACAAATTGCATCAGAAAGAGAGAAAGCAGGAACCTGCAAGAGATAAATGGATTGGGAGAGTATGGTAGTGGATAAAAGAGGCATGAGGTGGATTTAAGACTAAGCAGCCTTGGCGTTTGGTACGCCGACATTCAGTTGCTCTTGCTGTGGGTTTCTGAGCAGAGCTTCTGGCACTCATTCTTTTACAAGTTAAACACTGTTCGCTGTCCCTCTGTGAGTGGTGTGACTTATTTTTCAAGGTAGTTGGCCTGTACCCTACATACAAAGAATTTGGATTCCTTTCTGGAATCTCCTTAGCTCAGCTGGGGATAAAGGGAAGCCCTTACATGCCTGGTAGCAGCAATGAAGTTCTGGCTGCAGGTGCTAAAAACCATGCAGAGACAGCATATGTTGATTATGGAGGCAGCCAGACTTCTACGTCCAGTCTGAATGGATTACAATGGCAATTAGATCACTACCGGCCATGAAAAATCCTGTCCTTCTGAGGCAGACCTTTTTATTAAATTATAATCTTGTAATAAAGCAACAGCACATGAACATTGTTATAATGTTTGGCAGTGAAGCAAAGAGCAGTTGTCAGAAAATAACACAAATTACAGCGTGTGCGGTCTAGAAGTATATATAGCAACGCATATAAGTGGATTTTACCACATATTTTCACAGTTAGTGTGACACAATTGTGTCATGTCCAGCTAATTACCATGGCTACCTGCTTCATGTTCCAATAATTGTGCCAAATACATTTTAACAGAAGCAAATGTCTCTTTGCCTAGATGCCTCCAGGTTCCTGCACCACATATTTTTTCTGCATGTATATTGGAGGTTGATAGACTTCTAAGCCAAACCTTTACTGAAAGGCGTGGGCAATGGAGCCAGTTGGAGGCTCTCTCCTTTTTTTGCTAGCAATAGCAGGATTGCCACTAATAGCCTCTATTGTTTGGGAATATCAGTTAAGTAGCCTAGCAGTACCACGTCTGGAGGTGCTGGAACTGTATGGTTGTATGACAGACCCATGCATGGCTAACCAACGCGTGCCTTAAAAACACAATGGGAACAACGAATGGATTCCTTCACCACTCAAGTTTTTACAATGACTTGAATGAGGGAAAGCACTCGACTTTGGAACACTGTAATTTACTATTCCAACTCCACTCTGCGCAACACTAGGGAAAGCATTGGACTTTAAAGCTCAACGCTGCTTTACCTAAGGCATGTTGTTGTAATGACATGCCTGGTAAAGGAATGCATAGTTAAGACGCATTCGTTGTTCCAACCACATTGCACAGGCAACGCTTGGTTCGGCTGTCGTTGCTATTTTCCAGGACTGTGTGATTCATTATTTGCATTATCTTGCCTGCCATCTTCTGCCAAAATGTAGGTATATTTCTATACGCCCATGCCAAAATCTGGATGTGGGGAGCCAAACCTGTGACGGGTACATGGCCTGAGGAGGGTCCATTTTATGTCACTGGTGTAAAATATAGTTTCAGGAGAAATGTAAAATGTAGCCGCTTATGACTGTAGTTCATTGTTGAGAGCTAAGCACAACAATAAGACTACTTATGCACATCCCATAATTTACCCACATCCTCATTTCACAGGTTCGTGGTCGGTAAATCTGCAACTGATCGTTCTTCACTCACCAGTTTATAGTGTTGTGAAACCCACTCTCTACTATACAACAAAACAACTACTTTGGTAGGCAGCAAATATTCTTGTGGATCCTTAGGGAGTGGAATGTAGTGTACCCTTGCTGCCTGTCTTAGTCTATAATATGTGAATATCCAGTACACTGGAATGGCATTTACTTTTTAATTCTTCTTCTGAAATGTCCTAAAGTAGTGAAGACATGGGAGCTAAGGGTAGCTTGTACCACTTTCTCTGTAGCCAACTGGGTTTTTTAACGGGGCATGGCATGGGCAAACTGCAGCCAACCTGGCATGCCCAGCTAATTGACCCCATGCTTTATTAGTAGCCGCAATTGTACTGATTCCTTCTCTGGGTATGTAACTGGTTTGAATACACATGACTGTAGAGTTTTGAATGCTGTCAGGTTCCACCACCATGTGTGGTGGGGCTGGGGTGTGCCAGTGTACTGCTAATGAGGCATGTGCCACAAAATAGTATATTCCCAGGTCTTACACAGCAAATCTGCTATTTGTTAATAGCATTGTCATGACTTCTCAGAGCAGCCATGCTACTTTAACAGCCTTTATTAGTCTGCTAAAATCCACGCATAGTGTTCTAAAGGAGCTTTGAGTAAATGAGTATGGAATATTCATAAGCAGATCCAGGACTTTAGGTATGACTCTCATTTTAAGTATATCCTACCAGTGATCGACAATAGTAGACGTATCCACTAATCAATCTGCATGTGAAGTTTGTCAACCTCAGGACCATTATTATCTCAAATCACGACCTCTGCCTCACACAGCCTTGCGACTCCTGAAAAGAAAATGATCATTGACCCTAAACCTTCGGAAGAAGAGCTTGGAGAGTGCATTGGCTACCTGTGCCCTGGGTCTTAAGAGAGCTGGCAGTGATCAGGACTGTTGGGGTGGTGAACAACAGCAGTTTTAAACCCTCCAGGCTCTCCTTGCCAGTCTGGGAATACATTTGTTGTCCTGGTTTCTCCTGATTTCACTGTAGCCCTACTCCCATTGTAAGATACTACTCGGGTTTGCAGGGCCAAATAGAACTTGCATATCACAGAGCACCCTTATAATGACCTAAAAGGTTTTCTCACACACTGATGTTCAATCTCCTTTATAACTGTATAAATTATGAGAAAGCCAGCTTCTTCAGTGTCAGGCTGACTTCTATATCCACCTCATCCACATTCTGTGGACAGCGCCTTGGTGAATATGAGGTTGGATTAATGCAACGTTGTCCATGCTAGAGGCCCAATGGAATAGATTGAGAAGTTACAAAGTATGCAAATAATGCTGCAAGACTCTACTTAAACTGAAAAAAAACCACATTTCTCATCACTTGAGGTACGCAACTGGTTCTCATGTTGCTCAAAAAATGAAGTAAAAAAAAAGTGACCAATTTCAAAGCATGAGAAGGCCAGATCACTAGACTAAGGTCTATTGTGGTCCAGCAAAGAGCATCTGATGACTCAGGCAAGATTGAAATTGCACCCGTATCATAGGCAACAATTAAATCTGGCTGATTTCAGGAAAATTAGTCTTATCAATCATAGATTTTCCTCTTAATAGGATACCACTAAGACTTCTCACAGCTCCAAAAAGGGACAGTGTCCTTTTGAGGGCAATTTAAATCTCAATGAATACTGGACCTAAATATCCACAGAACATCTTCATCCTGCCCTAACCCAGATTCACATTGTGTTGTGCAGCTTAAAAGGGCATTGGCTGCCAAGACTCCAGGACCATGACACAATGATAAAATAAATAAATACATTACCTAGGAAATTAGAGAATTTAGCCAAATTTCAGGACAATACAATTGAGTTCTAAGGGTGAAGGCCACATAAAGAATGGGTCGTTGGCTTGAGAACTGGTATATTTTAAGACACAGAACTTTTCAGTAAAATGTCTTTGCATAGGACAAAGCACTAAATCTAAAGCTTTTTTCAGTAGTACCTAATATCTTCAAGCATGAGACTAAGTATAATGCATTTCCCTACAGTGGGGAATGCATTGTCATGTAGACTACTTCTCCAACAGCTGGGCACTAGAATTTGGGTGGGGATGTAGCCCACAAAATCTGCAACGTCAACCACAAGCTTGGTTTTCATAGAAATACTGCCTTTCAAACCTCCCGAAGAGAAGATTATCATACAAACTAACAAACTCCTTATGTCAATATGGGGCCACGTGGGACAGAGATTTTGCCACTTCCTAAGGCATAAAATGTGGAAGATGGCCAGCAGACACAAACCTGTAATAAGATCTCTAAGGCCGCTCTCTGTCTGTTAGGGGTCAGTGACAGGCAATTTCCAGGCCGTGAGTTAGTCTGTACCTCCACAATCTTTCAAAGCTGTAATCTAAGGGTAAGAAAACTCCAGTGGTGCAATGGAGAACAGTAAAAGACACACAATTGATGGACGGAATGCAGAACAAATCAAAACATTCCCCCCCAGTCAAGAGATCTGGGTTAAATCCATCATTCTTTTGCTCACCGTGCCACCCCAGTTAAGACCTGGCCATATGCAAATCAGTCTTGACCCTCTGCCTCATGGGAACAGTCCAGCCCGAACTGCTAAGCCAGGTCCTCCCTGGACCGGAAACAAGCATCCTAGGACCGGTTTCGGGGTTTCACCCCTCTTCAGCCAGGAAGGCTTGATTCCAGTGGCACAGTGAGCCCAGGACCCACGTCTGGGCATACCTGGCGCACTTAGGGCGAGAAAGCAAAAGACACACAATTGATGGACGGAATGAAGAGCAAATCAAAACATTCATCCCCAGTCAAGAGATATGGGTTAAATCCATCATTCTTTTGCTCACCATGCCACCGCAGTTAAGACCTGGCCATATGCAAATCAGTCTTGACCCTGTGCCTCATGGGAACAGTCCAGCCCGAACTGCCAAGCCAGGTCCTCCCTGGACCGGAAACAAGCATCCTAGGACCGGTTTCGGGGTTTCACCCCTCTTCAGCCAGGAAGGCTTGATTCCAGTGGCACAGTCAGCCCAGGACCCACGTCTGGCCATACCTGGCACACTTAGGGCGAGAAAGCAAAAGACACACAATTGATGGATGGAATGCAGAACAAATCAAAACATTCACCCCCAGTCAAGAGATCTGGGTTAAATCCATCATTCTTTTGCTCACCATGCCACCCCAGTTTAGACCTGGCCATATGCAAATCAGTCTTGACCCTGTGCCTCATGGGAACAGTCCAGCCCGAACTGCCAAGTCAGGTCCACCCTGGACCGGAAACAAGCATCCTAGGACCGGTTTCAACCTGGAATAGCATGGTGAGCAAAAAAAACAATGGATTTAGGCCCAGATCTCTGTACTGGAGTGAATGTATGACATTGTTCTGCATTCTGTCCATCAACTGTTGTTTTTGCCTTTGTCACCCCGAGTGGGACGGGTATGCTCAGATGTGAGTACCGTGCTCTCCATGCCACTGGAATCAAGCTATCCTGGCTGAAGAGGGATGAAACCCCGAAACTGGTCCTAGGATACTTGGTGCCAGTCCAGGGAGGACCTGGCTTGGCAGTTCGGGCTGGACTGTTGCCATGACGCAGAGGGTCAAGACTGATTTGCATATGACTGGGTTCAAACTGGAATGGCATGGTGAGCAAAAAAATGATGGATTTAGGCCCAGATCTCTGTACTGGGGTGAATGTATGACATTGCTCTGCATTCTATCCATCAACTGTTGTTTTTGCAATGGCGAACAGGGACATAGATGCAATGAAAAGTGGATGGGCAAACTATCGTACCCCTTCAACCTGCAGCCCACTGCTTTTTAGTGGTGAAATCTGAGATTCACACCCCCCGAATCTCACTGAAAAGCTATGCTACTGCACCTAATTTCTGTTTTTTAAACTTTAGGGGCAAATGGTTAACTTGTAAGAGCACTTCCTCAGTAACAGAGGTAGAAATGTGGTAGGGTTTAATACTGCTTTAAAGTGGGACTTTTGGTCTCCTCAAGGATTTCTTTCAAATGGCATTTACATAGCTCAAAAAACTCAATGGCTGACTATGCACCTGGCAACCAGATAAAAAGGCAACTGAAACTTATGGCAAGTGGTGCATCTATAAGCTACTATAATTAGTAATATTTGCTTAAGATGACTTTACATATGGGACAAAAAAGCATTGCCTGTAGCCTTCTGCTCCACTTTTCAAAATATTACTGCCTGCTCTGTCCAGAGTCCATGTTCAAGGACTCAGGGGTTTAGCCCTGGGAAGCACAAATGCTACTATTTTGCAAACTTTGTCACTAGGAAACAGTGTAGTCTGTATCTGCAGCATACAGTTTAGCACATGCATTTTGTGAAGACAGACCTGAAAATGCCCTCGTCTTATGCTGGTGAGGAGACAGACCTCCTGTTTATGCCCAACTATCTTTGCATAATTCAGTAGGTAATTATAGTTAGGATCTAGTTTCCCTAGGAAGAGCATTTTGTCATTTGCCAATAACTTTTGTGTAGTTTGACGAATCATTGCAAAAGTTCCAGAACTAGTATGATGCTTACTGCAGCTGCTGTCTTGAAAGTTTCTGCGTGATCTGTCAGGTGGGGGCTGAGAAAAAGGGGGGGTCCCAAAACGTGTTTTCCTCATGTTAATTCCGATAAACATTTTAGACATGACTACAGCCCTAACTGCTCAATAGAATTACACCACATTTGGCAGAAAGGTAGCTGTTGTTCCAGAAATGGACCTTTTTGTAAATTGGCGTAAATTCATTCAGTAGTTTTGAAAATTTTAAGGAAAATCCCAATTTGTAAACGTATTTGGAAGCGGATCCTCCGAGGATCCTTGCTCAAATCTGATTGCCTGCCAACACTTCAAACTAGGAAGTGTTGTCAGCCATCTTAGAACTCGGCTTGAGCCGAATCCCCCCAAAAAACGTTAAAGAAAGGAGTTGGGGGCAGGGTAGGAATACCCTGACCCCCTAAGCCTCTTGGGGATATACCAGTGGGACTCCGCCAGGGCAAAATATATATTTTAAAAATATTTCAGTCGGAGCTGTGCTGGAGCCATGGCTCCCACCAAGCCATAAATAAATAGAAGTGCAGACTCCCGCATTTCTCTATTATTAAGCCCCTAGGTGGGCCAGGTCCCAGGGGCATGCAGGGTTAAATAAAATGTAAGGAGGGGTTTGTACTAGCCCCCCTCTATGTGCCCGGGGGGCCACTACCTCCTTGGGTTTATTGAAAAGAAATGTAGGGGACTTTGTGGACCCCCCGGACCACAGGATTCACCACCTCCCTGGGGCTAATTTGTTTGCTTTGGGGGGGCCACACAGACCCCAGTGCCCTGGGGACCACCACCTCCCCAGGACAAATTGTATTAATAAAATAGGAGGGGGCAGCATGGCCCCTTCCCAGGCCCTGCATGTTTTGCAGCTCCCTGTGAGTGAAAGCAATGCTGGCTCCCGCAAGAGGCGGGGAGGCGGCTGGGACCACGGGCCCTTAAGGCTCCCCCCACCGTCCCTGTGAAGAACAGAACGAGGCTTAATAAAGGTCAGAAACTAGCAGAAAGAGGCACAATAAATGTCACACAGAGGCAAGCTAAAGGTGAGAAATGAGAGAAAGAGGCAGAATAAAGGTCAGAAATGAGCAGCAAGAGGCAGAATAAAGGTGAGAAACAAGCAGAAAGAGGCAGAATAAAGTCAGAAACAAGCGGAAAGAAGGAGAATAAAGGTCGGCAATGAGCAGAAATAGGTTAATAAAAGCTGGGAAATGAGTGCAAGAGGCAGAATAGAGGTCACAAACAAGCAGAAAGAGGCAGAATAAAGGCCAGAAACTAGCAACAAAAAGTGAGAATTAAGGTCAGAAATGAGCAGCAAGAGATGGGAACAGAGGTCAGTAACAAGCAGAAAGAGGCAGAAAAGAGGTCAGGAACAAGCAGCAAGAGGCAGAATAGAGGTCTGAAACTAGCAAAAAAAGGAGAATAAAGGTCAGAAACGAGCAGCAAGAAGCAGAACAGAGGTCAGTAACGAGCAGCAGGAGGCAAAATAGAGATCATAAACGAGCAGAAAGAGGCAAAATAAAGGTCAGAAACAAGCAACAAGAAGAAAAATAAAGCTCAGAAACGAGCAGAAAGAGGGAAAATAAAGGACAGAAACGAGCAGCTAGAGGCAAGGTCAGAAACAAGCAGAAAAAGGCAGAGTAAAGGTCAGAAAGAAGCAGAAAGATCCAAAAGAGAGGTCAGAAATGAGCAGCAAGAGGCACATTACAGTTCAGAAACGAGCAGACAAAGGCATGATAAAAGTCAGAAATGAGCAGAAAGAGGCAAAATAAAGCTTAGAAACAAGGAAGAAGAGGTAAAATAAAGGGAAGAAACAAGCTTGCTGAGAATTGCTGAGATCTCGTCGGAGACCCCGCCCCCTTCTCAACCACTCTGCACAGGGGCCTTCTGGTGTACTACTGTTTGGGGGATGAACTATCTTTAGCTGCTGAGGGCCGTTGGGGGCCAAGAACCCTTATTGTTGTGACAAGTAAGTCCCCCACAGACGGACTGCTGAGATGTCATCAGATTCCCCAACCCCCTTTCTCAACTACTCTGCACAGGGGCCTCCTGGCATACTACTGGTTGGGGAGGAACTCCCCTTGGCTGCTGAGGGTCGTTGGGGACAAAGAACCCCTAATGTTGCGACAAGTAAGTTCCCCACAACCGGATTGCTGAGACCTCGTCAGAGGCCCCTCTCCCTTTCTCAAGTACTCTGCAAAGGGGCCTCCTGGCGCACTACTGGTTGGTGGATGAACTCCACTTCGCTGCTGAGGGTTGCCCAGCTGCTGGCAGGTGCCCGTCAAGTCTCTTTCTGCTCCCCGTGCATGCAAAATAATGTAATGAGAGCGCCAACGGAAAACAAAATGCATCTGTGTGTGAATGGATGTCTGAGTACAGGTATGGGTGTGTGTGACTTCATGGGTGGATAAGTAGGTTTGTGAGTAGCAGTGTGGGTGAGTGGGTGAGTGAGTGGCTGTGTGAGTGTCTATGTTGGTGAGTTAAAGCCCAAACTACTGGCCGGAATTACACCAAATTTGGCTGAAAGGTAGGTTTTGTTCCAGAGATTGTGCTTTTGGTGTAAATATGTTCAGTAGTTTTGGAGATATTAAAGGAAATCCAAATTTGGATATCTAGAGGCGCAGATCCACGAGGATCCGACAGTCCCCACGCTGAAATCTGATTGGCTGCCAACACTTTAACCAGGAAGTGTTGGCAGCCATCTTGGAACTTGGCTTCAGCCGAGCCCCAAACAAAAGTTAAAAAAAGAAAAGGGTGCAGGTAGGACTACCCTGACCCCCCCCCACTCTGGTGCTGTGGTCCCAGTGAGATCTCACCAGAGCAAAAAAGCACTTTTAAAAAAAGATTTATGCCACAAAAAGATGATGGATTTGCGAAGCCTTGGCTAATTTTTTAAAAAAACAAGCGCTTGTTTACATTATAGCGCCTGGGTGGGCCAGGTCCTATGGGCATGCAGGCATTAAAAAATAAAAGGAGGAGGGCACACAGGGTCCCCCACCTAGGGCTCTTTGAGGTCCAGGGACCACCAATTCCCCAGGACTTTGTTTTTAATAATGGAGGGGGCCCGCATGGACCCCAACTTCCCTGGCTTCTAGAAGCCCTGGGGACCAACACCACACCGAGGCTTTGTTTTTAATAATGGAGATGGGCCACGTAGGCCCCCCTCCTTGGCTTCTAGAAGCCTGGAGATGACCACCTCAAACTATTTGGAGGGGCCGCTCAGATCCCCCAGACCATGGGAACCACCACCTCCCTTGGGCCTGAAAAATAAATAATACTGGGCAGGGGGCTGCGCAGACCCATTCTGAGACACATACAGCCTGGGGACCACACCTTTCCTGGGGTCTTCCCATGCACAGAGGGGGATCACCCCCCCAGGGCCAGCTCCATGCTATGTCACAGGGTGCTCACCCCCAGGTCATAACTATTTGCTCTGACTTGGCGGAAGCTGTGACAGTGATATAATTTGAGATGTCATCAGTGATGTCACTGACAATGCCATGATGTAATATGTGAGGTCATAAGCAGTGCTTTGCGGGGGCGCACATTATAGTTGACTCAGGTAACTATAACTTCTGAATTTCTGTAGCCTTTGGTTTTTTCAGTGAATTTTAAAATATTTTAATGTTGATTCCTAACTATAACGTCCCTGTAACCTTTGTTTTTTAATGTATATATATATATATATATATATATATATATATATATATCTCAAAGCCAGTTCTCTGTCTCACGACAGAAATTAAGAAGCGCACTCACTTGTAAATAGAAGTTTATGGCAGTTTTATTATTAAAATCTCATCATGCCCAACGCGTTTCGCCTTAGCATAAGGCTTGTTCACGGGATGTTAACACAAAAGAAAAAAAGGGGGCATCTTTTATTTCAATAGGCACACAGTTACTTCCTGTTTGTGTTGCAGTGCATTATGGTTAGTGTAGTTCATTATTTAACAAAACTTGTAACATTCAAGTTAACTTAGTGAGATAGTGTGGTTTTTACTTTGTGATATGAAGGCTTATTACATTTTAATCAGTGATGAAGGGGTTCTCCCCGAAACGCGTTGAGTGTGTCAGAAGCTTGAAATAAACAACCACTTTGCAACTTAACTGGTCTACGGCGTGCTGTTTGAGAAGAAATAATCAGAATTAGCATGGATACGAACGCCCTTTAAACCTAGATCTGTATTTACACCCATGATGCCCAAAGATGGGCTGGATATCTTTGCAGAAAATGTCATAAAAGATCTGAAAGAATTAGCACACAAGAGCAGCAAAGAATTTTTGAGTACTAATCACAATAGGATGACCAAATACAATGAACTCATTGATAAGATCAAACAAAGACCGGACGTATTGTTCCGCTGGTCAGACAAGGGTGGAAATGTCGTTCTCTGGCCATTAGAACAATACAACAAAGAAGTGCATAACCAACTACAAAACAAAGATTGCTACAGTCGAGTGAGTCCGAACAGCATTGTGGGAATAAAAGAAAAATTCCACAAAGCCTTATACAACTGGAAAAGCATGGGATTACTCTCTAAGCACGAATTTGAGTACCTCAAAACTGACTATCCTACAATACCACTGCTATACTTAATCCCCAAGATCCACAAAAACAGTATGGAACCCCCTGGGAGACCTATAATTGCCGCAATAGGAGGTCTGTTTGAGAATACGTCTAGATACATAGACCACTTCCTTCAGCCCATTGTTTGCAAATCCAGCATACATTAAGGATACAGGGGATTTTTTAACAAAAATCTACAATGTAAACTGGAATAGTGATTACTTACTAATGACAATAGATGTGAACACGCTCTATACCAGTATCAGACATAAGGATGGACTCAATACCCTGAACTATTACCTTGGTAAAAGATCTATGCACCTCTTTCAACACTCTATGATGATTGTACAAATGGCAGAAATTTATCTAGATAATAATGTGTTCACATTTGATTACCTAACCCACAAACAGCTGCAGGGTACTGCTATGGGTACTTGCTTCGCCCCCAGCTATGCTAATTTGCATATGGGCTGGTGGGAGGAGCAAGTACTCAAGGCAACCCAACATGATACATTTACAGAAAAAGTGGTACTATATGTCAGGTACATAGATGACATTTTTATCCTGTGGAAAGGTTCAGCTGAAAGTGCCCGAATTTTCTCTGAAGAAATTAATAACAATTCTCTTAATCTAATGTTTTCATGCAACACCAGTGATAAGAGTATACACTTTCTTGACTTAGAGATCTATGTAGAGAATGGAAAACTACAGTCCAAAACATTTAGAAAACCCACAGCTGGCAATGCGATATTACACGTGCACAGTTTCCATCCCACCACTTTGAAAGAAAGCATACCCTATGCGGAATGCTTACGCATGAAGCGCAACTGTAGCACCCCCAGTGGCTTAGAACAATCCACCAGCGAACTCTGCAATAGACTAGAACATAGAGGCTACAGTCCTGAAACACTCACCAAAGCCAAAAATAAAACAGCCAACGTAACCAGAAGGGATCTTCTGTTCAAGGAAACTAAAATAACTCACACAGACAATGAACCTAAGAAAATGGACACGCCCAGACTAATAACAGGCTTCAACGCGTACCATGCCAATCTACGCAGAATAATACATAGGCATTGGAATGCAGTACGCAATGACCCAGTCATAGGCACCTTCTGTAACAAAACTCCCCAAATTACCTTTAGGAGAGCCAAATCGATGAGACAGGAGATAGTCAAAAACGCGCCAAGCATGAGTAAGGGTGGCACATGGCTTAAAACCCCTAAGGGATTTTATAAATGTGCCAAATGCAAGGCGTGCAAGCATGGTGTGAACACTAGAGAGGTCCAAATGCCCTTCAGGCAGTCCCCTTATGTGATCAGAGGCAGTCACAGCTGCAAATCCGATTTTGCGGTTTATGTTCTGAACTGCACATGTGGCAAAGTGTACGTAGGTAGCACCATCCACCCAGAGCATGTTCGTATTTTGCAACATCTTAGGGCCATTACAAACAATGACCCTACCTATTTCGTCGCTAGACACATTAATACAGCCCATAGTGGTAAGGCGCAAGACCTATCCTTCTATGTGGTGGATACCGTCCCCAAAAACCCAAGGGGAGGTAACAGACAACTCGCCCTTAGAAGGCTTGAATCTCGTTACATCATCCTCTATAATTCCAAGATTCCTCATGGAATGAATGCGGATGAAGCTTTAACTGTACACTTATAACTTTCCCCTAGCTGTCTGTCCCGCCCCAAACCCAGTCTCTGTAACGTCAGGTTACAATCACTTTTTTAATTTACTTTTATTAATTTTTTCACACTTTTCCACTCTCATCCTAGTTTACATTTTAATGACATCAGACTGTATGCTTTGTATTCAGTGTCCGTTTTTCCGAGTAGATAAGATTAGATATTATTTTTCTTATACAGAGGTGAGGGATAGCGCTTCACATACTTGGCCCACTTGGGCACCACAGTTGGGTTCCATTACTACTGTGCGCATTTACTACTGCCGCACTTCCCCGTATGATTTCTTTCATGCCTAGCTTATACAGGCGCTTACATATAGATATGCGCGAGCAGGGAGCAGCATGCCATTAGCGATCGCAGTTCTCCAGAGCTTCACCATCAGCATATGAGGCGGTCGCTCCCAACCAAGTCCCCCAATCGGCGCACTTGCAGGGCTAACTAGGAACAGCGTTATTATGATTATTAACGACAAACGCAAGTGTACGCACACTCCCCTAGTCCACTTGTTAATGACACCCTGATTGACACGTACTCAGCGCTCGCTAGATTGCTGTTTTTTCAATACACTCAGCCCACAGGGGCACCATAGTTGTCCTAACAGGTTACCGTGCACAATCCAATGCTGCCACATATATCCTACGTCTTCCAACATGCCCGCTTTACACACGCGCATTGATTTTCACATAGACGATGGCAGCGCTACGTGTCTATTTACAATACACGTACCTGTTAGCAAACTCTCGCAGACACTCTCCGTTTACATTAGCACTCACCACGGAATATTCGGACCTAGCCAACTCTTCCATGTCTACACATGGGGTGAGGTATGATGTCAAGTGTGAGTTTTTTAATTCTTGAAATTCACTTATCACCATTATATCACCTTTGAATATATGTATACATTAACAACAATTGTAATTACTTGCTTTGACCTTTTTGCACCATAAACAAATAATATCCACTGTCATGTTTAAATGGACATAGGAACCCTCTATGTCTATCACCAGGTTGGTGGTTGCTGTGACAACTGTGTGGAAACTAGGTGCATATAACCTTGTACTCTTGATTGAACCTGACGTAGTGACCAAGGTGGTACGCCGTCGAAACGCGTCTTAGGTTATTGTTTGGATTAAAATTTCTTTGCCACCATATCACGGAGTCAGTGCCTGTCTGGTCGCCGCCGTCAGGATTGGATAACAATATATATATATATGTATATATATATATATATATATATATATATATATATATATATATGGTCGCCAGTAGATAGTTATAGTTAGGACCGTGTTTCCATAGGAAATCCGCAACATTCTATTTGGAATAACTTTGGCGCCGGTCGACGAATCCTCGCGAAATTTTCAAAACTAATGGGGCGCTACGCTCCGCTCCTACCCTGAACGTCTCGGGGGAATTCGTCAAGCGGGGGCTGAGAAAAAAGGGGGGTCCCAAAACGCGTTTTTCCCATGCATTTTCCCATAGGACCTTTAGTCCGAGCTACAGCCCGAACGGCTGAACAGAATTACTTGAAATTTGGCAGAGAGGTAGTCCTCAGGTCAAGGATGTGCCTTTTGTAGGTCTGGTGTAAATCTGTTCAGTAGGTCCTGAGAAAATAGCATTTAAATCAATATATATATCTGTAAGCGCGCTCCGTGCGCTTACCGTAAGCTTACCGTACGCGTACGGTGCCGTGCGCGAGCTCAATTCTGATTGGTGGTTACATGACTGTAAACATTCAAATCGGTCGAAATCAGGAAGTGTCGGCCGCCATTTTCTGTCTCTCGCACTGATAAACAAAGGTGGGGAACGTGAAACGGGGGCAACGAAGAGAGTTGCAGACCCCCTAATGTTTGTCAGGGGGTCCAAGAAGGACCCAAAAGTACGAAAAATAAATTGAATAATTTAAAAAAAAAATCGCGGGGTACGCGTATGGTAAGCTTACCGTACGCGCACGGCCAAAAAAAAAAAAAAAAAAAATAAAGAAGTAACAATCACATTTATTAAATAAATTAAAGGACCCACAAGGGAGCAAAAAACAAATGTTACTGCGGAAAAAAAGGCGAGGCGCGAACGGCATGGACTGGCGAAGCGCACCGTGGGCGCAGGGTGTGCGCATAGTGAAAAACCAGAAAAAAAATAAAAAATAAATACATAACTTAGCATTTAAAAAAACGTACAAATTCACTGAAAAAACCATAGGTTTCACACACGTTATAGTTAGGAATTATCATTTACAAAACCTTGCAAATTCACTTAAAAAACCATAGGTTTCACACGTTATAGTTAGCTGTACATTTCACTCGTAAAAAACCAATGAAATTCCACGTTATAGTTAGATCAGGTAACTATAACTTGCGCGACCGCAATCCACAATGTGTAATTTCAGATGTCATCATTGATGTCATGAGTGATGTCACTGACCATGTCATGAGTGATGTAATATGTGACGTCATCAGCAGTTTATTGTGGGCGCGCAAGTTATAGTTACCTGATCTAACTATAACGTGGAATTTCATTGGTTTTTTACGAGTGAAATGTACAGCTAACTATAACATGTGTGAAACCTATGGTTTTTTAAGTGAATTTGCAAGGTTTTGTAAATGATAATTCCTAACTATAACGTGTGTGAAACCTATGGTTTTTTCAGTGAATATATATATATATATATATATTATCTACTGGCGGTCGCCAGTAGATAGTTATAGTTACAACCTAGTTTCCATAGGAAATCTCAAAATTCTATTTTGAATAACTTTGGCGCCGGTTGACGAATCCTCGCTAAATTTTCAAAACCAATGGGGCGCTCCGTTCAGCTCCTACCCTGAAAGTCTCGGGGTGATTCGTCAAGCAGGGGCCGAGAAAAAAGGGGGGTCCCAAAACGCATTTGATGTGATCAAGGCTGTGTGTTCACAGCCGAAACGCGTCATGCTGGCAAATGGAAGAATAAATTAAGCACGTTGAAAATTTATACGGCGCACTGTTTTGGTCTGTACCTGTGAGACTTGTGGAGTATGCTTCAAGGGATCCAGGACCATTGAATTGATATATATATATATATATATATATATATATATATATATATATATGTATATGTGTTAGAAATTGGGTTTATGTTTGGCAGAGGTTTGCACCCTGTTCAAGCAGGAACAGCAATCATAGTCAGGGTAAGTGCAGAACACACTTAGGGCCCGATTACAACTTTTGGTGGAGTGGTGACGCAGAGGTGCAAACCACTGTGCCACCGCTCCACCAAAGGTAGCTGCCACCCGTCCGCCAGTTTGCGACTTTTCAGTAGTCAGGCAGGTGGAAGGCGTGGCTGTCCCATGGCGGTGCCTCTTTTAAAGGGCACAGTGCCTTTAAAAAAAGGCACCCCAATGGGACAGCACTACAAGGTTCCTGCAGAGCAGGAACTTATGTGCATGCACACAGGGGGGGCAAATGTTTTGCTCCCCTGTGTGAATCCTTGTGCGTTTGAGGCACAAGGTGGCCCTTGTTTCCTCTGCTCCAAGCTTTACATGGAGGAAGAACCTCCATGTAAACCCCGGAGGAGAGGAAACTCGTAATATGCTTGGCAGGACCGCTGCGGTCATCGGACAGCCAGACTCGTAATAGGGCCCTAAAGGTTTACCTGTCCTCACTCTCTGATATCTTGACACAAAGCAGTCAGGTTAAACTAAAGAGGCAATGTTTAAAGTATTTGTGCACACGCACACACAGAGTAACACAGTGAAAACACAACAAAAGTACACCAATTTAGAAAAATAGCAATTATTTATCTGAGTATAACAAGACCAAAATGACAAAAATCCAACATGCACAAGTCAAATTACAGATTTGTTATCCAACATGCACAAGTCAAGATATGAATTTTGCAAGATTAAATCAAAATGCAGTGCTTAGAAAACAATAGCTCTAACTGGGGCTATGAGGTCATACTTGACCGGAGCAAATCCAAAAGGTCAGTCTGACTGCGAAGGAGCGCTGGCCCGATACAGGAGTCATGCAGAGCCTCTGACAGTACCTCAGATGCATCGATTCTCGGGTATTATGAGTTGAAATGGCGAGGTGATGCATCGCTGTTGCAGGCAATGTGTCAGTTCCAAAGTCGGACAAAGTCAGATGCGCCGATGTCGAGAGCAATGTGTGTCGGTTCCAAGGCATCAATGTTGGGCTGATGGCGATACGTCAGATGGAAGCTACGCCAGGCCAGGGAAGGTGTCGGGGACAGGGCGTTGCAAACGGTGGCAATGTGATTCATGCAGCAGCAGTGATTCGGAGGCACTGCATCAGCAAAGTCGGGGCTGCATTGTAAGTCAAGTTTGTTCCGTCACGCACTCGGCAAGTGATGTGCATGGCTTCGGTGCAGGCAGCGGCAATGTGTCGATCTCACAGGGAATGTTCCGGTTGCGAACGCTGCTTTATTTCAACACTTCGAGGATGCTTTGGTTTCTTGGGTTGCAGCACCAAACCTCACTTCCAAGGGCCCAGGACTGGATTTGGCACACTTTGACAGAGCAGGACTCACAGCAGAGGAGCCCATGTGCTGGTAGCCATATCGGTGATATCCCTGAGACATCAGTCTCTGGAAGCAAGCCCAAACAATCCCTTGGAGAACCTCTATATATGCAGGATGTGGAGAGTAAAGTCCAGTTTTCTCACTCACAGGCAAGATGCAGCAGACAGCAGATCAACACAGCAAAGCAAACAGCAAAGTGGCAGTCCCTCCTGGCAGCACAACAGCTTTTCTTCCTGCAGAATGTCCTTAGTCCAGAAGTGTTCAGAGTATATGGTGTCAGAGGTCCAGTACTTAGACCCATTTTAGCTTTTGAAGTAGAGAGACTTTAAAGAAAGGTTTTTGTAGTGCACAAGACACTGCCTTTCCAGGCGACTACAGGGAATAATGCAGCTCTTTGTGTGGGGACAGGCATGGCCCTATTCAGGTGCAAGTGTCAGGTTCTCCCTCACACTCTAGCTCAAGAGGAACTATCAGTCTGGTGATGGACCATCAGGATATGCATGGTACACCTCAGTTCCCTGTGTGTGTGACTGTCTAGAACACGGGTACTCATAGTACGGCCCACGGGCCGCTGGCGGCCCGCCCGGCCTTCATTGGCGGCCCGCGGTCCGTTGTCATTGAAGGATTCTTTACCGGACGCCATTTGTCCGTAATCTTAACCGGGCACCGGTCGCACCGGCACAGCTTCCACCCACCTCCCTTGACTCCGATGCCGTTGAGGTCGGATGTGACAGACTCCGATGCAGCACCAAAGCTCAGATACCAGCAGCATTAGAGACGCACAGCGGGATGGCAACCTTCACACCTCAGCCCTTGATGAGCTGTTAAGAGGTGCTTGAAGGTGACTGAGCGGGAGGGGCTGACGCTTCAGGAGCAAGGACATCTATTCAGCCCTGAATGTGTCATGTCTCTGCAATTTAGAGGGGCCTCACACATTCCCTTTCTGCCCAGGGCCCCAAACATCCTAGAGCAGGCCCGGATTACCCCGAGGCAGCACGTTTCTACTGTGAATCGTCCTCAAAATGTCAATGATCTGGTGAGTTACAAACATCAGCCATAAGGTTGTTTTCTGACTAAATCTGTGAATTACTTGTATTGCCAACATCTCGAGGTTGCACAACCATCCTCACACCGAAACAGAATGTTTCTAGCCGCAGAGGGCAAGAGAGAGACAGATACGTATCTACTTCCTGCTAATTTCGGACAAAGCACTCGTCACTGACGGTCAACTGTAGACAGACAGATGCACACCACGCTTCTCTCCACTGTGGATAAGTGGCCTCACAGGATTTTTAACGTATGAAGGAATAATTTACGGCTGGCACATTGAAGTATGAAATATGTGATTGCAGATCTATTGCAATTTAGAGGGGCCTCACACATTCCCTTTCTGCCCAGGGCCCCAAACATCCTAGAGCAGGCCCGGATTACCCCGAGGCAGCACGTGTTTATCTTCACAGAGCTTAATTACTGTCACTAAATTGTAAGCAAACCTCCGTTCTTCAAACATGCAGTCTATAATATAATAAAATAAAGAAATGGCGCAATCACACCCACACTGATTAACAAAGTATGGCGGACAATCAGTTAAATCAGTTCTCTTGAAGTATCTCCTTTAAGTACTGTACATCACAGTGGGGGATGGCAAAACTAACATTTTAGAAAGAGAGCCTGTCTTCTCGTTGTTTTGTCCAGGAGTGGGTGAGGAGCCTTACCCCAACCTGAAACCAAGATACTAGAATACTGCATGCCCACCCTGGTGGATCCTGTTCCCCCTCCTGTGATGGCTCCTGCCCCCCCCATGTGGTGGCTCCTGTAACCCCACCCCCGCCTGTGATGGCTCCTGTCCCCCCTGTGGTGGATCCTTTCTCCGCCCTGGGTGGCTTCTGTCCCAGTCCTGGAATGGCTCCTGCATCGAGGGTGAAGTTCTTGATGGGCCTCTTCTCAAAAGGCTCAGCTCAAAATTAATATGAAAAGTTGAGCGAGTGAGTAAGTGAAGGGATGGGTGGATGGCTGTATGAATTAGTGAAAGGGTGAATGGATGAATGAACGATTGAATAGATGGATAATGAGAGGCTGGATGGATTAATGAGTGAGTGGAAAGATGGATGAGAGGAAAGGTAAATAGCTGGATGAATGGGTTGAAGGGTAGCTGGATGGGTAAAAGGGTGGATGGATGAGTGAAAGGATGGATGAGTGAAAAGGTGGATGATGAGTGAGTGGGTGGATGAGTGAAATGATGGATGGATTGATAAATTGATAAGTGCAAGGGTGAATGGATGGACGGATGAGTGAAAGGGTGGATGTAAGGATGGATGAGTGAGTGAAAGGGTAGGTGGACAAAAGGATGAATAGATGAGTGAAGGAGTGAAAAGATAAATGGATGAGAGAAAGGATGGATGAGTGATAGGGTCAATGGATGGATTCATGAGTGGATGAGTAGATGGGTGGGTGGAAGGAAGGATGGCTAAGTGAAAGGGTCGATAGAGAGAGAAAGGGAGGATGGATGGATGACTGAAAGGGTGGATGGGTGGAAGAAAACTAATCGGTGACATGAAATGTAAAATAAGTTTGTAGTGTTTGTCTTTAACATATCTATTTTTGGGACTCTGAAGCCTGTGCTGCACTGGGCATGTGCTGAATATCCGGTTACTGCAATCCCATTTAAGATTGCTATTGTCTGCTAATAAAAAAACATTATAAACATGTGCTCCATGTAGTTACATCTGCTTTGGAAATACAGCATTGTCTAGTAATGTTTTGAAACGACAGTGATATTTTCCCCCCTATAGCCCCGCCCCTACTGACCCCGCCCTACTGACCCCGCCCCCAATGACCCCGCCCCCACCAGTGCGGCCCTCGGCCAGAAACCACACTGTAAATTTGGCCCCCGAGAGAAAGTTTGTGAGTACCCATGGTCTAGAAGGAATGCACAAAGCCCAGCTGTCATCTAACCCAGACATCTATTCTAGGGACAGGCAGAGGCGCAGAATGGTAAAGACAAGGCCAACTTTCTAAAAGTGGCATTTTCAGACCTAGAATTTGAAAAACCAACTTCACTAAAAGATGTGTTTTTAAATTGTGAGTCTTGGGACACCAAACTTACTCTTTCTATCAGAATTAGAAGTTACACAGGTATAGGTTTACAAGGTAGTTCCAATGCTGACCTATGGTAGGGATACATCTTGCTGTAGTGAAAAACAAATGTAGCAGTCGTTATTACCAGGACATGTATAACTTCAAAGTACATGCCCCACCTTTTAAGTACACTGCACCTTGCCCATGGTGCTACAACTGTTGAATGTATGCATATGCATGGCGCATGTGAAAAAAATACCTACTACCCATTGCTGGAGTCTGGACCATATGTGCCCAGTCCAATCAATTGGTAAATACTACTAAACAGACTAACCTGGATTTAGGCGCCAACAGGGTAGTTTTCTTCAGGGTCAAGATGCTGCTGTGAAGGGAGAACCTGGAGAAAGGGATCCACATCGGAGACGAAAGGGTGGAAAAGTAAATGGGTGAGTATGCACTCCAATTCTTTCGATTACGATGACTCTAAGCAGGCAGTCCCACCACCACTATTGGCTTGTTTAAAAGCCAACCCGTAATTCAGACAGCAGTGGGACTTCTCTGTACCACCCTATGACAGCTACTTTTCCCCGACCAATTCCCTGGCGGTCTTTGAATGGCTGTCAGTGTTGGCGGTGCTCCGGCAGTCTTTGGAACAGAAAAACCCACAACATCATACTTCGGCGGATGGACCACCTAGTCAGCAGCAGTGAATCTGACGCTGATGCGATGGCAGAGATGGGACTGCCAAACGCGTAATCAGGCCCTTAGTCCTCTGTCCTGAAGTTAAAGAAAATTATATAGGGACGCTGGGTAAGGATACACTGACCCCTCAGGCCCAATGGAGGGACCCTGAGGGACAACCCTCCCAGACCAAAAAAGAAAAATCAGCCAAAAATGCCACCATACCGTGGAACTCCTGCGGGATTGGAAAAAACATTACGGCCTGGCCATATTCATTTGTTTCAGGCCTTGAGGAGCCACCCCTTCCCCAAGCCTCTAGAGGTACCGGAAGCCCTCTCTGGGGCAGAAATTATTGATGATGAGGAGGGTGGACATGCGGCCCCCATCCCTGTGCCTCCCAAAGCACTGGAGCGCCCACCCTTGCAGCTGAAGTTACTGTAAATAGGGAGGGTCCGGCTCAGTAGCTATGTCCCAGGGAGCCCACTCCTAGGGCATAGCGGTTTCCCTGCCTGCACCGGCAAGGGCAGGAAAACCTGTGTTGCTCTTGCTTGGTGTGAGCATTTCTGAATTTCCAACGAAGGGGGAGCAAACACCAAGTCCGCTCTTAGCGGGTGGGAGCTTTGAAAATGCACTGAAGCGAGCAGGGAAACAGATTAAAATATTGCTCCCGCCTAGAGGGAGCAGCTGTAGGAGCTGCTCACTCCGAACGGGAGCAATGCCAGCTCCAGCTGCATGTGGGGAGCCGACTGTGGCAATGGGGAATTAGGGCTCCCCCGTGACGCCAACAACTATTATTGGGATGGCACCAATGTACCCCTCTTTAAGTGTTCAGGGCCCTGGGGATGGGGTTCCTGGGGCCGATAATGGCTCGGCGAGGGAAGTGCGGCACCCTCCCCTTTATTTTTAGAACTGGCCCTGGGGAGGGGATCCCCAAGGCCTAACAAAGCTCGGGGAGGGGGGCGCAGCCACCTCTTCTTTAATTAAAAAACAAAAGACCCTGGCGGATGGGGTCTCTAGCCTCTTAAAGGCTCAGGCAGGAGGGCTGCGTGGTCCCCCTCCCATTTTAACTTGTATGTACGGCCTTGGGGGATGGGGTCCCTAGGGCCTAAAGAGGCTCAGAGTGGGGAGGCCTGCAGTCCCCTTCCCTCTTACATTATATCTACGGCTTTGGGGGATGGGGTCTCAAGGCCCGTAAGGAGCTCCGGGAGAGGGGTATGCACCCCCCCTCCTCTTCAATAAAAAAGGCCCTGGGAGATAGAGTGTCACAGGTCTAAAGTGGCTCAGAAAGGGTGGCTGTATGTCCCCCTTCCCTTTTAACTTATAAGTACGGCCCAGGGCCTAAGTAGGCTTGGGGAGTGGGCTGCACAGCCCTCCTTCCCGTTCCTAAAAAAAAGGACCCAGGGTGGGGTGCCCAGGGCCTTATAAGGCATTGGGAGGTATATCAATGCTGCCCCCTTCCCTTTAATAGCAAAGAATTGGCCCAGGGGATATGGTTTCAAGGGCCTTATTAGGCTTGGGGAGGGGCGTACCCCTACCCTGTAAAAAACATAGGGCCCTGGGGTTCCCATGGCCTAATAGGGTTAATTTGGCTCGGGAGTGGGGCCGCCTGGCCCACCTACCCTTTTCACGTCTATGTACTGCCCTGGGGGATTAGGTCCCCACTACCTAAAGAGGTTCCGGGAGGGGGGCCGCACAGCTCACTTTCCTTTTAATTTAAAAAAAGCCCTCGGGATGGGGTCCCCTGGGCCTAAAGAGGCTCGGGACAGTTGGGCTGCATACCCCCCTCCCCTTTTAACTTATATTTACGGCCCTCGGGGATGGGGACCCCAGGGCCTAATAAGGCTTGAAGGAGGAGCCAAGCCCTCCCCTTTAATAAAAACATAAGGCCCTGGGGTCCCTAGGTCCTAATAGGCTTAATTAGGCTCCGGTAGGGGGGTCACGTGGCTACCTCCCCTTTCAACATATATGTATGGCGCTGGGGGATGGAATTCCCAGGGCCCAAAGAAGCTCGGGAGAGCCGAGCCGCCCCCTTCCTCTTTAATGAAATAAAGGACCCTGGGGGAAGGGGTCCCCAGAGCCTAAAGAGGCTCGGAAAGGGGAGACACACAGCTCACCTCCCCTTTTCACTTATATGTACAGCCCCGTGAGATTGAGTCCCCAGTGCCTAAAGAAGCTTGGGGAGAGGGCGTGCAGCTCACTGTTTATAACAAAAAAGGCAGAGGGGATGGGATCCCCGTGGGCGTAAAGAGGCACGGGAAGGTTGGGCAGCACACACCTTCCCCTTTTAACTTATATCCACAGCCCTGGGGGATGGGGCCCCCATGTCCTAATAAAGCTTAGAAGGGGCCCAAGCCCTCCCCTGTAATAAAAACATAAGGTCCTGGGGACTCTAGGTCCTAATAGGCTTAATTAGGCACCAGGAGGGGGGCAGCGTGGCCTCCTCCTCTTTCAACTTATATGTATGGCCCTGGGGGATGGGGTCCCCAGGGACTAAAGAGGCTCAGGGAGGGGGCCTTTCCCTTTTACCTTATATGTATGGCCCTGGGGGATGGGATCCTCAGAGCCTAAAGAGGCTCGGGGAGGGGGCCTTTCCCTTTTACCTTATATGTATGGCCCTGGGGGATGGGATCCTTAGAGCCTAAAGAGGCTCAGGGAGGGGGGCCATGCAGCCCCCCTTTAATAAAAAAGGCCCTGGGATATGGGGTATCAGAGTCTAAAGAAGCAGCCCCCCTCTATGTTCATGCAGACTTGGGATGGGCGGCCAGGCAGCCCGACTCCCCGTTAGTTAAAAAAAAAATAGCCCTGGGGGATAGGGTCCTCAGGGTCTAATAAGGCTCGGGGAGGGGGAACTCTTGTTGCCCCTCCCCTTTAAAAAAAACATAAGGCCCTAGGGCCAAATAGGTAAATTAGGCTTGGGGAGGGCCCCCCTCCTCTTAAAAAACATAATGCCCCGTAGCCAACCCCCGCATGTATTTCTATATTCAAATTTGGCATGGTGAAGCTCGCAACTTTCTGTCATTCGGTCAATGTCCTTAGAACTGTTAGTAAAACAGAGGTGCTCTTTACCTCTCTTTGAAAGATAACTTCTGGAGAAATTTCAAGGTAATAGGACATCTGCAAGAGTGGAGTGGGGGTCTCTTAAGCCTATGGGTTCAACAGTTTACACTTAAAGCCATAAATTCATAGAGTTTAAAATGTTAACTTTGAAAAACATAGTTTGAAAATATTTAACTTTTAATAAACACTAAGGGCCTGATTTATATATTGAAAGCACGCATATTCCATCGCAACGGAGGACCATGCCTCCAATATAAAGGTCCAAGATTTAAACCTTCAGTTTGGCACAGTGGAACCAACTCTGTCTCCGATGTGGCCAGACCTCTCCGACGGCCATAGGGAGTGAGGGTCATTGGAGAAATGGCTACATGTCCCCCCCGCCCAATTTGGATGGAAGGATATGTAAACTTTGTTTCCTGTTCCTTACTGCAAAGTAAAAAGATTTTTTTCCTTTTGGAACTGACACTAGATAAAATAATTCAAACACTCCGTCACAGTCAAAATCCCAATATCGGGTTTAAACCATTCACTCCCACTGATGGAACACTTACACACAAAAAACCAACTATATCAGAGCAAGCTGTTTATTTGCATCAAAAAATATTTTCATAGAGATATGATCAATATAAAATATACATTTCACTTTTGTTAAAAAATAAAGGCCATTAAAAACATTTTAACATATAATCATACAGTAGAAAAGAAGGATAAAAGACAATATACTTTGTCATATCATAGTTAATTCAGAACCCTCATGGGCAACATTGAATAAGGATTCACTTCCCTATTTCAAATAGTTTGCATGCCCCTTTCCGAATTTAACACATGTACAATGCTTCGACGCGTTTCGGAGGCTTTCGCTGTTCGTAGCCTCCTTCTTCAGGACAATAAATATTTATTTCTCCTTATCCAGAATTAATCACCTGTGCAACCGCACTAGGGTGACTTGTACTTAGGGTTAAAATCTTGAATGAGATTGTCTCAATGTTTCATAGCTCCCCACGCTCTAGGGTCATTCGTGGGTGTGAACACCTCGAGTCCTTTATTTCATAATTTTCTGTCTTTAGATCATGTCAATCCAATCCCGTTCAATTAATTCCTTTGGATATTATGTCTGTTAGTTAAAACGATGTTTTCTAGAGTATATGTCCTATGGTTCAGGAACAATAAATGCCGCCCCTTTTAATTAGAGAGCTACTCACATTCCAAAATTCTTTTACTGCTCCGGGTAGGTTTTACTCGTGGCTCAGTGAGTCCAACGGTCTACGTTCCCGGGCAGCTACTTCCGCGTCTGTAGGATCGCGGGCAATATCAAGGCGGAAAGGAACAGTAGAATCATTATGAGGCTCCCCCCCCCTGCCATCGGAGAGGACTCCCTTGGGAAGGGGAGCAATATTTTTTTTTTGTTTCAAAAAGCAAATACTGTTTCTGGATTTTCTTTTTGGAAAGAAAAAAAGATTACTCTGTGCTACAGGGCTGCATCCTACGTCCGCAGCCCCGTACCACAGATTAATATGTACTGTAAATAACCGCCTGCTTGGCGGTAATTTATTAATGAGTTGGGCTGCTGCTGCTGCTTCACCATGGCAGAATGGTGGGCCACCTACTGTGAATTAAATCAGGTCCAGAATTTGGGAACCTGTATAAATGTATTTTATACAATTTTAGATACATTGTAGGTATATAAAATAATCTGAAGTAGGTGAGCTGCAGGGGGTTCTTTACCAATCCAGCAGGGAGGACTCCTTGATGCAAATCAGAGATTTCTGTGTGAGTGGTTACCTTGCTAATAGTGCAATGATGATTACTTTGGAATTTAAATGGAGGAAGCTATTGTATAGATAAATTAGGTCTTGATCTTAAAATATATTTCAAGCTATAGCATTTTAAAATATATACATGTAAAGACATCATTAGATCAAAAGTGAACCACGTGTTTCTCATTAAAATTTGTAACACTTTTTGAAATCACAGATTTCAGGTTATCCGTCTGCTCAGCAAATAAGACAGCTGTTTGTTACACGATGGTGCACATTTGAGATGAGTAAAATTATTCCCATTTGCATGAAAGCCTGTCTTTCTACTGGTGAAGATCTTAAGCCCTAAAGAGATCATTAATGTGTGGCTTCCCATCCCATTTTACCACATCTTGACATCTTCCTAAATGCTCAATGAACTCCCATTCCCTTCCTTCACAGAAGCATTTGAGACACACATTCCAAAGTTTCTTGTCTCTGATATGCATTGTGATCCTGGGAGAACACCCAAAAGCTCACACCCTCACATGGGTAAATTCATACACAGAATAACTGGGTGAACTTCCTTGGAAAGTTGTCCAGGCTGTGAAAAAGATCATGTTGGTTCCCCAGTGCAACCTCTAAAGGGACGCAACCTTGCTGCAATGGAATATTAATCAGATATACCCAGTAGAAATTCCACAGGACCACCTCTTTGAATATCTGTTAACAATGAGGGGCTGCACAGTAATGGATACCCAGAAGAACTTCTGTGCTGATTCCCAATCCATATCCAAGGTATCCAAGATATAAGTTAATGAATGTAAACAAAAGCACCTTTAGTAAGCCTTGGACAAAGAAACCCAGACCTGGGCTGCCAGTTCTGTTTTTTGCCACCGGGAATTTCCCTGGTGGGCTGGAGGTACTGGACAGGCAGGGGGTGCTACTGGTAATTAATGCCGGCACAGTGGGAGTTCAGGAGCAAAAGAGGAGAGAGCGAGAGAAGGAGAGAGATGAGAGATGAGGAAGAGGACAGTGCTGGCTTGAACATTTTTGCCAGGGCTGCTTGGTTCTCAGTCCGGCCCTGAAGAAAACTGAAGGAGCCAGCAAATGTTTTTTAAATAGCCTATTGGCCTTGGAGAATCCAGTGCCTTACATATCAAAAAACATAGGTATGCAATTTAAAAAGGAAGATAAAAGTAGTATAAACACTTGGCTGCTAAGCATTCATTCCCCATCAAACAAATCCTCGCCTGGTGGGTAACCCTTTTGTGGATGTTGGGATTGTTTGCCTAAACCACAAAAACTTATTTTCCACTAAAGGTATCCACCCGGAATTTGCATGATTTCTTTCCAACATCCTGGGAAATTCTAAAGGTACCAAAAGCTTATAGATTCCCCTAGAAGGAATCAAAAGAGTAGCCAAAATGTACCAAAAGTCTGTTTCATTTTGTGGCAAATGTGAAATAAGTTCTGTGCAAGAAAGTGTATCTCTTTTTTTTTCTTCATAAAAATGACATCAACGAAGGGTTGCTGTGCTGGAATTACCATCTTCCCAACTATAAGGAGCAAGTAGAAAAAGTATTGTATTAAAAAATATATTTTACCCCAGTATACATGTTCCATATTTCCTACTTTTTGTTGCTTCAACCTTCTTGCAGTAGACAAAATTCTGAATTACAAGTCAAAGAATTCTTTATTTCGGCCTTTGAGGCCATAAAAGCACAAATAAAAAGTACAGCACAATTCATGCATTACACAAGAGGTGATTTGTGTAGATCACTCAAGGTTTTCTCAAATAAACTAATTGTTGAAATAAAAACCGAATAAAAAGAAGCCGGAATAAATAGCTATTGATGACAACCGCATCCGGCAAGCCAACGGACCCAGTGTCAGACGTCCCGCCTCGCTCTGATCGGAGCTGGCCGGCTTACCCGCCTTCTGCACACCCAAGACACTGGACATCTTAGTATATTTTCATACACGGTATACTCACCTGTTCCACGGCACTTCCGCCGTTCATTAATACTTTTCGTTTCGAAAGTCTTCGTGCTAACCGGGCTTGACGTCACCCCCTCGATTCCATGTTTTCTACCAATCCTTTCCACCAGCATTCCAGGCTCTACGCTCAGCGATTCCACTGAGGCATTACTCGCCTTCCAGCTTCCATGCAAGAGGCACCTGCACCTTCCACTGTCTTACTCCGGCAGGTGTCTCATACCCTTGTTGGCTATGTGATTTTTACGGTTTTCTCAAACACTGAACCTCAGCCCTGAAGAGTCACGGGATACTTCCCTCGTGAGACAAAACACGTGTTGGCTGGTTGTTTTCTTTATGTTGTTGCTCGAATAAATACTTTTGAAAGTTACTCTGGTGTTGACCACTAAGAATTGGGATCATACGAGACATTTCTACCAGTGAGACATCCTCATAGCGAGTGCCCGGGACTCTGTTCACATTTCTGGTGTGAGGTTCATGACTCACACAATTACGGGGGTTACAGGGTATTTCCCCTGACCTGGTGGCACTGTCCTCACTTGCAACACCACACACACAGCACATATCAGCTAGAGCGCCAAGCTTCCTCTTTAAAAACCCTACATCCATTAGTATTTACAAAAGCAATATACCGTTATGCCTGGTGGATCCTTTTGGTTGTGGGGATATATAGGGCTTGTAAGTTCTCCAAAAGCACATTATTCACTGCAGCTTATAATACTTTTTTCATTGCGTACTGACCATGGAGCAATTTATATGGTAAAATATTACAATGAAAAATGGCTATAAAGGAAAACTATGTATTTCTGAAATGTGCACGGGATACTGAGTCTAGGAACAGTGGGTATTGATACACCTCTGTACTTAGGGGTTACCTATACTATCATGCGATTCAGAGGATATTCTGCAAAAATGTCTTCTTTCTTTCACACAGGCTTGCATTTGAAAGCCAAAAATTCTGAGAAATCCAATGGGTAATAACAAATGTGCCACTGTTGTGTGTTTCCACATATTTCCAGATATAAATGGTACCCCACTTGAGTGGCTTGGCCTAGATGCTGCGACACAAATCACCCAGAAATGAGTCCCGGAGAGACCACATTTCACCCATCAAGATCAATGCTTTTTTTCAATGTGGGTAGCTGCAGGGGAGTCCAGGGTGGTGACTGGTGTGCTTTCTGCAAAGACTTTTTACCCAGGACTTTGGCTAAACTTTGGCTAAAAGCACTAAATTCATGCCACTCAGCATTACTACAAGTCTCTCAATCAAACTGTTACCCCACTTGTGTGGCTGAGCCTAGTGCCTGTGACACAAAATGCTCCAAAACGTGATTTGGAGACATAAAAAAATCTGAGAGGAAAATGACCTGTGTTGGAAATGTGGCTTACTGGGGATTTTTGGTTAAAACATGCAGTGTCCTCTCACTTCTGTGAGGGGAAAGTTCCAGAAACTGTGGGGAACCACAAAATTCCTACCGCCCAGTGTTCCCACACGTCTCCTGTTGCAAACAGTGCAACACTTGTGCAGCTGGGTCTAGCGCTCGTGAAGAGGTGACATCCCATTTCACCATTCGAAACTGACACTTTTTGTGATGTGGGTGGATGCGGAATTTGAGCCATAGCTTGGCCGCACTCCGGGGACACCTAATATAGCCAGACATTTAAGAAAACTAGACACCCAAGAGAGTCCTGAATGGTGGTTAGCGTGGACCCCCATAGCTTTCCTTACCTACAATGGTCTCTCTGAATTTGTGGGGATCCTCATCATTCTTACTTAGAGCATATCCATACCTGTTCCTATAAAAATGGTACCCCACTGATGTGGGTACATCTAGTGCCTGCAACAGGAAAGGCCCCAAATCACAACATGGACAGACCATAAATTTCTACTCAAAGCCATCCCTTTTTTTTTTTGCAATGTTGGAAGCTGTAGATTTTAGGCCTGAGCAGGACCAAAATCCACGGAAACCTTCCAAACCAAGGCATTTCTGAAAGCTATATACCCAGGGAAGACCAGGGTGGTGTGGCTTCCAAGTATCCTATGCAGTTTTCTTAGCTACAATGCTCTTCAGACCTTAAACATTGACAAAAAACACATATTTTCCTCACATTTTTGTAAGATCTACAAAGTTCCTACCACCCGCGATTCCTACTCTTGTCCCAGGAAAAATTATACCCACTTGTGTGGGAGGCATAGCACCTGTGACAATAAATATCCCATAACACAACATAGGCAGATCAAATTTTCCACTCACAACCAGCTGTGGATTGTGGGCCAACACCCAAAGAAACTTACTAAACCCACGCATTTCTGAAAACTAAACATCCACAGGAGTCCAGGGTTGTGTGCCTTGTATAGATCCCATGGAGTTTTTTTTATCCACGATGCCCTTCAAACCTCAAACATTGTCGAAAAAACACACATTTTCCTCACATTAGGGTGAGAATAAGTTCCAAAATCTACAATGACCCAAAAATGTTCAAACACAACATGGAAACATAAAAAAATCGGAGAGAAAAATAAACCGGTTTGGTGATGTGGGCAATTGGGGATTTTGGACCCTGACATGGTCCCTGGTTGGATCATGTCCGCTTAGCCAAACCACACAACAGGGGTAGCATTTTTAGCAAAAACGTATGGGAACGCTGGGTGGTAAGAAATTTGTGGATATGTGCAGACAGTAGAACTTTCCCTCATAGAAATATGAGGGAAATGTGCAATGGTAGGCAAGGTATGAGGGCACTGTGGGTAAGAAAATGTTGTAGGAGCCACACTCTGCACATCACCTTGGACTCCTCCAGGTGTCTGATTTTTAAAAATGTCTGTCTTTGGTAGATTTCCCTGGGTAGTAGCTGAACACTGTCCAAATATTGCAGCTACCCCATTGCCAAATCACGTACATTTTTTGCAAGAAATAATGATGTCCCCACGTTCCTTTTGGGGCATGTAGTGTCATGGGTGCTAGGCTGAACTCCACAAGTGATGTGGCATTTTTATCTGGAGTAATTTGGGAACACTAGGTTCTATGAATTTTGTTGAGTTGTGCAAAATCTGGAACTTTCTCTCACAGAAATGTGAAGAAAATACATGATTTTAGGCAAACTTTGGGGTATGCAGGACATTGTATGAAAGAAACCTTTGTCAGATCCACGCAAGGTATGCTGCCCTGGGCTACCATAGGTGTCTAGTTTTCAATTATTTCTGGGTTTCCCTGGTTACTCGCTGACCCCATGCTCGAACAAGGCAGCCATTCAGAATGGAAAGTGAGAGGGGATTTTAATTGATCCCGACTCTTGTGGTCCACATTTAAAAACTACATCAAAAAGAATAAAAAATGTCCTCTTGAATGCAGCTGGTATGAGGATGCGTTGGTCCTCAGGGTGGAAAAAAGCTGTTGGGGCTTACGGGTATGGGTGTGGCCTGATTTCAGGGACTGGCTGGCCCTCACCCCTTTTATTACTTTATAAAATATCCCTGGCATTCAGTGGTCATTTATTCCCCCCAGGGGCAAATTGGGAGCAAACCATCCCATTTGCCCAGACAGGGGCAGAAAGTGTATTGCTTCTTTTGGGGTTGAGGCAAGGCCTGATGCCAGGGTGGACCACCCCCATTCCTTAATTTTTGGGTTTATTTTTTCCTGGTGTCTTGAGGGTTTCTGCTGCCCCAGGGATGGGACAAATTTGGGTAAATCCCTAAACTGCCCTGAGGGTTCTGAAAGATTGTTGCACCTGTTCAAGTGTGGGGGGTCAGTGTGATACCTGGGCTGGCCACCCATTTTTTCATATATGGTCTCCCTGGAGACTAGGAGTAAAGCTCCAATCCCAATTGATAGGGGCAGAGGAGGGTAAACACCCACATCTGCTCCCCAGGGAAGGCAAAAAGACTGTTGCACCCAGGAGGTGGAAAGGGAGCACAGGCCCATGCTCAAGTGGGCCACCCCCCCCAAACAAACATTGGTGGTTTCTATTGGCTTTCCACGTCCTAGTGGGGCACATAAGGATAAAACACCTCATTGCATTGCCACTGTGGGTGGGCACTCAGCCAAAGCCCGGACAGTTCCTCTGATTGATGTCCTGTACCCCACCACACCCCACACCATTTTTTGTTCATATATATTTTTTCTTTGGTGCCTAGTGGGCTTGCTGCCACTCTGAGGCAAAAAGACTCTTATATAAAGAGGCAGGCAGAGCACAGGCCTGGTCTCAAGGTTAATGCTCCCCTCAAAAAAATCCCTGGTTTCTAGTGAACTCTCTGCCCCACGGGAGGCAGATTGGGTGTAACCCTCCCATTCCCAATCCACCCCCAGAGTTAGTGGAAATACTGGAAGACCTGTTTTGGGTGGGGGATTGGCCTAATACCAGGGTGGGCTACCACCACCCCTTTCCATAAAGGTGTCTTATATTTCCCTAAGGTGTGGTGGGCTTTCTGCCCCCTCCCCCCCCCCCAGTGGTGGATTGAGGGTAAAGATACCTATCTGTCCAATAGGGGCAGAAAGACTGTTGTGCATTGGGGAGGGAGAGAGCACTAGGCCATTGCCAGGGTGTCCACTCCCCAACTCCTCAAAAGAAATCCCTGGTGTCTAGGGGGTGGATCTCTTCTTTGGGATCACTCTCCTGTGGCGTTCCCAGAGCAGAGATCCACTAGGGAGGGATACAGTTGGAAAGGGGAGATCCTCCCCTTTCCAACAATACCTCTCCCATTGAAATAGGTGCATTTTGCAGTCACTTTGCACATGAAGCAAAATACAGCAGTGACTGAAAATAAACACGGTTACTGTGAGCACACAGGCTGCAAGCCACAAAAACTAAACGAGGATATGCCATATGCTAATTGCGCTTTAACTTAATTGCACACATTATGTCTGCTTCTTGCATAACTTCCCAAGCACCAATCATGAAACATATAAATATGTACACAAAACCCTACTATCAGCAATATCTATTTTCTTTATGGATTACAAGATCTCTGACAAAGAGCTGAAGCTTTCTGTAGGAGGAATATGTATAAATGCACCAGAGAGGATCTTTTGTGCCTATACACCGTGTGAAAGATTAAACACACCTGTGTGAACTGTCGAAAGCACCTTGAATTTTGCCTTGTGCCACACACATACTTGATGCACACTTAGCTGTTAAGGGGGAAAAATGTAATCAGACTGATTGACCCGTAAAATTGACATGCCTGAGGCGTTAGGGATTGCATGGAGCTGAAAAACCAGATCCAATAAAGGCTAAATTACTAATGTCACGTCAACAGCAGCAACTGCAGTGTTGTGCCAGCCAGAAAGCAGTGAAACAGGGTTTCTAAGCAGTTTCAGACAGAACGAGCCATTTTAATTGCTGTTTTCATCAGGCCTCTTAGAAAAGAAAACCAAAGAGGAATCACAGACATCTAGGACAGTCCAAAAGGATTAGGAATGCAACCATTTACGGTAGGTTTTGCTTTTTTTATGTCTGTCTTGATAACACAGCTGTCTCCCAACCTATTGTTACCAACTCTTTAAAATATGCAGAATGGACTTTGGCTCCATCCAGAGCACAATTACTCTTTCACTACATGCTATTGGCTACTTGATTTATCATACCGCCTCTTATAGAGTGCTTGCATGCCTATGCATGAGGAACTACTTTACATCTTAAAAGTACACTGAAACATCAAAGATTAAATTATTGACGTCCTAAATGCATTATATATGGAAATCAATCTTTTTTTTTCTTTTTTTTTTTTTTGAAACCTTTATTACAGAATACAAAAGATATACAAGGATGGGCCTACAACCTTCCGGCCGGCCGCTAGCAAACAGTGGGAGCATAGACACAATTATTGAAACACAAGCGACAAATGATAAAGGTCCCAGAAATCGAAGGAAGCGTTGGCGGCCACACCGTCCGAAGCCCCCAACTGGCGGTTCCATTTTTTATGAGAAACGATAAACAAGTCCACAAGGCAGCAAAAGTCAAAGCAGCATTATGAGCTCCCCTGGGGAGGACCCTACCGATCCAAAGGAATAGGGGGGGGGACGGGCCAAGACAAAAACAAAGCGAAACCGATACCCAGGACCAAGGGAACAAGCAGACTAGGGAGACTGGGCCACTGCCAAATCAGGCGTCAGCGGCGGGGCACAAAGCCCGCCACGATAGGAGTTCCAGGGGCCCCACACATTCACCCATTTCCCAGGCTTACCTCTCGCTACATACACTACCTTCTCCCGAAACATGCACCAATCCATGTTGTCCTTCCACACCGAGACCGTTGGCGACCTCTGGGAACCCCACAATTGGGCTATGTCATGCTTGGCCACCATATATCCCAGAGTCACCCACCACGTCTGCGGCACCGTGTAATCAGTTGGCTCCCACACATTCAACAAACATCTCCTAGCCTCGGGAAACAGCGCCACATGCGTGACCGCTTGCAGCACCGCATGTACACCACGCCAGAATCGCACCACCTCCGGGCATTCCCACAAAATATGAAAGAAGGTCCCAAGCGAACCACACCCACGCTTACACAACCCATCCACGGCATATCCCATACGCATCAGACCCGGCCCCGTAACGTAGACCCTGTGGAGTATCTTGAGCTGGACGAAACGGAGGCGGGCCGGTATGGCCACCTCTTTCGGGGAGGCCACCGCAGACACCCAGTCCTCGTCATCCAGCTCCAATCCATCGGCAACCCATGCCTCGCGAAGGCCAGTCAGCAGTCCCGAGCGATCGTTGATGAGCTTTTTATAAATCAATGAGATAGTGCCGTCCGGGACATGCCCATCTAGCACCCTATCTTCCAGAGGGGAGCACTCCGGGATGGACGCCACATCCGGGAACACAGAACACAGCGCGTGACGAACCTGTATATACCGGAAGTACTCCCTGTCCTGCAACTGGAATTCCGCCTGTAGCACATCGAACATTTTAAATCCCCCCCTCGTCCAAAGATCGCCCACCTTACTGATGCCTATTGTGTCCCACTTCTCAAAGCCTTTCGAGGTCCACAAGCAACCCAATCGCTCCGATGCATACAATGGCGTTGCTCGGGTCAACCGATCCTTCCATCCCATCGCCAAGTTTGCCGCGTGCCACACCCCTACCGCGACCCGCGTGGGACCCGTCAGGCATGCGTCGAGCGATCTAGAGTAGAGCGCACGATTATAGTCGCCTCCCGGCAGTAACAATTTATCCATTTCAAAAGCCGGGTTAAGGGCGGGCCCGTAGAGGCCATGGTTTATCGCAGCCAGCTGAGAGGCCTAGTAATACCGTTTGATGTCTGGGAGGGCGACCCCCCCGTCATACCACGGGAGCGTTAGCTTCGCGAGGGCGATACGCGGCCTCCCATCCCAAAACAGGTGGCGCTGCAGACCCTCCACCTCCCGAAAGTAGCGTGCCGGGACGACGTCCATCGTGTTTTGTAGGGCGTATAAGAAACGTGGCAGCGACATCATTTTAAACAGTGCCGCACGGCCGAGCGGCGAGAGCGGCAAGCGCCTCCAACGCGCCACATCCTTCCTCAGGCGCTGGAGGGGGGGGAGTAAGTTCTGTTTATATCGGGCCGCAGCGTCAAGGGTGATAAAGATACCCAGGTATTTAAATCCCTGTGGAGCAACCTGGATAGGGCAACCCCGTGGAAGGATAGGAGCCTCTCCCGAGAGGACATACACACAGGATTTAGCCCAGTTGATGACTAAGCCGGAGTTGCAACCAAATGAACGCAACACATCCACCAACACGATCAATGATTTACGCGGGGAGGCAAGGTACAAAAGAATATCGTCCGCGTAAAGGGAGACGCGATCCTCATACTCGGGGGTCCATCGGAGACCACGAATCGAAGGGTGCCACCGCAGCAACTCCGCCAGAGGCTCCAAGGCAAGAGCAAAGAGGAGCGGCGACAGCGGGCAGCCCTGCCGCGTGCCCCTGCCCAATTCAAAGGGAGCCGATACTCTACCGTTCACAACCACCTGCGCCAGCGGTCCGGAGTACAACAATTTCACCCAGCCAATGAATCCCGGGCCAAACCCAAACTTAGCTAGCGCCGCCCAAATATAAGGCCACTCAAGCGTGTCAAATGCCATAGTGGCGTCCAAGGACGCCAAAATGGCTGGCTCTCGTATGAATGGTACCCTCGCGAGCACCCCATGCAGACGCCGCAGGTTGAGCGTGGTGTTGCGATGAGGGATAAAGCCGGACTGGTCTTGATGGATCAGATCGCACACCACGCCAACCAACCGATTAGCCAGCACCTTGGCGAGAATTTTCGGCTCCGCATTCAACAACGAGATAGGCCTGTAAGACGTGACCGATCCCGCGGCCTCCCCTCCTTGTGAATAACCACAATAGTGGCAAGACGCTGGTCCAGCGGGAGGGAACCCGCCGACCGGGCCGCGAGGAACATATCACGGAGATGCGGAGCCAGCGTGTCCGGTCGTAATTTATACAATTCGATGGGCAGGCCATTAGGACCCATGGCCTTGCCAGAGGCGACCGAACGTATGGCGAGGGCTATCTCATCAGATGTCGGAGCCGCATCCAACAACAGTTTATCCTCCTCCAAGAGAGAAGGCAGCGCAATGTCTTTAAGCAGGTCATGGGAATCCTCTTCCGAGCGGGAAGATACAGGGGAATACACCCCACGGAAATACTCAGCAAAACAATCAACAATTTCCTCCGGCTCAGTGACACACACACCAGCCAGTCTCTCAATCAACGGGACCACGCGACTCGCTCTCTCCTTTTTATCCAACCACGCAATCAGTTTACCAGCCTTATCACCCACATCATACAGCCGCCCCTGTTGCTCTCTACTCAGGCCCCTGGCCGCCTCCGTGACTAGGGCCCTGTAGTCCGCCTGTTTAAGTCTGAGAGCATGCAATTTGTCGTCCGCGACCCCACACTCCAAATCACCCTCCAACTCAGTTATCTCAGATTCGATACGGGTCACCTCCTCCCGCTCGCGCCTCCGGGAATGGGAGATGAGGGATAGGGCCTCCCCCCGGAGTACCGTCTTGAAGGCCTCCCACAAAGAAACAGCAGACGACACAGACCCCACATTGTCTTCAAAATATCGCTCAAGATATTTAACCAAATCTGCGCGAATTGTGGGGTCACGCAGGTACCAGGGGTTGATCGGGACCACCCTCCCCTCCCCCCTCGGGACAATGTCGAAGTGCAACAGGAGCGGGGAGTGATCTGAAATACCCCGAGCTAGGTGTCGCACCTCTCCAACCCTCCCCGCCTGTGCTGCTGGCATCAGGACATAATCAAGCCTTGAAAGACTGCCATGAGCCCCAGAATGAAAGGTGTATTGTCTCTGCGTAGGGTGTTTCAGCCGCCAACAATCCACCAGCCCCAGGGTATCCAAGAGGCCAGCCAACCAAGCTTGGGCGCGGGGGAGATCCCTGGGCGGGTGACGATCCTCAGTTCCGGAAACCACAGCGTTAAAATCCCCCCAACCACTAGAATCCCCTCCGGCAGCCCAAGAAGAAGGCGCCCCAAGTCGGCGAAAGTAGTCGTCTGCAACCCTGGCGGGACATAAACAGAAACTAAAACAATCACTTTACCCTCCAGTCTACCCACCAGAGCCGTATATCGTCCCCTGTCATCATGGAGCACCTCATCAACCTCCAATGGGAGCGAGGCTTTAACCATAATGCCCACACCCCTCGAACCAGATGTGAAGCCCGAGTGAGCTACAAGGCGATAGCCCCGTCTGTTCATGGCGCGATAGGAATTTCCAATGAGGTGTGTTTCCTGCAGAAATACTATTGCGGGTGAAATCCGTTTTAAGAACTGCAGGACCACCCCCCGTTTTATCCTGTCCCCCAGTCCATTAACATTCCAGGATAAAAGGCTCAGTCCCCTACCCCCCATCATGGTCAAAGCCAATCAGTCCCCCCCCAGAAAGCACTTTAAAGATAGCACAACAACACCCCTGCCTTGTGGTACAAATAAACAATACCCAACCCTGCATCCCAACCAAAACTCCCCCCTCCCTGCACCCCTGCACGAGCCCAAACAGCCCCCCCAACTTGCAGTGTGCCTGTCGCCCCTTTACAAACTAAGCTACAAAGACCCCCTAGAGGAGGAAAGAGAACCCCCGCGAGACACAGCACAACCTCCACTGGTGGGGGAACAAAACACACCAGTCAAAAGTCCCCAAGCGTGGCCGAGAAGTGGCATTATCAAGAAAGTGCACCAGTGTCAATACCTCATACCCGGTCCGGTGGGCACTCTCCTCCCGCTGCCCCCGTCCCATCCCGATCGTGCCTCCCAGACAAAGTGTCCAACCAGTCCCCGGCCGGCTCAGGCTGGTCAAAAAAGTGAGTGCGACCATCAGTCTCCACACGCAGCCTGGCCGGGAAAAGCATTGCGTATTTTAAGTTCATGTCTCGAAGCCGCCGCTTGACGCCCATAAAACGTAGTCTCTGCTTCTGGACCGCCTGCGTGAAGTCAGGATAAAAGTTCACCTCCGTGTTCTCCAACTTAAGCGGCCCTTGCAGTCTGGAAGCTTGCAAAATCGCATCCCTGTCCCGAAAGTTGAAGATACGGGCAATAAGAGGCCGCGGGGGAGCTCCGACCTTCGGCCTGCCGCCGGGAACCCTATGGGCCCTTTCCACCGCAAAGAATTTACTCAGTCCTCGAGGCTGGAGATGGTTAGAAATCAGGTCCTCCACAAAGAGATCCGCCGCTGAATCCTCCCGTCCCTCAGGCACTCCGATAATGCGGACGTTATTCCTCCGGGCCCTGCTCTCGGAGTCCTCCAGGCGCCGATCCGTGAGTGCACTTGCCTGCCGGAGCCGGCGCACCTCCGTCTGGAGGGCCGCTACCTCAGTTGTGAGACCCGACGCGGTATGGGCCAAAGAGTCAACACGGTCATTTGTCTTGGATAGATCAGCTCTCACAAGGTTGACATCGATGAGGACCGCGTCGAGTTTGTGCGCCAAAGTGTCGAATTGTTGGCCCACTGAGGTCTTCATCTCGGCAATGGCGCCCATGACGTCCTGCAAAGTCAGATCCGCAGGCGACTCCTGGGCATCCGGGAGGCACTCGGAAGACTTATGCGATCCGCCGGGAGACCCCTTCGGGAGGGTGTAGCGATCCATTACGTTGACTTGAAGTGCGGTGCCACGCCGGGTCGATTTGGCCTTCAACCGATCTCCATCCTGCTTCGTGGCCATCGTCGTATATCTCACACCCTCACCGGTCTCGCAATGGAGAGCAAGCAATCAAGGCCGGAGGTCACCTCAGGAAGGCGGAGTAGGTCCCCGCGGACAGGCAGGCAGGGTCCCCCAGCGAGGTCGCCACCACACAAAGAAGCGCCGTAATCCCACTCGCGATGACGGCAAGGGGACTCAAAAGCGAATGTGAAAGTGTGGGGTACGCGACTCGCCGTGCTCGTCCTGCCGTTGTTATTCACTTCTCCACTGGGTCACCCCCAAACTCGAGTCCGGGGTCAGGAGAGAAGCAGGCCGCAAACTTCAGTCGATGCTCATTCCGACACCCGAGGTCCGATGTAAAAACGGAGAACGGGTACCACCTCAGCTCAGGTTCACCGACACAGTCCCCTCAACCAATTCAGGATGAAGACAGGATAAACGTAGGAGGTTGCGGAGGTCCTCGGGAGCCTCGCACCTACGCGGCCATCCTGGATGCGCGCTAGGCTCCTCCTCCATCAATCTTTTTTTAATGTTTTTTTTCACTGCAGCAGACTTTAAAAAAATGTTTTGGTGAGGGCTTAAAATGCAAGATAGACCAAATGACTTTGACAACACTTGTTTCAGCATGTTCACTGCCTGGCCAACCCTGGAAACACCCCTGTAATTCTGTCAGACTAATTAGCTTCTCAGTGTATGGGTGTCTTTTAGGCATAAAGTGATGGGTCCACTCCGGGTCATTACAGACACTGGGACCCGATTCATAAAGGTAAAGTGAGACCAAAAGTCTAACTTTACTACTTTTCAGTATTCACAAACATAAACTTAGACCAAAAGTCTAACTTAGACCAAAAGTCCAATTTTACTACTTTTTGGAATTTACAAAGGTAAGTTACTACTAGTAAAGTTAAACTTTTGGTCTAAGTTTACCTTCGTGAATACCGAAAAGTAGTAAAGATAAACGTTTGGTCTAAATTTACAAGTTTACCTTTGTGAATACTGAAAAGTAGTAAAGATTTACTTTTGGTTTAAATTTACAAGTTTACCTTTGTGAATACCTAAAAGTAGAAATGATAGACTTTTAGTCTAAGTTTACAAGTTTACCTTTGTGAACACTGAAAAGTAGTAATGGTAGACTTTTGGTTTAAGTGTACAAGTTTACCTTTGTGAATACCTAAAAGTAGTAATGATAGACTTTTGGTTTAAGTTTACAAGTTTACCTTTGTGAATACCTAAAAGTAGTAATGATAGACTTTTGGTCTAAGTAAAGTAGTAAAGATAGACTTTTGGTCTAAGTTTACCTTTGTGAATACCAAAAAGTAGTAAAGATAAACTTTTGGTCGTAGTTTACAAGTTTACCTTTGTGAATACCAAAAAGTAGTAAAGATAGACTTTTGGTCTAAGTTTATCTTTGTGAATACCAAAAAGTAGTAAAGATAAACTTTTGGTTTAAGTTTACAAGTTTCTCCTTTGTGAATACCTAAAAGTAGTAATGATAGACTTTTGGTCTAAGTTTACAAGTTTACCTTTGTGAATACCGAAAAGTAGTAAAGATAGACTTTTGGTCTAAGTTTACCTTTGTGAATACCAAAAAGTAGTGAAGATGAAATTTTAGTCGAAGGTTACAAGTTTACCTTTGTGAATACCAAAAAGTAGTAAAGATAGACTTTTGGTCTAAGTTTACCTTTGTGAATACCAAAAAGTAGTAAAGATGAAATTTTAGTCGAAGGTTACAAGTTTACCTTTGTGAATACCAAAAAGTAATAAAGATAAACTTTTGGTTTACGTTTACAAGTTTCTCCTTTGTGAATACCAAAAAGTAGTAAAGATAAACTTTTAGTCGAAGTTTACAAGTTTACCTTTGTGAATACCAAAAAGTAGTAAAGATAGACTTTTGGTCTAAGTTTTCTTTTGTGAAAAACGAAAAGTAGTAAACTTACACAAAAGTGTAAGTTTACCTTTAAGAATTGGGCCCTCTCATTTCAGTTCTGACTTTCAGACCTACAAATCATTGATTTCAGGTGGGTTAGTCTGATAGTTCTATGAAAGCAACACAATACTATAGCACTAGGCTAGCACATAAAATTCCAGGACTGAAAACACTGCCCATAATCCCCTGGAGGGAGGTGGTCACCCGCGTCTGAAAATTTAAAGCTGTCCCTTTGGACTAATCAGCTAGGACATGAAGATAAAACCTCATATTAATATCATACGTAGAGACAAAATGATGTGTTTGGTGGCATTTAAGAAGTTAAGGGGTAAGATGAAGAGGCCTTGGGTACCAGTCACCTAAATGCTCTGTAGTCAGAGATGTGGCCTTTTTGACTCAGGAGAAACTGTGGACTACCATATAGATCAGTCAGGCCTGAGCAGCAAACCACCGCCTTTTAAAACAGCACAGGCCACAAAGACATTAAATATGGTAGTGAGATTCTATGAAGGATGAGCTTGATTTGCCCTCCTTGAACAAAATACAGAATATAAAAGAGCACCTATGGAGGTGGAGGAAAGCAATGCCACTTTAATGTCTCAAGCCACTGGCTTAACCATTTTACAATCAATTATACAAAAATGGCAAACCAAAGTATGGGGCCAATGCTTTGTCAAGAGTCTTGGTCTACACAAAGTCGATTCAATCCACAACATGGTAGGCAGCTTTTAATCCATCTATGAAAGGGATACCAGACGGTTGTTATTGTCTCTGAGAGCTAGTTTTCTATAGTCTCATAATATTGCTATCCATTTAAGTTTGTTTTTAATATCAGTATACCTATAATTCCATAATATGTTTAACAATGAGGCTGATTAAAAGATACTTCACTTTCAAATGGATGATAGCTTCCTTTGTGTTCTCTTGTGAGAGAAGGAAGATAAGATGGGGTGGTATTTTCCAACACCACATGAGTGGTCGCATTTTATTTTAAAGTAAAGTTCAACTTCATAGTGATCTACCCGAAAGAGTATACTTATACAGTACTGAAAGCAAAAAGCCTGTATTGTGAACTAGGAGAATGGGAAACATCCATTACAACGACCTACCTTTACAACCAGTATCGGCCCGTGGAGTGAGTGCCTCGGGCGGTGGGGCGGGGGAGGGGCAAGGTGGGGGATAGTAAACTCTGGCTCATGGTCGACCGGAGTAATGTAAGTAAATAAATAAATAAAATGAATTTCATTGCGCGCGCTGAAACGCATTTGCCGTTTCAGCGCGCGCAATGAAATTAATTTTATTTATTTATTTACTTACATTACTCTGTCGGCCGGAGTTTACTACCCCCACATCCCGCCCCAACCCACTGCCCCGGGGCACTCCCTCCATGGGCCACTACTGTTTACAGTGCAACTGTTACAACGCAACTGCCTTTGCATCGCATGCCATTACAACGCATGCCATTACAATGCAATAAAAGGTAAGTAATGGAGATTTGTTTAGTATTAGTGTGGGCATGGGTTTTGGGGTACATGGGAAGAGTAATTTTTACTCCTACACTATCCAACACTTTCCCTACTGTTGCACTCACTGGAGTAGGAATAGTAATTTTTACCCCTATAATATCCTACACTACTGTTGCATGGGAATAGTCCTTTTTACCCCTACACTATCCAACACTTCCCCTACTGTTTGCCCTAAAAGTATTATGCATTGTAATGGTATGCGTTGTACTCTTATGCGTTGTAATGGAATGCATTGTATTGGTAGTTTTTAAAAATGTGTTGTAATGGCATGCATTGTAAAATCCTGCAATGCAAAGGTAGTTGCGATGTAAAGACTGCGTTGTAAAAGCATGCGTTGTAATTGCATGCAATGTAACATCATATATTTTAGGAGGACAGGTCCCCTGGATTACATCTTATATGAAAAGGTATTGTTGTACCAAGACATGACATCTCCCTTGCTTGCACCAGAGAGAGAAAATGAGTCCCTCAAACCATTTCAAAGATTTGTTTCATTGGTCCCATTGTCTGCAGGCAAATGCAAACATAGGATAATAAAAAGAATTGACAACCCAGCAAAGAAATACAACTCCACAGAAAAGACTACATGTAACAGGCTTATGTTTCCCATCTTATTTCATCTAAGTAGGAAATATGTTTAATTCCACTTGTAAGCTGACAATGGAACAGGTGAAACTGTCAATATTATAAACCTAAAGTGTATGGTTTGTGTAGAACAATAAACCTGTAAGTTGAATGTATACAGTCTTTAGTGTATATAGTTTTTCCAGATCTCTCTGTGAATGTTCATTCAACAAGTTACTGCACTGTGGGAGTTTAGTTTTCATTCACTTGAATTTAAATAACATACTTAAGAAACCATGATGTGTAAGTGGAAAAGCAAGGACTGAGTTCATGTTGTTTGGTGTACTTGGTGTAATTTGGCAATCCAAAATATGTCACACTTCCTATTTATTTAGAAGTTTTACACAGCAAAAAAGACCCAGTAAGTGTCTGAAGGCATAATGTAAGGATCATTTGCATACATATCACAAATTAGATATGTTTCAGAATATTTGTAAACAAAATATTTTTAATTTGTATCAGCTCAAAATACAAAGAATCATATCATATTGCAAATTGCAGTTAATGTCTGTTTGGTTATGTGATTGAGTCCCATTGACCCCAAAAACTCCCTATTAACTTTCCTTGTCCTCCCTTAAGATAACATGTAAATAGACCCACCTAATATGGCTCCCTGGGTCTTGCGGTGTTTCAAGCAAGATCAAACCACGGGATGCACTGGATTGAGGAGGGCCAGTGATTTAGCTGTGTTAAGGAAAGAAAGTTGGACACCACTTGGAGGGAGCTCTGTGGTGTAATCTGTGGCTGCCACCCTGCCCGCTTTAAGCCTAGTTTATGTCCATCCTTCGAAACCAGGCTGGTGAGGAGTAGGGGCAGTGTTACAGGGCAAATCGTGCATGGGTGGTAGAGACATTCAGACTTGTAGCCTGCTCCTCGCTAGGGAGTACATGTCTATCCATTGACATCTGTCAGTTCGGGTGAGATGAAAGCAATGAGTTTCAATGCTAAATTTGTATGATTATACCGAAGAGTCTAACAATAGAATGGCTACGTATACAGCACTCTATGGTTAACTACTGGTGCTCATTTCAAGAGGCCATGGATTAGATATGCATGGATTGAACTATTGTAATCTTTTAAAATGTCTGCTCCCAAGCCCTGCTTACCTAGAATGAAGGCCTACCTTCATAGAGCTGTCATTAAGCAGGCCACAAATGTCAACCCAGCATCCCACTGAAACTGTGGCGGTGGTACCTGTAGTTGGAAGATGTTCCTGGCCCATAGTTGTTTGTGGAGCAGCCCCTTGTGAGGAAGTCTGCTGAGGCTACTTAGAAGGCTTAGGTGGTAGGTGGCAAGCTTCTGCCCCTATTTTATAGTGACAGGAACAAGTACAGCCTTGCGGTTAACACTCCAGCTCCAATGGTCACTCCACAACCGACTCTACTAGCAGAAAGAGATGTGGTAATAGCACCATATTGCAGGAGTGTTGTTTGCTTTCCTCTTCTAGTGGTTGATGTCATGGAATAGAAAGGAATGCTAACAAATCTGGCAGTAGGTGGTGATATTGAGATAGTGCAAGACTCTGGCCTAGTCCGCCACTGGGGTGGACAGCAGGGGCATTGATCCCAAATGGGAGGTTGTGGCATGTAGAGGAAAGGAGCACTGAACTTGCTAGGCAAAAGTGATTCTTAGGGTGATCCGTAACACTGCTATTTACTTGTAATAAATGATGGCAAGTGAGTAGTCTTATATTCTTTTTACAGTTTTAATGACAAAACTTGCAAGTAATAAGAACATAAATTGAGGCATATACCTGGAGGTTACACACACAATAAAAGTAAAAATGTCCCCAGGTTTTCAAAATGCGGACATTATCTTCAGTTGTTGTAGATGATGTCATCAGTGATGTCATTTGAGATGCCATCAGTGATGTCACTGACCATGTCATGAGTGATGCAATATGTGAGTTCATAAGCATTGCATTACGGGGGCGTAAGTTTTAGTTATCTCAGGTAACTATAACTGCTGGATTTCACTGGTTTTGTAGGCGTGAGGTCTGAGCCTAACTATAACGTCCCTGTAACTTTACATTTTTTCTGTGAATTTCTAGTTTAAAAAAAAAAAATCTATTTTCTAACTATACTGTTGTTGTAACCTTTGCTTATTTAACTGAATTTCCATGGTTTTTTAACTTGTAGTCATGTTTGTAGAGTGGTGGAGAAAGGGGACGGGGCCTCCAACCAGCTCTCATCAATCCCGGTGTGTGGGACTTACCGGAGGTAACAGGAGGGGATCTTGGCCCCCAAGAACCCTCAGCATCAAAGGGAACTTCCTCCACCAACAATTAGTGTGCCAGGAGGCGCGTTTGCAGAGTGCTGGAGAAAGGGGGCAGGGCCTCCGACCAGCTCTCAGCAATCCCGCTGTGTGAGACTTACTGGACATAACAGGAGGTGTTCCTGATACCCAAGGACCCTCAGCATCCAAGGGGACTGCATCCTCCTAACAGTAGTCACCAGGAGGCACGTTTCCAGGTGGTGGACAAAGGGTGCAGGACCTCCAATAACCTCTTAGCAATTCTGCTGTGTGGGACTTACTGGAGGGAATCCTGGCCTCCACGGATGCTCAGCATCCAAGGGGACTTCATCCCCAACCAGTAGTGTACCAGGAGGCCTGTTTGCAGAGTGGTTGAAAAAGTGGGCGGGGTCTCCGGTGACTTCTCCCTGCTGGCCTTTTAAAAAAATAATAATATTAGGGGAGGGGTGCCGTGTCGACCCCCTTCCACAAGCAAATTTTGGCCCCGGGAACCCCATCCCTCGGGCCAGGACTTTTTACAATGGGGAAGAGGACCATGCGGCCCCTCACTCCGGGCTGATTTCAGCCCAGTGGACTCCATCCCCGGGGCCCGGCCTTTTCTTTTTACATTTCCTTTTGTAATATGGGAGGGGGGTCTGTGGCCCCCCTTCTGCAGGTGCCGAATTTGGCCCCAGGGACCCATCGCCCAGGGCCCGATCTATTAGTAATAGAGGAGGGGGGGTGCTTGGTCCCCCTCCCTGGTCTGATCTTGGCCCCGGGGACCCCATCCCACAGGGCCCAGTCTATATTACTTTTTTATTCTGCAAGGGGAAGGTGGCTGTTCCCCCTCTCCCTGGGTTAATTTTGGTCCCAGGGACCCCATCTGCCGGGGCCTGGCCATTAGTACTGGGTGCCCACTGGGACCACGGGGGAAACCTTGGGGGCCAGCTACCCCTCCTATTACCTCCAATAAGTCCCATACAGCAGGAGTACTGAGTTATGTTAGCAGGCCACACCCCCTTTCTCCACCACTCTGCAAACGCGCCTTCTAGCGCACTACTGGTTGGGGGATGAAGTGAACTTTACTCCTGAGGGACCCTGGGGGCCAAGAAGCCCTCCTGGTACTTCCTGTAAGTCCTACACAGTGGAATTCTGGAGAGCTGGTTGGGGGCCCAGGCCCCTTTCTCCACCACTCTGCAAACGTGACTTCTAATTAAAAAACATAGAAATTCCCAGAAAAAACATAGGTTGAAGGGACATTACAGTTAGAAATTAGCATTTTAAAAACCTTAGAAATTCACAGAAAAAACGAAAGGTTAGAGTGATGTTATAGTTAGTCTGACATTTCACCCGTACAAAACCAGAGAAATTCCGCTGTTGTAGTTAGCTGAGCTATCTATAACTTGCACCCCGGCAATGCACTGCTGATGATGTCAGTGACATCACTGATGACATTTCAAATGACATCACTGATGACATCATCCAATGACTGTGAGTGTTTCTAAAAAGTTTAAGAATGTTATATATATATATACGCCAAGGTGTATTGAATAATGAATGAGTGTATGAATTTTTTTCCGTGAATTTCTAAAGTTTTTAAAATACTAATTCCTAACTATAACGTCCCTGAAACCTGTCGTTTTTTCACTGAACATATATGTGTGTGTGTGTCTATATGTAGAATGTATTTTATCTATACACGTCAATTATGTGTCTGCTAGTCTAGGTTAACCAACAGTTTTCCCAGGCACAGCTTAATGTTAAAGTACCCTCTTGCCTCTTGTGTTTATTCTGCAGTGCACTTTCACTCATACTTCAATTTGTGTCCCTGCTACTGCTTTCTTTAGAATCAACATTTGTTAGCTCAGTAGTCCTGAGCTTAAAAAAACACATATCTTATTCCAATTGGAACTTTAAATATGGAGGTCACTGTTTGTCACAAAATAATGCTCACAGGTCTAAATGTATGAAACAGTTTTTCAGTCGCAAACCCTGCGATTTGCAAAATCATCAGATTTACAACCATAAAAGAGTGTTTTGGGATTTATAAACCATCTTTTGTGAGGTAAAAATAAACTTCGTTTACACATGCACAATTTGTTCTGCAAATCATTTAGAATCATAATTAGGAGGGGGGCTTGAAAAGGGTATCACATTTCAGGGTTGTAATGGAATGTATCAATGCTTTCTGCACAGTGTTGTGTTAGCAAACCGTTGATTACATAATGACACTTGAGTTTGGGAAGCAAGTCCAGTGGTGGGAGGGGGATTTGGGGGGAGGGCTGACATTAGGGAGTAGTCCAGAGAACCACTGCTTGCTCCACCAATATGCCCCAAATGCAAATCCTTTTTTTAAAGCCGCACTTGTCCCTTTAATTGACACAGGCTACTTAATTTTTTTTTCCCATACTGAGAACTTAAATGCCACTACAGAGGTCTGCTGTCTCCTTGAGGCTACCATTCCTGCAGTCACCACAAATCACAGGTGTTGCAAATTGCGACTTGCTTAAATAATTTTTATTAGCCAGGTCATTTTTGATCCTGTAAGAATAGTCAATGTTGAAGGAACATTCTATTAGATGTGGGCCAGCCACTGAAAGCTTAAGCCAGGCTCGAGCCTGAAGCCTGGCTCAGCTTGAGGTCCTGTTGGAACCTCAGGCCCATATCAACCCAAACTTTCATGCGGCTTTTACGTGCCTCACTCTCTCTGCCCAGGATGTGGCCTTAAGCCCAGAGCTGCCGACTTTGGAACTGGGGAGACAGGTTCAAGTCTCGGTGTCGGATCACCCTTTGAATCTAAGCAAATCACCTAGGGCCTGATTTAGATCTTGGCGGACGGGTAACTCCGTCACAACGGTGACAGATATCTCGTCTGCCCCAATATAAATCTCATTATATCCTATGGGATTTATATTTCGGTGAATGGGATATCTGTCACTATTGTGACGGAGTAACCCGTCCGCCAAGATCTAAATCAGGCCCTTGATCTTCTTATGCCTAGAAACAATGAATATAACTCTTAGTCAAGTTTGTGCTATATCAAAACTGCGGAGAGGTGAAAACAAAGCTTTAACCTCTTCTGTGCCCATGACGAGATAGTCTCGTCATGGAGCATGGTCGCGCTGTGCCCATGACGAGACTATCTCGTCATGAACCCCACCCACTAATGCAACGCCCGGCACAGGAGGGGGAAAGGGCGTGGCACTGAAGGGGTTAACATAAGAGAAGACAAATAGATATCCTTTGACTGGTGGATATGCACAAAGTGAATCCAGAAAACCTGGCTTAATCTCGCCCTCACTGCTTAAATTGTGTGATCTAAAGCAAAATTTGATTTCACCAAAATTCTTTTTTCTTCCTCGTGGAGTATGAAAGCACTTTCACATATGTGAACTCAGAATACCAGTTGTACAAAAATCTATTCTGTTTAATTCAATAGTCTATTTTGCTCTCAAATAATCTGGGCCACGTGCAGGCTTTACATGACAACAGTCTTACCTCATAGCTCACTGATCGTTCATGTTAAAAACGTTTCGCTTTTAATAAGTACTTCTCATTGCAGTGATATAATGTGACTTATTAATGCCAAAGCTTTGACATATTAAAGAAATGCAATTTTTTTAATTCGGAAGAGATTTTATCATATTTTTTGGGATGCTTGTTGCATCACTTTCAGAGTTCGTCTCGGGCATGGACTCTAAGAGCCAAGCCAGACCCTTTTCCCGGCTCTGTCAATTTGTTGGTTTGCCCATCTCCACTTTCCACAAAGGTTGCATTGCATATAGGATCCTTGTTCTCAAACCAGTAGGTATACACTGTGACGGATACTCTGCTATGGCAGAGGAGCGTCACCCCCCGCCCCCCACCAGCAGCTGAAAAAATGGAAAACTAAAATTATTATAAACCAGCTTCATTATCATTTTATTTTTCCCTCCTGGGCTAGTCTTGGGGGTGGGGCCATCACGGGACAGTCAAGGAGGGAGAGTGGTGAGAACTGTAATCAGTGTGCATGACGTATGCACACAAGTTGATCGCACACTGCTCGTCACACAAGCAAGTTGCCCCAAAGGACTGTGGTGAATGTAGTGGCGACGGCGGGTACGCCTATGCCACGATGTGTAAAAAGAAAAAAGTATGTGTTGCATTTAGCCATCCCTGGACACGTGTTTCGAGGTAGTTGCCTCTCGTCAGCAGGGAGCAGGACAATGTAAAGGGGTGCTGAGTGGACTGCCAAAATGTAATTAAAACAGGTCAAATACCTCTCATGGCGCGCAGGTGCAGAACCAGGGCTCGTCAGCCCGATAGCTGATGGGAGCCGTAATATATGCACACAAGTTGGTCGCACACTGCTTGTCACACCAGCAAGTTGCCCCAAAGGACTGTGGTGAATGTAGTGGTGACGGCGGGTACGCCTATGCCACGATGTGTAAAAAGAAAAAAGTATGTGTTGCATTTAGCCATCCCTGGACACGTGTTTCGAGGTAGTTGCCTCTCGTCAGCAGGGAGCAGGACAATGTAAAGGGGTGCCGAGTGGACTGCCAAAATGTAATTAAAACAGGTCAAATACCTCTCATGGCGCGCAGGTGCAGAACCAGGGCTCGTCAGCCCGATAGCTCACGGGAGCCGTAATATATGCACACGCTCTGGCCCGCCGTCTCGGGTCGGCCAAAGCGTTATGCGCACTGAAGCTCTCTCCAACACAAACTGCATTGGTGGATTGGAGACAGCAGTCACAGGCTCCTAGTCTCCTTTGAAGCGCACATCCAGGGCGCTCAGGCCAATCCTGGCACTGCTCTCATGAATGAGAGCAGCGTCATGATTGGCTGCAGTGGATTCTGGGAGTCTGTGCTGGTGAGGAGTAGAAGGATGAGAGCGGCAATGCGGCGGTGCAGCAGGACGAGAATGTAAGTTATTTTTTAATTTGTATTTTGTTGTAGTCATTAGTCTCCCCCTCCCTCCCTTTCCCCCTTTCCCCCCTGCCCCACCAATCAGCGCGGATACCAGCCACTACTGGTTGAACAATTCGCACACTCTAGTTTGCAAAGAGGGGTTATTCCATCTTTCCCATTGTGTTCTTGCTCCAAAGTTAGTAGTGTCAAGACTAACTGCTTCGTGTACTGTATGTAATAGATTTATTATTGAACCTGTAAAGGAAATAATGGTGGTATGTGGAAAACATATAACAATGACCATCCAGGCAGCACAGACTGCAAGCTGAACTGTCACTAGGCGCTTGAACAACACACGTCACAATAATCCTATTCAATGGTCTTAAATATGTAGACTTCTGAGGGAATAACGGCTTAGGCTGGTATGTCAGTATTTGAACCTGGGACTGATAGCATAGTCCGGTGACTGAGCTACCCGTCCTGCAGAGTTGAGAGATTTTTAAAACCAAGTCTAAGATTTTTCCAAACAATATCTGTTTGATGGCCAACCTAGAGTGCTTAGAAGAAAGGAGGTGATTACATGGTATTTCTGGCTCAGACACCTTCCAGTATTTATCTGCAAGGTCTTAATCAGGGCCATGTCTTGGTCCCCTCGTTGCTAGGTTAGTGCAATGGAAGTGAACATGCACACCCCAGAGACAACTACCAGCTGCCCACACTGTGTATATGAGATTGGAAACTGCAGAAAGAATCATTTGAGCTCAGAATTAGCAACATAGGGGCAATTTGTGAAAGAGGGTCCATTTTCAAGAACATGGCAGCAACTTCAGAAGTTTACAAACATTCTTGCCTTTCTATTTAGCGCTTAGCGGCTTCATCTGGAGTATGAAGCACTATATAAATTCTGCATCACACTACACCTTATGCTTCTGGTTATGTTATACCACAAGAAACAAGAATCCACTTCTCATCGGACTCCCAATCCCTGTCATAAAACAAGAGAGCCCAGAAACAGAATTATTTGACCCAAATCCGTCTGCCCGTGAGTGTGTACTTACTCATCAAAGACTAATGTATACATGCGTTTCCAGGTCAGTGCCTGGGAGGTCCTGCGACAAGCAGGCTGTTTGTTTTTTATTAGCTTGCTGTGAATTGATGCTGCGGGATCTACTGTTTGTTTTATATCCACTTTCAGCTCCCTAGAAGCACATAAGGGCTTCTTTAACCTAATTCTTGTGAAGAAAACGACAGCTACAAAAAGGAGTCAGGGCTTTCATGCGGAAAAATTCAATCCCAACTTCGATTTTTTACGAAATATGTTCTACTTTTGTAGTAAAAAACATTGAAGCAACTCCAAGTTGGTATTCAAATCACCATTTCTCTTTATATGATTAAAGTGTGGTATGAAGCTTTCTTCCATCCTAAAATCGAAAGTTAAAAAATCATTATCTCGTTAGATACGTTTGTGGATAAGATGCATGGCAAATGAGCGTGTTAGCCTGTGAGGTAGCTCAGTGAGTGTAGTGTTTGCTGCTCTGTTTGCATTTAATTTTCAGGTCATTGACTGTGCTAACCGCAAAGCTGGGTCCGCCTTTCAACATTTCTATCACAAAACGCTCATATCATTCGGACGTGGAATACAGAGCGTGTTATTGAACGCGCTGCTAAACCACATATATCCGCCAGCAAGCACTTGTGGCACTGGCACATTATATTGGTAATTACAGTTTTAATGGACACCGAATAAATAACAACACGGGGCGATTGCCTCTGTAACTGATAGGAAAGCACTTTACCTTGCGCTGCTGTTTATCCGCGGATGAGCACGTCACCAGAGTCGCTGTTTCTCCAGAATACAACCCTATGGGTTCCCACTGCAAAAAGCCGCCAATGAGTTTCGCCGCGCATCCTCTCCTCCGAATCCGTGCGAACTTTCCGCGCGCTCCCGCGGGAGGCTAGCAGCGCGCGCGCGCCGCTCTTTCGGATCAGCGGGTAGCTGCGGCGATCCGGAATGAACCGGCGCTCGGTTTCAGAATATCATCCCAGGCGACCGTGATGGTGGCTGAGCCACGGAGACCATACCGCATGCCCCTGGCAACCGAGCAGCGCTCCGCGGATTCCCTGGGCTGGGCTCCTGCGTGCCGCGCAGAAGTGGGGGCCTTTTAAGGCGCCTGTGTTAACCCTCTTGCTGCTGGCCTCTAAAAATATTCTTACATTCATCTGCCTGTTCATTTGAAAACGCTATATTTGCCAACCAACTAATATTCATATAACTTTTTATAATCGTTTTTTTTTTAGATTTCCTAAAGATTGCTAATAGCATACCCCCTTCTTTTAGTTTTTACCACCTATGAGTTTGGAAAATCGGGGAATAGAATCTTGCCTGCTGTTGTGTGTTTTTTAAGAAAAATATGTACGGTATGTTGTAATTACATTTCTGTGGTTCTGGGTCTATTACTTCTACCTTACATCATAGCGTTGTTATAAGCCTAGAGAGGCAAAGTGTTGTGGCTCCTAAGAACGTCTCTGAGGGAGTGGTTAAAGAGGCCGATGTAAAAACAGTGCTTTAAATGGGCCGGTACTGTCCGGTACGGAGTACCGGCACTTTTATTTTTCCATTTCAAGCATTGCAGATGTACGCTCACAGGTGTGTACTGCAGGAGGTGGAGTGCCACTGGGGTGCAGAGGTGTTGTGGGCTGAAGTACCCAGCTGTGGCTCTCTTTTACTACAAAACCTTAGCATTAAGGGGGGGCCATTTTTCTTGTTTTGCATTATGGCGCATGAGACCCATGGGATGCTGGTGCTCGGTCAATCGGTTCCACAGTCTCTGCTCTGGAAACTGTGCGCGCCATTGACGTGATGGGACAATGAGGTCATTTACACATCACCTCAGATTGTAAATTGCTTACGATCCCATCATCATTCTGTAGAAACATGGGGCTTATTTATGAGGACCGTGAGTCACATTTACGCCACCGTTGAATCACTGTTTGTGACGCTGCGGTGGCGTAAATAATGCGCCACGTTGCGCCATATTTATGAAGTGACGCATCTAGGCAGATGCGTCACTTTGTAAACCCCTGTGCTACATTATACCTGCGTCAGGTATGATGTATGCAGGGTGGGAGATCCCCAGCATCCAAGCCTCGTAGAAGTGGCGCCGTGAAATCTATAAGATTTGAGTGCGCCACTTCTAGGACGCCATTGTGGCAAAACCTTATGCGGCCTCATGGCAGTCGTAAGGGTGACACAGGCTCTTTCACATGGGACTCGCTCCATGTGAAAGAACACACTTTGCTGGAGTTGCGTCTGTTTTCCGCAACACCCCAGCAATGCGCCACTTTTGCGCATACAGATACGTCAGATACGTTTTCTGATTTAGTATAGTCAATGGTAGCCGTTTACTAGCAAATATGTCTGTTAAAAACTTTATGACACTCTTTGAACTAATGTCTGAAGAAATTCTGATGTCTGGCGAACTGGAGAATAGATCTAACAGGACATTAATGTAGGGTGTTATGTTTTCCCCAACTATGGGACCAATTATGTCCATGACCAATTCGGTCCATGGGTTGTTTGGAAGCTTGTGCACATGCATGGGGGATTTCCTTGTGATTAAGATCTTTGTGCTCTCATAGCATGGTACACAGTCCCCTTACTTCACTTTGAATGTGCAGACCTCTAAAATTCCATTTGGAGTCTCTCTTTCAGGGCTTTAAGTGGCATGAAAAAAGTGTGGGGGGGTCTCTCAAAGGGGCTTGGTCAATGTAATTAAGGGCGTGGCTTAAAAACACGTAAGCTAAAAATGTTTAGTATAGTGTGCTGCCCGACTTGTATTTTGCTGTTTCTGTCATTGCAACTAGATATATGGTACAACAAGTAACATCATACCTAAAACAAGTCAGGACCATTGGCTTTGTCAATGGTCGTTAGTTGCATAAGATAAATAAGCAGCAACTATGGCTTGAATATTATTTAAAAAGCTCCCACTTAAAGCCCTGGTGACCCCACGACAATGTTGCTGCTCCTGAATTTCAAAAAGAGAAGGGAAAGAAATCCAGCGAGAAAATGACTCTCTTTAAAGGATTTCCCTTCCCCTACAACGCTCACCTGGCGTGACGTCATGTTGTAACTTCTACACTAGTGAGAAGTGAGCAGTGAGAGCAGCGCACATCGATGTGCCTGCTCTCACTGCAGTCTGGAAAAAAAACGGGCCGCCTGTGCCAGGGCAGAAAAAAAGAGCCCGATAGAGACCCGTTTCGAGGCCCCCTTTAAAAAACGGCCGGTGCTCAGACCCGGTGAGACCCGGCCCACTTAAAGCCCTGCTCTTTTTGATCTTGGAAACACCACATTGGCCTTCATTAAGCCTGGGCAAAGCACTACGCTACGCTCGCGTAGTTTGCGAAGTTCGCGCTACTTCGCGAATTGCACGTAGCACAGTGCGAACGCGCGTAGCGTAGTGTTGCGTAGTGCTGCGGTCATTTTCTGCTTGCTCGCGGTCCTCAACGTCAAGTTGGCGACCGCGAGCAAGCAAAATGACATCCCGGCGAGACTTTTTCCTTGTTCGCGATCAGCAACATCAAGTTGGCGATCGCGAGCATGGAAAATAAACCTCCCGGCGAGATTCCCAACGCGAGGAGGTCAGGTTTCTCATTGCGAGGGGTCGCGTATGCTCGCGACCGCTCACGATGAGAAACTACCAGTTCGCGTTGAGAAAGCTGCCGCTTGAGTAAAGATCTACTCGAGCAGCAGAAAACTACAGCTCGCACTGTGCAAGATGCCATTTTCAATGATTGTACAGTGCCGGTTGCTTGTCCGCACTGTGCAATCATTGAAAACAACATCTTGCACAGTGCAAGCATGTTACTACGCAGTTCGCGAAGTGCTACGCGTAGCTCGCGTAGTGCAAACTTCACTTTGCGTAGCTTCGCGAAGTGCTACTTCGCGAACTACGCCCACCCTTAGCCTTCATGTGCTTTATTTTTGATTTTCTCTCACATTCTCAGAGGGGAATTAGTTTGGTGCCCCTAAACAGACCTTCATCCAGTTCTGCAAGTTTATTTTTGACGCAACTGTAACTCCTTGCCACATGATGTGTCATACAGTAAATATGGCCCTTGGATGGTGTCGGCGAAGAGGGCACTCTGAGAAGTGTCGCATCGCTGCTTTGTCGCAGCGATGCAGCACTTCTCATAAATAAGCCCCATTGAATGAATGACCAGGAGGACGGGGTGCTTGAAGAGAGGTTTAGTGGTAACACCCCAGCCACAGCACAGGTACAGCTGTTAACTGAGGGAACACTCTCTCAAGAGTTGGTATGTCATATCGGAATGTTCTATTGTACTAAAGAACAGAGGGGGGCATATGCAATGAGGGAACCACTATGGAGGATACCACGCATCCTCGTTCATCATCGAACAAGATGCAATGGTTAAAGGGAGAGGGAAAGAGGATTACCCTACCTGACAACAAGAACGAACGAAAGAAGGGGTAGTCCTGAGGTGGAGCACTGATAATGGCATCATATTATACAAACAGGTGATTAAACGTTTGTATAAGATACAGGTTGTAGGATAAAAGGTACAAATGATAATACCTTTTATAATCCTTGACACTGTCTTGTGAACATATGTATAAGATACACTTTATAAGATCTAACGCACACAATGAAAGTTTCCTTTTAATCCCTGTTTGATTATGAGTATGGCGGTCTTAAGACTGCCGTAATCGCGTTAGCGGTCCGACCGCCGCATCCTCGGCAGTCTAACTGCCCGATTAGGATCATGGTGGTTGGATTGCCACAAGACCGCCGCCACAGGCAGGATCTAGGATCCCACGGGTGTGGCAGTGGGGAAAGGCGCTATCTGTTGCAGCGGTATCACAACCTTCCTTTCCGCTGACCTTTTCATGGCAAGGATCCCACCATGAAAAGGTTGGGGGAAAGGAAGGTAAGGGACCTAAACAGGGCCCCAGGGAGATTCTGCCCAGTGTGGGTAGTGGCGGGGGCACATGTTGTGCCCACCTATGCTTTCATTGTCATGTGCGCACTGTTCGTCATGCACAGCATGGTGCATGGCAACAGTGTGCACACGGCAGTGGAGGCGCTGCAGTGTGGTGGCATTGCCTTCAGGCTCTGTATACCAGCGGAAGCATGCTGCTACTGCAAGACTGCAGCTAGCACATCGCCAACCCAGCGGTAAAGTCAAAATCCAGTGGTCGGGACGCCACTGGCTTGGTGGCATTCTCCCGATCGCCTACACTACGGTCCGGAAGGTTGACCATCAAGTTCGTAATCAGGCCCATAGTCTGTGTGGTCTGATGGGACGTGTCCGTACTCTATAAGGGAAACTCCCATTGGGTTGTTTGTTGTGAGCCGTATTCAATAACCCATTACCTCTGCCAGGATGATTGTTGTTGCTTGAGTCTCCTCCTGCTGGCTGATGGCTGGCATCCTTTCTTAAGACAGGTTGACAGGGTTTCACCACCCTCCTCAAATTACATATTCTACTATTGTCATGCTTTATGGCATTTTGAAACAGTTTGATTACTTTCATGGCTTTTGAAAACTTGGAGTCTTTTACACCCCCACTTGGACACTTAGGGGCTGATTATGATGTCGGTGGAATCACTTCTGCACGACACCGCATCGGTCATGGGACCGACCGACACCTGGTCATTGGTCCTGACCGGCTCCTTAGGATGCGACCGAACACTGTTCGGTCAGATTCCTATAATTTACAATGGGAGCATTCATTCCAGCTATAAACCGTCCGGAATGCATCCTCCCATTGTAAAATAGGAGGTGCAGTTCATCCCTGCACCCCGTGGCAGGTACAAGGTGCCTGCCACAAGGTGCAGGGATCAACAGGGGGATACCATAGGTGCTCCCTCGGCAGAGGCCGTGCACCAGGGGGAGCCCTGCTGGGGGCCTCTAAGGTCGAGTTCCAGCAGCCTTTCTGTGTTGGAAAGGCCAGCACGGAAAGGCTGCTGAAACTCTACATCGTAATCTCAAGGGCGTAAATGCCCGCCCTTGAGATTACTGTCCTCATTCCGACTGGTGTACGGGAAGCCAGCCGGAATGACTGGTCGGATTCCTTTCTGTGCGCCTACATCTTAATTAGGCAGTTGAACGTAATCCGACCGGCACATTACGATGCGAGTTGGAAGGCTCCGATCATCGGTCGGAGCCTTCCAACTTGCATCGTAATCGGCTCCTTAATCTTTACCCAATCTCCGACCACAACATTGAACATTTTGACGTGTTTGTCTTGGTCATATCTTTCTTTTCTGACATCCTGGTGTTTCATTTCTCATTGTTTCCAGGGTTGTCAGGTGTTTACGTCTATCCATCCTTTACCCCATTTCATCCATGAAGGAACTGGTTGAGAATTAGGGTTTCTTACCCCTAATAACTCAAATGGGGTTTCCCGAGTGCTTTGGTTTTAAGTCAGACAAAACTGTCTAATTCTCTTAAAAATTTCCACCTTCCAATTAAGGTTGTTAAATTTGCTAGGTGTATTCCTATCTTCAATGTTTTGTTGAAGCACTGTTGGTTTCTGGGTGGTACAGTGCTGAGTGCAGATAGGTGATGCCATTCTCTTCTAGGAATGTTTGCATCTTTAGAGCACAATTGTACTCTGTTATCTGATAGGATAGTCGATGGTAGCCCTTCACTAGCAAATATGTCTGTTAAAAACTTTATGACACTCTTTGAACTAATGTCTGAAGAAATGCTGATTTCTCGCTACCTGGAGTATAGATCAAACAGGGCTGTAATGTAGGGTGTCACGCTTTTTCCAGCTATGGGACCAATTATGTCCAAAACCAATTGGTCCCATGGGTTGTTTGGAAGCTTGTGTACATGCATGGGGGGATTTCCTTGTGATTAAGATCTTTGCGCTCTCATTGCATGGTACACAGTCCCTTACAGATCTTTCATTTTGAATGTCCGTGCCAGACAACCAAAAGTCTATTTGGATTCTCTCTTTGGTCTTAGAAACACCACGTAGGCCTTCATGTGCTTTATTTGTGATTTTCTCTCACATACTCCAAGGGGGAATTAGTTTGGTGCTCCTAAACAGACATTCATCCAGTTCTGCAAGTTTATTTTCGACGCACCAAAATGCTTTTAATTCCTCCCTGGCAGTGTTCTTGTTTGACCAACTACTATTTACAAACTGTCTGACCACCTCCAGGGTTTCGCCCTCTCTGAGGCCTGGTTTCCATTAAGTCTCACACCGACAGAAATGACGCACACGTTCGATAAGGATACCTCTTCCTCGTCTTTCTGTGTTTCATCCTATATATTACTGTTCATGCTTTGAGGTAGCCTGGAGAGACAATCTCCTGCTTTACTTTTTTACTCAGGGGATGTATTCAACTGCAGATGTGTATTCCTATGGGCTGACAATCCATTTCCTGCTGCGGCTAGGTACTGAGTCTAAGCCTTTTCTCTCAAAGATTTATTTTAGTGGTTTGCAGTCAGTCTTGATGTTGAATGTACTACTCCAAACAATATTTTTCAACTTTTGTATGACCCAGAATACTACTAGGGCTTCCTTTTAGATTACAGATAAGTTCTCTTCTGCCCCGTTACCTCATTGTTTCCTTCTGCTTGGGAGAGTATCGCTCCCAATTCTTATGTGCTGGCCTCTTTGGTTATAATCACTGCTCTGCCTGGTACAAAGGGTCTGAGTTGTGGTGCAGTGTGCAGATACTGTTTGACACCTTGAAACTCCCATCACATGTGTTGTTCCAGATGAACTGGGCTTTTGATTTGATTAGCGACCTCATGTGGAAGGTTCTGTTTGCAAAATTTCTTATGAACTTGTTGTAAAACTCCACCATGCCAAGGAATGCTCGGAGTTCCTCTTTGTAGGATGGAGAGGCTAAGTTCATGATGGAGTTCACCAGTTACTCTTTTGGTTGAATCCCTTTTCTGGAGATCTTGTGCCCTAGGTAGGAGACATGCGAGCGCACAATTCAAAATGGTGGCTTGCCGCTGAACTCCGGTGCACACGTCCTAACCACAAGGTTTTTATGCCAATTTTAACAGGACAATTTGGATTGTGTAAACTTTAGCCCTTACCTGCTTGTGGTGAGGAGCTTTTTGGACGTAATTGGTGGCACTAGCTGATTTGGGGCTTCTCTGGCACCCAGCTTCTCTTCCATCGAGGCTTCCCTCAGTTCTGCCTTGGGAGTTCCTGTCAAGAAGGCAGAGTTTTTGTCTGGAAAGGGCGTGGCTTCAGCCTTGAAATCCTCCCACTGTTGGTTTTAGCTGCGGCACCTGGATATTTCCTTCACTACTGCACTGGTTTGGCATATTTATGTGCATTTCTTCTTTTATTTGTTATTTCATATATATTTATACAAGTTTGTTGAATATGGAAAGCAAAGCTTCAACTTCGTCAACACATAAGCGTAAACAGACAGTATCTCCACCACCTGTTAAGTCTAAAATGGTACATGCATCGGAACCCTCCCTTATTACTATGTTGGAGGAACTGCAGGCTGTTAGGTCAAATTTCGAACAGTATTGCCATAGAAATTAAGAATATACGTAAAGATATGGCTGGTCCTTCAATGAAGGTTGCGGATAATGAGATTATAATAAATGACATTATAACAAAAACAGATAAACTAATGCCGCTTGTCACAAACATTCCCTCTACAAGTACTAGATTGCTTGAGTTAGAAAATAGAAATAGGCAATATAACTTGCACATTTTGAATTTGCCTGACGATATAGAAGGGAATGACTGTAGACACTACCTTGAGAACCTACTTCCTAGTTTATTAAACCTGAAGTTTTCAGAAAAATTTGAGATTGACAAAGCACATCGTATTCCATTTCATCGTAAACCTGGCCAAACCAAGCCTCATCAAGTAATTTTTATGGTTCTTCGTCATCACCATCTCATCCTTATTCATAAAGCAGCTTGAGAAATACCTTCTTTCCTCTTTAACGGTACTAAAATCTTCATTCAACAAGATTTTGCCAAGGAGACCGTCGCCATTTGATGAGATTTTGCAGCTTTGAGACCTCGACTCAAAATTTCCGGCTTCAAATATGGGCTCTTGATCCGTCCACCATGCGTATCTTAACTCCTTTCATCGCCCGGAAGATCTTCAAGCTTTTCTAGATAATCACTTTCCTCTCAATGTATACACATGACTCTTCAATTTGAAAGTGTTTTGACCGTATTATAGCTTACTATATTAATTATTCAAATGGGAGTTCATCTGTGACACGTATTATAGGTTTTTACAATTCCTGTTATTGTATTTGATATTCTTCTTAGTGTCTCTCCTTCTCCTCTGTTTTTCTTCTCACATGCACACGTGTCTCATCAATTTCTATGTATGCTCTTCACTGTTTTATATATATGTGTTCTTAGTTTTATGTTTTTTGTTGTTTTTACAGCTACTTTATTGGTCTGTCCTGCTTCTTCTTTCATATCTTATATATTATCTCTTCGTTCTGTTCTCTATGTTTCCTCTCTGTTTCACTTCTTAATCTCTGGATACTGCTCACAGAATTAAAATTGTTTCCTTGAATGTTAAGGGTTTACGACATCCAGTTAAATGTTTGAAGATTTTAGATTACCTATTTAGTTAAAAAGCTGATATTTGTTTATTGCAAGAAACACATGTTGATGACAACATCTTAGCATACATGCAAAGGAAACTGGTTGGTCAGTTTATCTATTCTCCAGCATTGAGTAAAAAGATTGGAGTGGCTATTCTTTTCAAAAAAAATCTTCAGTTGCAAATTTTAGATAAACAATCTGACTCTGATGGCCAATTTCTCTTCGTTAAAGTGAAATTTAGTAATACGATTTTACACATAATCATTATTTTTGGTCCAACAGCAGATTACCCTAATTTTTGGAATTAAATTTCCACTGAAATTCTTTAGCTTGCGAATGTTTACTTGATTGTGGGTGGAGATTTTAATTTGATAAGTGACCCCCTTTTAGATAGGCTATCCTCTACTAAATTTACACATCCAAAAGTGTTTCACTCCCTCAAAACTTTATTTAAAAACACTAAGCTTGTTGACATCTGGAGACTGAATTTTCCCACTCAGAAAGACTTCACCTTTTTCTCCATTCCTATAACTCTCACTCACACTTAGATTATTTGTTGGTATCTAGATATTTGGTGAAATCTATAACTCAACTCTCCTTTGGAAACATTGAAATTTCTGATCACGCAATTATTTCACTTCATCTACAAGTGAATACTTTTTCTGTGTCTCATTCCCGTTGGCGCATGAATGTAGATGTTGTCCTTTAAGATATTCATAAAGACGCAATTTTAGCAGCTCTTCAAGAGTATTTTTCACTCAATTCTGATGGTGTTACCTCCCATATTATAAAATGGGACACTTTTATGGCTTATTTAAGAGGGGTGGTTATTTCAATAATGGCCCATGAAAATAAGACATTTAACACCAAATTATTACATTTAGAAAAGCAGTTTGCAAAATTTGAACGATTATTTATCTCTTCCTAAAATATTGTTTTTAAAACAACATTGCAAAAACTCAGATATTAATAGAATTTAATGGTAAGCAAGAGAGCTGGAATTCAATTCGCTAATCAGAACTCTATGTTTGCTTTTAACGCAAATAGATCAGGTAAACGTTTTGCAGTCTTCGCATTAAAAAATATAGAAATCTAATTCATGCTTTACACAGAGATAATGGCACCATTGCTGTGTCTACTTCAGACATTCTTGACAAATTCCTTAAATGTTATTCCTCATTATACAGTAGCCCAAATCTCCTTGATCCTCAAGTTATGGACACTTTTTTAGCTTCTGCTCAACTTTCGCAACTTTTCCAATCTGATAAAACCAAATTAGATAGCCCTATCTCTGCAGAAAAACCTTTAACTGCTATTCACTCGCTTAAACCCCAAAAGTCCCCTGGACCTGACAGCATCCCTGTAGAGTTTTATACAACTTTTGCTACTGTTCTTACTCATCACTTACATCATTTATTTACTACATTCACCCAATCTGGTACTACTCAGAGGTTCCTTCACGGAAGCTTTAATTGTAGTTTTGTCTAAGCCAGACAAAGATCATACTAAGGTTTCTAATTATCGTCCTATCTCCCTAATAAATCAGGATTGTAAAATGTTTGCAAAAATGTTAGCAACTAGGTTAGCTCATATTTTATCGTCCCTTAGCCACATAGATCAATCTGGTTTTATGTCAAAAAGATTCTCTGTCAATAATACACAGCTAATCTTTCATGTAATTGATAATGCTTCTACCTTTACTTTTCCTGTTGGTCTGCTTGCTCTAGATGGTGAGAAAGTGTTTGATAAAGTTCATTTGCAATTTCTTTTTCAAACTCTATCTTCCTTTAATTTTGGTAATCATTTTATAAAAATGGTTTGAACATTATATGGCTCCCCTTCGGTGCGTCTTTTTATTAATGGTAAATTTTCTATTTAATTTCCTCTCTATTGAGGAACCTGACAAGGATGCCCATTATCACCTCTTCTTTTTTTATTAGCAATTGAACCTTTTCTCTCTCATATTTGTAATTCCAACGATATCGCAGGAATAGATTTAGCTAACATTAATCTTAAAACGCCCGCTTATGCAGATGATGTCCTACTGTAGTTTAGTAATCCAGCTATGTTCAAATATACATGAATACTCTATTGTTTCTGGTTATACTTTGAATACTCATAAAACAGAATTATTTCCCATAAATGTCCATTGCACACCTACAAAATTAGATAATACTGATATTATTTGACAGAAGGAGAGATTTAAATATTTAGGTATACTCTTTTCGCATTCTTTAAAACATTCAATTACACTCAATTGTGATATTTTAATTACTAAAATCACAGATAAAATTTGCCAATGGTCCCAGCTACATTTATCCTGGTGGGGGAAACTTGAGACTGTCAAAAAGGTACTTGCCCCTATATTTCAAAATTTCTTTGGAATCATAAACCACCTTGTATTTGTCATGCCAAGCTTAAACTTTCCAAACTTAATGGAGGATTTGGTCTACCTGATTTTTTCAAATATCATAAAGCGTTTGTATTAAACAAGGTTCACTTTGGTTTACTTGTACAGATCCTAGATATTCCCCTAAATGGCTATTGATAGAATGAAATTAAGTTTTGCCATTTCCTCTTTCATCACTTTTATCTATGTCCAATTCAAATAAACTTCTTAAATCCATCCCCATTATAGCATCCACTAAATTGAATATTGCTAACTTTTATGCTTTTTTTGTCATATAGTTCAGATTTTACTATGATTTCTCTTTGGCACAATGCTAATCTAAAGTTCAATCGTACTATCACATTTTGGAAATTATGGATAACTGCTGGTATTTTCTTCCTTCAGGATATTTACGAAAAAGGGGTTTTGTTACTGTTCTCTGAATTACAAACTAAATTCATGTTACCTGATGCTGAAGCTCTTAAATATGAGATGCTTTCTAATGTTTTACTTAATTCCTTCCTAAATGTGTTACCCCAGGTTACTACCCCTGATTCGGTTACCTGTATTAAGGCTTTTCCAGCTTCCTAGCATGCTGTCTCCACATTTTACAAACAGATAAATTGTATAAGTGCAACTAACCTAACTTTTTTGGCTACCCTTTGGAATACAGAACTCTCAATTAATTTTTCTTTAAATGAGTGGAGCTGAATATGTATTACTAGTATTTCAGGGTGGTTCCCTGTATCATTATCTCAAACTAATGCTTTTATTTCATTTAATTGTGTATGGATTCCATATAAATTATATATGGCTAAACTTGTTGATGCCCCACTTTGTTGGCATTGAAATGTTGTGAGGGTACTTTAAAGCACGTTCTTTTTGAGTGTGCAGTAATATTTCTGTTTTGGAGGAATGTTTGGGATATTATTGTTAGAATACTTACTATCACTGAGGCCCTCCCCCATAGCATGCTTATTTGCAAATCTCATGCATTATTTTCCACCTTGTCAGAGACCCATTCTAAACTTTTTGATCTTACTAGTTCTATCACTATCAAATATATTACCTCTATTTGGAAGTCAGCTAGGGCAGTATCAGTCCAGGCTTGGTGATCCTATGTTACTTCTGTTAGATCTGGTGCTCAATTGTTCTATAAGAGAACGTGTAAAAATAAATTTTCAACAATTTTTGAGACCAATTGATGATTGCATAGATACTTACCTGTAAAGTATGTAGTAATTGCATTTCCTATTTTATAGACGTCGTTGTAAGCCTATTGCTTTGGTAAGTAACATTTGTTTGTTCCCTATTCGCTCCTTCTTTTCTATCGCCTTTATGACAATTGTAAACTTTTATAATATTAATATTAATAATACCGACACTTATAAGCGCAAACAGCTACCTCAAACAGAGGTGTCCCGGTGCTATAGCAATTGGCAGCAGGCCGACAGAAGGTCTGAACGGAGAAAACGCCCTGGTCATACTAGCCACATCTGAAGAGCCATGTTTTCACAGCTTTCATGAATAATGGCTCCGAAGTAATATGCCGGATATTATTAGGCAAGGAGTTCCAGAGTTTAGAAGCTTTAACCGTGAAAAATCAGCCACCCATCCGAGCTCTTCTAAATTGAGGAGTGCATAGGAGATTTTGTGCATTAGATCTCAGCAATCGGGTCTGCTTATAGCTACACAAGCGTTGTTTAAGTAGCTTGGGCAGTTACCGTGGATTGACTGGAATGCTAATGTCAAGGCCTTAAACTCAATTCTTCGAGCCACTGGAAGCCGGTGGAGCTCCTAAATGTGCGGAGAGATATGATTACAGAATGGTACCCGTCTAATCAATCTCGCAGCCGCATTCTGAACCATCTGCAATCTTCTTACCAAATATGCCGGCAGTCCCACATAGAGGCCATTCACATAGTCCATTCTAGCTGTCACAGTGGCATGGACTATCACTCGGTGACATTGCTCTGGTAGCAGATGGAGGAACTTTCGCAGGCTTCTCAGTTTGCTAAAGCAGGACGACGATACCTGCCGGATTTGGGCAGAGAAAGAGAGGTCAGTTTCCCACTTAACTCCCAGGTTTTTGACCATGACTTCGAGGGTGGGAGGGGGACCCATTTCAAGCAGCCACCACAAATCCGATGCTGGCGGTGAGTTTTTTCCAAAGAACAACACTTCAGTTTTCTCTGCATTGAGTTTAAGCTTACTATTGTTCATCCAGATGTCTTTCAAACAACCCTTAAAACTCTTAAAGGTGTCCTCCGACTGCTTGTTAAAGGAGAACACCAATTGGGTATCATCTGCTTATGATATCGCCTTGACACCCCAATTGGCAATGAGTGAGAACAATGGGGCCAGATATATATATATATGAAATTACTACCTCTGAGGCGGAAGCCGGAGGAATTATTCGCTGTTTTTAAAATTGTTTATCTTCTGTTTGGGACATATTTTAAAACTTTAATTCCTTACCCTGAGCTCTTTGCTGGGCTATTTGCCGAACAGGCATCCCACATTCAGCGGATTTAGCGCTGCTTCGTGGAATTGTTATTCACGGCCGCCATCGCCAGTCGCGAGGCCACGCCCACCTGACAGGCCACGCCCACCCCTCCTCTCCCTAAATGTGCTTCCCACGTAAGTGCAGCGGACGAGCGCAGCGGGAGCGCCGATTGCGCGCCGAAGGCGCGCCTAAGGCAAGCCCGTCTGCGCCCGTCATCGCCAGACCATCGCCTCTCGCCAGTCCCCCTGCTCAATTCGTACAACACAAAATACAGTACGATAGAAAGTCCCTTCTCGCACTTAAGCCGGACTCAAGATGCGTTAAGCTCGAAGGCTGCCTTGGACAAACAGGTCTGTATTGCAAGCCCTGCAGTTTTCTGACACCTTCACCTGGCCTAGCTAGCCACAATACTACTGCACATAAGCACTTCTCCCTTACCATCCTCCAACTTAATGTTAGATCCCTTGTGAAACACCATGCCGATGTGTTCACCCTCATAACAGATGAACGCCCCACATCATGTTTATATGCGAAACCTGGCTCCACGACGATCTAACCAGCATCCAAAATCTCTCGTTGCCCGAGGGCTTCTCTATAAAAACCATCAATAGAGACTCCAGGGGCGGGGGGATTGCTGTCATCTACAGATCGTCATATAATGGCACCTTCGAAAAGGAAGCCATCTGGGGTTGCGAAAGCGCACGGTTCAAAATCTCCACCAGTCCCCAGTTCACCCTATCTGGACTTTACATCTACCGGCCTCCAGGCCCCTCCGCCCGGTTCATTGAAGAACTCTTAGACGTCGCCCACACTTTAGTGATATCTTCTCCCAACTTCACCATCTTGGGAGACCTTAATTTACACTTCGACTCCATGACCGATCCAACTATTAAGAATCTACAGGCAGACCTTTCTGCCCTTCAGCTAAACCCACTCATCCAATCCCCCACCCACTCTGCCGGGCATCTATTGGACCCTGTTTTCTCCAATCTTTTAGACGCCACGGCTGACCTCCCTAAACCCATGGGCTGGACTGACCACTCTCTTATTAAATTCTCCCTGAAGGTCAGAGACTCGATCATGAAAAACACCTCCAGTTCTCGCTATAAGAGGCCTTGGCATAAACTGACATCTAGTGATCTTACCAACAAACTAAGCAACCTCCACCTCAACCCCATAAACGGAGATATTAATTCAGCCTATGCGGCCTTCCATGAATGGATCAATTCAGGACTTGATTCCCTCATTCCAGCAAAGTGGACCAAAACTCGTAGTACCCCATCTAACCCGTGGTACAATGAGAATCTTTTAACCATGCGGAAAGACTGCAAGAGAGCTGAACGCCAGTGGTGGAAAGAATATAAGGAGACAGATAAAGCCGTTTACCTGTCAAAACTGAGGTCGTACCACAAGGCGGTTCGTACCACTCGTGCTTCCTTTTATGCGGAAGCAATCAGCTCTAGTACTAACCCTTCAAAAACTATTTTTAAACTTGTACAAAAACTTAAAGTTAGCTCTAATCCAGCTCCATGTATCACCTCCGCAGAACATTGCGATGAACTTGCCAACTTCTTTACCGATAAAGTAAAGAAAATCTATACCACCTTTTCTCAGAATTCACTGGAAACCTCCAAACCATGTAAGTTAGTGCCGGACAGTCCCAGTTTGTCACTCATCCCCAGTATAACCCATGATGAGCTTGCTAAATTATGCACTAAAGTTAAATCTGGCTCTCCTACAGACGCCATGAGACCCGCCAAATTCCTAGAATCCCTTGAGTTTTTTCTTCCTCCTCTGACTACCCTACTCAACCTATCATTTTCCTCGGCTATGGTCCCCACATGTTGGAAGCAGGCTTGGGTCTCCCCAATCATTAAAAAACCCACTCTAGACCCATCAAAACCAGAAAATTTTAGACCAATTTCGTTGCTTCCATGGGCTTCAAAATTGGCAGAAGCCCATGTGAACAAGGTTTTAGCCAACTACATGTCGCAAAATCAAATCCTAGACCCCTCACAGAATGGCTTTAGGCCAGGATTCAGTACCGAATCCGCCCTGCTGACCACTATTGAACACCTACGGAACCTCTTGGACGCCGGTCAAAGTGCTGCGCTGATTTTACTCGACCTCAGCGCAGCCTTTGATACGGTCTCTCACTCGCTTCTGTTAAAACGCCTCGAAGCCATAGGTATCAGAGACCTTGCTCTTGAGTGGTTCCGGTCTTTCCTGACGGACAGATCTTTCCGGGTCTCAGCCCCCCCATTTATCTCCCAGTCTCACCCCATAGAGCAAGGTGTACCGCAGTGATCGGCGCTCAGCCCGTCCCTATTCAATCTTTATGTCCAGCCTCTCGCTGAAATAGCAAAAGAATGGGACCTTACGCTGGTGTCGTACGCTGACGACACCCAGCTGGTTATCTCCCTGACTGAAGGCCCCTCGATTTCAGCTACGAAATTCAAGAACGGATTGGAGGCAGTCGCACGTTGGATGTCACACAACTGCCTCCAGCTGAACGCTGGTAAAACAGAGGTGTTGCTTTTAGGCAAAAACCCCGACTATTGGACTGAGCATTGGTGGCCGTCCGCATTGGGCCCCATCCCCCCCCCTAAAAACGTGGTGAAAAACCTAGGTGTCTGGGTGGACGCCTCTCTTAACTTTCAGACCCACACTAAGAAATTGGCTGCTACTTGTGTGGGCCTGCTGAGGAGCCTTCATCCGATTCTTGGCTTTTTTGACCACTGTACGCGCCAACTGATAGTCCAGTCTACCATTTTGGCTCGACTGGACTACGCCAATGTCCTATTCTTAGGCATTAATAAAGCTGAGATGGCGCGGCTACAACGGATACAAAACTCGTTGTAGGCCTCCCCCGCAGATGCTCTGCAAGAAACACCATCCAGAAACTTCACTGGCTGCGTATGGAAGCCCGAGTTCAATTTAAGGCTCTCACTACTGTTTTTAAAATTCTTAAAAACTGACTGTCCCGGACTCTTACGTCCACTCTTAGAGCCTTACATCCCCCAGCGTGCTCTACGCTCCTCGGGTCAACATCTGGTTGTAACTCCCCGCATAAGACTAAGCAGAATAGGTGGCCGTTCTTTCAGAGTTTTGGGGGCAAGGCTCTGGAACTCCCTGCCTCCCCGCATTCGCTCCATGACCAACCTGCTGGCCTTTCGTAAAGCGATTAAAACTCTTTTATTCTCCCCATCATAATCTTCATTAGTCCTTCTTTTTCCTCCCCCTCCCCTCAGGTTACTGTTATGGTTCAGCGCCGGGACGCCTCGTTGCTGGGGCAGCTGTTCGCGCTTAATAAATATAATAACATAACAACATAACATATATTGAAGAGAAGGGGGCTTAGTGCTGATCCCTGATGAACACCGCACCATAGATGTTTGGGTTTCGACCTATGAGGTTGCAGAGCAACCTGCTGAGTACGGTTGGTAAGAAATGATTTCAGCCAGGTTAGTGCCATTCCCCTAATGCCGATATCCTGGAGTCTCTGTGCCAATCTTGTGTGCTCTACCGTGTCAAATGCCAGCGATAGATCCAGAAGCACCAGCATCGCTGATGCCCCTGAATCTACCGACATTCTCACCTATTCTGCCACCTCTAAAAGAGCCATCTCTGTACTGAAACCGGGTCTGAAACCCAATTGAGTGTCGTGCATAATGCTGTTTTTCTCAATGAAATTGGCCAGCTTTTTTTGCACCATTTTTTCTGGCACTGGTAGCAGTGAGATTGGACGGTAGTTAATCAAATCGCCTGGCTCTCCATTGGGTTCTTTCCTAAGGGAAAGGACAATTGCATGTTTCCACACATCAGGAAAGCTATCCGACATAAGAGATGTATTCCAAATGTGGGTCAACACCTTAGTATGCGAGTGAGCCAATATATATATATTTATACATTGTGTTGAATATGGTATGTTTTCTATGTTCATGGTTGCAACCACATGGTGCAGTGCGTATCTGTCACTTTAAAAACACAAGAAAATAGAAAAAAATGTAACACACTATTTAAGCCTATCAAGCACTGTACAGCGCGTCATGTGAACAAGATCCCTAGAGGATCGAAACGCGTCAGGCGAGTGCGAGGGTGCAAGGGGAAGCATCAATAAAGTAATTTTGCACGTACCTGTGGTCCGTCCTCCAGTGGTGTCCAAACGCCGTAAACTTTGGAGCTCAGCGTATATATATATATATATATATATATATATATATATATATATATATATATATATATGTATATATTATCTACTGGCGGTCGCCAGTAGATAGTTATAGTTAGGACCGTGTTTCCATAGGAAATCCGCAACATTCTATTTTGAATAACTTTGGCGCCGATTGACGAATCCTCGCAAAATTTTCAAAATAGGTGGGGCGCTCCGCTCCGCTCCTACCATGAAAGTCTCGGGGGGATTCGTCAAGCGGGGGCTGAGAAAAAGGGGGGGTCCCAAAATGTGTTTTCCCTATGCATTTTTCCATAGGACCTTTAGTCCAAGCTACAGCCCGAACGGCTGAACAGAATTACTTGAAATTTGGCAGAGAGGTAGTCCTCAGGTCAGGGATGTGCCTTTTGCAGGTCTGGTGTAAATCTGTTCAGTATTTCCTGAGAAAATAGCATTTAAATCAATATATATATCTATAAGCGCGCTCCGAGCGCGTACGGTAAGCTTACCGTACACGCACGCTGCCGTGCGCGAGCTTAATTCTGATTGGTGGTTACATGACTGTAAACATTCGAATCGGTCAAAATCAGGAAGTGTCGGCCACCATTTTGTGTGTCTCACACTGATAAACAAAGGTGGAGAACGTAAAAAGGGGGCAACGAAGAGAGTTGCAGACCCCCTAGCGTTTGTCAGGGGGTCCAAAAAGGTCCCAAAAGTATGAAAAATACATTTAAATTTTTTTTTAAAAAATCACGGGGTGCGCGTACGGTAAGCTTACCGTACGCGCACGGCAGAAAAAAAACAATAAAAAAAATAGAAGTAAAAATCAAATTTAAGTGTTTAGATATTAGGGGGCTCTAAAAAGAGCCGTTGTGTTTATGAAGTGTTTTTTTTGTGGTACCTACAAGTAAGTACCGATGCAGAGTCTAAAGTTCAAGAGGAAGACTCTGTTGCCTTCATCAGTGAAATGTACACCGTCTCCTCTATAAATGCCTTGCATGTTGTAACGCAAGTTGTTGTGGTATATAGAACCCATACCATAGTCTCTGAGGAAAGCAGAAATAGATTTGTTGACGTGCTTTCTTGCTTTGTCAATCTGTGGACAAAATTGGTTGGACCAGTTCCACTTTTGCCTTTGGCATATATTAGAATATACAAAGGCAGATTGAGGAAAAAGCGACATCAATTGCACAAAGGTGTCCTTAACAAGCATTTCCAGACCTACCCCAGTTAAAGTGCCTAGGTCATTTCCACCACAGTGCACAATAATAAGGTTAGGCTGTGGGAGATGTAGAACGGTTTTCACCAAAGGCATTAATTGGTGCCACTTTAACCCTCTCTGACCAATCCATTTAATGTCTACATTTGGCAAAGCAAGATCTTTCACAATACCTCTTTTTTCTGCAAACATTTCACTCCAGAAGACATAGCTGTGACCTATAATCCACACTGTGAACATCTTCCAAGGAGATCTGGATGCACTGAGAAGGTGTCTTTCAGTAGAATGGCAATATGAAAAGAAAGATAGTTGTAAAATGGAGGCTTACAAACTTTTTTCAAAATAAAAAGAAATCATTGGCTGTTTCAGACCATACAACACTAAAAACTTCACTTCTCCTCTCCCTGCTTTTCTCATTTCCGTTGTACTCCCTCAAGGACCTTGTAGGGTGAAAATTATTTTTTATTTTTTTAAACGGTAAATTTAAAAAAAAAAAAAATTGAATATAAAAATTTTAAAAAAGTTGTGAGGTAAGGTTGGCTCTTAAAAGAGCCGTTGTGTTAATACAGGGACAGAGGAAAGAAAGAATGGGAATATTAACAAGGACCACAGATGTGCTGGTCTATCTTATTGTTTATTAGGGAAATACTGGTCTCCCCATGAACAATTAGACCATAACATCTGGTGCACCTCATTTGTACCCTCTGAAATCGAGGGTTCGTTTCCAGAGGAGCAGAAGAGGGTGATGCTCCCACCGCAGAGGAAGTGCTCAGCTGAGCTGCCGAAGATGTACTCGGCTGAGCTTCTGCGGGTGTGCTCGGGTGACTTACTGAAGGGTTTGCTTCAGCATGTCGAGCAAAAGTCCTGGGATGTACATCCCTAATGTATCTCACCATAGTGTGATTACCAAAGGAATACTTCTTCCTTGGGTTACCTCTAGATAAGACACGCTCACAAAGTGAGCAGGTGACTAATGGAGCATTTACCTTTTTCTGCCCCTCTGGAAAAGTGAAATACTCCCAAACAAAAGAATTCTTTTGTTTCCTCCTTCTCTGTCTGATGATGCTGCTGCCCTGCTCACTCTCAGAAGAGGTCTGCTGCTCTGCCATTGTATCCCAAAGACAATTCAGCTCCTTCTCCTAGGGAATCACAAGCAGTAATGAGGGGAATGGGTGTGGTGTAGGAAGATTCTGGAACTGAAAGTAGTTTAAACCAATCAAAAGTGTTGTTTCTTGATCACATGACCAACCGTACGCGCACGTTAGGCTTACCGAGCGCGTACGGTAAAAGTACGCATGCGCATACGAAAGACACGCGCATGCGCGCATGCGCATTACAGGCACGCTCGTACACTTACGCGTAACGTGCACGCGCGCGTCGCGTCGCGTAGGAAGTACGGACGCGTACGCAAATTGCGTAAGCCTGCGCACACAGAGTATAAATATTACGTACGCTCACCGTACATAAAGCGAAGCGTGCGCTTACGATAAGCATACCGTAAAAAAATTTCAAAAAAAATTTTTTAAAAAAAGATAAAGGTTTGTTGAAGATATTAACTATGTTATACAACTATATCTAACCATTTATTTAAAAAAGGTGAATCTTTATAAATTGAAGAATGCATTAAAACCATGAATATATACATAGGTAGAATAGTGTTTAAAGGAAAAAAGAAAAAGAAAAAAAATGATGTAAAACAACAAACAAATTCAATGAAAAAACTATAGGTTTCACACACATTATAGTTAGAATTAGAATTCAAAAAACCATGAAAAAACACAGAAAAAAACATAGGTTTCACATACGTTATATTTAGAAATTAGCTTTTGAAAAACCTTGCAAATTCACTGAAAAAACCATAGGTTTCACACACGTTATAGTTAGGAATTAGCATTTAAAAAACCTTGCAAATTCACTGAAAAAACCAAAGGTTTCACACACGTTATAGTTAGCTGGACATTTCTCTCGTAAAAAACCATTGAAATTCCCCCGTTATAGTTAGTTCAGCTAACTATAACTCGCGCACCCGCAATCCACTGCTGATGACGTCACATATTACATCACTCATGACATGGTCAGTGAAATCACTCATGACATCACTGATGACATCTCAAATGACATCACTGATGACATCACTAATGACGTCATCAATGTGATAAATTACCACATCTTCTCACACCCTTATAAAACCTTTGATATACCAACTCAAAATTACAGAGTTCCATTCTCATATCCATAAATAATGCAATACCAATAACTGCATACCCACATATTAACTTTTAGGTCTTCATACACCTCCACACACTCACCTCTACAGTCACTCATAGTTACAGTCACTCCATAAAAAAGTATCATATGAATTTATACACACACCTATATAGACACTCACACACTACCAATCATCCATAGAGGTACTCTCACACCTAGTCATTCATACAAATAATCACACTGCCATTTACTCAACTATGCAGTTATACACACTCAAGTTCCCTTGCTCACAAAAATAGTATCACATTTTTATGCTCTATTAGAATCATTGACAAAAGCACACACTCATCCATACAGTCACTGTCACAATCACACATTCTCACATCTAGCCACTTATATACTCTTACACACATATATACTGCCTTTCACATATGTAGTTACTCACACATGTACCACTGAGATATACATTCAATCCCTAACACACCCATACATACACTCGCTCAACCGTACAGTCCATCACAGATGCACTCTTAAAACCATGCACCCATAGAATCACCCACTCACACATCTATGCATAGAGTCACACACAGCCTACCCACACTAACACTCAGGCACCCATACAGATACTCAGACAACCAATCGATAACCCATATAGACACTCATATAGCTATTCACAAAACCATGCAGCCACTTATACACCAACAGACAGAAACATACAGACATTCACACAGATTAGTCACTAGTCTGCAGTAAGATACATTTAATGACTCACTTATAGAGTCAGTTACGCACCAAAGAAAATCATACATTTACACACTTGTACACCCACTCATTCTTCAACAGGCCTTTCCCTATATATTAAACATATTAAAATTGTTCAGAAACACATACTCAATGGATGATGACATCAGTGATGTCATCAGTGATGTCATTTGATATGTCATCAGTGATGTCATGAGTGATGTCACTGACCATGTCATGAGTGATGTAATATGTGACGTCATCAGCAGTGGATTGCGGGTGCGCGAGTTATAGTTAGCTGAACTAACTATAACGGGGGAATTTCAATGGTTTTTTACGATAGAAATGTCCAGCTAACTATAACGTGTGTGAAACCTTTGGTTTTTTCAGTGAATTTAAAAGGTTTTTTAAATGCTAATTCCTAACTATAACGTGTGAGAAACCTATGTTTTTTTCAGTGAATATATATTTTATATATATATATATATATATATATATATATATATATATATATATATATATTACCTACTGGCGGTCGCCAGTAGGTAGTTATAGTTAGGACCCTGTTTCCATAGGAAATCCGCAACATTCTATTTGGAATAACTTTGGCGCCGGTCGACGAATCCTCGCGAAATTTTCAAAATAGGTGGGGCGCTACGCTCCGCTCCTACCCTGAAAGTCTCGGGGGGATTCGTCAAGCAGGAGCCGAGAAAAAAGGGGGGTCCCAAAACGCGTTTTCCCCATGCATTTTTCCATAGGACCTTTAGACACAGCTACAGCCCGAACGGCTGAACATAATTACTTGAAATTTGGCAGAGAGGTAGCCATAAGGTCAAGGAAGTGCCTTTTGCAGGTCTGGTGTAAATCTGTTCAGTATTTCCTGAGAAAATAGCATTTAAAAGCATATATATATGTGGGCGGAGCCTAACAATACATCTCATCCTGAGATCTGATTGGCTGTCAGCACTTCATCCAAGAAGTGTTGGCAGCCATCTTGGGACCAATATACATGATAGCACCTCATTAAAAAGCATTGCAGTTAATAGAAGGTTTTAAGACTTTAGTTACATTATAAATCATTTGTTGATGGTACCATACTCATTTTAGGAATTGTGGTATGTTCTAAGGTGATTTCACCATGTGAAAAAGCCTTCTGCTGGGATATCATGATTGAGAGAAAAATATTTTCTCATGCTTTTACCACAGAGGTTTGGAAGGTGATCTATAGGCTAAACTGAGAGCTTATTTTCTGTAAATTCACATTATCTTTCTCAGTCATGTGAGAATGAAGTCTGACATTCTCAGTAAAACATGTACATCCAACAAGGGCAGAGACTGTCAGTTGATTCCTTTGTGTTCTACTGCAGCTTCCCAGAGTGTTCCAAAGAACTACTAGAGCGCTAACAGTCCTACTTATGATAAACGTATGGCACACCTGAAGCCATCTTGCTTGGATTAAAGTGGTAACTCTTAAAACATTTAATTTAAAAAGGAACAAAATGAGGGGGTTCATTTTTCCATTAAAAGTATGATTAGTGCTGCAGAAAGAAAAATTAGGGCACATTTTGAGTGACTTCTCAAATCCTCTTCTATTTCATTAAAAAATTCTGACATGCAGACTGAAACATGCACTTTCAATACCAGCAGCAGTTTTCCCTGGTGAGCAGTAGCTTTACTACAGTGATCTAATGAGCAAAAAGAGTGCTAACATTCTGAATTTATGGCAAATGTGTGACACATCTGAATGCCTTCTTGATGGAATCAAAGTAAAAAACTGAAAGTATTTCCTACTGAGGAGACTGCAGTAAATGAGGAAATTAGGAAACTTCATAACAAATAAGTCTCCCAAGATGGCCACCAGAGACAAAAGAGCCCAAATGTAGCCCAAATATCACCCAGCTGTAGCCCAAGTATAGCCCAATGACAGAATGTCCCAGAATGTTCTTAAAAACAACTAGAGCGCTTACTGTCTTCATTGTGACAAAAGTATGGCACACCTGAAGCCATCTTGATTGGAATAAACTGGTAACACTTAAAACATTTAATTTAAAAAGGAACACAATGAGGAGGTCCATTTTGCCATAGAAATTATGATTAATGCTGAAGAAAGAAAATGAGGGCACATTTTGAGTCACTTCTCAAATCCTCTTCTATTTCATTAAAAAATTCTGACATGCAGACTGAAACATGCACTTTTAATACCAGGAGCAGACTTCCATGGTGCAGTAGTTTTACTACAGTGATCTAATGAGCAACTAGAGTGCTAACATTCAGAATTTATGGCAAATGTGTGACATATCTGAATACCTTCATGATGGAATCAAAGTAAAAAACTGAAAGCATTTCCTAGTGAGGAGACTGCAGTACATGAGGAAATTAGGAAACTTCATAACAAATAAATCTCCCAAGATGGCCACCGGAGACAAAAGAGCCCAAATGTAGCCCAAAATCACCCAGATGTAGCCCAAATATAGCCCAATGACAGAAGTGTGCAAAACACTTATTATTTTGTGTTTTTGCAGTGTTATATAGTGCAGACTTGGCAGGTATTGGAGTGCTTTACATGAGCATTGGTTACATCACACAAGAGCAAATTCATTTTGGTTGTAGACATGGGGAGACTAAGTGATTTGACCAGAATCACAGAATGTCGAGCTGAAGCAGAAACTTCAACCTGGTTCCCCAGTTGCAAAGTCTGCAGTTCTGGAAGTAACACCACATCCTCTCCCCTAAGTGCAACATTTAATCAAGTGGTCAACTGGATAAAAAAACATAAAGATAACAAATAATTTAAAAGTGCTTTGTCGCTATTTGAAAACTCAGAAAATATGTCCTTATTTTAGTCTTTTAGAGCACTAACCATAATTTTGATGCCAATAAGACCCTCTCATATATGTAATTTCTAAAGGAAATGCTCTAGGTATTACAGTTTTGATTACATCAAGATGATGTCAGGCGTTCCACACTTTTGTAATAAATATAGAATGTTAGCAATCTAGTTGTTCATTAGGATACTGTTGAGAGGCAGAGGCCAGGGGCACGGACTCTGAAAATTGAAGGCAGGTAGGAGGGTGCAAAGGCAACAATTTAACCACACTGAGCAGGCAGGAAGGGCCGTGGAAGCACAACAGACTATGGAGGGCAGTGGAAAGGGGGGCAGGGGCAACAAACCAAAAATACAGGACTTGCAAGAGAGGCTGTTGGAAGGAAGATCTATTACGGGTCAAGGAAGCTAGGGGCGGTCCCCAGATCCCCGGGAGCCACCACAGAACTGAGCAGGAGAGTGAGTCAGGGACAAAAGGGGCACCTAAATTTGAGCCGGGGTGCCTAGGAACGCTTGCTCCAAAAATGAAGAAAACAGACATATGAGACATGGAATTGGAGGCAGAATACAATGGCAGTTTAATGAGAAGATGCAACTTCAAAGAAACCGCAGAATAGAGACATAAAGTACAAAATACAGAATCCAGATAATCATACAGCTGTCATAATATTCTCTGTATCTCAATTAATGTACTGACAGAGAGAGAGAGAAAACACATCTATAAATGCATCATGAGAAACAAGTTACACCAAGGAAAATGTTACCTAGGAACACTCACGTTTACTCTTAGAGCAAGCATTCCTGCAATTACAATACAAAATCTTTTAAATGCAAAAGTAAAGAGAACAATGGTTAAACATAACATGACATTTCATATAGGTAAAATAGAATAAGATACTTCAAGCAAAGCAGAGCAAGACATTTTAAGCAAAGGAAGACAAGAGCTCCCAGCTCTTGGGGAAAACCTGCACTGCCTGTTAACCTACATACAGACGGCGAGGTAGTCCGTCGATATCTGTGGGTGCTCCCTTTTTATATCATTTTGTGGGCTCCTTTGCACGCTACATCTACCTACGTATGCTACCCAAAAGCTTCGTCTGCAGATTTTACCAGACATTTCGTCATTTACCCACTTAATGCTGACAATGGACTGGGTGAAAAGGTCAGTCTCTCAGGCCAATCGCTTATCGTAAGTTCCATAGAGCAAGCAGAAAATAATGGGTATTGTACGGGAATTCAATATATTCATGTATAAAATCTCCTCAGTTCTCCTAACTTGACGCTCTGCGGTTGCCACTTCCTTAAAAGCGGGAAACCTGCCCAGGAAGCAAGTACCAGTCCAGGATGCAGCCTACTGTATGTCGACAGCTTCAGGGGGATGTTGAACTTTGATACCGAGCACGGAGCACTCGGGTAGGGTGGGGGCTACTAGTTTGGATCAGAAGGCCTCGCAGACCTGCCTTCAGACTGCTATACACTAAAATTGCAGAGCTATGGTCAATTTAACAAAGAGGCCTACATATTGAACAGAAGGGCCTACACAGGGGTTTTATGCTGGCTGAGTGGTAAGGATGTCTCAGGATAATTATATAGCAACACAGGACCCGCTGGTCAATTTAATACGACCTACAAATGCAGCTGGCAGGGCAAGGACAAGGGTCTCATACTTCAGGTGTGGACAGAACGGGCCAGGGGCCCCCTGTGATACAAAATCTACCCTCCTTCAAGGCTGTGGCAATGTAATAGACCATTGTGGGCAGAAGGAAGAGGCAATGGTAGTACAACCATACATGCCAACAGACCCGAGCAGCAAGATAGCCATGGAGGTCAGGCAGGATGGGCACTAGAAGCAAGACACACCATGAAGAGCAACAGTGAGACTGTGATGGCATACACACAGACCATGGAGGGAAGGTGGGAGGGGGTCAGGGGCAGCTAACTGACCACACAGGGAAGGTGGGAGGGGCCATGGCAGCACAGAAGACCATGCATGGCAAGTGGGAGGGTTAGTGGCAGCACAATGGCTATGATGGGCAAGAAGGAGGGTGGAGGGGCATGCACAAAGGACGATGGAGGATAGAAGGGAGGGTCAGGACCTGTGCACAGACAAGAAAGTTCAGGGGAAGGGACCTCACAACAGACCACACGGGGCAGGCAGGAGGAACAGTTGCAGCACAACAGACCAGGGAGGGCAGAAGGGTGTGGCAGTACAATGGACCATGTAGGACAGGAGGAAGAGGATAGGGGCATGGCATGTGGACAGACAGGGTGGAGGTGGCAGGGACAGGTTACAGTCATCTGACAATGCTAGGCAGGTGGGAGGGGAGTGGCAGCTCAACAGAACACTCAGAGTAGATAGGAGTGGCAGGTCCATGGGACATGGTGGGCAAAAAGGATGGAGCAGGGGCATGCACAAAGACATCGGAGGGCAGGGGGAAGGAGAATAGGGGCAGCAAGCTAAGCACAGAGTTTAAGCAGGAGGTCAATGATGGGGCATAGAATTGGGCAATGGAGGGCAGGAGGAGTGGACTGGTACATCATACTAAATTGAGGGCAGTGGCAGCACATCAGACCATGCATGGCAGGAGGGAGGAGGCTAGTCCATGGATTCACACAACAGAGGATAGGGAGGAAGGGGATGGGGAAGAAAGCTAACTGTTCAGAGAAGGCGGGTATTAGGAACTTTATTGTTTTTAAAACATTGTGTCTGTGCGAACTACTTAAAATATGAACAAGTATGCAGCATAATCTCACTTTTATTCAGGAAGAAGAGGACGTTTGTGACTGTGACTCCGGGCTCACTTGGCAGAAACACCCCCTGACCCTCCACCCCCTATCGCAAAATGTAATGCCCGTGAAAAGGGTAGGTGAACACAGTGTTATATAGAACATAGTCCTGAGAGCACGATTGAAAATGAAAACTAGATATAGTGTATGGTATAAACTATGCACCAAAAAGTGTGATATAAGATGAACCGGGCGTGAAATATAATATGCAATACATTGTGCGCAATGACAGATTCATTGGAGAGCGCGAGATAGCACAGGCACTAGCGCGTGCTATGCGATATGCGCCTTGGAGTGTAATATGCACAGGGCAGTGTTGTGTAACCTAACTAGTCTCTAAAGTTGTAATATAAAATATGTGCTGGGGAGTGTAACGTTGAATATGCACTGTGACAAAGATATGGATCCCAGATTGTAATATGTATGGCATAGCACTGTGCGTTATAACATAGGCATCGAGAAAGGCACGTTAGATTGGGCAATATAACCCGTGCGAAGACAAGTGTGGCATGACATATTCACGGGGTGGTGTTACAGTGCACATGGGCTAGAGAGTGTCATAGCATATGCACTAGCTAGTGGAATACAACACAGAGGTGTGTGGCACTCGGCAGGCAATGGTGGGTGTAACACAGCATTGGGCTCTGTCAGGAGCACGCTGTGACTCTCAAGTGATGTTCGTCCCCTTTCCAGAGAGTAAAATAAAAAGTATTACACATCCGGCAGTGGATGTGTGTTTTATTAACCGTGAGGGGGGTTTCTTGCATAGTTTTGGTCGAATTTTTGTCGAATCCCCTTTGAATGGCTTGGTGTGCATGTGTATTAAATGTGCCCGTCAATAGCTACCCATGTTTGTATAAATAAACGACAAGGGTGTCTACCAGGATTAGGCACGGTAGGGCATCAGACATGTCAGAGCTTCACTAGTGGTGTAAATACATTCCACGTGGATTCATTGCATGCATAGTCGCCTTTTAATGAATATCACGCAAATCGTCATGGTGATAGGTACGTACGGTTTGTCCAGCATGTCCTAGGTGTGTCTATAAATATATATTTTTTAAAAATAATAAAAAACAGTGGCCGGCCCTGGGGATTGGGGTCAAAATAATATAATTAGGAGACTGGCCCTGGGGGATGGGGTCATCAGGGCCAATAAATTAGAATAAGAAGGGGAACCAAACAGCCCCCCTTCTTAAAAAACTAAAATAAATAAAAGACTGGCATCGTGCCGGAGGCCATGCCCCCTCCGTGCAGCACTCTGCAAATGCGCCCTCAACAGGCATCTCCAGTATGCGCCAGGGAGCTGCGCTGCAGCCAGGTGTTCTGAGGCCAAGCCCCTTTTTACACCTCTCTGCAACGCAGCTCTGTGGCGCTTACTGGAGGTACCTAGTGGTCTAGTTTGACCCTAGGGACCCTTAGGATTCAAGGGGACTTAATCTCTCAACTTAGAACAGCCACAGGGCGCGTTTACACAGTGGTGAAGGGAGGGGACGGGGCCTGAGGTGACGTGTGCAAACACGCACTATGGCACGTTTTAAATTGGGGATATAATTTCCCTTCAATACTGAGGGCCCCTGGGGGCTAACTAGCCCACCAAGTGCTTCCAGTAAGCGCCACTGAGCTGCATTGCAGAGAGGTGGTCCAGGCCGTGCTACTTTTTACACCTCTCTGCAACGCAGCTCTGTGGCACTTACTGGAGGTACCTAGTGGGCTAGTTGGACCCTAGGGACCCTCAGGATTCAAATGAACTTAATCTCCCAACTAAAAATGGACACAGGGCGTGTTTACACAGTGGTGAATGGAGGGGACGGGGCCTGAGTTAACGTGTGCAAAAACGACCTGTGGCCTGTTTTAAGAGGTGGTTTTAATCCCCATGCCCTATTATATACTAGGGGCTTACAGAGGAGGTCATGCTAATCACAGGGGGACCCCAACGCATAATGTTCCCTAGTGTATGTAGGTGTTTTCACTGTATTCTAAGTGTCTTTTAACATAGCACTGGCTCTAGGACTGGTTAGTCAGACTCAGTTACCACCAGTATCCGTCTGAAAAATTTGAGGGTACAGGATGATTTTGCAACAAGGCTTCTTTCTGCTCTTCTTTTTGTTCTTTCTGCACGTTATCCTTCTTCCTGCACTTATCTTCGTATTTGAGGACTTCTGTTGCTTCTTTCTGCACTTCTTTTGTTTCTTTCTGTGCATTTTTTCTTCTTTCTTCACATGTCCTATCTCTGTAGGCATAGTTAGAAATTAGCATTTAAAAAACCTTTGAAATTCACAGAAAAAACCATAGGTTTCCGGCACGTTATAGTTAGGAATTAGCATTTAAAAAACCTCAGAAATTCACTGAAAAAACCATAGGTTTCAGGGGTGTTATAGTTAGCTGGACTTTTCACTTGTACAAAACCATTGAAATTCCCCCGTTATAGTTAGTTCAGCTAACTATAACTCGCGCGCCCGCAATGCACTGCTGATGACGTCACATATTACATCACTCATGACATGGTCAGTGACATCACTCATGACATCACTGATGACATCTCAAATGACATCACTGATGACATCACTGATGACATCATCCTTGTGATAGAGTGGCAGACCTCCTCTCACCCTAATATAACCTTTGATACACACATTCAAAAATAGAGACTAAAATTTTCAAAACAATGGACATACCAATACCAGTTACAACAACCTCTTCAGTAATTCTAAGATCCACATACACATCCACTCATTCACCAACAGTCCTATACAGTCACTCATACATGTACTCACTCATCATATGTACTCATACACCTATACATCCTGTTACACAATGCCACTCATCCATAGAGTTACTCACACACATAGTCACTCATGCTAATAAAGAATCAAACATACATTTACTTGCATATACAGTTATACACACACCACCATACTTACTTCTACGGAAACTTACACATACTTAGTCTTTTAAACAATCACTTATAGAAACACATACTTATTCATACAGGAACTCTTTCAATCTCTCACTCTCACATATACTCACATATATACACCAATAGTCACATATACTAGTTTAAAACATATGTAGTTACTCATAAAGACACTATTGAGACAGTCATTCACTCACTAACACACCCATACACACACTCATCCACCCATACAGTCCTGCACACATGCTGTGTTCAACCCATACAAACAGTGAGTCACTCATTCATGCACCTATGCACTACGTAATACCCCCCACCGAACCATGCAGACACTCAGACTGATACTCAAAAAACCAACTAATAACCTATATAGACACCCATGTAGCTACTCACCAACCCATGCAGCCACTTATACACAAAGTGAGAGACTGATACAGATATTTACATATTTAAACATTACTCACTAAGCCATGTATTCACTATGATACACTTAATCAGTCAGTTACACAATCAATTTTTCAAAAACAAATCATCCATTTAGACACTTATATACCCATTTATTCTTCCATCGACCTTGAGATATACATATATAAAATATATTTAATTTTCAGAAAAACACACATTCACTGGATGATGTCATCAGTGATGTCATCAGTGATGTCATTTGAGATGTCATCAGTGATGTCATGAGTGATGTCACTGACCATGTCATGAGTGATGTAATATGTGACGTCATCAGCAGTGCATTGCGGGCGCGCGAGTTATAGTTAGCTGAACTAACTATAACGGGGGAATTTCAATGGTTTTGTACAAGTGAAAAGTCCAGCTAACTATAACACCCCTGAAACCTATGGTTTTTTCAGTGAATATATATATATATATATATATATATATATATATATATATATATATATATATATATATATATATATATATATATATATATAGCTACCAGTCTCTCTCCCACCTTCTGGAAAAGAGTGTGACCATGCTCCGGGGGATTTAAAAGCGGCTTTATTTGTTGACAGTGCACAAGCATAGAAAGGGTCCCTGAAACGCTTGGCAGACGCGTTTCTTCCTTCAAATGGATTCCGCAGTGCCCGTTTCAGTTGTATCCTTGTAAGGGGTCCTTTGCTGTGGTGTTTTAACAGCTGTGACCACTCTCAGTCACGTGATCACGCCCCTCCTCTGCCTCACAGGTGCGAAGCTCCTTGTGCTGTGCCTGCTCACCCAATGCATGCTGGACATCGTAGTTCGCCGCAAGGACCCACTGAACACCAAGTGATGCTTCCAACTACCGTTGGTTGGCGTTCCACAGCCGCTGCAGTTCGTAAACAGGTAACTAAGTCCTCTTAGGTCCCCCTTGTCAAGCAGTCAGATTCTGCCTCCTCTCTCCCCATGCGCCGTTTCCAGCACCGGGGGGGGGCGACGCGAATGCAGTTTGCAGCAAATTACCAAAGAGTTAGCAGGAAGGTCACGTAGCACCAGACTGAGAGGGCGGTCACACAGCCAGCACCTGCTAGCTGGCATAACATAGCTACCAGTCTCTCTCCCACCTTCTGGAAAAGAGTGTGACCATGCTCCGAGGGACTTAAAAGCGGCTTTATTTGTTGACAGTGCACAAGCATAGAAAGGGTCCCTGAAACGCTCGGCAGGCGCGTTTCTTCCTTCAAATGGCTTCCTCAGTGCCCGTTTCAGTTGTATCCTTGTAAGGGGTCCTTTGCTGTGGTGTTTTAACAGCTGTGACCACTCTCAGTCACGTGATCACGCCCCTCCTCTGCCTCACAGGTGCGAAGCTCCTTGTGCTGTGCCTGCTCACCCACTGCATGCTGGACATCGTAGTTCGCCGCAGGGTCCCATGCAGTGAAGGGACCCACTGAACACCAAGTGATGCTTCCAACTACCGTTGGTTGGTGTTCCACAGCCGCTGCAGTTCGTAAACAGGTAACAAAGTCCTCTTAGGTCCCCCTTGTCAGGCAGTCGGATTCTGCCTCCTCTCTCCCTATGCGCCATTTCCAGCACCGGGGGCGACGCGAATGCCGTTTGCAGCAAATTACCAAAGAGTTAGCAGGAAGGTCGCGTAGCACCAGACTGAGATGGCGCTCACACAGCCAGCACCTGCTAGCTGGCATAACATAGCTACCAGTCTCTCTCCCACCTTCTGGAAAATAGTGTGACCATGCTCCGGGGGACTTAAAAGCGGCTTTATTTGTTGACAGTGCACAAGCATAGAAAGGGTCCCTGAAACGTTTGGCAGACGCGTTTCTCCCTTCAAATGGATTCCTCAGTGCCCGTTTCAGTTGTATCCTTGTAAGGGGTCCTTTGCTGTGGTGTTTTAACAGCTTTGACCACTCTCAGTCACGTGATCACGCCCCTCCTCTGCCTCACAGGTGCGTAGCTCCTTTTGCTGTGCCTGCTCACCCACTGCATGCTGGACATCGTAGTTCGTTGCAGGGACCCATGCAGTGAAGGGACCCACTGAACACCAAGTGATGCTTCCAACTACCGTTGGTCGGCGTTCCACAGCCGCTGCAGTTCATAAACAGGTAACGAAGTCCTCTTAGGTCCCCCTTGTCAGGCAGTCAGATTCTGCCTCCTCTCTCCCCATGCGCCGTTTCCAGCACCGGGGGGGCGACGCGAATGCCGTTTGCAGCAAATTACCAAAGAGTTAGCAGGAAGGTCGCGTAGCACCAGACTGAGAGGGCGGTCACACAGCCAGCACCTGCTAGCTGGCATAACATAGCTACCAGTCTCTCTCCAACCTTCTGGAAAAGAGTGTGACCATGCTCCAGGGGACTTAAAAGCGGCTTTATTTGTTGACAGTGCACAAGCATAGAAAGGTTACCTGAAACGCTCGGCAGACGCGTTTCTTCCTTCAAATGGATTCCTCAGTGCCCGTTTCAGTTGTATCCTTGTAAGGGGTCCTTTGCTGTGGTGTTTTAACAGCTGTGACCACTCTCAGTCACGTGATCATGCCCCTCCTCTGCCTCACAGGTGCGAAGCTCCTTGTGCTGTGCCTGCTCACCCACTGCATGCTGGACATCGTAGTTCACCGCAGGGACCCATGCAGTGAAGGGACCCACTGAACACCAAGTGATGCTTCCAACTACCGTTGGTCGGCGTTCCACAGCCGCTGCAGTTTGTAAACAGGTAACAAAGTCCTCTTAGGTCCCCCTTGTCAGGCAGTCAGATTCTGCCTCCACTCTCCCCATGCGCCGTTTCCAGCACCGGGGGGGCGACGCGAATGCCGTTTGCAGCAAATTACCAAAGAGTTAGCAGGAAGGTCGCGTAGCACCAGACTGAGAGGGTGGTCACACAGCCAGCACCTGCTAGCTGGCATAACATATATATATATTCACTTAAAAAACCATAGGTTTCAGGTATGTTATAGTTAGGAATTAGCATATAAGAAACCTTAGAAATTCACTGAAAAAACCATAGGTTTCAGGGGCGTTATAGTTAGCTGGACATTTCCCTCATACAAAACCATTGAAATTCCCCCGTTATAGTTAGTTCAGCTAACTATAACTCGCGCCCCCTCATTGCACTGCTGATGACGTCACATATTACATCACTCATGACATGGTCAGTGACATCACTGATGACATCACTGATGACATGATGACATCACTGATGAAATTATCATCCAGTGACTGTGTGTTTCTGTAAAGTTTAATTTTGTTTTATATATATGCCAAGCTGTATTGGGGAATGAGTGGATGTATAAGTGTCTGTATGGAGGATTTAGTAGGTGCGTGACTGACTGTATAAGTGAGTGATTAAATGTATCTTACTGAATGCATGGGTTAGTGACTAAACTGTGTGAATGTCTGTATGCGTCTGTCTGTTGGTGTGTAAGCAGCTTTATGAGTTATTGATTGGTTGTCTGAGTATCTGTATGGGTGCCTGAGTGTTTGTGTGGGTGGGATGTGTGTGACTCTGTGAATAGATGTGTAAGTGGGTGATTCACTGGGTGCATGGTTTCAAGACTGTCTCTGATGGACTGTATGGGTGGGTGAGTATGTGTATGGTTGTGTTAGTGAGTGAATATATATTTCATTAGTACATGTGTGATTTAGTACATATGCGAACGGCAGTATATATGTATGTTGGAATACAGAAATGACTATAAGTGAGAGTGTGTGATTGTGTGAGTGGCTGTATGGATGAGTGTGTGGTTGTATCATTGATTCTATAAGAGCATAAGAATGTGCTAGTATTTGTATGAGTAATTGAGCTAGTGTGTGTATAACTGTATAGGTGAGTAAATGGCAGTGTAGTTAATTATTTGCATGACTGAGTACGTGTGTGAGTACCTCTATGGTACCTCTATGGATGAGTAGTGGTGTGTGAGTGTCTCTATAGGTGTATGAGTACATATGATAGTCCTGTACTGAGTGACCATAAGTATGAGTGACTGTACGGGTGAGTGAGTGGATGGGTGTGTAGACCTAAGACTCTGTGATGGGGTATGTACTTATTGGTGTTGGAGTGTCTATGGTTTTGAGAGTGGCAGTATGTAATTTAGAGTGGGTGTATCAAAGGTTATATTAGATTGTGAGAAGATGCATCAAATGATCACATGGATGACGTCATCAGTGATGTCATTTGAGATGTCATCAGTGATGTCATCGGTGATGTCACTGACCATGTCATGAGTGATGTAATATGTGATGTCATCAGCAGTGCATTGCGGGGGCGCGAGTTATAGTTAGCTGAACTAACTATAACGGGGGAATTTCAATGGTTTTGTACAAGGGAAATGTCCAGCTAACTATAACGCCCCTGAAACCTATGTTTTTTTAAGTGAATTTCAAAGGTTTTTAAATGCTAATTCCTATATATAACTTATCTCTAACCTATGATTTTTAATGATTTTCATAGGATTTCTAAATCTTTATTTTTCAGTGTTTCAATTCCTTTATTTATGTTTTTTTATATTGTTTTTCACGATTTTTTAAAGTTTTTTTAAATAAATTATTTTTTTTAAAAATCAATAAATATTATTTGTTTTTAATGTTTTTTTTGAAATATGTGTAATTTTTTCAAACTATTTTTTATATATATTTTTTAATATTTTTTAAACTATATTTTCAATACTTTGTTATTATTTTTTTTTTTCAATTAATTTTTGGATTCGCGCACCCTATGCGCACCTTTCTCGATCCCTGCATGGAACATAGTCGCCATTTTTCGATTGTAGTGTAGGATCCGCATACGGTGTGCGTTGGGTACTTATTATCGTGCGCAATTGCTATGCGACCGGTACGCGACTCCAAGCCCATACACGACACGTACGAAGTACGTTACGCGACGCTCGCGTGCTTCCATGAAACGTCATGTGCGTGGTTGACGCGGTCGGTGCGCGAATCCCGCTAAATATTTTAAATGTCAAAAAACATATATATATGTAATTCATATAAATATTAAGGGAAGACATAATCTAAGCTACTCATAAAATTAATATATTTTTACTTTTAATCATCCTATATTGCTTTTAAATGCAATTTTGCAGATTCACACTCAATGCGTGCTGCCTATGCGCACGGTGCGCGGATCCCTGAAAAAAAGAGATTTGATTGGTTCATTAGACTTCCTATTCTAACTATTGAAAGACCCCACCCATTTCAATCATTCTTCTTAGACCTTCTTTGGAGGAGCATCTCTCTGCTGAGAAGAACTTTTTTTGACTAAGTTTACACTTCGATCAAACGTTTTTTGCAAACAATGGCTTCAGGGCAGCAGACATATCCAGCATCTGCTCATTCATCTGAATATGAATTTCTGGTTGAGCCACCACACCCAGAAAGGTACTCATCTGTGGTCTGGAAATTTTTTACTTTTCCAGAGGGGCAAACCAAAACTAATGCCCCCTTAGTGACATGCAAGATATGTCAACGAGTGCTATCCCGTGGCGTTCCAACTAGAAAGTATTCATGTGGTACAGCCAGCATGAAAAAGCACCTCAAGACCATGCATCCAGTCAACCTGGCGCATGAAGAGTGCCGAAGAATGCAAGTTCTTCCTGGTCCTTCAGAGGCATCACAGCCGAGTACTTCGCGTGTGGATCCATCAAACCAACACTTGGAAATCCGTCCACAGTTTGCCACATTGAAAGTCCTCTGCATAAAATGCAACGCCGTCCTTTGCAATGGAGAGCTGTCCATTGACCTAATTTGCAGGAAGCAAGAAAACCATCATTGCTAGTTTTTATTTTTTTTATTTTTTCCCTGAAGTTCATTGTTTTGTTCCTCCAGTTGTGTTTTTTCCTTTTTTTTCCAGAAAAACCCCCAAAAATAAAAAATTGTTCAGAAAACCAAGAAAAAAAAACATAAAAGAAAAAAGAAGAAAAAGAGCTATATTTGTTTGTTAGTGTGTGAAAGTTTAGATGAATGTATGTGTAGTGCGTAGTGACTGAACGAATGCATTAGTAGTGTATGGTGAATGTATAAGTGCAGAACTATGAGGAAGTGCTGCAGCATCACACAGTAACCTCTTTAACTGCAGTGTGCTGTAGTACTTCCGAAGCACAGGAATGCAACATATGTGCATAAATATGTTGCAAATCTATGCTTCTCTCTGCACGGCTGCTTAAACTGCAGCCATATGGTGACACAGGCACCCTTGCACCATGGTGCAAGGATATCTGTGTCATGTGGTGTTTGTTTTTGTGCAGGAAGACACACCTTCCTGCACAAAAACAATCAGTAAAGGCATTTTTCTCCTTCAATGTATGCTGAGCATTTTAGCATGTATTGAAGATTAAAAAATGAGGAGAAATGAAAACAATTCTCCTTGTTGTGCTTTGCTACACCAATTGGAGAATGGTGCAGCATTCACACACATGTCCAGATTTATTATTTTTGATAAATCTGGAGATGTGTCTTGTTCTATGAGTATTCTGTGCAATCACGCACAGCAACACTTATAGAACACCCTTTCAACGCAAAGTGGTGTGTATGATGAGGTCGTATTTACACTGAGAGAAAAGGTACACAGAGTGCCTTTTCCTCTATTTGTAAATATAAAAGAGTGTCTTGCGCTATAACTATGTTACAAAAAGTAACATATTTCTGTTTGGATAATTGCTTGTGAATGATAGGAGGTAAGCACCAATGTTTGTCTGCAAAGATGCAAAGAAGAATGATTGAAATGATTGCAGTCCTTCAATACGTACAATGGGAAATATTATGAACCACTCAAATCTGTTTTTTGCAGGTCATATGATATCCTATGACAGAGAGATTCCAAAACTACATAGGTATAAACAGGGTGTTTTGAAAAACGTATTAAAACTTTGTAGCTTCTTGCAGATCTGCCTATTGTGCATATTAATAAATGGTACACATTTTTTTCAGTGGTTTTTTGTAATGTAAATTGTGGTAAATTGCTTATTTTTGAATTAGGATCTGTGAAATAAAAGAAAAAATAGTTATAACATGTAATAATAAATTTTTAACAACACAGCATAATTTAAACAAAGCATTTTTTTGATGTTCTCAGAATATATTGAATTTCACTAGAAATAGTGATTTCAATCGTACTCATCACATAACAGCGGGCAAAAAAAAAACAAGCAAAAAGATTGTTTAAAAAAAACAACAACGTTCAATTCTCAGTAAAATACCAGAAAATACAAATCACACATGTATAAAATGCTTATTGCTAACAAAATTGTATAACTTCAATTTATAAAAACTGTAAATGTTGTCGCTTTAAAATATTCACCGAGTCAATGAGTAAGAAAAAGGCCATTATTCAAACATATACCTTTCCTTGAGGCCAAATGGTATTTTTCAACTGTTTTTCCTGTAAATTGTCCAATGGTAATCCTAATAAATTATAATAATAAATTTCTCAGAGAGTGAATTATCTTCCTAAAACTTTGGATTGAAAAATATTAGGTAGGAATTTGGTAATTCACTAGGAAAACCAACTGGGCATTAGTGTCCAGCCTTTGTCACATTTTAGATAGGCAGTGTAATGTCCAGATGTTGTGGAAGGACCATCATGGAAACATTTTGCAATTGCTACAAAAGTCCTTCCTGATATTGATAGTTGTGTTGCTACAAATTGCTTTATTAAAGTATCCAATTTTCTTCTATCAGCAGTACAACGTTGCATCATTAAAATTATATATTGTCCATATTGTTGTAAATATAATGTGGATAACATTTCTGATTTACATTGGCTACACTCCATGTTTTGATTTGCAGCTTTAACTAATTTATTGAAAGACACTGATTTACAGTCCGGTAATGTTAAATATAGAAATCTTTCAGTGTCTACATTAGTGCTAGATGTACACATACAATTTTCACAATGATGTTCCCATTTGTAACAAAGGCCTAAAATATTTTCTATTTCTACACCTTCATTTTTAAAAATGGTAAGCATATACATTGAACATTCCTGAGCATCTTGTTGGATATTTCGCGTAAATTGTGTAGAACCAGAACATACATCCAAAAGATTACGAACATCTGAAACAGTTTGTATTTTACTTGTATTTGTTCTCAATTTTTCATAAACAGAATGCAACAAGGAACAAAATCTTTTTTCCCGATTCTGCATAATTTGTTGTTGCAAACCTTCAAGATGAAAAACAACATTGACCACTACATCAGCATAGCAGTTGCACCTGAACTATTTTCAAACTGATAACCAACAATCTCTTCAATAGTGTCCTTTTTCTTTTTACTTGCAATCACAAAATTATCTTGTTCTTTTCCCTTCTCTACATCTTCAGTACAGATATTCTCATACCTTCTTTTTCGACCAACCACACGCTTTTCAAATAGAGGATATTGACCTAAATTGGGAGCATACGCCCTTCTTAACCTATTATACTCTTTTACACAGTTTGCATCTGCAGTAACCTTTGTGTCATCAAAATCAATCAAAAACAAACCAGATAATGTTCTGACTCGCAACAAAGCAACATATGCCATATCCTCTTTAAACACGGTAGATCCAATGTTCACCAATGCACTGTCTACACTTAATCCTTGAGATTTATGAATAGTCACTGAAATTGTTTCCTACGGACATATAAATCTTTAACAAGCAAAAAACGAACTGAACAACTACCAATTTCTTTAACTTCTTCAATCTGATCAAATGTAATTTTTAAAAATTCAATTCCATCTTTTTTCTGATAAATTAACAAAATCCACCACTTTACCCATTGCTCCATTAACTAAACCTTTTTCTACATCCAAATTATGCCTTAAAATTACCCAACAGTTTACACATGCATATAGAGTCTTTTCTAAACCAGCCATTTTAGATATCTTTTTTTCTAAAGAATCCAGTTTTGTTTTCAATTTTCCCATCAAAATAATAGAGATTCCTTCATGCTCTATTTTATCGATGGCTTCCATTTTTATAATTTCTTCATTTTCCAGTTTCAATAGTTCTTCGTTGAATATAGAACACTTCCGCAGTGTTGGCATTAAGCAGATCACTGATTTATTTTCTGCAATTTTCATGTATACTTTCTCAGAAACTACATTTTCATTTGGAAACAAATTGGAAAGTAATCGACTCTGCAAAGCTTGTTTGCCATGTTCTATCAGAAGTCCAATTCTTATATCTTGAAGAATACTTCCATATTCAGCATAATTTGCCTGTCGCATAATTTTTGTCAGTTCTTTGTATTCAAAATATGTCCAAATGTTCACTTTTCCAACACTACCCAGAGACTTTCTGGTATCTTCATGCGCAACTGTATTATATACTGGTTGTCCTTTTACAGGAGTCAGTTGCAGTAGATCTCCAAAAACTATGACGTGTTTTCCTCCAAATAACACGTCATACTCTGTTTTAAGAATTTGCTGCATTCTTAAATGCACAAAGGCAAGCATCAAGTTTGAGACCATGCTTACCTCATCAATAATGAGAAGTTTCAGTTTCTTCAGGACTCTTGAAACTTCACAACAAGCTTCTCCAGATAGCTTGTGGTATTCCAATTTGTTCTCATGCTCTACTGGTAGCATTAGTAAACGATGTAAAGTAATTCCTTTAATGTTATGTGCCGCCAACCCAATTAGAGCAGTGACAACACAAGACAAATGCGACTCAGTTGTTTTCTGCAAATAACTTGTAATTACTTTAATTAAGAAACTTTTTCCTGTTCCAGCTTGACCACTCACATACATTAGGATAGGTTGAAATGATGTACATGAGCACTCTTTCTTTTCATGAAGTAATCCATGGTCAATCTGTTCTTTAACTTGCTGATATATTTGTTTCTGTTCAACATTTAGTTGTTCTTCCAAGTTTCCTAACTGCATTACATCTTCTTGAGCTTGATGCATTGCTGTTTCCACCTCATTCATGGCAATTGCTGCTTCATTTTCAACAATTCGTTGTCCTAGTGGATCTTGACTCAGTGCAGCAGAACTTTGACTGTCTTGAGAACTGTCTCTAGCAATCTCAGCTGCAATTGAAGCTTCTTGATCAATTTCATCATTCAACATTTTCACATAATTTGCAAAAGCACTGCATTGTATGCTATCTTTACAAGCATTAAATGAATCTTCAGAGCTCTGAAAATCTCCAAGTAATTCCAGTTCTGAACGCCACGGTTTGAACATTTGCAAAAGGGCTAAATAGTAACATTCCCTTTTATCAGCAGTGTCGCAACTCAGTTTCCTGTGATTAATTAAATTTCCTTTCCTTTGTTTCACCAAACATCCTTCGGAACCAATCACTGCATAATTTCCATCATTGATGTTCTCTGTAGTATTCCGTTTAAAAGTGTAGTTTTGCAGCACTTCATAGAGACACATGTTCTCAAGATGATGACTTCTGTTTGGGTAATATGTGTCCAACATATTCGTTTTCAAAATATCTGTACTTTCTGGTTCTTTTTCTGCTAAATATTCAATTTCTTGAACAGATTTCAGTACCCGATTTCGCATTACTGCAAGACCTAGACTCACCCAAATGATTCTTCTACTTTTGGAGTATAGACTTGCAGATGATAACCGATCTGAGCATTCATATGCTCCAATTTCACGATGCGATAACATCTTCAAACTGAAACTGTATAATTTCTTACTTAGAGTCTTCTCGTGAGAAATCTCTTCCCACATTTCTTTCAATTCCGTCTTTTCTAATTTAGTAATGTAGGACGTTACATATCGAGCAACAGCAATGGAATTGTCCGCAACATACTGAATATCCATGTTAGCGTTCCACATGGATAAAATAACTGGATTGTTGTCATATATGTATTTTGACTCTTCGCTTCTTCTTAAGTTGTAGGTATTTTTCGGAGACTTTCTTGTGATGGTATGTCGCATAGCTGACATAAAACTGTTCACTCTTCCTTTGGATAATACAGGACGTGGAAATCCAAAATGACATTTGGTATAGAACTTATCCTTAGACTTGTACTTTTGTCTACAGTATTTCTCACATCTATGGCTTTGGAATCGTAAGACTTGTTTTAAGTTTTTATCTTCTCTGCTATTGGGTACAGCACATGTGGTATAATCTTCAATGAAAGACAAAACAATATTGTTAGACCTGTCAGCCCTTTGGGTGGTCCCTCCTCATCATTATTTATTTTGTCCCACTTTTGCCTCAAACCCTGTTTGAATTTTTCCTTTTTGGGAACCACCAGACTTCTTTTTAGTGTTGCTACAGATTCAGGGAGCCATTTTAGCTACCCCTGAAACTTCTGTCTGAGGGCCTGAAGCACAAAATGGTGGCCTCCCATGACATCACCAGCATCCACTGGAACCTACCAGCACCTTCCAGAACCTTCCAGGAGATTCCAGAACTGTGTGACAGTTGGAAACCGTTTAGAATGTTGGGAGGATAAGAGAGGCGGTTGGCAGTTGGAGCTGGCAGTTGGCACCTGACTGGTGAAGAGAGAGGAGCACAGCAGTGAAGGAGGAAGGAGTGAAGCAGCAGGGGTGGAAACTTGTGCCTGGAGTGGGGTCCATAAACCCACCCTTGATACTTGTCCCTACTGATGGATCCCAGCCTATAGCCCTGTGTGGGAAGAAGTCAGAAGAAAACCATCCTAAGGACCTGGACAGCAGGAACAGGCCTTAGAAACAAGAAGACAGCAAGATTCTGACCTGAGAACTGGTTTCCCTGGAGCCTGGCGTCGAGTAGCCGAAGACCTGGAGCCCGAGGTGGAGAAGCGGCGCTGACTGAGGTAGCAGACGTCGTACCCGGAGCCGCCTGAGGTCGTAAGAGGGCGCCGGCGGAGGTCGAGTGGAATACCAAGGGTCGAGAAGGAGGTGAACCGAGGTCGAGTGAGCGGCGTCATCGGAAGGGTGAAGTCCGCCCTCCGGAGTCGTCGGAGACCGAGGTAGAGGAGCACCGGAGGTCGGGAGTGAGGATCGCACTCCGGAGTCGCCCGGAACCTGTAAGGAGGAACACCGGAGGTCGGGGGTGAGGATCGCACCCCGGAGTCGCCGGAAGTCGACAGCGAGGCCAGGCCGGCCGACGTCATCGGAGCCGAGAGCGCCATCGGACCGGAGCCGCCCGAAGTCGACATCGTGAAGAGACTGCCCGACGCCGTCGAATCGGAGGTCGAGATCGAACCGAGGCCACCGACATCGGACCGGAACCGCCTGCCGGCGTCGTCAAAGAACTGACATTGTGCCGAGGCCGCCGAGACCGAACCGGAACCGCCTCACGGCGTCGACACGACTCCAGCGGCGTCGGAACATCAGAAAAAGGGCAGTAAGTGGAGTAGAGGGCGCCTAAGGCCCTGTGGAGACCTGAGAGACTACTCTAAGGGGCTAGGGAGGTGCTGAAACCCACCTGACTGTGCCTGGGGTGAACTGGGACTAACCTAGAGAGGTTGTGTGGAGAGGGAAGCCAGGGCATTGGAATTTCCCCCCTTTTGATCTACCTCAGTTTAGGCCTCAGCCTTTGCCTCAGCCAGGGAGTAGCCCCCCCCTCAAGCCTTCCACACCCTACAAGCTGTACCTGGGCCAAATCAGCCCTTAAGAATTGAAGTGCCATCTGATTCACAAAGTGTACTGTATACTTCTAATTATTTATTGGGGATACTGTATTTATTACGTTCTTATCTATTTATTGCTGCACTGAATTTATAGGTCCACAGGACTTGTTGGTGTACAGTATTTATTGGGACAGTATTTATTAGTACAGTATTTATTACCTCAAAGTATTTAATTGACTGTATATATTGCACTTGTATTTATGCCCTGTTATTTATGATCACCCCTATTTATTTCAGCAAACAGCCAGTATTTATTTGACCTGCTCTATTTAAAATGTATATACTGTGATTGTTATTTATTTTCCCAATCAGCAACTAAGAGAAGAAAGATAAAGAAAGCATATTTTCATAATTTTTACGGTGTAGAGTCGTTTTTGGAACGGATGCACGCATGGTTATTGTATGGGTATATTGTATGCTTAGCACTGCGCCTGTTTCCTGACCACTCGAGCCAAGCTACCACAGTGTGTCCGGAAGACCACCACCACCCTTTCTAGTGTGGGAGTGGTTTTCCAACATAAATTGGTGTTCAGTGGTGGGATAGAGCTGTGCCTACATATACTCAACAATAACTGTGGGTAGTCCATAGGCCTACACCGGGAGTTTTCTCAAAGCGGCCTTCCTAATTGTGGGATTTTGTTTTTTCCAAATTTACTCTGGTGGTGGGAGGAGGTATTATTAAAGGTACCCCCCTGCATTGTTACTGCACAAAACCTGTCCTCTAACCTGAGTGGGCAAGATGGAGTTCGTTCTTGAAAATCTAGACACGTACACTGTGGCCCAACTCAGGGAGTTTTGCCAGCGAGAGGGGGTGTACTGTCCCCCAGGAGCAAAGAAGGGTGCACTCCAAACCAGCTTAAGGGCTTGGGGGGAGGCACGCAGGGAAAGCAAGGCTGAGGAAGAAGACAGGGATGGAGAGCCTGACCCCGAGGGGGCTGAGATGTACCAACCTGAGGTGGGGAACCTGTCCGCAGGGCCCAGGACACTTTCTAGGGGGGGCAGCCGTGCCTCTAGCGGGGGCTTGTCTGAAGTGGAGTTAGCAGACCGGAGGGAGAAAAGACAGCTCACATGGGACTTAGCAAAGCTGGAGAAGGAAAAGGAGGAGCAGAGGATGGCCCATGAATTGCGCCTGAAAGAAATAGATCTTCAGATTTTGCGAATCGGGGCACAACCTGTTCCCAATGGTGGCAGCCATAACCAAGAGTCCACCAGGGAATCCAAACCTTACCTGCCAAAGGACATTGTAGCGAGCTATGGGACAGGTGACGACATCGCCAAGTGGCTAGCAGCCTATGAGGTCTCATTGAGGGCCCATGGGGTTCCAGCGAAGTATTGGGGAGGGGGACTGTATAAATACATGCCTCCAGCTGGTAGGGATGCTTTATTGGCCCTCGAAGAGGATGAGCAAACCCACTACCCCACCATGAAACTGGCGCTCATCAGGAAGTTTGGACTTACTCCGGAAAAGTACAGACAGAAGTTCAGGGGTAGTCACAAGCTGGGCACGCAGAATTGGGTGGACTTCCTGGACTATGCAAAGAAGGCACTGGAAGGTTGGATTCAGGGCAGTGAAGTAAGGAACTACGAGGAGCTGTTTGACCTAGTGTTGAAGGAACACCTACTCGAGAAATGTTTCCCTGAACTGCGGCAACACCTGGTGGATAGCAAGCTGACCAGTCCCCGGAAGCTTGCTGAGGAGGCGGACATTTGGGCTAGTACCCGGGTGTCCACAAGGGGGACTGGAGGGGATACTCAAAAGACCGGACAGGGCGCCCCCCAGAAGAAAGAAGGAGGGGAAAAGAAAAAGGAGTTCTCCAAAGGCCCCCAAAATAACTTCCAAGGGAAGGGAACAGGATTCACCTCTAAGGCTAACCCTCCCAGAAACCCTAATCCTGGCCAGAGTCAGCAGCCAAGGGTTGTCCATTGCTACGAGTGCGGTGGCGTTGGACACTATAAAGGAGATCCGAAGTGTCAGAAACGCTCACCCCCTCCCACTGGAGGAAAGCCCCCCGGAGTAGCTAGTGTAGTGCTCGGGGAGGAGATGCCCTTAACTAAGGGAAGGGAGTGGGCGGGTGTCACTTTAGTGTCCCTGGGAGAACGGGAGATGGTTCCTAAGATCCAGGTGCCCGCAAATACTGCAAAGTATGGGCAGTGGATCACCATCAATGGCCAAAGAGGGGAGGCTCTGAGAGACACAGGAGCCAGTATGACTATGGTACGTAGCCAACTGGTGTCTCCAGAGCAAGTCATTCCCGATGTACTCCACCCAGCCGCGATGGCTGACGGCAGAACCGGCCACTATCCCGTGGCTGAGGTTCCCTTTGAATGGGGGGGGGGTTGCAGGTTCACTTCGAGTTGCCGTAAGCCCTGCCGTGCCAGTCGATTGTCTGCTGGGCAATGACATGGAGCACAACGCTTGGAAGGAGGTGGAATACCGGACTCACACCGAGATGCTGGGTACACCTGACTGGGCCTGTGTTAGCACAAGGTCCGAGACTACCCGAAGAGGGAGCTCATTCCGGCTGGAGCCTGGAACAAAGGCCCAGCCAGCTGCCAGTCAAGGGAAGAACCGAGGACAGGAGGAGCCTGCCTCGGCGTCTCCACCCCGTAGGACGGATAGGCCACCGGAGGTGGTGGACCAGGAGTCTGCGGAGGGGGACGTTACCAACCTGGAGGACCTACCCATCCCGGCCGAGTGGCACGTGGAGGGAGGCCCGTCCAGGGAGGAATTCTGCCAGGGCCAGAGGGAGTGCCCTACCCTTGAGGGGCTGAGGCGACAGGCCGAAGCCCAGGCAGCAGGGAACGTTGAAGGGAACTACAGTGTTTACTGGGAGGATGGCCTCCTCTACAGTGAACCCAAGGCACCCCTACATGGATCGTCACGAGCCTTGGTAGTCCCTCAACGTTATCGAGCCTTCCTTTTAGAGTTGGCTCACGAGATACCATTGGCAGGACACCTGGGGCAAGACAAGACCTTCGCCCGTCTTGTCCCACACTTTTATTGGCCTCAGATGAAAGTGTCGTCCGATACCTACTGCCGGACATGTGTGTCTTGCCAAGCCAGTGGGAAAACAGGGGTGAAGCTGAAAGCTCCCCTGGAACCACTTCCTGTCGTTAGCACCCCCTTTGAAAGGGTGGGCATCGACATTGTGGGTCCGTTAGATCCGCCAACATCAGCTGGTCACAGGTTTATCCTAGTCCTGGTGGATCATGCCACACGGTACCCAGAGGCAATACCTCTGAGGACCATAACAGCACCTGTTGTGGCTAGGGCCCTGATGGGAATCTTTACCCGAGTGGGTTTTCCCAAGGAAGTTGTGTCCGACAGGGGGACCAACTTCATGTCAGCGTATATGCGGGCAATGTGGAAGGAGTGTGGAGTGACATACCGGTTCACCACTCCTTACCACCCCCAGACAAATGGTCTGGTGGAGAGGTTTAATAAAACCTTGAAGGGCATGATCAGAAGTCTGCCTGAAAGCCTGCGGAGGAAATGGGACGTCCTCCTACCCTGTTTACTTTTTTCTTACAGGGAAGTGCCACAGAAGGGAGTGGGCTTCAGCCCCTTCGAGCTTCTGTATGGGCACCCTGTACGTGGACCTCTCAACCTGGTGAGAGACGGATGGGAAAGAACTCCCAGAAAGCTTCCCCAGGATGTGGTGAGCTACATGCTGGCCTTCCGGAGCCAAATGGCTAAGTTGTGGAAGCAAGCTTCTGACAACTTGGAAGCCAGCCAAGCAGTGATGAAGGCGTGGTATGACCACAATGCTCACCCGGTGGAGTTGGAGCCTGGCCAGAAGGTGTGGGTGATCGAACCAGGAGAGCTTAGTGCCCTCCAGGATCGCTGGTCAGGACCCTTTGAGGTGTTGGAGAAGAAGGGTAAGGCTACCTACTTGGTGGACCTGAAGACCCCTCGTCAGCCCCTGCGGGTGCTGCATGCCAACCGCCTCAAACCCCACCACGAGAGGCCCGAAGTCATCTTGATGATGGTGACTGACGGAGGAGAGGACGTGGAAAGCGAGCCTCTCCCTGATCTGTTTGCGTCTCAAGAGAAGGATGGGTCGGTGGAGGGAGTGATTCTCTCCCCATCTCTAACTCCTGAACAGCAGGAGGACTGTCGCCAGGTCCTGGGGCAGTACTCTTTGTTGTTCTCCCTTGTCCCGGGTAGGACTCACCTGTGCGTCCATGACGTGGACACAGGAGACAGCCCACCTGTGAAGTCCAAGATCTACCGGATGTCAGACAAGGTGAAGGCCAGCATTCATAGTGAAGTCACTAAGATGCTGGAGCTAGGAGTGGTTGAACCTTCTAGCAGCCCCTGGTCTAGTCCGGTGGTGTTAGTACCAAAAGCTGCACCACCGGGTGCCCAACCAGAACTGAGGTTCTGTGTGGACTACCGGGGACTGAATTCAGTGACAAAGACTGATGCACATCCGATCCCTAGGGCGGATGAATTGATTGACCGGCTGGGAGCTGCCCAATATCTAAGTACCTTTGACCTTACTTCAGGGTACTGGCAGATCTCTTTGACTGATGGAGCAAGGGAAAGGTCAGCCTTCTCCACGCCCAATGGCCACTACCAGTTCTGTGTGATGCCCTTTGGGCTCAAGAACGCACCTGCCACGTTTCAGCGCCTGGTAAACCAGATCCTCACCGGAATGGAGAGTTTCTCTGCTGCTTATCTGGATGACATAGCCGTCTTCAGTAACAGCTGGGAGGATCACTTGCGTCACCTGCAAGCTGTTCTCCAGGCCCTGAGACAAGCTGGATTGACGATCAAGGCCAGCAAGTGCCAGATCGGGCAGGGGTCGGTAGTGTACCTTGGACACTTGGTGGGTAGGGGAACGGTGCAACCCCTCCAGGCGAAGATCGAGGCCATCATGGCCTGGGAACCCCCCAAGACACAGACTGAGGTCCGAGCATTTTTGGGCCTCACGGGATACTATCGCCGCTTCGTGAAGGGGTACGGTACCATCGTAGCCCCTCTCACGGAGCTCACGTCCAAGAAACAACCTCGACGGGTAGTCTGGACGGAGGCTTGTCAGCAAGCCTTTGAGAAATTGAAGAAAGCCATGTGCGAGGCCCCGGTCTTAAGGGCCCCAGACTTTTCCAAGGAGTTCATTGTCCAGACAGATGCATCAGAACATGGCATTGGGGCAGTGTTATCGCAACTCAACGAAGAGGGTCTGGATCAACCCGTGGTCTTCCTATCCAGGAGACTACTTCCCAGGGAACAGAAGTGGAGTGCAATAGAGCGTGAAGCCTTTGCAGTGGTATGGGCTCTGAAGAAGTTGCGGCCATACCTGTTTGGCTCGCACTTCCTCGTTCAGACCGACCACCGACCCCTTCGTTGGCTGATGCAAATGAAGGGGGAGAATCCCAAGTTGTTGAGGTGGTCTATTTCCCTACAGGGGATGGACTTTCAGGTGGAACATCGGCCTGGAGTGGACCACGCCAACGCAGACGGTCTCTCAAGGTATTTCCGCCTTAGTGATGAGAACTCCCAAGGGGTTGGGTAGCTCTCCCCACTTTCAGCTGGGGGGGACGCGTGTTAGACCTGTCAGCCCTTTGGGTGGTCCCTCCTCATCATTATTTATTTTGTCCCACTTTTGCCTCAAACCCTGTTTGAATTTTTCCTTTTTGGGAACCACCAGACTTCTTTTTAGTGTTGCTACAGATTCAGGGAGCCATTTTAGCTACCCCTGAAACTTCTGTCTGAGGGCCTGAAGCACAAAATGGTGGCCTCCCATGACATCACCAGCATCCACTGGAACCTACCAGCACCTTCCAGAACCTTCCAGGAGATTCCAGAACTGTGTGACAGTTGGAAACCGTTTAGAATGTTGGGAGGATAAGAGAGGCGGTTGGCAGTTGGAGCTGGCAGTTGGCACCTGACTGGTGAAGAGAGAGGAGCACAGCAGTGAAGGAGGAAGGAGTGAAGCAGCAGGGGTGGAAACTTGTGCCTGGAGTGGGGTCCATAAACCCACCCTTGATACTTGTCCCTACTGATGGATCCCAGCCTATAGCCCTGTGTGGGAAGAAGTCAGAAGAAAACCATCCTAAGGACCTGGACAGCAGGAACAGGCCTTAGAAACAAGAAGACAGCAAGATTCTGACCTGAGAACTGGTTTCCCTGGAGCCTGGCGTCGAGTAGCCGAAGACCTGGAGCCCGAGGTGGAGAAGCGGCGCTGACTGAGGTAGCAGACGTCGTACCCGGAGCCGCCTGAGGTCGTAAGAGGGCGCCGGCGGAGGTCGAGTGGAATACCAAGGGTCGAGAAGGAGGTGAACCGAGGTCGAGTGAGCGGCGTCATCGGAAGGGTGAAGTCCGCCCTCCGGAGTCGTCGGAGACCGAGGTAGAGGAGCACCGGAGGTCGGGAGTGAGGATCGCACTCCGGAGTCGCCCGGAACCTGTAAGGAGGAACACCGGAGGTCGGGGGTGAGGATCGCACCCCGGAGTCGCCGGAAGTCGACAGCGAGGCCAGGCCGGCCGACGTCATCGGAGCCGAGAGCGCCATCGGACCGGAGCCGCCCGAAGTCGACATCGTGAAGAGACTGCCCGACGCCGTCGAATCGGAGGTCGAGATCGAACCGAGGCCACCGACATCGGACCGGAACCGCCTGCCGGCGTCGTCAAAGAACTGACATTGTGCCGAGGCCGCCGAGACCGAACCGGAACCGCCTCACGGCGTCGACACGACTCCAGCGGCGTCGGAACATCAGAAAAAGGGCAGTAAGTGGAGTAGAGGGCGCCTAAGGCCCTGTGGAGACCTGAGAGACTACTCTAAGGGGCTAGGGAGGTGCTGAAACCCACCTGACTGTGCCTGGGGTGAACTGGGACTAACCTAGAGAGGTTGTGTGGAGAGGGAAGCCAGGGCATTGGAATTTCCCCCCTTTTGATCTACCTCAGTTTAGGCCTCAGCCTTTGCCTCAGCCAGGGAGTAGCCCCCCCCTCAAGCCTTCCACACCCTACAAGCTGTACCTGGGCCAAATCAGCCCTTAAGAATTGAAGTGCCATCTGATTCACAAAGTGTACTGTATACTTCTAATTATTTATTGGGGATACTGTATTTATTACGTTCTTATCTATTTATTGCTGCACTGAATTTATAGGTCCACAGGACTTGTTGGTGTACAGTATTTATTGGGACAGTATTTATTAGTACAGTATTTATTACCTCAAAGTATTTAATTGACTGTATATATTGCACTTGTATTTATGCCCTGTTATTTATGATCACCCCTATTTATTTCAGCAAACAGCCAGTATTTATTTGACCTGCTCTATTTAAAATGTATATACTGTGATTGTTATTTATTTTCCCAATCAGCAACTAAGAGAAGAAAGATAAAGAAAGCATATTTTCATAATTTTTACGGTGTAGAGTCGTTTTTGGAACGGATGCACGCATGGTTATTGTATGGGTATATTGTATGCTTAGCACTGCGCCTGTTTCCTGACCACTCGAGCCAAGCTACCACAGTGTGTCCGGAAGACCACCACCACCCTTTCTAGTGTGGGAGTGGTTTTCCAACATAAATCATCTGAATCTGTTCCAAATTTGGGGGCGTCCTTGATCCATAACAACATATGTATATGAGGAGCACCTCTTGCTTGATACTCCTTTCTCCAAAAGAAATCCACAACTTCTCCAAGAGGAGGATTCTTTTTATTGCAGATGAAAGACATCATAGCTTCAAATCTATGATTGAAATATCTGCATACATTAACAGGATCCAAAGAGCACAATTCTCCAGGTGTCTTGTATTCAATATTTTTTATATTGGAATTTGCCTCTCGAAGAAATTCAAGTAAATCATCCCAAGCATACTCAGCACAGCTTAGAGTAACGAACCATGTAGGAGTTCCTAAGTTCCGTAGCATACATTTCAGTTCTCCATGACGACGGTACCAATATTCATTAGTACCACGCTGACATGCCATCAGATTAATCAACTGAGATTCTAAATGATCATCTCTCTGATGCACTTTATCCATAAAATCCTTTGCAGTTACATTTTGCAGATGCATTCCAGTTTTTAAAATGTGATTTACTGCATATGAAAGTTCAGACAAGTCACTTTCAAACAGAAGATGAAACATTGTCGAAATCTTGGATCTTCTACATATAATCTTGTTGTCTGATATTCAGATGCAGGAATCTGCACAGGACGTTCATCATATCGTCCACCCTTTCCTGTTGGAAAGAACTGCGGGAAACAACGAGCTTCCAAGCTCTCTGCCCATACAGTCATGGGACTTCCTCTTGCTTTTTTCATTTGGAACAACTCAATCGTATTCCCCATCACTTCTTTGGAATGAAGTGGATGTACACTGTAATGTTCATAGATTTCTTCACATCTGGACATGTCCACTTTTTCAATTTGTCCACTTAATGTTTCAGTATCTTCTGCTAAATCTATTTCTTCTTCTCCTACAAACACATTTCTATAGTACTCATTATTTTTTATCAGATACAATGTTGCCTTTTGCACTTTTCTAACATCCACTAACTCTTTCCAGATTTTCTTATTCTTAGTAGGAACACCATTAACTAGAATGACTAGAGGTTCATTTTCTGCATGGTCTACACCAATAGTTTCAATGTTTTTCTTTAAATCTAACGGTAAATACACACCTCTTCCTTTCAATCCTCTTTGTAAATCTGATGGAGGCAATTTACCTGTTTTAGACTCCATGCAAACAATAGCCTGAAACGGGTGCACACATTGAATGAGAATAGACCCATAGGTATTTCAATCTATCAGCTCTGGAGGAATAGCAACCAACTCTAGATCATTATGAACAGCTCTAGCGGGCATTTTATTCTCATCTAATTTGTTATAACAATATTTGCAAATACGCTGCTCAGATCCCAAATCAAAACAATCCTCTACCAACAAATAAGTTGCAAATTCCTTCCACTTATCATTATTTTCTCTTTCACTTTTTAAATACAGATTGACACTCCTAGTCTGATTTTTATAGTGAGTTCGCCGACAACAAAAACAAGAAACATTTGGTCTTTCACCTGAAATTACCTTAAATGTTGTGATTTGATCTTCAAAATGTTTTGTAATCCTGCGTTCTCCATTGTCTTGAACATTTTGTTCTTCTATTGTGTCAGTTTCTGCACTCTCTTGCTCAGGACCAAAGTCACAAAACTCAATATCATCACAAACCTTCTTCACATCTGATACTGACCCACGCAAAAGAGCACTGTTCAACTCATTTAACTTTAGTGCTGGACTTTTTGCATAATACAATCTTCTCACTAACTTCCGCATTTGAGTATGATGTCCTGCCAACATCCTGAAATGGTGAAAAACACTTTGACAAACTTTCCTAGAAAGACAAGCCAGAGAATGACCTTGCAAACCAGTATTTTTCTCACTCTGCAAGGGTCTAGTCCTTGCAACACCTTAATCTTTTGTTTAATACTTTTTTTACTATATGCTCGTAAGAAACTGCATAATTTATCCATAGATTCTTGTCGTACACTACAAATACTACTGCAATCCCAAGTGTACACAGGGTGTTTAGGACGTCTCCCTAGAACTTCATCAGCTATCACTTCTTCTGCATTTCTTTCAAGCATTTTCTCTTTGTCAATTGGACAACCATTTCTAACCTCATAACCTCGACCACTGGTGTCAACTGCATGCAATAAATTATTGGTCTGTAAATAACTCTCTTCATTAAAGAAAGGCTCTGAACTTGAACTGTGTTTCCATTCACCCAAAAAAAATCACATTTTTTTTTCTGTTAATTACTCTTTTCCTCCTACTTTTAGCCTTCATTAAATGGATTGGTTTATCTAGAGATCGAATTCTGTTTAATACTAAAATGAATAGTTTCCTTTTTACTTCAAAAGCCTTTTCAACAATGGTTTCAATATGCTTCTTCTCTTTATAAAATAGAGCTCTCTTTTTATATTTCTTCACATCTTTCAGCAAATTATGTACTACTCTCTTGTAAAATATTTTTGTGCGTATTTCTTTATACTGATTTTGCCTTCTTTTACCATACTTCGTCTCCTTTGACTGTCCATTTGCTTTTATGCTTTTCCTATTATTTTGAATATTTTTTCTAGTTGAAGCATTCTCAGAGGTTTCAGCATTCTGTACATTCTGTCTGGTCCTACAAACATTTTTAATAAATTGCTTTGTGATCTTACCAGAAGATTTTTCTTTTTAGCCACATTATGTTGTTCATTCAATACTTGTGGTTGATTTTTCTTCAAGTAACTGTCCTTTTTCTGTTCTTTTCTTTTTCTTACTTTGTCCGGCATGATTTCTCTATTTTAATGGTGATAAACAGTATCTGTAAAAAATAATCACAAATAAATGTATATTAATATATTTATAAATTATACTTTTCTATTACTATACAAACACATTTTATATAAATACTGACTAAGAAATTATAGGCCTGAAGCACAAGTGTGACGGTGGTTAGACCACTACATGCATAGTGCATACTACTTGGAAGCAGTTCATGCCCTAAAGCCTGCCTAACTGAAAGACTACATGCTTACTGACTGAATGATTACAGTACTATAAGGAGAGACACTGGGTGAATTCACAGTTGTTTAAATTGTACTTTACTGAATAGATCACTACATGCTACGGAAAGACTCACTATGGGTTTGCAACAGTGTGTTTGCTGGAGTGTATGCATAGTGACTGTGAAAATTTAGACCTGATGCACAAGTGTGAAACTGGTTAGACCACTGCATACATAGTGGATAGTTATTTCAAACAGTCCTTGTGAAAAGGCATGCTTCACTGCATGAGTACCTGGGTACTGACTGAAACATTAGAGTAATGCAAGGAGAGTACCTGAATGAATCTTTTAAGGGTTTGGGTTTTTGTGCAGTGAAGATTAGTACATGGTGCCGGATGAGTCACTAGAGGAGTACAAGGGGATTGACAGGGTGTTTGCTGGAAGTGTATGGATACTGACTGGCAAATTGAAGGTGTGAAAGACAAGTGTGTAGATGGTTAGAGGCCTACATGCACAGTGGATAGGTGTTTGAATCAATCCATGTGCTAAGGCCTGCCTCACTCCATTAGTACTTGGATAGTAACTGAATGTTTAGAGTATTGCAAGGAGAGTGCCTGCATGAATTTATAAGTGTTTGTTTTTTTGCACAGTTCATGGATTACTTCATGATACTGAATAAATCACTGGAGAAGGGCAAAGGGAGTGACAGGGTGTTTGCAAGAACTGTATGGATACTGACTGGGATATTGATGGTGTGAAAGACAAGTGTGTAGGTGGTTAGAGGCCTGCATGCATAGTGGATAGGCGTTTGAATCAATCCATCTGCTAAGGCTTGCCTCACTCCATTAGTACTTGGATAGTAACTGAATGTTTAGAGTATTGCAAGGAGAGTGCCTGGATGAATTTATAATTGTTTGGGTTTTGGCGCAGTAAATGGATTACTACATGGTGCTGAATGAGTCACTGAAGGAGTGTAAGGGGAGTGACAGGGTGTTTGCAGGCACTGTATGAATATTGTCTGGGGTATTGAAGGTGTGAAAGACAAGTGTGTAGGTGGTTAGAGGCCTGCATCCATAGTGGATAGACGTTTGAAACAGTCCATGGGCTAAGGCCTGGGTCACTGCATGACTACCTGGGTAATGACTGAATCATTAGAGTACTGCAAGGAGAGTGCCTGGGTGAATCTTTTTAAGTTTTTGGGTTTTGGCGCAGTGAATAGATTAGTAAATAGTGCCGGATGAGTCAGTGGAGGTGTGCAAGTGGAGTGACAGGGTGTTTATTGGAGTTTATAGATACTGACTGGGAAATTGAAGGTCTGAAAGACAATTGTGTAGGTGGTTAGGGGCCTCCATGCATAGTGGATAGGCGTTTGAATCAATCCATGTGCTAAGGCCTGCCTCACTCCATTAGTACTTGGATACTAACTGAATGTTTACAGTATTGCAAGAAGAGTGCCTGGGTGAATTTATAAGTGTTTGGGTTTTGGCGCAGTAAATGAATTACTACATGGTTCTGAATGAGTCACTGGAGGAGTGTAAGAGGAGTGACAGGGTGTTTGAAGGAACTGTATGAATACCGACTGGGGTATTGAAGGTGTGAAAGACAAATGTGTAGGTGGTTAGAGGACTGCATGCATAGTGCATAGGGGTTTGTAGCAGTCTATATGCTAAGGCCTGCCTCACTCCATTAGTACTTGGGTACTGACTGAATCATTAGAGTACTGCAAGGAGAGTGCCTAGGTGAATCTTTTTAAGTTTTTGAGTTTTGGCGCAGTGAATAGATTAGTACATGGTGCCAGATGAGTCACTAGAGGTGTGCAAGGGGAGTGACAGGGTGTTAATTGGAGTTTATAGATACTGCCTGGTCAATTGAAGGTGTGAAAGACAATTTTGTAGCTGGTTAGAGACCTACATGCATATTGAATAGATGTTTGAGGTACTCCATGTGCTAAGGCCAGATTCACTACATAAGTACCTGGGTACTGACTGAATCATTAGAGTACTACAAGGAGAGTGTCTCGCTGAATTTATAAGTGGTTGGGTTTTGGTGCACTCAATGGATTAGTTCATGATGTTGAATGGGACACTGGAGGAGTGTAAGGGGACTGATAGGGTGTTTGCAGGAACTGTATGAATACTGACTGGGGTATTGAAGGTCTGAAAGACAAGTGTATAGGTGGCTAGAGGCCTGCATACATAGTGCTTAGACGTTTGATGCAGTGCATGTACTAAAGCTGGGTTTACTACATAAGTACCTCAATACTGACTCAATCATTAGAGTACTTCAAGGAGAGTGCCTGGGTAAATGTATTACTGGTTGGGTTTTGGCACAGTGAATGGATTAGTACATAGTGCTGACTGGGTCACTGGAGAAGTGTAAGGGGAGTGACAAGGTGTTTGCGGGAACTGTATAAATACTAACTGAGGTATTGAAGGTGTGAAAGACAAGTGTGTAGGTGGTTAGAGGCCTGCATGCACAGTGGATAGGCGTTTGAATCAATCCATGTGCTAAGGCCTGCCTCACTCCATTATTACTTGGATAGTAACTGAATGTTTAGAGTATTGCAAGGAGAGTGCAAGGGTGAATTTATAAGTGTTTGGGTTTTGGCGCAGTAAATGGATTACTACATGGTGCTGAAATAGTCACTGAAGGTGTTTAAGGGGAGTGACAGGGTGTTTGTAAGAACTGTATGAATACTGTCTGGGGTATTGAAGGTGTGCAAGACAAGTGTGTAGGTGGTTAGAGGCCTGCATGCATACTGGATAGGCATTTGAATCAATCCATGTGCTAAGGAATGCCTCACTCCATTAGTATTTAGATAGTAACTAAATGTTTAGAGTATTGCAAGGAGAGTGCCTGGGTGAATTTATAAGTGTTTGGCGCAGTAAATGGATTACTACATGGTGCTGAATGAGTCACTGAAGGAGTGTATGGGGAGTGACAGGGTGTTTGCAGGAACTGTATGAATACTGTCTGGGGTATTGAAGGTGTGAAAGACAAGTGTGTAGGTGATTAGAGGCCTGCATGCATAGTGGATAGACATTTGAAGCAGTCCATGTGGTAATGCATGGTTCACTGCATGATTACCTGGGTACTGACTGAATCATTAGACTACTGCTAGGAGAGTGCCTGGGTGAAACTTTTAAGTTTTTCGGTTTTGGCGCAGTGAATAGATTAGTACATGGTACTGGATGAGTCACTAGAGGTGTGCAAAGTGAGTGACAGGGTGTTTATTGAAGTATATAGATACTGACTAGTTAATTGAAGGAGTGAAAGACACGTGTGTAGGTGGTTAGAGGCCTGCATGCATTGTGGATAGGCGTTTGAAACAGTCCATGAGCTAAGGCCTGGCTCAGTGTATGAGTACTTGGGTACTGACTAAATGATTAGAGTTTTTCAAGTACTTATATGTATGCAAAGCCATAAAGTACCCACAACCTTCTCTCTAAATGGTTCCTAAATGCATACAGACTCTCAGTGTGATTCTAGACAACAAACACTATCCCATACATATTACCAAATCACATTTTCTTTTCCGGAATTGGTAAACAGAGTACACACAATACACATATTGTACTACTGCACATAATTGTAGAACCCTGACTCTTTTACAAATACCTAACCGATGACTGGTTTCTTATTCTACCAAAGTATGAGAATATGATAGGTTTTTAACCAGTTATATATCTGCAAACACATAAAATACCCAAATCCTTCTCTTACTACAGTTTCTAAATGCACACAGACTCACAGTGTGATTCTAGCAAACAAACAATATCCCTTGAATTTTACAAAAACACATTTACCATTTATGAAGAGGTAATTTGAGTGCACACATTCCACATAATTTACTACTGCTCATTAGTGTATAAAACGGACTCATTTTACAAACACATAAACAACAAATGGAATCTATTTCTACCAAAATATAACAACAGGATAGGTTTTTAAGCACTTATGTGTCTGCAAAAACATGAAACCCCCAAATGCTTCTCTCACATTAGTTCCCACATGCACACAGACTCACAGTGTGATTCTAGACAAACAACACTATTCCTTCTATTTTACCAAAACACATTCACTAGTGTGGAAGGGCTGAAGTGACTGCAGAGATTCTACATATTTCCATACTGCACACTACTATGAAAGCCTGACTCATTTTGTGAATGCATAAGCAATGACTGGCTTCTAATACTACTAAAACTTGACAACATAACAGATTTTTAAGCTGTTATCTATCAGCAAATACATGATGTAACCAAATGCTTCTCTCACAATGGTTGCACAAATGCACACACACTCACAGTGTGATTCTAGACAAGCAACACTATCCCTTGGACTTTACCAAAACACATTCACTACTCTGGAAGGGGTAAGGGGACTGCACACAATCTACATATTTCAGTACTGCACTTTAGTGTCAAAGCCTGACTCATTTTATGAATGCATAAGCAATGACTGGCTTCTAATGCTACTAAAACTTGACAACATGACAGGTTTTAAAACAGTTATCTGTCAGCAAATACACGATGTTACCAAATGCTTCTCTCACAATGGTTACCCAAATGCAGACAGACTCACAGTGTGATTCTAGACAAGCAACACTATCCCCTGTACTTTACCAAAACACATTCACTACTCTGGAAGAAGTAAAGTAACTGCACACATTCTACATATTTTAGTACTGCTCTTTAGTGTCAAAGCTTGACTCATTTTCCGAATACACTGTCAGCAAATACACAATGTTACCAAATGCTTCTCTCACAATGGTTACCCAAATGCACACACACTCACAGTGTGATTCTAGACAAGCAACACTAACCCTTGGACTTTACCAAAACACATTCACTACTCTGGAAGGGGTAAGGGGACTGCACACAATCTACATATTTCAGTACTGCACTTTAGTGTCAAAGCCTGACTCATTTTATGAATGCATAAGCAATGACTGGCTTCTAATGCTACTAAAACTTGACAACATGACAGGTTTTAAAACAGTTATCTGTCAGCAAATACACGATGTTACCAAATGCTTCTCTCACAATGGTTACCCAAATGCAGACAGACTCACAGTGTGATTCTAGACAAGCAACACTATCCCCTGTACTTTACCAAAACACATTCACTACTCTGGAAGAAGTAAAGGAACTGCACACATTCTACATATTTTAGTACTGCTCTTTAGTGTCAAAGCTTGACTCATTTTCCGAATACACTGTCAGCAAATACACAATGTTACCAAATGCTTCTCTCACAATGGTTACCCAAATGCACACACACTCACAGTGTGATTCTAGACAAGCAACACTATCCCTTGGACTTTACCAAAACACATTCACTACTCTGGAAGGGGTAAGGGGACTGCACACAATCTACATATTTCAGTACTGCACTTTAGTGTCAAAGCCTGACTCATTTTATGAATGCATAAGCAATGACTGGCTTCTAATGCTACTAAAACTTGACAACATGACAGGTTTTAAAACAGTTATCTGTCAGCAAATCCACGATGTTACCAAATGCTTCTCTCACAATAGTTACCCAAATGCACACAGACTCACAGTGTGATTGAAGACAACCAACTATCCCTTGTACAAAATACATTTACTAGTCTACAAGATGTAAGGTGACTGCACACATTGCAGAAAATGTTGTACTACACATTAGTACCAAAATGTTTCTCTCAAAATGATTCCTAAATGCACACAGACTAATTGTGTGATTCTAGATAAGCAACACTATCCCTTGCACTGTACCAAAACACATTTATTAATCTAGAAGGAGTACTACATTTTAGTGTAGAAACGTGACTCATTTTGTAAATACATAACCAATGACTGGTTTCTAATTCTACCAAAACATGAAAACAGCACAGTTATCTGTCTGCAAACACATGAAAAACACAAATGCTTATCACATAATGGTTTCTACAGGCACACACACTGACAATAAGACTGTAGACAAAAAAAAAGTACTCATTGTACTTTGGCAGGAGAAATACATTAGTCTGATTAAAATCAAAATAGACCACATACATCCCCTCACAATTAAATAACTCACCTTTCAAGTTGTTTTGCAGATTAAGAAGTATGTCAGTCACACACCAGATGTTCTTATACAGAATCTCTGCTCTGTGCACCTGTCAGCAAAACCAAAGAATGGCAAAGCTTCCCTCTCATTTTGCACACATATACATGTAAACATCAAATCACATTCCTTCCCACATTAATTCAAAAGCTAACACACATTTCTATTGGTTAAACAAATTCAACCCTTTCCAAATGACATAAATTTGAACCCTACCCCCAATCTGCCTTCTGCCTGTTACCATAGAAATAGTTCATGGAATACTTAACTGAGCACACAGATCACAAGTTTAGCACACAATGTTGCTAATCAAAACAGCAAGTGTGCTTGACTTTTCAACATATCAGCTTATCATATATAATGTTCCTTTCAATCAGTTTTCGTTAACCAATAAGAATCATGCGTTTAAAAAACAGAAATATGCACCCTAGTTTTCAGTGTAGAAGGTTGTCAAACAATCAATAATTTCTTTTCTTTTTTCAAAACTGCATAAACTGCATCGTATCCACCATTTTAGAAAAATCTTACTTTTCAAACTGCCATTTCATTTACAGTGACCATCTGAGTGCATCCAGACCTCTCTTCAAGATGCTTAGAGTGTGTATTGTGGGACACAGCTATATTTTCTGGAGCCAAAGGTATGCAGGAAACAAAGGCATTCACAAAGACCTAGGTTTGCCAAATGTAGACATTAAATGGATTGGACAGAGAGGGTTAAAGTGGCACCAATTGATGCCATTGGTAAAATCCTTTATGCATCTCCAATACCCTGACCTCATAATTGTGCACTGTGGTGGCAATGACCTAGACACTTTGACTGGGGTAGGTCTGGAAATGCTTATCAAGGACACCTTTGCAGAATTGAAATCCCCTTTGCCCCAAACTGCCTTTGTCTATTCTAACATATGCCAGAGGCAGAAATGGAACTGTTCCAATCATTTTTGTCCACAGATTGAGAAAGCTAGGAAACATGTGAATAAATCTGTTTCTGCTTTTCTCCGAGACTATAGAATGGGGTCCATTTACAATAACAATGTGCGTTTTCATATGCAAGAGATGTATAGGAGAGATGGTGTACACTTTACTGATGAAGGAAACAGAGTATTCCTCAACAACTTTAGACTCTGTATAGGTACTTACTTATATGTACCAAAAACTCTCAATGAACACAACAGCTCTTTTTAGAGCCACTCAAGAACGAAACACATAAGCTTGATGTTTATCTCCCAAAAATGTTAGTTTTGTTTTGCTTGGAGTCGCGCACCCAATGCGTTAGGAACCGCGCACCCTGCGCGAGAGAAATCGTGCACCCAACGTGATAGGAGTCGTGCACCCAACACTTGCACACCAGGGGGCATGCTGAGAGCCGCGCTGGATGCGCGACTCCTAATTTTACCGTAAAAAAAATAGCCCCAATCACTAATTTTTATTATCCCCGGGGACCCCATCCTCCGGGGCTTATAAAAAACGTTGGGGATCGTGGGGGGAGCCCCAATGCCCCCACGGTCCCAGCCGGCTCCCAGCGTCCTTCAGGAGCCGGCATTGCTTTTCCACGTGGGGAGCTAATGACTTGCAGCTCCCCGTGTAGAAAAGCAATATGGTTTGGATTTTGAAAGAGAGAGAAGGTTTCACTGCTCTCTCTTTCAAAATCCAAACAAAGTTTGCTATGGGAGGGCAGGAGACTCCCGCCCTCTCATAGCAAACAACAGTGTCTGGGGGGTGGGCACCCCGGGACACTGCAGGAGCCGGCCCTGGGGGGTGGCGGTCCCCAGGGCCCTCGAGGGCTTGAGGAGGGGGGCCACACAGCCCCCCTCCCTCTAAACAATAAAGCCCCAGGGGGTGGTGGTCCCCAGGGCTTGGGGGGGCCGTTCAGCCCCCCCACCCTATTTATTTTATAGCCCGGGGGTAACGGTCCCCGGGGCTGGGAGGCCCCCCTTGTCCCCCAATGAATGGTACAGTGTTTGCCCCCGGAATTTGGCCCACCCGGGGGCTAATTATTAAGGAAGCGCAGAAGCCTGCGCTTTGGTTTTTTTTTTTACGGCCGGATCCGCGCACCCTGCGCTCATTTTTCCGTTTAAAAAAAAAACAAAAAGGGGTCCTGGGAGTCCTTCTAGGACCCCCTAAGCAGGTCTAGAGGGTCAGAGTATTTCTATCCTGCCCCCTTTATATGTTTCACACACATATTTCCCTTACTTCTTCAGCCTCGCTTCTACCGAGGCACAAAATGGCTGCCAACAGTTCCTGTTTTCGAATGTTGACAACCACTTCACAGCCAATTAGCATTCAGCGCGTGATCGGGAGGGTGCGCGCACGGTGCGCAGAGGGTGCGCTCAGGGTGCGCATAGGGTGCACGGATCCTCCGAGGCCATAGATATGTACTTTTAACTGTAATTTTCTCAGAAACTACTCAACAGATTAACACCATTTAAGCAAAAGGCACAAGTCTGAACTGAGGACTACCTCTTTGCCAAATTTGGTGTAATTCCGTTCAGCAGTTCGGGCTGTACGGGGGCGGCTAAAGGTCCTATGGGAAAATGCATGGGGAAAACGTGGTTTAGGACCCCCCTTTTTTCTCGGCCCCCGCTTGACGAATCACCCCGAGACTTTCAGGATAGGAGCAGACCGGAGCTGGTCAAAAGTTTGGGAAATTTCGCGAAGATTCATCAACCGGCGCCAGACTTATTGGGAATAGAATGTTGCGGATTTCCTATGGAAAATAGGTCCTAACTATAACTACCTACTGGCGACCGCCAGTAGGTAATAACGAAAACGCTTAATAAAGTCTCTTTTAGGAAACCAACGGAGCCAACAATGAAATGCGATCGGTATCTTCTTTCTTTAATTCAAAAGCATCAGCCATGATGCGTTTCAGCCGGCACAGTGGCCTTGTTCACAAGGTGTTACGGCGTACTCTACCAGTGGCCTTTACATGCCATGTGTGTGACTGGCCTGGAAAACAGACTTTAGTTACTTCACTGCTGTTTTCCATGTACATAAATGTGTCAAAAAGAAAATAAATCATGGTATTAAAATTGCTAAAGCATTTCAGTGTGTTTGAAAGAAAATACTCTGATGCTAAACTCCTTTTCTCTTAAGCTTCTAACACAGTTACACATGTGTTACACACCGTGTTATTTATGCATTAGGAAAGCAAACCAACTTTTTTTTTTCGCCACTAAATAATTATCCTACCCACATTATTTATATACAAGATAATTATAAATGGATACAGTGACTATAGATAAGTATCTACCAGTTGGATTCTAGAATAAAAGGAAAGTGCCTGAGTTACAAACACACAATTATGTATTTGGAAATCCAAAATTGCTTTGCAAAAAATCCCAGGCAAGTGCCCTTTTAATAAAATGTTTTATCACATGGTATGGGCCTGCTCTACGCTGGAATTCATTTGTGCGTTCTATGAAAGAACATTATCAATGATATACACAGTTTAAGACTACTTATTACTCCATAATCATAAATCCACATCTTAGTTGATTGCTCCGGAAATAAACAAATCAATTCAAATTACAGAAAAGAGTGAAATTCTTCATCATAATTGAGACCATTTGGTGTTCTGCTATCAAGTAGAAGAATATAGCGAGTCTCTAGGGCGCGCAGTTGCCTCACTCTGTCCCCCCTCTTTTGTTCGGTGGAATAGCACCCATCACGAAATATGTGATTTGAGTGGGGTCTTTATTGTGAGTCACTTCACAATGTCGGGCTACCGGATACAATCTATCCGTGTTGGATATTGCCCTCATGTGTTGAAGAATCTTCTTATGCACCTGTAGCGTAGTACTTCCCACATACTGTAAGCTACAGGTGCATGTCCACACATTGATTGCGAAGTCAGTTTTGCAATTGTAGGAGCTTCTAATCTTAATCTCATTCTTGCTAAACAGTGTAGAGTATTTGGTTGTGTTTTTTCCAATACTGCAAGCTCGACATTTGCTGCATCATTTAAAACCCAGAGATGGTTTCAACCATCCTTGAGTCTTCTCACTTTCAGGGCTTGATTTCACCATAGCATCTTTTAATGAGGGTGCTCTACGGAACGTCAGTGGGGGAAAATTGGGAAGATTTTGCCCTATAACTGGATCAGCTTTCAAAATATGCCAGTTTTTATTCAGCAACTCATGAAATTCTCTATTCTGACGGGTGTAAGTAGTTAAAGAACACATCTGAGGTTCACCTCTCTTTTTTTTAGTACTTCTATTAGCAAATACAAGCTCCTCACATATTTTCTTATTTGCTGCCTCCCTTGCTGTATTTATGGTGGCCTCATTATATCCTCTTTCAAGAAATCTCATACTCATTTCTGTTTGGCATTTAAATAGTTCCTCTTTTGTACTGCAATTCCTATTGGCCCTGAGCATTTCGCCATAAGGGATACAATTCTTAGTATGTGCAGGATGAAAACTAGAGGCATGCAGTGTTGTGTTGCCAACGGTTGTTTTTCCAAATAACCTTGTTTCTAGTTTGCCTGCTTTTACAAATACCTCAACATCTAAGAAAGGAACCTTTATAGTACTTACTACATGTGTGAACCTAAGATTCAGATCATTACAGTTAAGATGATTTACAAACTGTTCAGCAGATTCAATTGTGCCTTTCCAAATGACAAATAAATCGTCTATGTATCCGGTCCATGCAAATATGTTAGCATCCCATTCTGGTGCAAAGTCCTTGCGGAGCACCTGCTCCTCCCACCAGCCTACATGTAAACATGCATAACTGGGGGCGAAACAGGTGCCCATCGCGGACCCCCTCATTTGTTGGTAGAGTATTCACTCAAATAGGAAATAGTTATCTTCCAAACACCTCTTTGCCATCTTCAGTAGCATGTGGGTATGGCTCCATAGATTGACTGGTCTATCATTCAGATAAAATTCCATTGATCTCAAACCATCAGAGTGGACGATACTGGTGTACAAGGTTGAAATGTCCAGTGTCATTAGGACATAATCATTTTCCATTGATATGTCATATATCATCTTGAGGAAATCGCCACTATCTTTGAAATATGACGGGATTTTTTCAACATATAGCTTTAGGAAAAAGTCTATGGGCCAGATGTGGGTAAAGTCAATTTTGCGAGTCCTTAATAGCGATTTTTACCGAATCGCTCTTAAGGACTCGCAAAATGGAATGTATGTAGGAATCGCAAAAATAATTGTGATTCCTTAATATTCCTTAATTGCGAATTGCAAATTGAGATTCACAATCAAGGAAAACGTTCCCATTCATTCCTATGGGCCAAGAGGCCCATAGTATTGAATGGGATTTGCGCACGCAATTTGCGAGTAACCAAGAGGTACTCGCAAATTGCGTGCGCAATTTCAAGGGTGCAAGGGCTCCAAAAGGACACCCTGTTGCACCCCTGAAATGTGCATGCGTGCACATGTGGAGCACATACATGCCCTAAGGGCATGTGTGTGTGCCACATGGCACTTTGAAAAAAGCAAAAATGTGCTTTTTTAAAGGAAATCGCAAAATACCACCAACTTGAAGTTGGTGGTAATTTGCGATTCCTTAAGGCAATATCGCAATTTGCGATGCCTACTAGCATAGCATTTAGGGAATCGCAAATTGCAATTCTCTAAATTCTTGCGCAAAATAAGGAATCGCAATTTTTGCGATTCCTTATGTTCCGAGTGGGTATTTGCCTACCTACATTGCACACAGCCAAATTGCGATCGCAAACGCTGAAATTCTGTGAATTTCATCGCTTGCGATCGCAATTTGGCTTCCTACATCTGGCCCTATGTACTTTGAGCAATTTTCCAACATACTGCCATTAGCTGAGATAATCAGGCGGACAGGATGCATTTTTATGCACTTTGGGTATTAAATACAGTACCGGTGTTCTCGGTGTATCATTCCTAAGGAACTTGTATTCATCATGTGACAGTAACTTTAGCTCAAGCCATTCTTCTAGATCCACTTTGAAATCGTTCTGTGCTTTCATCATAGTTTCTTGCTTGCACTTTCTGTAGCATTCTCTTTGATTGAACTGACTACGTGCTTCCAGCAGGTACATTTCCATTGGCCATAACACCATGTTACCGCCCTTGTCTACATTGCGTCCCACTATTTGTTTGTTGTTCCGAAGTTTGTTAACTAGCTCCTGGTACTTCCAATCTTTGGGGGCACGTTTCATGTCTCGTACATTAGTAGTTTTATTCATGGATTTTTAATCCATCTGCTACGGGCTCATGAAAAATGTCAATATTGTCCTTGGTTGTGGTGGGCGTCGTTCTGGACCGTGGTCTAAATGGCGTATTTACTGTGTCACACAACTGTAAATTTTGTTCTATTACGACATTGTATGGAAATTGAGGCATTCTGGGTTTCGTTTTCAATTTCTAATTCTCTCATGACTTGAAGAACAAGTAGATCAGCAATAGTGGTTCCAGTCATAGATGTGGGTAGTTGCTCCACTGATCTTCTGCTGCATTTTTCCTTGCTGATGCCCATATATATTTTCTGCAGTTTAAGTTTCCTTATGTATTTAAATGTGTCGATACAAGCTTGAGGATAATTCATGTTATGTTTGGGGCAGAAAGAAAGACCGAGTAATAGTGTTTCTTCATCAGCTTTAGTTAAAGTCAAATCCGTGAGGTTTATAATGGATTTTTGCATCTCCATGTTGCTTTGTTTTTGTTGATTTGTTTTCCTGATTCTTTTTTGTTGTCTCTATCGGCGCTGCCTACTCCGGTAGGATTTGGAGTTCTGGGATTTTGGGGCCTTAGGGTGGCTCTTGGGTCCAAGCGTAAAAAATCCAACTCATCCGAGAAGGTCATTTTTCTCCTTGGTGCTGTTGCGCCTCCTTGGCTTGGATCCCGACTAAGATCCTCATTACTCGTACTCGCTTCAGAACTTTGTTCAGTTTCCGATTCATTTCCTCGACTATTGCCAGTTGTCTTTATATCTTGCTGTTGTCTTTGTTGCCTAATGCACTGAAATCGTTTGGCAAAAGTAAAGATCTGGCCGGTCTCATAGTCCATTTTATCTTGGGAAAACTTTGTTACCTTTCTTTTTTTGATGACATCTTCTTGTTTTTTTAGCCTCGATGGCATTTCCGATTTGAACTTCATTATTAAATCCATTTCAGGTCTTACATTTAATATCGTTTTCAGGCTTTCAATTTCCTCAAGAATATTTGCGCGATCTTTATCTGCGTATTTAATTAATATCTGGACTAATCGGGCGGAGGCTTCCAAATTGCTCATGGCCCATTCTTCTAACATTTCGGGGTCCGGATTCTCAAAGCAGGGAGCAATTAGAATCCGTAACCCCTGTGGAATGCGGCCTGCATCTAAGTATTTAGAGAGCGATTTTACCTCCCACCATTTTGTCATCTCTTTTCGCTGCAGTTTTTCATATGTTTTTAATGTTTGGTAAATGTCCATATCTTGAGGTGGAGTATCTTTGGTCTGTGTCCTTCCTCGCATTCCTTGTAGATTTAATTCACTGAACATCTGTTCAGCTTCCTCCTCTCTCGCAAGCACCAATGTGGCTGACATAGTTACAGAAAAAGTTTGACTTAAGTATTGATTTGTTTTATAACACCAACACTGTACGGTTTTTTGCATTGATGACATAGCCCCTTGACACACTGCGGCTACAGAAATTAAACGAAAGGGCATACGTCTGAATCTGTAAGCACCTAGGGGTGTGATGAAGGCAGTGCGATCTTGTGACTCAGGGTGAAACTTACCTGCCACTAAGCAGTAGCCAAGTCAAGGGTTGAGAAAATCTTGGCTCCCTTTAAGCTGTGAACATTTCTTAAATTGTGGGTAGAGCAAATCAGTCCACCACTTATTTTTTGTTCAGCGCTCTTAGATCAACACATAATCTCACCTTGTTGTCCACTTTGCATGGTACCACAATGGGAGCTAACCATGCCTTGGCTTCAACTGGTTTGATAATATTCTGATCACATAATTTCTCTACTTCCATTCACACCGCATCTTGTATGTTCACTGATAGTCTGCGGGCTTTGGATATCACAGGGGTAGCGATAGGTTTTAACTTTATTTTGTGGAAGTCAGATTAAGGGCATCCTAGTATTCCACTGAATACTTTTGGGAACATGTGCACAAAAAAGTTCTCCTGGAACTGGATCCCCTGAACTTGGATTTGTGCTGAGGCTGTAGGGCACAGAACTACTCCCAGGGTTTTTTGTATTGCCCAACCTAAGATGTTGTCACCTTTCTCAGTGACGTACACTTCAGTTAGGGTTTTCTTCCCACCATACTGGGCGTTCCCCAGTCTTTCACGTTGATAGGTTGGCCCCCATATCCACCGGGCTGTATGCCCATGTTCATCAATTGGACCCTATTCATGAATTTGTCTTTAAATACCTGGTCGGAATAATGGTTAGTCGGGAACACGAATCAAACACTGCATCCACCTTTACATCATCGATTTCTATAATGTCCTTGGGATTACCTTAATCTGTATCATTCATGTGCAAGATAATTTCATCACATACTTTAGCTTTTTTGCAGTTTATATATTTTTTCTCGCTTTTCTTATATGTACAGCAGGCAACAAAATGCACCTTTTGGCCACATCCCTTACACACTGCCTTCTATGCTGGGCATTCCTTCAGTTGGCCATATGGCCTATTATGCTACACCTGAAGAACTGACCTTTGAAGCTCTAATCATTGTTTTTAAATATCTCCTTCTTCTCTTTTAAAACATTTATTTTCCCCCCTTATTTTCATGTGAATTGCTTTTGTTCTTAACTTTCAGTTCTTTCACACAGGACAACATGTGTTCCACTTCCTTTGAAACTATTAACACTTCGTTAAGGGGGGAATCTTCCTTGAGCCACAATTCTTCACTTATTCTATCTATGTTACAGTGTCTCTAATGAAGCACGGAACTTACACGTTGCTGTTAGTTTTTCTTAGCACAGACACAAAGTCCTCTCTGCTCTCACCCTCTCACTGGCTCCTCTTACCAAAGTGATCTCTTTCTAGGATGGTGCTTATTCTAGGTAAAAAGTACTGATCCAATTTCATTACACATATTTCATAAGCATTAGAAACTTCTACCTCATCCTCGGATAGATCTTGTAGGTGTTCTAGAATGTCCTGCCCTTCTGCTCTTAGGCAATGTGCAAGAAACAGTATTTTTCTGCCAACATTTATTTTCACACCACACACTACGAGGTAATTATTAAAAATCTTTTTCCATTTATTCCATAACAATGATTCACCAAGCATGTTCATGAAGAATGGAGGTGGTGTGATGTTTTGCATTGTGAAAGAGAAACACAAAGGAGTTACAAACAGTAATGTTCCACTGTGTAATTCATATAGTGAGTTGTTTCAGGATAAAAAATACAATACCATGTGTTATATAATTTTTATTAGCTGTACACTCAAAGTCTCCAGAGAAATAGTATGAGAAACATGAACTGTACACCCTGAGTCTTTGGAGTAATAGTGTGTGAATCCCTGGTCCTTGCCTTGTGATCCATTGTACTTGGAGGGTAATTTGGCCAGTATGGATTTTTGAAGTAATTTATATAAATGTTAATGCATTGCATATGCATGGAGCAATAGTGTATGAAACACTGTTCCTAGTTGTATGATTCACTGTGTTTAGAAAGCCAAAACATGGATTACTGAGACAGACCAATACATATATTACTGACATATTTGTATTGGTTTCCAGAATAATGACGAAAATGCACTGGGATCCAACAGGTGGCACAATAACAATCTTTTCCTTCCTCTTTGTATTTTCTTTTCTTCTGCAAGCCTTTCTGAAGTGGCAGGCAGAAGACATTGTGAGGGAAAGCAGCTATGCAGCAGGAGCACAGCCAGTAAGAGTATGTGAAGGCAGTGGCAATAACTGCTAAGTAGACCACAAAGCGGTACCGGTACGAGCATTAAGTTCGCCAGCTCGCATTCAGCGTGCACAGTCAGTCAGGGCTGACTGGAATCTTCGGCGCATCGCGTTTAACCTGCAGAATCAGTTAGGGCTGCTAGGAATTCTCAGCTCACAGAAATGTTCTTAATGGTCTGTGCTGCCTTGGAGCCAATAGTGAGGGGAGCGATGACTGCGGGGAGGGGCTCAAGGAGTGGCTTGGCAGAGGCAACGCTCTTGGATGCAAGCATGCATTGAAGTAGCTGTCTGCCAATGTTAGTCAATCACCGAGAAGGCGGACCACACCACAATTCCTACAGTAATTCCAGGCACAGATAAATGAGCGCAGATGATACTTATAGTCACAATCAAAAGATGCTGGGGCACTTCAGAGTGGGATTCAGGCTGGGAAGCACTGAGAGTTACACAGAGAACTAGCGGTGTTGTGGTCCGGATACGCTTTATATAGACATTAGTCAAAGTGTGTCTCCTGAAAACAGTGCACTGCTCACCAGCCGCCCTCCATTTAGTGCTTGAAGGCACCACAAGCACAGTTTAGATCAGGGGTCTCCAACCTTTTCGGTACTGAGAGCTACTTCTGTTCAATTAAATGCATTGAGAGCTACTAATATTAGTGTTATATAATTTCATTTTTTTATATGTATATTAATTCAACCAAGCAAAAGCTTTCCAATTTATTAAGCTGGGCTTCATTCAGATGAGCCCATTAGAGGTAGCGGGAGAGCTACAGTAGCTCACAAACTACTGGTTGGAGACCCCTGGTTTAGATTAACACGCACTCATTAAGACATGTACAGTCTCACCGGGAGAGATGCAACAAATGATCTCTCACTTTTTCCCCAATCACATTCCTGGTTTAGTCAAACCTGTGCCAATACTGGTGTGTTGGGGAGTTCTTCAGCACAATCCCATCCTCTTTCGCTAGTGCAGAAATGTTGAATGAATGACTAGGAGGACGATGTGCTTGAAGAGAGGTTTATTGGTAACACCCCAGCCACAGCACAGGTACAGCTCTTCAATGAGGGGAACACAGTCTCTACAGTTGGAATGTCATATCGGAGAGTTCTAGTCTCCCAAGGGATGGGGGTCATAGGCAATGGGAGGAACCACTATGGAGGAAGGAACACATCTCTTGTTATCACTGGCAGCTCCCTCGAGGGCCCTAGAAATCCTGTATGAAAAGGGCACTGCTAGTGTTGTATGACACAATATTGTGGTTGATAATATTGACTTACAATAACATCGCATCTACTGCATCGCCAAGGTACGTACATGTTATGTTATGTTATGTTAATCGTGCTTCTATAGCGTGCAGCTGCCCCAGCAAAGGGGCGTCCCGGCGCTCTGACTAGCAGAAAAGAGTACATAAAGCAGAGAAAGGAGAAAATTAGAAAAAAAGAAGAAACAACGGGCGTGATAAAAAGGTCCAAAACAAAAATTAAGATCCGAAGGGGAAAAGATGGGTTTCAATAGTCCTCCTGAACGTGAGCAAATCATCCAAGGCGCGAATGTTGGCAGGTAAAGAGTTCCAAAGCCTAGCCGCCAAATAGCGGAAGGAACGCCCTCCCGCTCTGCAGCGTTTGAACCGTGGAACTACTGCTAGATTTTGACCCAATGACCTCAGAGGGTGGGAAGGGACATAGGGGGTAAGAAGATGCTCTAAAATCGGGGGAGAGGACAACTTAAGAATCTTGAAGGAAAGACATAATGTCTTAAACTGAATCCTTTGAGCCATGGGCAGCCAATGAAGTTTCCGAATGGTTTCCTTAGCAGAACAGAACCTAGGTAGGCCCACCAAGGCTCTGGCCGCCGCGTTCTGTATGCTCTGCATCTGGGTAACTTCCGCCTGATTGGCCCCCAGCAGAAGCGAACTCGCATAATCGAGCCGGGAAAGTATAGTGGCCTGAATTATCAGCTGTCTAGTGGGGGCATCAAAGAATTTAAGTGCTGGCCTAAGCCCACGCAGGATACCAAAGCAAGTAGCAGCCACTTTTTTTGTGTGTCCACAGAAGCTCAGGGCAGGGTCTAACCAGATACCCAGATTTTTAACCTCGGGGACCGGGATAGGAGCTAAACCCAACTCTGGGGGCTACCACTGAGTACCCCAGAGGTTGCTCAGCTTACCGACAATAAGGACCTCCGTTTTCTTGACATTGAGTTGTAAACAATTGGCCGTCATCCAGCCAGCCACTGCTGACAAACCCTCCCTAAACCTTAATGCCTCAGAGTCGGAAACCCCATTAAGTGCAACCGCCAGCTGCGTGTGGTCCGCATAGGAAACCATAGTCAGGCTCCATTGCTTGGCGACCGCAGCCAGCGGCTGCACGTAAAGATTGAACAACGTGGGGCTAAGAGCCGACTCCTGAGGCACTCCCTGCTCGATGAGATAGGGTTTGGACTCGAATGGAGGTGTAGCGACCCGGAATGACCTACCTGCTAAGAATGACCGAAACCATTCCAGTGCCACGCCAGAGACACCTGCTTCACCCAGTCGCTGCAAAAGTATCGCGTGTGAGACCGTGTCAAACGCGGCACTAAGGTCAAGTAACACCAGTGCCGCAGTTTGACTGGCATCCAGCACGGAGCGCAGATGTTCCGTCATCGCAAGGAGAGCAGTCTCCGTGCTGTGGCCTGCCCGAAATCCATTCTGGGAGGAATCCAGGATATTAGCAGTCTGGAGGTGTTGAGTCAAAATTCCATTAACATGGGCCTCCGCAACCTTGGCGGTCCATGGGAGAAGAGAGATTGGGCGATAGTTCTCCAATTTAAGAGGGTCCAAGGCGGGTTTCTTCCAGATAGGAGTGACATAAGCTTGTTTCCACTTAGTAGGTACCGTCCCTGAGGACAGCGAAAGATTGATAAGTTGGGGCACAGGGGGGAAACATAAGGCAGCCGATTCTCTGAGCTGCGCGGGTCTAAGCGGGTCGGCAGGGGACCCGGATTTAACTTTAGCCGTCAGCCTATCAAACTCTACCTCAGAGATTCCAGAAAGTGTGGCCAAAGCCACATTGGCAGTAGAATTTAGCCTCAGATCCTCACACTGAGGGATGATAGTAGGAAAAGAGCGATAGATAGTATGTACCTTTTCCAAAAAAAAGGTAGCAAGCTCTTCACAATGGGACACTGAGCATATCTCAGCTGCTGAGGCTCTTTTAGCGGTAAGATCTTTAAGAACTTTAAAAATCAACTTTGCAGGATTAGGGCTGCGTTTAAACTCCTGGGAGTAATAGGCCGCATGAGCTCTACATATAGCTCTATGGTAGATTTTTGTTTTAGCGAGATACAGAATTTATTTCTCTACATCATAGGATTTACGCCTGTCTCTTTCCGCTTGTTTACAAGATTTTTTTAAGAGTGATAGAGCGCTATCATACCATGGACTGGGTTCAGAAGACCGGCTTTTACTCCACGTAGCAGGGATCAGAGAGTCAAGTGCCCGGGTGACCCAATCACAGAAGAGATCATAGCCGGATTCAACGTCGTTAAAAGGGCCCAGCGGGTATTCGCTAAGAACCTGAAGAAAGTCCTCAAGCTTAAGTTTCTTCCAAGAACGTTTAAAAATGGGTCTGTCAAGAGTTTTAGGAAGGGGGTTTCTGATCACAAGGTTTAGTTCTACTAAAAAATGGTCTGACCAGGCTACCGGAACCGGCGGCAAAACATTAGTCACTGGCAGGTTAGTAAAGATAGGGTCCAGTATATGCCCACCCACATGCGTGGGGTGGGCGACCACCTGACTTAACTGCAGCGCCTCTAAATCTGCAAGAATACTACTAATAGCAGGGGTGTGGTAGAGGTCAAAATGGAGGTTGAGATCGCCAAGGATAGTAAAGTTGGCCGATCCAAACGCCAGAAAGCTCACTATTTCAGGAAGAGCTTTCCTGAAAGCAAGGTCATTACCAGATAATTTCTCTTACCCATATCTACTTACTTAGGCACAGCTAGTGAGTCAATGTAGCAAATGTAACATATTTCTCTCTTCCATGTAAAAAAAGTGGCGGGGTGGGCTGGGGCAGGGGTTAGAAGTGCAGTTACACTAAAAAGGAGACCGCACAGGGTGGGGCATAGCCCTCTCCAGCATCTCCCAGGTGTCATGTACTTCCTGCCCTTCGTTGTGGCAAGAATCAGGAAAGCTGAGAACAATTGTGCAGGGGGACTGAGATATACTGTTGAAGAATCCTCTATTACTGGTGGAGGGTTTCACACTAACCCACCTCATTATCCTGCACTAGATGGCAGGAGAACAGGGGCAATTCTTTAAGAGGCAGAGAGAGACATACATAAAGCTGTAGTTGGCATATTAGACAATCACATTCTATGTGAGGCTGCACCTGGGTAAATTAAGCTATGCCCAGACATGTCAATCCATATCCGAGCTTTTCAGGCTGTACAGACCAAAGGAGTTTGCCCCTTATCTGAGTGCATGAGGTTGTACTGGGAATATGAGGATATGACTAGTTTATAATCAGTACAGGACATATGAGACTGCATTGGGCACAGGATGCTATGCTGGGCCGAAGAAGCTGTATTGGGAATTCAGGGCATTACTGGGGCATTTGAGGCTGCATCTGGACGTATGTTAATGTACCGCAACATAAAAAAGCCATATTGGGTAAATTCAATTTGACTGGGCCCATAAGGCATGTAAGACAGTTGTTTGATATGTAAGGCTGTACTTGGTTCTATGGATATTGAACACATATATTAGGCTGTTCTTTAAGGCATGTCAAGGCCACAGGTCTGCAGGAAAAGATGTGCCTGAGCATATGAGAATTTACCCGATATATGAAGCACCACTCATCATTTATATTAAAAATAATATATGGATTAAAAAATCACTGAGACAGCCTAAAATGCATACCATTATTTCATAAATAGGAAAATAACATGTAAATAAAGAGTATAACACACATCTATAAACAAGAAAATATGGACTGCTCATTCACATCAAACCTCATGTTAACATTAGCAGACTAACACATTTACACTCGATGGTTAAAAATAGCACGTTTAAATGACTTGATATTGGTTCTTAGATTTTACAAGTGGATTTGTAAAGCGCACACAAGATCGTCAGTACTGTTTCAGCATGCAGAAATTGAAGGCATCCTTCCTCAGGATGAAATTTATGAAGCACATGACAACACCATCATCAAATGCACAATCATAAACAAGGAGATGTGATAATCCTTGGTGCCTAGCAGGTTATCAATAAATGCATTGAACAGATTAAAAATAACAAATGGCCGGGGTATCAAATCATTCCTGCGAAGATTATTCTTATTTTAAGGAGTATATATTTATTTATTTTCAGTTTAATGTAGCGCATACATGACACAATGGGTTTCAGAGCTCTTTACGTAAGATACATTTCAACTCCAAGAAAACAGTTTACAGAAGGACGGTTTCAAAGTTACATATACATTGGTGAACCTTTTCTTAGTAACATGATGTCTACATTATTGTATGGAGTGAACAGTTCAGCCATCAAAGTCACCGTTCATCCCCATTCACTATTGTCAGCTTTCAGACAGAGATAAGGCAGTTGGGCCCATACCTAATATGGCCGAACAGGTCTTGTGTTGTTTCAGGCAAGGTAATAATGATGAAGGCATAAAAGGAAAGAAGCTGCCTAGGTTTCTAAATGATCTCCAAAGAAAGATGGCTATCTCGTTTGGATGTGATATAGGGTCTCTTTCATGTCTGAACATGTCACAATTTACTTTCTTTTTTAGATGAAAATAATTAGAATGTTCCAGTATGGATTGGGGTGGGAGATTACAGGTGTTCAAACCTGGAATAGATATAGCTAGCTTCAGGAGTCAAAGACCTTGTCTAAACTAAAGGCCAGTAGTATTGATTATGGCTCTTCGGTTGCGGGCTACTCAGGCACCTAAAACAGCCTCCTCGTATTCTGTGACACCCCGCAACAAGGGAGGAACCCGTTATGGTTAGTGTGAAGCAGTGTAGGCATGCATGGGAATAGCCCTTGGGCCACAATTTTGCTTAGTATTTTATAATCTGTGTTTGATATTGATAGCACTCAATATGGTGCCATTTCTAGAGATGTTTCTTGGGTTTCAGCAGCGATACTATAAATCCCTTATCAGACATGGGTGGCAGTTGTCCCTCTTTGAAAACCACAGCATAAAGAGCTGCTAGTCTATGTGCTAGGCGGTCCGCATAGGTGTTGTAGAATTTGTGTCGAAGCCCATTTGTTCTATGAGCCCTACCTGGTGCCAAGTCCATGAGGGTGCTCAAATTCTGCTGAACTATTGATCTCAGACTACAGTGGCCCCTGATTAATACTTTGAACAATACCCAATCTGTCAGTGGAAATGTGTCAGTCCCTGGATTGCTTTCATAACAACCGTGTAAGAAATGGGGTTGCTGGTTGAATGGGGTGAGAGCCCTGGTCAAGTAGCAACCACAATCCTTGTCAGAGAAGGGCACAAATTAACCTGTGCTCAACCCCCTGGTAGCTTAGCTTGGCACAGATCAGTCAGGCTTAACTTAGAGGCAATGTGTAAAGTATTTGTGCAACACTTCAAACACTAAAACAGTGATAACACACCACAAAAGGAGCCCACAATGGGAAAAGAAAAACAGAGTGATTTTTAATAAATAAGACCAAAACAACAAAAATCCAATTAGTAGAACGAGAGATATTGAAGCTTAAAGTTTCTAGAGAAAATAGCACCCCAATGCGTAAAGTGCAAACTATGGATATCTGCTCACACTGGACCGGAACAAAGTCACAAGCTCAGGTTGACCGATGGAGCGCGGTCCAGCTACAGGGGCCTAGTTAGGCCAATTGATCAAAGTACCTTAAATCCTAGTTTGCGGAGCGTTGCCTGGATCTGTGTTGAAGATGTGTTGCATAGCCAAAGTGATGCATCGGTTCTGAGATGCAGCAAGGCTGCTGTGCGAAGTCCTGTTTGTGACAAAGTTGAGGATCCGATCTACGAGAGCTCGCGTTGCGAACTCCAGAGTCGGGGATGCATTGCGCTGTTGGAGTGATGCATCAGATCGCAGGAACTGCAATGTGGAGTGCGGCGTCAATGTTGAAGCTGCCATCGATGAGAGATGTGAGGGCCTGTGCCGAGGATGTCTCGTGCATCGGTGGTACCAAAGGCGATGCCGGCTGCGGCGGCGATGCGAGTCTTTCCAATCCACGCAGCAGTGAAGATTCGTCGGTTCTGCTTGGGGTTGTGCCGCACATCATAGACAATATCTCAGTTCAGCTGGATTGACAGTAGCTGGCAAAGCACCTTGAGCCCACATCCAAGGGCCCAGGACTGGAGTGGCACCACTTGACATGGTAGACTCACAGATAGCAGAGTCCATGTGCAGATGCAAGGTTGTTGGAAGCCTGTTATGTTCTTGAGTCTTCAGATCAGGAGGCCAGCCAACTAGCCCTTGGAGTCACTCTGGGTTCAGGAGATGCTGGTCCAGTCCTCCACGCCCAGTCAAGAGGGCACCAGGCAGCACGTCAGCACAGCAAAGCAGGAGTCCAGCAGAGTGCAGTCCAGTAGAGTGGCAGTCCATTAGCAGGCACAACAGTTCTTCTTCCTTGCTGAGTATCCATGGGTCCAGAAGTGTACTGAAGTGGTGGTGTATGAGGTCACAAGACCATCTTCAGGACGATGATGTTGCACCATAAAAGACCTGAGTTTATGGCGGGTGGAGAACTGAGCGACGCCGGTACTGGATTAAGCCTGAATTGTTGATTCATACGTACGGCTTCCTCAATTTGGAGACTATTGATTTTAAGATTCATGGTGCAACATCATCGTCCTGAAGATGGTCTCGTGGATCTTTTCGACCGTTAGAGAAACCGAAACGTCGACGCTATTACACCTTTTTGTTTGTATTTATGTTCTTTGATGCATAATGAAAGCAATGTAAAAATATCTGATTGATTTTGATATATGGTCTCCCATATGTATAAAAAGCAAAAGGTGTTGTGCTACTACTGTGAACTATATGAATGAAATCAGTAGCTTGTTAGTTGCCGTACATGATAAAGTGAATGTGTTTCTAAAAATTGGATTAAATACAAACATTTATAAAATACTGGTTGATGAGAAATTCCCTGATTGTTAAAAAATTTTGTTCACATCTGTGACGTTTTTGAAATAAGAAATGATAAGATAAACGATTCCTCTAAGGACGTTTGTATTTTGTTATTAACTTTCTAAAAGTGGCATTTTCAGAATGGCAATTTAAAATCCAATTTCACCATAAGATAGGATTTTAAATTGTGATTCCAGAGACACCAAACATGAACTGGTCATCTCTTCTCATTTGGAAATTACACTTATAAAATGTAATAAGGCAACTCCAATGTTATGCTATGGGAGAGATAGGCTTTTCACTAGTGAAAAAACGAATTTGAGGGTAGTGAAAAACAAATTTGAGGGCTTCACACTACCAGAACATGCAAAACTTAAAAGTACATGTCCAGCTTAATAAATACATTGCACCTGGAGTCTACCCTAGGGATGACTCGTATGTATTAAAAAGGTAGGTTTGGGCATGAAAAAAGGTTTATTATCAGGTCGAAAATGGCAATGGAAAATTGTAAACATAGGCTCTGCAATGGCAGGCCTGAGGCATGTCTAAAGGGCTACTTAAGTGGGAGGCACAATCAGTGCTACATGCCCACTAGCGGGTCGGAGCACTGATATTCCACTGACTTTGCCAATCGGTTATCCGCTACAGCTTCTTGATTCAATTCTCATTGCGAGCTACTGCTTTGCCGAATCCACAGCAAGCATTACAGAGCACTCCCTACATTGGGTCCTGTAACTAAAGGAAGTTGACATTGATGCATGGACAGTTACGGATCGGTTCTCACACAGAGGTGATCCCCAGTATAGATGTCATACCCATAACATGGTATTCCCACCTGGCTACACCAGACGGATTCCTACCGTAAGGGCACAACCTTGAAGGCAATCATTCCTTCTGCATGGCACTGGTCCTATTACATATAACTCACCCCGATTCAATGAATTAGGGTGTGGACTATTGGTGAATTGGAAGACTTATGCCACCAGTAACCTGGTGCTTACGACAGGAGCCCTAGTGCCCTTAGTCCCCAGAATTATCAGTCCTGAAGATACCCCTATACCCATAGTGGGTTCGAAATGTCATCAGCAACCAATAAGGATAGTCTTGAGAGCACTAGAAAAGACTCTGGTCCTGGATCTGAAATATTGAATCAGATTCACAAAAGACATTCTTCTTACTCCCTTACCCATTTTGTTTTAACTGAATACAGTCACTTCGCGTTTTAATACTAGCTGGTTATGGTCACTTTATTGGAGTCACATAAGTCACCTTTTTTTAATATTTGTATTAGCATTATTAATATATGTTGTGTTGTGTGAGTATGAGTTTTTATACAGATTTCTGTATTTATAAATAAACATTACTCACTTCGACTGAAGTGAGTATTAACCAATACACCTTCTGGGTTACTTCCTTAATAAGTATTAGGTAAATATCACAATGTTGAAATTAATTTAGACTGTATTACTTTTCTTTTCAGGCTCATGAGATAGTCATTGCAAAAAATCATATACTTGCAACAGTGATACATTTTTTCTTGAAATTAGTTACTTGTGAACAATTGTTCCTAGCTAAATAGATATTACCTAGACATATGGATTGTGCTTGTGTTTTTGATACATGCCCACTAGTAGCATTTAATTTACAAGCCCTAGGTTCATGTAACACCACTTTACTAGGGACATATAAGTAAATTAAATATGCCAATTGGGGATAAACCAATATAAGCATGTTTAGAGGATAGAACACAAGCTGTTTAGCACTGTTTAACAGTGGTAAAGTACACAGAGTTCTAAGGCCAGCAAAAATAAATTCAGCAAGTAAATAGGAGGAGGAAGGTAAAAGGTTTGGCAGTGACCTGCAGAGAGGGGCAGGTCCAACAAACTGTCAATAGCTTCTCCAGCGTGAAATACTGGATATTCCAACATGGCACACTGCAGATGCTTTGTAGGTATCAGAGTTAACCATCGTCCCCACTTAATGCTTATTGAGAGTGGGTTATATGATAAGAGATTTTTCTATCCAAATATTTGGCATATTGCACCGGAAATTAACAGCGGCATGGTGCAGACCACTTGATTTAGCCTATAATGAAGATTATATACCTGGGAGTAGAATGAGTTTTGCCACACCTGTGGCTGTCTGTCCCTTCATGTGTCCACCAACACCCAGCCATTCTCTTATGAGTATAGCTATTTTGTGTGTCTGTGTTTGATGGAGCGGGTGGTGAGAACAATCCTAGTCCACGTTCAACACACTGTTAAAATTCCCACCTAAACGGAGTGGGAGATATGTCCACCATGCCAAAAGTCTGTAGAGGGTAGAATAAAACATTGCTTATTCAAATTATGGGCATACAGGTTTCTTAATACTATGGATGTGCCATCTAGCTGGCCCTGACTAACCGGATATCTGCCCTCCTTAAGTAACAATTTCATATCCACCACAAAAGGGACCCCTGGTCTTACCTACACTAGTGTCTCAGGCCGTATGAGTAAAAACCATTTGTACATACCTGCCACCTCCGTTTGCGATGAATTCTCTACCCTCCATTGCATTTAGATAAGTTTCCTGCAAATAACCCACATGTACCCTGCTACACTTTAGGAATAAATGTATTGTGTATCTCTTAGTCACTGTTCTCATACCCTGGACATTCCAGGTGATGAAGGTATTACTATTGTTCGATAACATTTTGGTGTTTTCACATTCCATTCCCCAGCTGTGTCAGCATCCCCCAGTCCAGAGGCATATTGATACCTTTGATGCACTTCTTGTCCCTCCTCTCTCCAATGACCCCGAGTTTCCCCCCCCATTCTCTGGGACTGCCCAACCTGGTTTTTCACCTACTGTCCCCCCTCTCAACCTTAAGGCAGAAAACAGAATTTGTTCTGGCAAAACATTGAATCAAAAGTAAAAAATCTTGCTTTCTGCACAGTCCTTCTTCTGGGTTTTTTCAGTGAGGGCTAACATGTATCATGTTAGAAGGCCACTCCTCTCTGTGGCCGCCCACTGATTGTCATATTTATGTCAGCCGGGGGTTCTTCCCTGCCCACAGCTGGGTCTGTAATAGTGGAATGTCTAGCCTAGCCACTCATTCTCCAACTGCACCGCCTTCTTCTCCCATGTTACCATAGAACAGGTCAAATACACTCTTGGCAAGGGAGACCCTTAGCTTCCGTTTATGAATGTCTTCTATCAATACCAAATTGCACATTACCATACCTGTCAACTCACACGGTGCCACCGTGTGACTTCACGATATTGGCTTCCATCACACAGTCACCCGGTGAGGATCCGGTATCATAAGGTGGCAGGGAAAACAAGCTGACGAGCTGAATACCACCGTAATTAGTGGTCTCCAGCTCGTTTGCTAAGGCTTTGAACTGCTGGCGTCCATTAGGGGGTGGGAAAACACCCCAGGACATCAGCATCGGCCTCAGCAAGATTTGCTTAGGGACGAAGAGGGGGCTTTGGAGCAGGGTGGGGTACAAAAGTGCCTCTTAGGTACTTCTTGGCTTGAGTCCCTGCCCCCTCCAAGGCCCCGTCCCCTCTTCACAAGGTGAGATTTTTGTTCAAGTGGCAGGTATGCATTACCGTGTAAGTATCTCTGAAACTGGGCATAGCAGGTTACCTGCTGGGTCACCACTTGTATTTTCTTCCCTTTGATGTTCTGCTCAGTCAATGTAGAGTAGTCTTCAGTAGCGGCCGATACAGTATGGGGGGGTGAGGCAGGGGAGAGTAGGGGAGGGGCTTGGAAAAAATAAATCACTTATAAGATCGCGTCTCCTCCGCAAGCCTTCCAGGAAGCACTCAGGCCCCCCTGAGCCAATCACAACACTGCAATGCAGTGTAGTGATTGGTCTGAGTGCTGTGGTTCGGCGCTCAGTCGGGGAGCCTGGGCATTTTTTCCACCTAGGCTGTGATGCAGCCTAGGGGAGAAAAAGTGCACATGATGGTTTGGGCAGGCCAAGACAGCCGGCCAAAGCGCCATGCGTACTTTAGCCCCTTCCATGCTGGACGGATTCCCCTGCTGTGCTGATCTTTTCCTGCGCGGGCGTGGTCATGACGGAACGGTTCCGTCATGAGCACAGCTCAACCGTGGCTCATGACGGAACCGTTCCGTCATGAGCACCGAAGAGGTTAGAGTGCAGCAACCACTCCTCCTCCTTGATGTCAGGGAAGGCAAGGCAATTATCATTTTATTTTTAGTATCATCAGGTTAGGGTGGGGTGGGCCCCACCCTAACCTGACGATACTAAAAATAAAATGATAATAACTTCAGTTATTATAATTTATTTTTTTCTTTTACACTGCTCCTTGAGCAGTGGGGTGATGCTCCACCGCCTTGCGGAGGAGCCGCCACTGGTAGTCTACTGTGCTGTTTGTCTCTGGGCCGAATAAGCTCGTCTCTTGCACTCGCTCACATAGTGCCGTTGATATTGCAATTGCCCAATCTTATCTTCTTGCACCTGTTCTGGAGTGGGGATTGGACTTTTGATGTCTTTAGCAACTGGCCTGTTTACTATCTTATATTTCCAGAGCTGTCTGTTACAATGTGGGCCTTGGTACTGTCCTAGTGTGACTGATTTAATGGGGCATCCCAAATCATCCTAGTTGAAGGGTTTAGGCATTACGCATCCACAGACCTGTCCCTGTCATTTGTGCCGGCCTTAATCAGGGCCCTCTATCCGTATTAGGCCTGGGCTGGGATAGGGCCTGCAGTGGTTGGATCCTGAGTACTGTGCTCCTAGGCCGGCAATAGGTGTCCAACATCCCTGGCCTCTGACCTTGCATCACTCCCCTGTGATGCTTCTTGGTCTCCTGCTGTCTCCCCGGCTCCCCTGCTTCCTTAATTTGTGCTGTTGGGGCTCTTCCAATTCCACTAGCTTCTGCTGGCTTCATTCCACGACCAGTCTGCAGGCAAAGCTAGGACCCCAGCGGCGCACCACCCAGGTACTTGCTTTCACCAACAGTCTCAGGTTGCCATAGTCCTGCCTGCTTTCACTGCTTCCGATGCTTCTCGAAACTGCCCTATTCATCGGGGTCCTGAGTTGCTCACCTTGGAAAATAGGATGCTGGACAGATAAACGAAAATCAGGATGAAATAGTCTGAAAAGCAAACCCTCCATATTGGCCTGCTTAGCCACACCCCAACTGAGCTAACATTGTTGCATAGTTTGGTCCTCGGTTCCGCATTATCCTAGTAGCTCTAACAATAGAATAGTTTGAAGAGCGGTTTAGGGTCTATGATTATTATGATGAAATCAGTTTTTTACATCGAATGTGAAATATTTTCCATAATTCATGGTTCTCTGTGAAATATGGGTTTATACCACTGCATTTTGCACAATAAAAATATCACACATATATACAGATGCATGCCAGTGAAAATAAATCTGGCCCACTAACTCATTGAGCATTTGGCCGTGGAATTGCCGATGTCCCTTGGGGTAAACCCCTGTCCCCACAGACACCATCCGCCTCCACAGTCATATAATTGACCATGAACACAAATTCAAGTTCTTTGGGTTAGGGGTCGTAAAACCCCGGGGTGTATTTATTAATTCATATAGCCAGCAAAACATTAAAAAAAAAATGTTTTGCACAGTAACCCAACAGTTTTACATTTTCCTTACAAAGTTTAGTCCTAGCCTTAACAGAGACACTAATACATGGGATTTACCTAGTCATAACTAAGTTTGTTCCTGTGCATCCATCACACAACATCTTTCCTGTGTGAATTCATAGTTGTTTCTAGTTCTGGGCCCCATCCTCTTAAAACCCTTTGTCCAATCCAAAATGGACATGGATGGCTCCCTCCATTTGCGAAGACCCCACCCTCCGAACTCCCATACAGGGAGTGCCTATGCGGGGGGCCCATCTGCCACTACTATAGCTACTTCGGGCACCCCCTACACCTTATTTCCCCCCCAAGGTGCTGTGCTAGCTTGCACCCACTGGGCATGTGCGGGTGGGTGCGAGGTAAGGGCCGTGTATGAACGAATGCCCCCAACCACCGGTGCCACTGCAGGCTTCTTTTGACTTGCTGCCAGCACCTCTTGGAGTGTCCAGTGATGCTGTTGTTCTTTTGGTCTAAAAGGATGTCTTACTTGGACCCGAACTGTCCCCCAATCTTGACCTCACCCGCCAACGACATAAATACAACACACTAATCCGACCTGCAAAAGAAACAACTCAACATAAATATGACATACTAATAAGCCTGCAAGATACACTAAGGTGCCGATTACGATCCTGTAAAAACCGGGTACGAACCGTCGGTCGGAGCGTTTTCTCCGTCCGACTCGTACCCGGTCGTAAAACTTTACAAACATGGAATTACGATTCGCACGGAAACACCATTTCCGTACGAATCGTAAAAAACACCGACCGACGAAAATATACATACGAATGTGATCCGGGAATGCTGCGACGTGACGTCGGGACGCTTACAGGCAGCGTTTCACGACCCAGGAAGTACGATTCGAACCGACAGCAGTCCGGACGGCAATATTTTCACGGCACCCAAAAAGTGCCGGAAAAGCGAAGTACGGCGCGAAACGACCAGAGTAGGTGGCCCGGTACGCGCCGTACCCCCCCCCCCAGCCCCCGTACGTTCGAGTCGTACCCCCACCCGTGTATGTACATCCCTGTACGTGTCGTACTCCCCCGTGTATGTACACCCCTGTACGTTCGAGTCGTACCCCCACCCGTGTATGTACACCCCTGTATGTGTCGTACTCCCCGTGTATGTACACCCCTGTACGTGTCGTACCCCCACCCGTGTATGTACACCCCTGTACGTGTCGTACTCCCCCGTGTATGTACACCCCTGTACGTTTGAGTCGTACCCCCACCCGTGTATGTACACCCCTGTACGTGTCGTACTCCCCGTGTATGTACACCCCTGTATGTGTCGTACCCCCACCCGTGTATGTACACCCCTGTACGTGTCGTACTCCCCCGTGTATGTACACCCCTGTACGTTCGAGTCGTACCCCCACCCGTGTATGTACACCCCTGTACGTGTCGTACTCCCCCGTGTATGTACAACCCTGTACGTTCGAGTCGTACCCCCACCCGTGTATGTACACCCCTGTACGTGTCGTACTCCCCGTGTATGTACACCCCTGTACGTGTCGTACCCCCACCCGTGTATGTACACCCCTGTACGTGTCGTACTCCCCCGTGTATGTACACCCCTGTACGTTCGAGTCGTACCCCCACCCGTGTATGTACACCCCTGTACGTGTCGTACTCCCCATGTATGTACACCCCTGTACGTGTCGTACCCCCACCCGTGTATGTACACCCCTGTACGTGTCGTACTCCCCCGTGTATGTACACCCCTGTACGTTCGAGTCGTACCCCCACCCGTGTACGTACCCCCACCCGTGTATGTACGGTGCGTACCCCCAGCGCTACACGCTGGGGGTACGCACCGTACATACACGGGTGGGGGTACGACTCGAACGTACAGGGGAGTACATACACGGGGAGTATGACACGTACAGGGGTGTACATACACGGGGGGTTCGACACGTACAGGGGTGTACATACACGGGGGAGTACGACATGTACAGGGGTGTACATACACGGGTGGGGGTACGACTCGATCGTACAGGGGTGTACATACACGGGGAGTACGACACGTACAGGGGTGTACATACACGGGGGAGTACAACACGTACAGGGGTGTACATACACGGGGGAGTACGACACGTACAGGGGTGTACATACACGGGGGGGTTCGACACGTACAGGGGTGTACATACACGGGTGGGGGTACGACTCGAACGTACGGGGGCTGGGGGGGTGTTCGGCGCGTATGCGGGCACATGTCTCCATGTTTGCTATGGGTGTTCAGTGCCGACAGTGTTTTTTCCATACGGTTGTAACATCGGACGCACGGGATGGATCGTACTTGCGCAGTCGGACTTCACTTTTCACGTTTGTACGGTAAATCGTCCGTGGACGTGTCGGACACATTTTCCGACCCGAGGACGTGTGGGGAATTCTTCCCAATGCGATTCGTATGGTCTTTTTCCCATGCGAATCGTAATTGGCAGTTTGTAGGGCACTTGTACGATTCGTACGGTAAAAAGACCGGATACGAGTCGTACGGGGAATTTTTTTACCGGATCGTGATCGGCACCAAGGTGTGTAAGACATGCTGCAAGACCTTACCACAAATTCAGGTAAACACGGATGACAACAAAGCAAGATTGGAAAACCTTACATCTGGCTGTAGTGTTGCGCTCTAGTCCTCACGCGCTACGTGGTGACGGAGCGCACGAGGACGCATGATAACGAGCGAATGCGCATGCGCGAAAGCCCGCAATTACCACGAGGTCGCATATTCCCGGCGCTCTCCTGCTGTTGTAGAAATAAAGTATAATTCTACCCACAACCTCTGCTCATGGTCTTTGTGAATCAGGAGGGAACCCCCCCAACATTACACTGCCTCTCCTGCTAAGCTAAAAGAAAACAGCGCACTCCCCCTAACCCAATGCCCCTTTGCTCTGGGGATGGTGGGCGGGAAAAACAAGCTCTCTAACTTGTGCAGCTCCCGGCGGCACCAATCGATGACGAGAGCTGAGGCTGCAGAGTCACTGCAGCGGAGCATGCCGTTGCTGGAGATGGGTGGGGGAGTTGCAAGGAAGTTTGCTCCTGTTGTGTCCGAGGCGGCATACGGGGAAGAGACCTGCCTGCCACCTTGTGGCACCTTTTAAAGGGGCAGGGCTGCCCGAGTTGCGGGAGTGACCCCAGAAGCTTGTTAGAGCTTCAGGGTGCCGAGCCCCGGCCCATCAATCCCACCCTGACTCTGCCCAGAGGTCGCAGCGGCCTGCGCTGCAACCCCGGTTCTGGCCCTGGCTCCCCTGCCATAGGGTCGGCTCTCCAGAGTTGGGAGCACCTCTGCAATAGGGGTAATAAATTGCATGCACTTTATTACCATGATACAGGAAAATTGTCATGAGAAAATTACAGTTTTCTGCCTCACAGACAGCAAGTTACAAAGACTTTGCACATTGAAATGTACAAAATCATAGATAGGTAACTGAATTACAGGAATGTTTTTCATCAAGGGGTTCTGACTGATTTCAAATAGACAATGAAAGCGAAACTTGAGTTGCCTATGTTGTCACTCACATCCACAGGTGAAAAACATCCTTGTAATTTTCATTTTACCCATCTATAAATATTATGTTGTACGCGACCACTGCCAAAGGGCAGATGAGTAATGGGGAAGCCATATATAAACTGTAATTGTTTTTTTTTAATCTGGCCTTCTTTCAACCTCAATATACCAAACGCCCCTTCTAACTAAAAAAATACATACCTGGCCTCCTCCCACCCTCCCCTTCAACCGCCTGCAAAAACCCACCTCTGACACATATAAAAAATGCATGGCCTCCTGCCACCCACCCACAGTGGACATACTGAAAGAAAACGCTCAAAGTATACTTTTTTCTTACAATGAACTCAGTATATGAAATTAAAAAAATATATTTTCTGTTGGGAACCAAAATGTCTAAGGAACTTTAGAGGCGTGGATTACATATGAATGACTGAGTATATTATATATGCAGATGTGCAGAGTGTAATATTTACATAACACACACACATGCACACACACACACACATATATACATCTTCTAGAGAAGATTCACTCCACTAGGGAAAGAACCGGAGGGACACAGACGGGGAGCCAAGAGGAAAACCTTTATTGCAGCATAGGGGGCATGACACGTTTCGGGTTGAGCCCCTTTATCAAATGCCAAACACCGACTCCTGACACCTGTAGCTTATCAGTGATCCATCTCGCTGCCATTGGTGGAAGCCCAGGTGTGTCGTTTAGTTGACTGAAAGCCTACACGCTGCCTCATCGAAGACTTCGTTTCCCAGCATGCATCATCTTTGCTACCAGGTAAGCGTTTCATTAACGGCTCATAAAAAACTCGTAATTGAGTGCTGGCGATCGTGACTAAGCTTGCATAGGTGCAGTAAATTAATAACACAGTGTCCTTGCTGCACCAAAGTCTCCCCCTGGCCCCCTTGACGTCTCACCGCAAGATTCAAAGTCCATAGAAGTCGGAGACTCAGCTACAGTGACGCTGGTCCCTCCGTGCAGTCACGGACTGCATTCGCAGTAGCCTTGCATTGTTCTTTGGTTGCGGGGGTCTGAGCTGATTCCAATACCTTGGACACAACAGAAGCTGCAGAGCAGATACCCTTGAGCTCAGTCCACAAAACGAGACAGGTCCCCCAATCACGCCCAGGGTATGGCGCAAAATATCCAGAGAAGATTCACTCCACCAGGGAAAGAACCGGAGGGACACAGACAAGGAGCCAAAAGGAAAACCTTTATTGCAGCATAGGAGGCATGACGCGTATCGGGTTGAGTCCCTTTATCAAATGCCAAACACTGACTCCTGCCACCTGTAGCTTATCAGTGATCCATCTCGCTGCCATTGGTGGAAGCCCAGCTGAGTCGTTTAGTTGACTGAACGCCTACAGGCTGCCTCATCAAAGACTTCGTTTCCCAGCATGCATCATCATCTTATATATATGTGTGTGTGTGTGTGTGTGTGTGTGTGTGTGTGTGTGTGTGTTATGTAAATATTACACTCTGCACATCTGCACACATAAATATGCAGAATAGTTTATGCCATTTATTACCGTTTTGTAGTGTGGAAAGAGGCTAGGATTCACAGTCCTAAAACCCCTCCCTCTGCAAATGTAAAACAAAAAAGCAAATTACACACTGCGTATCTGCATATAATGCTTATGTCATGGTATTTTTTCCTATTTGTTTGTTGTTTGCTATTGTATTTACCCGCAACCAACATGCAAAGGGTTAAATTCATGTATTGAGGGAAAGTCACAATGAAGAAGAGTGTGACTATTAACATAGTTGGTGTCTATGGTTCACATAGGAAGCCTTTAGCGTCAATAACTGAATCAGAATCCAGTTATTCACTGCGGTGAAGTCACAAAAGTGGTTAGCCAAAGTGGTTTACCAGTGGTGTGGCGTCACCAAGGTCATATCTGCCAAGTTTTTAAACAACTTGTTATGGTTCCAGTGTACGTATGAATGACATTCTACTGCCATGTGTGACGTTTGAAATGACACATTCTCATAAATAAAAATGAATCAGTGAAGTCCATATAAAGGGATAATTGTCAGAAATTGTCCTTGAGAGGCCCTTAAGTGTCCTTGACACCGCTGCCAAGCATCAGTAAGAAGGATTGACAATAAATTACTGGATGGTCAATGAACTTGCTTGAGAAATCTCTGTGTGTTTGAATCATCATAAAACAGCATGGAGGGTTAATGTGCCTGCTGCAAAGCACAAAGTACAGCGACATAGCAAGGGGGGGACAGGCGGTCACGGGTGGTCAAAGGGCTAGCTATGCCACTGACAAAGTGTAGCACACAGGTCACAGATTCGTATTTTATGTAGGCAGCTCAGTCGATTACTGCTTATGCTTGAGCGATCCTTATGTTATCCGCAGGTCACATGTTATACTTCTTGCACGCAGACTGCAGTGCGTAGGTCTGCGACTTTTCGTTTTCTCAATTTTTCCTTATTCCAGGTTTGCTGAAAAGGGTTAGTTTGGATAGTATGGCTTATTGGTTAGTGCTGTATAAATAGTTATTTATGAATTATTCATGTAGACAGGTATAGCTTACCTTCTTACAATGTATACATATCTCTTACAAAGAGATAATGGAAACTCAAAAACCTACCTCCAAATTATAGTTTAACAAAGTTTAATCACTTGTGAAGTGACAAGCTGAATATCGTTGACAGCACTAATTTAGAGCGCTTTGCTCAATCCTGGGCTGCATCACAATGCTATAGGATTTTGGGTTAAATGTGCTTTTTTATGAGATATACCACACAATACATTGTTTATAATTCATTATTATACACGTCATTGCTCTCTGGCTTACCCAATGATGTCCTCCTACAGAGTATTTGTTATTTGATGTCCTATTACCTTGCTATCAGTGGCTAGAATGTGCAGGAACTTTAAGAACCTGATTCTCCTAAAAGGTTGGTAATTTACTCCAGGAGGCATGCTCCTACATTTGGAGTAGATTTCAAATTATTTGGAAATTCTCCGAAACTTCTAGGGGTATCTGCAGGCATGCTCTGATAGGCACAGTTTGCCAGGAGTAGTTCAGGAGGTCTTATGTGAATTCCAAGTTCATCCAATGTAAAGGTATTGCCAGATATATATTTTGCAGGTTTAATTACTTTGCAAAGGCTTAATTAGACTTTAAATATTTTAAGCAGTTTGTTTCTCCACGAGAAACCTATTGTTCCCTGTGTAGAACCACCTTCACCTACATCTCCACCAGCTCGGGTAAAACCAGCCGTTAGTGTATCCAGCGCCGGCTCCTCCAAAGTGTCGCCCAACTGCTTTTCAGCAGTGGTAAAAAGGAAAAATAAAATGATAAAAATACATTGTTTTAAAAAAATTATTTTTCTATGCTGAAGCCAGTTTTGGGGCGAGGCTTGGCTGTCATTACAGCCTGCAGGGGCAGGAGTGGTTGCTGCACTTAAGTGTGCATGACAGTTTGGTTGGCTTTCTTGAGCTGGCCAAACAGTCCTGCGCACTTAGCATGTTCTCCACCGAACATGCACAGACTCCCAGTCCCTGTCTGAGCGCCAAAACACGGCATTCAGACCAATCACTATGGTGTTGCATGCTGGTGACAGCAGTGGCGTGATTGGCTTAGGGGAGCCTGTGTGCTTCATGCTTCCGAGAGGAGAGACAACAGAGGAGAGACGGAGAGATGGCAGCTGTGCAGAGGAAGTGTTATCTTTTTCCTCCTTTCACCTCCTCCCCCCCCCCCCCCCCCCCGAGACCCCTGTTCTGTACCAGCCTCTACTGTGTACATCAAAGACAACTTAACAAATGGCGTGGTGAATCAGGCCCTGGTGTGTGAATCAGCATTGTGTTTAAAGCTGCTGCTGTGGCTTAGTGTTGCAGCTGTTTCCACTGATTAATGACTTTAGTGGCTGAATCAATCATCTCCCCATTTGGCAGGAACTGCGTCCCCAAGGAGTGGCTGCTAGTTGTTCTATATTAAAGAATAAACACATTTTCAACTTTGATAAAATCAAGTTACTTTAGATGTCAGTGTTAATACTGACCACTGTCGTTACATGAAGAATTTGAAGTGGACTCCGGTCTATTTTGGTTAGCTTTTCTCAAGTCTTTTTACTTGGCCGAGATTTTACATTCCACATCAATATGTAGAAAATAGTATTGGGCTGAGATTCAACCGCTGCAGTAAGGGCTGCAATGCTCAGTGTTTGCGCAAATATCATTCTATGTTTTGCATCTATGTCAGGCAGGGCTGGACAGGCCTCTTTTCCCATCGGGCATTTCCCCGGTGGGTAGGAGCCCTTGGAGACCGGTTTTGACATCCCAGGGGCACTCCTGGTGCCTCTGCCACTTTTACCCGCTCACCGAGATTAATTACTGCAGGTATGGGGAGGCTTCGAGAGAGCGAGAGAAAGAAAGGGGAGGGGAAAGGTAGAGGGAAAGCAATGAGGGAGAAGAGAAGAGAAGAGAGGAGAGGAGAAGAGAAGAGAAGAGAAGAGAAGAGAAGAGAAGAGAAGAGAAGAGAAGAGAAGAGAAGAGAAGAGAAGAGAAGAGAGGAGAAGAGAAGAGATGGTTTAAGCATTTATGATGATTGTGGCTGATCCACACTTAATTGGAAGGATTGGCCTCAACATATCATGGACATCAATAAGGCGTAGTCAGGGATATTTGATGCTGCCTCTACTTTTATCCTTGGAGCTCCCACCTCTAACTGGGGTGACCAACCGTCCTGAAATTTCACAGACAGTCTGTAATTTTCACATTCTGGCCTTTGTCCGTGAAGATATCTTTAACAGACACCATTTGTCCATAATTTTAATGATGTTGGGAGACACCCAATGATGTTGTGCCTTTCACTCTGCAATGGTTGCCCAAGACATTGTATGGAGAAGCAACATTGCTACCTAGGATTGGCTTGAAAGCCATCAGTCAATCCTAGTGCTCACTGCTCCACTGCAGAACTGTTCTCATTGGCCCTGATGCTTCAGGGCCAATGAGAACAGCTTTAGGGTACCCAGCCTTAGAGCACGCTTTTGTTCTTTCGTATCTGTTTTTACAAGGCCCTACATTTTTTGGAGAGTGACCGCGACATTGTGGGCCAGAAGACCCGGACCACAGAGTCATCCATGAGCTCCATTATGCATTTCCCCCAGCAAACAACTTCTTGAACGGTAAGTTGAATGTATGTGCTTTGCATGTTTCTTTCTTACTTTTACGTGTGCATTTATTTTCTGTTTATATAAGCTTATATATTGTGTACTTCTCTCTCTGTTTCCCCTAGTGTACTTGTTCCTAGGCTCTCTCTGTCTTTCTCTCTCACCCTATCGCACTCATCTTTCTCCTAGTTCCCACTTCCAGGGCCCTCCTCCCCTTCAAACTATGCCTCACTCTCCACTCTCCTGTCTCCTTGCACGTTTGTTTAAGCTTTACAATCGCTGTGATTTAGTTCATGTCCCGAGTAACCAAAAGACTGAAAAAATTAGACTGCATTTGTTGTGCTACTTCCCATTCACTGTTTCCAGAGCAAACAGAGGAGACTTAGATTATTATACAAACTGGACTCCTTGCTGGTGGGGTGCCTCTAGGCACAGGCCTTAGGATTATAGACTCGGCTGCACACCCACTGTGAGTGCCCTGTCACGCGAAGCACCCAGATTCATTGCTAGTTATCCTGCAAGCATGGAGAGGAGGCAGAAAACACATGTTGCAGGCACATGTGAAATTCAAAAAGTAACACAAATGGGCACCCTTGTGAATGGGCATTGGTTGGGCTCAGGGGCTTCTTTTGGAAGGCCTGGCCCTCCCGGGCCTGCCTGCTAGAATCAGGCCCACCCCAACATCACATCAGGCCACACAACTCCTCTAGCCAGTTTGCCTCCTCTCTCTTGTGCATGTTGCGTCCTATATGGAACTCGGTGCCTTGACCTTTGATGCCACCCTGGACTTCTGCCTCATATATTATTCTCCTTCATTATTCTCTGGTGCATCCACGGGCCCATTGCCCTTTGCTCATCTATGTTCACATTTCACCCTGCACCTTTTTTGTCAATTGTATCTAATGTCCAGTGTATGTATTCCCCTTTGCTATCTGAGTACTGTATGCATGCGTATCTGCCTCTTGTTACATGTGTCCCACTGCACCTCCCACTGTTTTGCCAAAACCCAGCTACTTTCGCTTCCACCTGTATGCCCACATCACCCACTGTCCTGGTCTCCCCTGTGTGCTTTCACTGCACTGTCTGTGAATGTGCTTTGTATTTGGGAAACACAACAAGATGATGGATGCATGCCCTTTGGCTTTTGCTAAGTGTGCCATATTTGGTTCTTGACTGTTTGTTTGAAAATGTCTTTATAGTTCCAAAATGTAGCATTCTTTGTGAATGTGTTACTATAGTTTGTGAACCTCTCTCACAATTCATTACTTACCTGTTTATTACAGAAGGCAACATTTATGAAATGATGGTTTTGAATTCTGTATTGCCACTCACATTTCTCTTAAAAATTATTTTGGAATGTCTTTTCATCTCAGCGGTAGAGCAGGACGGACATATGCTTCAGTAGTTTGGGAATCTGACTCCTGGCTGGTCGCAGGACCAAGTCCACATTTTCATCTCTTACAGTGAATGGACAGTTAGGGTAGTTTTAATGCTTAATAGATGGCCCACATACAACAGTAATGTTGTCCAATGGATGTGAAATAAGGTGCAAACTAGTGTACGCCTGCAGCACTGATCATTCCATCTTGACTGATGTTCGCAAGACAATGTACAATACAGGCAAATTTGGTAACAGTACTTTGGGAGCAACCATTTTACTGTTCTTGTCATGTCACAACCCATCTGAATTTTTCTGACACTCGTACCTTAAACAAACTAGCTTTTCACGTTCAGGAATTTGCTCATGTAAGCCAGAGCGATCTTGTAGCGTGGACATAAGAAGTTCAACATTTTGAAACTCATACAACATCATTGTGGAATCAGACGACAAAGCAGCATTTTTAGCAGCACTGTCAGCAAAAGTGTAACCTTTAGACACTTCATCTTGAGCTGGTCAGTGGCCAGCACGCTTACGAACAGCTACTTTCCCTGGAAGGTGGAGGGTGTCCAGCAACCATTTGATGTAAAACTCTTTATTGATTTGGGGTTGCTGCAGAAAACTCTTGCTGTATCCATATGAGCCCAAAGTCATGGACCCCCCCAAATGTATACTTTGATTTGGGACAATGGGTGTTATTTGCATGAATAATGAGAATGCAAGCACACCAAAGAGCAATTAATTCAGCTACATGGGCAGAGTATGCTGGTGGTAAACATCGACCCTCAACATTTTTATGAAGTATGCAAAAAGCATAACCAGAATCCAGTGTTACTGTGTGATTCCTGAGACAGAAGACATCTACATAATGCAGAAAATCACAATTGAGGTTCAATTTATCAATCAGGGGGTTTAAAGCATGCTACTCACCTGTGAGGGTCTCAAGGCGCTGGAAGGGGGATGCAGATCCAAGTCAGCCGAAAAGCCAGGTCTTGAGGCTCTTCCTGAAGGTGAGCAGAGTTGGGGAGGTTCTGACGTTGACCGGGAACTCGTTCGGTAGTTGTGACGACACAATCATGCAGTTTCCCATTAGGGTAAGTAGATAACAATGAAGCTGGATTCAACTCAGGACATTGTAGTACAGTATTATGGGAAGCAGAGAATAACAGTATATTATGCTGGGATAGCATGGACATTGATAGATGCTAGTTTTTCATTATCAACAACAGTACTGCCATAGCATGAGGTACAGCAAGAGTGAGGGGTGACCCAAAAACAATATTTGCAGGAACCTCAACAAGGGGGTGTGGCTGATCCAGCAGTGCGCGACCATTTGAAGCAGCCTTGCTGCCACAGCATTGGAAGCAGAGCAACAGGCAATCAGCTTCCTTCTGTCACTGTGGTCTTTTACCAACCCTCAGAGGGCAAAACACTCCCTGGCTTGGCAATATGTTATGTTATGTTATGTTATAAAAGCTTGTATAGCGCGCAGCTACCTCCAACGGAAGTGTCCCGGCGCTGTTCCTAATCATGAGGACCTGAACGGAAGAAAAGAGCTGTGCAATACAATGTGTAAGGATTGGTATGGCTGTGTAAACACCATACAAGGGCAGAAGACGGAGCAAGTGTCAAAGACATGAAGGCTTGTTATACTTTCATGGACCAGGGCAAAGATTCTGGGGTATACAATTTTTCACAAACTTTTGTAATGGTTTTACAGTGATAGCGTAACTGAAACTACATTCACAGCAATAACTGGCCATTCCCAGAAGAGTGCGCACAACAGAGATGATGAGAGACAGAAGCAGCTTACAGACAGCCTCATTGCATTCCACAAACAGATGTCTTTTTCTGGACCAGATTTTCTGTGGAAGCTTCATGCTCTCATTTATCTAATTCAATTAGGTGACAAAAAGTTTACTCTGTCTAGCATTGTTCACTGTGGGCTTAGTAATGGGGAATAGGCTTAAGGCAGCGCCCCAAGTCTTCCCTAAGCCAATGTGAAAGGGCAATACAGTGCATTCCTGTCCTTTCCCCCTGCACTGGTGCACAATGGGCTGTGTCCAAGGGTGTCTGCATTGCCTGTAGGATTGTTTTTGTGCAGGAATGAGCACCTTCCTGCACATTAACTATCCTGAGAGGTGTTTTCCTCTTTCTGTTTGCAGTACACATGGAAAGAGAACATTTCTCCTTGTTACACCTGCTGCAGGGTGGCGTAAGGTTTTGGCACTTTCCCAGGTTTGCATGATTAAGTAAATCTGAGGCAGCGTCAAAACCCATGGGTGTTCTTGGGAAAACCCACTGCAAAGCCCATGGAAACAACTTCCTGGCGCAGGCGTAGATGACTTTACATTCTGTTTTCAAGGACAAACGCCAGGCTGTGTCTTCTGACAAATTTCTGCTTATACCTTTAACGTGTGGATTGGTGTTCACAAAATTCCCTAACTTTGCAGTCAAAGACATAATAGGATAACGGACCATTTGACAATCTTGTTGTGGTGGTAAAGGACATGTGAAAACAAGGGATGTAAGCTCTAAGCACAGGTTTGCTTTTAAAATAATGAAAGAAAATTCCTAATTGTAAAGTGCAAACATTTCACCTGTTAAGGTTTCAAGGCGCTGGGGCAGTCGGGGAGAATAAGTGAGCTATTGCTCAGAAGCACATGATGCTGAGTAGAGCTGCCACCGGCCATCGAACCGTGATCGAACTGTGAACGTTGCGCCCCGGAGTCATTCGCTCTGGCTGCTGCGCCGCACCTCTTCTCAGGTGCTCAGTAGTGCACTCATGCAAGTGCAGAAAGGGCTGCTGGCCTCTAAACTGCCATGCCCTTTTATATATATTCATAGATAGTATAGGTAATTTTAATCCTCCCGCCCTATTATCTACAAGGGACTTATAGGGTAGGACATTCCAATTGTCAGTGTACCCTAATATATAGTGTACCCTAGTGCATGTGTCTGTTTTCACTTAGGTTTTCAACATTACACTGGCCTGGGGCCTGGTTAGACAGAGCCCAGGGACAGTCAGTCAGTTACCACCAGTGACAGTCAGCAAAACAAATGGGGTGCACAGGGCACACAGGCTGACTTTGCACCCGATGGAAACAAAAGGCTTTTTTAATAGGGTCTAAACATTCAAGACACGTTCCTCGGTGATGTTCAATCGATGCATATTTGCTAAATCTTGATTTCCACACATTATTGTTTGTGTGCTATATAGACCTGCACAGTTGCTCAAAGCTGCCAGCATACCGGAAAACCGTGAAGTGTATGTTTGTCTCTCACACCTTCATAGCAATTCCTCCTAACATAATATCCACACCTCAGTGGTCATCACACACAACATGGAAACACGTCTCACATAGAATTGTAAATAAAGACAACCTATTGTTATCCGCCGTCCCCTCTCTCCCAGGAGGCACCCCACCCCAGGCCTATGCCACCCCTTCACCACCACCACCATGGTGTGCACGCAGTAATGTGGATTATGGTTTTCTTTGTCCCTCAGCTTTGGTTCTGCAGTTAGAAGTGTTCACAGCTGACTTTGGCATCATGATTGAAGATTCAGCCAGGTGTGAAATGCGCCATATGACAAACTCTTCCAATCACTGCCAGGTCTATAAGACTTTAATGGCTGTATAGAAGTCCTTCTATTCCACTCTGGGCAAGATTTCTGATTATGAGTCAGGCAAAGGTGCTACAGAGGCAACGTTCACATCGGACTGTTAGGCATATTCAGGTGTAACATCTACCTTGCAGCCAGACTCCTTGCAAGAGCCACCCAAGAAAAAAGAAAAAAGGTGCTTTGTGAAGTACAGACCAAAACGTACACATCACAACATCCAGAGGTCGTCAGAAGATGTTTACAAGTCCAAGTGCAACCTGTGTAATAAAGACTTTTTCATTGCCCACAGAGGAGAACGGGATATCAAAATGCATGAGGCAGGAACACAGCATAAAAAAATTGCCTCAGGCAGGGCGAAGATGGCAACAATTTCATCATACCTGCAACCAAGCTTCCAGCCAGAAGTAGCCAAAGTAAGCAATTGCTTGCTTCGTCATAATGTGACATAGGTTGTATGGAATTCGTGTACACTCTTCTTGCTTTCTCACACTCTTTCTAAGACTCCCACACTGATTAACTGATTATGTGAACCTTCTTCTTGCAATTATCTGTTATTCTCTTTAAATGTGCAGCAGTGTTTACCAAGTCAGGTTCACTTTAACATGCTTTTCTCACTCTATTTATATCAAGAGTACATTATAATTGCTTTTGGGTCAGCAGCTGGCACTTTGGTTTAAATTTGCAGATCTAAGCCCCTTTGTGGCCACTATCTTCTTCACCAGTGGAGACTTTCTTTGAGTACTGCTTCTTCCTTTATATTTTCTTCACAACAACAGAGGTGACTCAGGTGTACTATAGAGTGAAGCATCACATCTGCTAACGCTCCCTGGATTGTGGCATCAAGCTATCCAAAGTAATTTATCTTGACTCATCCATTGCAATGAAAGTATCCTGTGACTGCACAAAGTCATCAAGTATCACTACGAATGTGCTTGCACCTCTATTGTTGCAGCAGGCATATGAAGATTCAAAAGATGGATAATTTTCAGTTTGCAGGGATGCCTCAAACATAGGAAACAGTAAACTCTAACCACTTTTGTTTCAGCACTTTCATTTCACTTCTGGTGTGACCTACACTCTGCTGGATATCTATGAGGATGCAGCTGAGCTGTTACAGCTATTGCACAGCAGATCACAACAAAATTAAAAGATCATGGGTTGAAATTGCAGCACGTCGCTGCATACTGTGGAGACAACGTAAGCGTCAACTATGGACGACATCATTCTGTATTTCAGCTGTTGAAGGAAGCAAATGAAGACATTCTCCCTGCAAACTGTCCTGCCCACGTCCTTCACATCTGTGCTAAATGGGCCATTAATGGAATTTCTGTGGATGTAGAATCCTTTATTCTAAAAGTTTACAGCCATTTCTCTTCTTCAGCTAAGCGAACAGCAGAGTTGCGAGAATTTTTTCTTTTGTAGACCTAGAGTGGCAGCCTTTGTTTTGGCAGGTCCCAACATGGTGGCTCACTTTGTGCCCAGCCATCGGATGACTACTGAAGTGCTGGGAAGCACTAAAATCCTATTCCTTTCCCTTGGGCAAGAAAAAAACACCCAGAGCAATATGGTATTTTCTAGGACTTGAAAGTGGGGAGGCTACCATGTTACAAGGTGAAGCTTACCTTTTCTTTGTTCACGATATTTTGGTCATTTTTAACTCGTCTATCCTGCAGCTTGAGAAGGATGAGCTGAGCACCCTGGAGGTACCAGGCATCTTCAGGATATTGTGGACAACTTAAAGGACAGAGTGGAAAATAAGTTCTTTTGTTTCCAAGTGCACAGTTATTTAATTCCCCATGATTCAGAGTTGAGCGCAACATGCAGAGCAATTGTTTGAGATTTTTGGAGCTCTCCTTAACGTATTTAGAAAAGTTTTTGATTTTTCAGAGAGACATTATTTGCCAGCATTAGAACCATGCTGCTTAAGGGAAACACTCACTTTTCAGCAACTCTGCAAAGCTGCTAATGCAGTTAACTTGACCCATCATATGGAACTGCAGTACTTATTTAATGAATACAGTATAATTGCTCCTACTTTGCGAGCTGTGGCAGGCGCCAACTTGCCATGTGCGTAGAAATGGCTGAATGTTTTGTCGAAGTTGCCTTGCGATGTTCCTAACAAAAAAAAAATCATGTAATTTTTACTTAGTATGCCAGGCAGTAGAGCACCTACTAAGAGGATTTTTTCTCAATTGAAGTTCATCTGGACTGACACTCGAAATGAGCTTGTTCAGGCAGAATTGCAGATCCAGGTGAACATGAAACATTTGTGTGCAGACTTCTACCAATTTTCAATTTGGAACAGAGAACTTCTGAAGTGTGTTAGTTCAGAGAAAAAGTACAAGTTCAAAAAACAGTGCTAAAACTAATATTGCTGCTGTTAGTGAGTCCATGTACTAGCAATAATATTAAGGGGCAAAATCCTGTTACTTACATTATTGGTCAAATTTTGCTTGGTGTGGCTGTACTTCTTTTTAGCCTAACATAAACTCATTTTCACTTGTACTTATGTTTGTTGTCCATTTACTTACTATTGCGCTGCCTCCTTTATAGTGTCTGTAAAACTTACCCTTTGTCCCAAATTGTTGTCCTTAATTTTTACCTTCTGTCATGAATTTTTGTCCTGGATTTTCAATCTATGTCCTGAATTTTTACACTCACAGTCCTGAATTTACACCCATGCCAGTTGGTCACCCGAGCTCTAACCCATTCTACTCCAGGCCACAATGGCCATGAAGGTAACAGCAGGAACAGGAAGTTAAGAGTGATCTAAACAAACATTTTCTTTCTGTCATTTGTTTCCATTGAGTGGACCTCAATCAGACTTTCTGCTTCAAATAGGATGCTGCTAAGTGACTGAAGATAGGAGAAGGAATCAAGCCTATGATACCATCTGATGTCAAAGGGCATGATAAGTCACTGTTGCTAACTCTGGCATTTTGGAGAACTAACGATTACACAACATACCTTTCTGCTTTGCCATGGAAGGGTGCAAGGTTTCTGAAATGTAAGTGATTTTTGAAGGTGGTGCTAACAATTCACAGGTTCTTCTGTGGACAAAGCCTTCATCTTAGCATGTGCACTTACTTATTGCGTTTTTAATTTGAAACCTTAATGAACCTAAACCATTATAGGTAGGTTTAATCACATCACATGGCAATATACCATGTATTTTACCTTGTATACATCTCTTACCTGTTGCTCCTCCCCCGCAACCCCTAGCTGACGGTGGAGAATCCAGTGTTATCAGGTGTGAATGTATCAAATACAAGTTCCTCTTTGTCTGGACGTCTTGATGCCTTGGGCCCGTTTAACCACATCACGTTAAATAACACTTACCAAGGGCCCCACCTAGAAATACATTCTGGAAGAAACCAGGATATCCTGTTACATTCTATTTCAAAAATTGGATATTTTCATGTTTTAAAATTACTAATTAGCCTGAGTGCAGTGTAACCTTTGTGATGATAACACTTCAACGGTTTGCCAGGGAGTAATGATGGTACACTGTTGCCAGTATTTTTTTGCGGTATTGGGTTGTTTTATCAAACAGGAGTTGAATAACTAATCCTTAGTGTGTTCATCTGATTCACAGATGTTTGTGGGAGCTGTTGTGCAGTACATATCTGGATTCAGCCAGGGCTGAATCATCTGTGATGTCCACTTCACAGAATGGTTTGCTGTTCCGCTGGAAGACCAAGGAGTTAACTTGTCCTTAGGTGCATCAATATCCACATATCTCGGTGGAACCTTATTTTGAGGATGCAAAAGCCCTCACCTGCCTAGGTGGCACAGTTCATCATTGGGCCTGGTCCTCGTTGGGTGGGTGCTGCAATACCGAGCGGGCTCCAAGAGACTGGAGCTCTGTATCAGAGATCTCTCTCTCCCTGGGCCAGTATTAAACTGAACTCATGATACTGACCTAGTTTGGGAGCTAGTAAGAAAAAGTTGTAGGCTGGGTGAATAGGGAGATTAAAACTAGCTATGGGTACTAGGTCCTGAGCTGACTGAACATAAACCGAGGGCTCTTAATTATGCCACTTTTGGTTCAGTTTTGATTTTCATCTGGACATAGCCACTCGCCAGGAATAAATACAATAAAGGGAGTATTCATAGCCAATAATAATTCCCCTATTCACCCAGTCAACCACCTGTGCTTACTAGCACCCAAACTAGGGCAGTATCCTGAACTCAGGCTAATACTAGGCCAGGGTGAGGGAGAAAAGATCTCTGATAAAGAGCTCCAGTCTCCTTAGCCTGCAAAATATTGGAGCGCCTACTCAGGAAGGAGCAGGCCTGAGAATGAATCATGCCACCTAGGTGGGTGAGGGATATTGCATCCTTAAAATAAGGATCCCCGGATCTGAGAATATTGATGCACCTAAGGACAAATTAACTCCTTGGTCTTCCAGCGGAACGGCACACCATTCTGTGAAGTGAATTATTGGTTCGGGTAGGACGTGTGCTGGACTGCGGTAAATATTGCCTCTCCCATTCCCCTCTAATGTGGTTGTGGCATCTGTGATGTAATCAGTAGAATGTTGCTGCTGAGGGGAAGAGAATTTTAGGCAGTTGAGAGTAGGAGGCTAAGGAGCTAGGAGTAGAGACAAAGAAGGGACAGAAGACAGGTAACCCTGACAGAAGCCTTTGTACAGATAGACTTTGATCTGTTTATCTAACCAGGGTCTCCTTCATTCACTTATCCTGAGAGAGGGCCTAGTCTCTTGAAACCTCAGATTTGTTTCAGTGAATTAAGTTTGCTTCCTTAATAGGAGAGCAGAAATGTCAGGGAGTCGCTGGGATAACTAGTATTTCCGGTGGGCTGCCAGGATTCTAACTGTTGAGGAGCATTGTGGTACATGAGCTATTCTGTTCTTTTGCCTGAAGTACTCACAGTGAATACCAACATTTTATTTACACCTGATAATTCACTGTGATTACGTTGGGCATAACAACAGAATAACTCACCACAATGCTACTCCACAATTAGAATCATCAAGGGAATGTCAAAGAACCAAGTGTAGGTGAACCAGTAGCTCACCTGTCCGTACATTCGCCTATAAAATCACCAAAGCCATAATAAAGTAAATGTGATTTCAAAACATAGCAGTTTAAATCACCAAGATCTGGTGAAACATACATTATTGTAAGATCACCTCCTTTGACTAAACTAAAGGACAAGTTCTCAGCATTTGTTGAATCAGTCTGAAATGACCAGTGCATGGATATCATTTAGGTGTCACCAGGGGTCGCAGCTGTAACTCCTGGCTTTTTCCTTCCGACCCCTGACCTCACAGGTAGCAAGAGCAATCCTAAAAGTGTAAAGTAAACAGTCGCGTGATGAGCGCTGTTTACTCTCTGCTCCTCAGACTGGGATCAAGTTCTATTACATAAATTCAGCAGAGTAATGTTCAAAAATTTTGAAAAGCACATTATTAACAAAAGATAATTTTTCATTATTGTTAATATATTAAAAATTAGGTAAACAGGAGGAGGAGCCTAGCGCGCAACCAAGATGGCCGCGTAGGTGCGAGGCTCCCGAGGACCACCACGACCTCCTGAATTAATCCTGGCTATATCCTGTCCTTGTTGAGGGGACTGCATCGGTGAACCCGAGCTGAGGCGCCATCCGTTTTTCCTTTTCGAATCGGACCCCGGACACCGGTGGGAGCACCGATTGAAGGTTGCGGCCTTCTCTGCGCTGGCCCCCCGGATTGGAGTAGTGGGGCGATCCGGGGACAAAGCGAACAACAGCGGCGGGCAGGGCTGGGCGACTCGCGTATCCCGTGCTTTCACTTTCGCTTTTGCGCTCTCCTTGCCCTCAAGCGAGGTAGGGTTGCGGAGCGGGGTGCGGTGGTGTGGCTTTGTCCAGGTGCCCGGCTGACCCGCCGGCCGTGAGTCGTCCTGCGGCCCAGTGGTTGCCCTCCCCCCCCCCGGAACCCGTGAACTGGTTTATCGGCCCTTTCGAGGAGATTGGCACGACGGTGGGAGAGCAGGCATGTCCACCAAACAAGATGGCGACCGGGCGAAGGTGAAGACGACCCGCCGCGGCCCGGCGCCTCAATCCAACAGTATGGACCGCTACACCCTCCAGAAGGGATCTCCGGAGACATCGCGCACATCCCCGGCGGGCCCGACGGAGGCATCTGCTCAACCGGTGGATCTGACCCTCCGGGACGTCATGGGCGCCATCGCAGAGATGAAGGCCTCGGTGGACCAGCGCTTCGACACCCTAGCGCAAAAGATAGACTCGGTCCTGGTGGATGTTAGCCTTGTGAGGGCTGACTTGTCCAAAACCAACGACCGGGTCGATTCCCTGGCCCGCACCACAACGGGCCTCACGACGGACGTGGTGGCCCTCCAAAAGGAGGTGCGCCGGCTTGGCCAGGCGAGCGCCCTGATGGACCGGCGACTGGAGGATTCCGAGGGTCGGGCCCGGAGGAATAACGTTCGCATTGTGGGAGTGCCGGAGGGACGAGAGGCGGAGGCGGCAGATCTTTTTGTGGAAGAATTGATCCTTACCCATCTCCAGCCCCGGGGGCTGAGTAAGCTTTTTGCGGTGGAACGTGCTCACCGGGTCCCTGGGGGCAGACCTAAGGCCGGTGCCCCGCCGCGGCCTCTCATTGCCCGGATTTTTAATTTTCGGGACAGAGACGCTATCCTGCAGACCTCCAGGCAACAGGGACCGGTCAAGCTTGATAACATGGATGTGCATTTCTACCCAGACTTTACTCCGGCGGTCCAAAAACAGAGATTGAGTTTTCTCGGAGTTAAACGTCGCCTACGGGACCTGAACCTTAAGTACTCAATGCTTTTTCCAGCTAAGCTGAGGGTGGAGGTGGATGGGAGCACGCACTTTTTTGACCGACCCGAGGCGGCTGGGGACTGGTTGGACACTCTGCCTGGAGATCGGGGCCGAGGGGGTGGGGGGGGTGCGGTTGGCGGGGAGGGCCCGCCGGATCAGAACTGAGGGGTGAAGAATAGGCCTTGCTCTGGACAACATTCCTTTACCATTTACTGATCGTTTATGTTCCCCTCCGATGGAGGTCGTGTGGGGTCTGTTGGGGGCTTCCCTCCTCCTCTGGGGGACTAGTTAGTTTTTCATCTATGGGGCGACAGGCACACTGCACTTTGGGGGGGCTGTTCGGGCTCATGCAGGGGTGCAGGGAGGGGGGAGTTCTGTTGGGATGGGGGGGTGGGGGGGGTGTGTTGTTTGTTTGCACCGCAAGGCAAGCCCTTTACTGTATTGTTGCTCTCGAGATGCTCTGTGGGGGACGACTGATTGCTTCTACGTATGATGGGGGGTAGGGATTTGACTGTGTTGTCATGGAATGTTAACGGCCTGGGGGACAGGATTAAGCGTGGTGTGGTCCTGCAGTACCTGAAACGTATCTCACCAGATGTTGTCTTCCTGCAGGAGACACACCTTATAGGTAACTCCTTTCATGCCATGAATCGGCGAGGCTATCGTTTGGTGGCCCATTCGGGCTTCACCTCGGGCTCGCGGGGGGTGGGTATCATGATTAAGAACTCGCTCCCGTTGGAGATTGATGAGGTGCGCCATGATGAGAGGGGACGCTACACTGTTCTGGTGGGTAGAATGGAGGGTAGAGTGTTTGTTTTTATATCAGTGTACGTCCCGCCTGGGTTACAATCTACTACATTTGCAGACTTGGGGTGCCTCCTCCTGGACCTCCCGGGTGGCCTGCTGGTGGTTGGGGGGGACTTTAATGCGGTAGTTTCTGGGTCTATGGATCGCCATCCCCCTAGGGACCTCCCCCGGGCACAGGCCTGGCTGTCCGGCCTTTTAGATACTCTGGGCCTGGTGGATTGCTGGCGACTAAAGCAACCCGCACGGCGGCAATACACCTTCCACTCGGGTGCCCATGGTAGCCTCTCGCGGCTTGATTACATCCTTGTCCCGGCAGCCTATGCTGGGAGGGTGGGAGAGGTGTGCCATCTGGCGCGGGGCATTTCAGATCACTCCCCAGTACTGTTACATTTCGATGTCTTCCCTAGGGGGGAGGGCAGGGTGGCTCCAATCAATGCTTGGTACTTGCGTGACCCCACTATTCGTGCCGACTTGATCAAATCCTTACAGAGATACTTTGATGAGAATGTGGGGTCTGTCCCTTCGGCCATCTCCCTGTGGGAGGCTTTTAAGGTAGTTCTCAGAGGGGAGGCCCTCTCCTTTATCGCCCATGCCCGGAGGCGCGAGCGGGAGGAGGTAACCCGGGTGGAGGCCGAAATTGCGGAACTAGAGGGTGACCTGGGGAGCGGGGTAACAGACGCCAAGTTGCATGTTCTGCACCTCAAGCAGGCGGCCTATAGGGCCCTCGTCACGGAGGCGGCCAGGGGCCTCAGTAGAGAGCAACAGGGGCGACTGTATGATGTGGGTGATAAGGCTGGTAAATTGATTGCGTGGTTGGACAAGAGGGAGAGAGCGAGTCGTGTGGTTCCTTTGATTGAGGGGATGGATGGTTTGCCTGTCACCGAGCCGGAAGCCATTGTCTCCTGCTTCGCGGATTACTTCCGCGAGGTGTACTCCCCGGTTTCTCCCTGCTCGGAGGAAGATTCCCATGCCCTGCTTCGGGACATCGCGCTGCCCTCCCTTACGGTGGAGGACAGGGATTTGCTGGACGCTCCTCCCACCTCGGACGAAATTGCCCTGGCTATTCGCTCGGTCGCATCCGGCAAGGCCATGGGCCCCAATGGTATCCCCATCGAGCTTTACAAGCTGCGACCGGATGTACTGGCGCCCCACCTGCGCGCCATGTTCCTGGCGGCCCACTCGCAGGGTTCCCTCCCGCCGGACCAGCGTCTGGCCACAATCGTGGTGATCCACAAGGAGGGGAGACCCCGTGAGCGGGTTACATCCTATAGGCCTATCTCGCTCTTGAACGCGGAGCCCAAAATCCTCGCCAAGGTACTGGCCAACCGGCTGGTTGGCGTGGTGGGCGATTTGGTCCACCAAGACCAATCTGGCTTTATACCCCATCGCAACACGGCTCTTAATCTGCGACGCTTGCATGGGGTGCTCGCGCGTGTCCCGTTTGTGCGGGAGCCGGCCATCTTGGCGCCCTTAGACGCCACCATGGCGTTTGACACGCTTGAATGGCCATACATCTGGGCGATGCTGGCGAAATTTGGATTTGGACCGGGATTCATTAGCTGGGTCAAATTGTTGTATTCGGGCCCATTGGCGCAGGTGGTGGTGAATGGGCGAGTTTCGGCCCCCTTCGCGCTGGGGCGGGGCACGCGTCAGGGTTGCCCCTTGTCACCGCTCCTGTTTGCATTGGCCTTGGAGCCCTTGGCGGAGTGGCTGCGGTGGCACCCCTCTATCCGTGGTCTCCGCTGGACCCCCGAGCATGAGGACCGCGTGTCCCTCTACACCGATGATATCCTTTTGTATCTCGCCTCCCCGCGTAACTCGCTGATTGTCCTGGTTGATGTTTTGCGCTCCTTCGGTCGTAACTCAGGCCTTGTCATCAACTGGGCGAAATCCTGCGTGTATGTGCTCTCCGGGGAGGCTCCGGCCCTACCACGGGACTGCCCGATCCAGATTGCCTCCCAGGGGTTCCGGTACCTGGGTATATATATTACTCTAGACCCGGAGGCCCGCTACGAGCGGAACTTGCTACCCCCCCTCCAGCGCTTGCGGGAGGACGTTGCGCGCTGGCGGCGTCTTCCGCTTTCGCCGCTTGGCCGAGCGGCCTTGTTTAAGATGATGTCCTTGCCGCGCTTTCTGTATGCGCTTCAGAACACTATGGACTTGGTTCCGGCGCGCTACTTCCGTGAGGTGGAGAGCCTGCAGCGGCGCCTGTTCTGGGACGGGAGGCCGCGTATTGCTCTGGCTAAATTGACGCTCCCGTGGTACGATGGGGGGGTTGCCCTCCCGGACATTAAACGGTATTACTGGGCCTCCCAGCTCGCTGCGATTAATCATGGCCTTTACGGGCCCGCCCTGAACCCGGCATTTGAAATGGACAAGATGCTCCTGCCCGGTGGCGACTACAATCGAGCGCTCTATTCTGGCGCGCCCGACTCCTGTCTGACGGGACCGACGCGTGTCATGGTGCGTGTCTGGCACGCGGCTAATGCAGCGATGGGGTGGAAGGACCGTTTGACCCGGGCGACACCGCTATATGCGTCTGAGAGGTTGGGCTCCCTGTGGACATCGAAGGGCTTCGAGAAGTGGGACACGATCGGAATCAGCACAGTGGGAGACCTCTGGACAAGGGGTGGATTCAAAACTTTTGAGACGCTGCGGACGGAATTTCAGCTGCAAGGCAGTGAGTACTTTCGGTACTTACAAGTCCGCCACGCGCTGGGCTCCGTCTTCCCTGATGTCGCGTCCATTCCGGAGTCTTCCCCCCTGGAGGACAGAGTGCTGGATGGCCATGTCCCAGACAGCACGATCTCCCTTATATATAAAAAACTGATCAACGACAGATCGTGCCTGCTGACTAGTCTCCGCGAGGCCTGGGTTGCCGACGGGCTGGAACTGGACGACGAGGACTGGATTTCCGCGGTGGCCTCTCCGAAGGAGGTGGCCATCCCGGCTCGCCTTCGCTTCGTCCAGCTTAAGATCCTCCACCGGGTTTACGTGACGGGGCCAAGGCTTCTACGTATGGGCTTTGTTGGTGACGGATTGTGTAAGCGTGGCTGTGGTGCCTTGGCAACTTTCATGCATATTCTGTGGGAATGCCCACAGGTGGAGCGATTCTGGCGTGGTGTGCATGAGGTCCTGCGTGTGGTGACGCGTGTTGCGCTGTTGCCTGAAGCGAGGAGATGCTTGCTGAATGTGTGGGAACCAAATGACTATTCGGTCCCGCAGACGCGGTGGGTGACTCTGGGATACATGATAGCTAAGCGCGACATTGCTCAATTGTGGGGATCCCAGTGGCCCCCAGCGGTGTTGGCCTGGAAAGAACATATGGATTGGTGTATGTTTCGTGAAAAGGTAGTGTATGTGGCGAGGGGTAAGCCTGGGGCGTGGGTGAAAATCTGGGGCCCCTGGAACGCCTATCGCGGGGGTATTTGTGAGCCGCCACTGCTACCGGCCGCCTCACCAGCTCCGTCCCCCTAGCCGACCCCCTCCCCCAGCCACGGGCGTGTGGTTCCCCTGTCCCTGATCTATTCCCATTCCCCTCTTCAGAGTTTGGCTGCTGGTTGGGATCCCCCACTTAAGGAGCACGTGCCGTCACTTTGGATGGCGGGTTGCCTTGCGGGTGTGGTTTTTTGTGTTGTTCTGTTTCGAAAAAAGGAAACCGTATTGTGGGCTTGGAGTTGTGTGGCCTGCGCTATTGATATCTCCTGATTTACCGATCTGCACCGCCAAGAGACTCTTACTGTAGGTATGTCATGTGCTTCTGCCACTCTAGCGGCCGGCCGGATGGTTGTAGGCCCATACTTGTAACCTTTTTTTAACATGTTTCAAAAAAAAAAAAAAAAAAAATTAGGTAAACAAAAACTTTCACATTTGTACTTCTCAACTGGGCCGTCACCTTTAAAGCGGTCATAAGTCAAAACGTTTTAACAACGATAAGGAATACTGTAAGCCAACAGCACAGTTCACATTCAATGTATGGCCTATATAAGTTAATAGAAGTGTACACAACAGCTAAGTTTATCTTTATTTATTTTTTATTTATGTATTTATTGTTTTAGCTTACAGCCTTGCATTATTTTAAGAATGTGTAATATAAAAACAACTCCATGAAAGCATGTGCACAGCAATCTATCAATAAATTCATCGGAAACTTTAAAATGCAAGTACAATGAGGTGTTAAAAATACGCATTTCCTTCCAAGGCATACAAACTGAAAAAACATATATAAATTCTTCAGATACAGTAAAGTGTGAGTGCAGTGAAAAGGTGCACATTACCATCAGAGGCCCCATCCTGAGTGAGAGAAAAACTTTGCATCACTGTCAGTTAAAAAAAGCATAAGAACATTTGGTAATTATTTTCTATTCAGATATAAGCAATCTGCCAACCCACCTAGAGAGTAGAAGTGTAGTGCATAAAAATGTTACAAAATTGTTCAATTTATGCAAAAGATAGCAGCGTGTTCCATTATGGGAAACAACCAGGTTCGTGGAGCCTACATACTTAAGCATATACCTAGAGTTGAAGCCAACTCTCTCAGGCAAGGTCACATAACCCATAAATATGATGCTCTTTTTATAGCATTTTCCTTTGATGTATCAATACATTTTGACGTTTTGGTGTAACCATGGAACCCTTTGCATCTTGACCGTTTGTGGTAGTAATAATTTTGGTTCCTAGTGTTGTTCTATGTTTCATGGCACTATATCATCTGAATAAAAAGAAAAGCTTAATATTTACTTGGCATTTCATGTCACCATTCTTATTATACTACAGGTGTTATCTAAGGTAGAAACATATTTGTGTTAGTAACTGCTGTGTTATTATATTAATTGTGCACCTACTATGGGGTCAAAGGTTATATGACATGCTTTCCTGTGATGTTAATGAGTTGTAAGTATGTGTTATGTCACTTCCGCTACCCCAGGCATTTTGGTTAATCTACGGTGTATGGACCCGTGCTAAATTTCTAAGGGTTGTACCTAGCATGATGTCGTTAAGGAATATCTATCAGAGTCTGTGGCTTCTGTGGTTGAGTTACCTGATAAGGTTGGACTTGTTTATTCAGCGTACTAACTGCCTTAGGATTTGCCATGATGTTTTCGCCATGCTGCATAGAGAGGTGACTGAGGGGTTAAGTGACCCATTGAGACTAAGTGGCGTTACTAGCTATGTGAACATTAGAAATATAAAGTTTTGGTAGCGGAATATCCTAGATTGGTGTGAGCTTGATGTACACAAGCACACTCAAACACACACACATACACACACACACATGCATGCATGCACACACACTTTGTGTCTTATCAGGCCCACAATCATGAAATTGCTGAACAAGGGAGTAGTCTCGCAGCATAGGTTTTTCCCATTGTTCTCATAAAGAAATCTGAGAAACCAGACAGAATCAGACTGTGTGTTGACCTGCAATGCCTCAAAGAAGCCTTCAGGAATAAGTCGTACATTGCTATGGGTATAAGTATTTTTATTTTTTGCTGTGACTAGGCAAGGATCAGAGGAAAGAAAGTCAATGCCTACTTATTGTGAGAAAGTGGCTCTGTATATACTGTTCCTTAATAGGTACAGGGTGTACAGAGTCCACAGACCCCAAGGGTTTAACAGAGGTTAAAGTTAGATATAACCTTACTCTCCAAAGTGGTAGCCTGGTCGAGCAGTAAGGCAGTATCAGAGGACGTGTAAAGCATTTGTTGTACACACTCAGTCAGCAAATAGTTCCACACACTCAATAACTGAACTCTAGGCCAATGGTTTGTATATAAAAAAATATATGCTTGTTTTATTTTAGAACCAACACTTGGAATTAAAATATACTTTCTCGACAGGAGAGGTTTCATAAAAATACTTTTGTATATGCAATAGACTTTTTAGTAAACAGTTACAAATAGTTGCAGAAGGCAACTCTATTTCTAAACACAATACATTGAGCTCAATGCTAAATTCAAATTATGTGCAACAGATTACTTTGTAGATTACTTCTGTAATTCCAGGCTTGGATCCTAGATCCAGTCCTGGGTCGGTTCTCAGAATCAGCTGTTGAAAGTCGACTTTGGTACTGTAGTGATTTTTAACTAATATTTAGCTATTTCAAAAGTGAGCACTTAGAAAATATTTCAGAGCAAACAATCAATGATTCCCTATGGAAGGAAATATAGGTTACAGGTACAGTAGGTTATCGTTACTTTTGTAATCCAGTACTGGGTGGCTAGACTCAGTACTGGGACATTTATCCAAAACAGGTAAGTAATTACGTTTTCAGATGTTATACGATTTTTGAGGAATACTTAGAAATTGCAGAAATAAACACTTAGAAGAAATTTCATAGAAAAGCAGTCAATGGTTTCCTATGGAAGAAAAAATGAGTTAAAGGTAAGTATAGTTGTGGGTACTTTTTAGAGTCAGTGCTGGGCACCAAGATCCAGCACTGGGAGCTCACCTAAGAGCAGGTGAGTAAATTCGTTTTTGGTACTCGGCTGATTTTTGGTGAATATTTTGAGTTTTGAAAAGTTCACACTTAGAAGAATTTCCAGGAAAAAGCCAGTCAATGTTACCCTATGAGGAAAATGAAGTTAGCGGTTTAGGGGAAGTTCTCGACTGGCAGAGTTGGAGTTCTGGGCATAGACTCAGGGGTCTCCCAGTGTCAGGTAGGTACGGTCACCCTCAGCGGTTTCAGGACGGCCGGGTACAGAGAGAGTTAGGCCCAATGTTATCCTATGAGGGATAGGGGGGCCTGGGTTGGTGGCTGCTGTCGGTCAAGCCACGCGGCTGTGGGAGCTGAGCTCCTGGTCACTTACTCAGGGCAAGTGGGGAAGTAGGTTAGAGTAGAGTTTTCACTGCCAGGGCCACTCGGGCGGCTGGCTGCAGAGTGCTTTTGAGCCGTCGGGCGCTCAATTGATTTCTATGGGAAATCTCTGGTTTGGAAAAAGACTGCAGGCTCGGGGACGAGGACTCTTCGGGTGCCACCACCACTTCGAGGGGTAAGTTGGGTAGTTGGAGGATAGGTAGGTACCCCGGGATTGGGCACAGAGGGCCGTGGGGCGCCGGGTGCAGGGGTGCCTTTTGATGTCGGAAATCTTACCCTCTTGTTGATCGCGGTTGGGGTGGCACTCTGTTCTAAGGCTGCAAGCTTCTTCAGGATAGTCGAGGGGGGTCCTTGGGTGCCGGACTCGGGGTCACAGTCGCCGTGAGGTCATCCTCGTGGGTTTAGTTCACTCCGGCACCGGCCAGGCTTTGCGAGTGCAGAGTGGGCTGGGATCGCGGTTCCGGGCTGCTGCCAGGGGTGAAAGGTAGGTTCTGAGTAGAGCCTCTACTCGTGGGAGTCTCAGGGGATCAGAGTTCAAAGGTAGCCAGGTCCTCCGGGGATTCTGAGGTTGCTGGCCACAAGAGATGCCGGGTTTGGAGCAGGGGCAAGTCCGAGGTCGACAGGCCGGTAGGGCTGGGGCCAAAGCAGTTGGTGTCTCCCTCTCCTTTGCAGCTGCAGGGCAGGTCTTCTTTTCTTCTCGCTCTTCTTGTAGTTTCGGAATCTGGAATCTGGGGAAGGAAGGTTCAGGGTGCCCCTAAATACTAGATTTAGGGGCGTTACAGGTAGGTGAAGGCCAGGGACCAATGGGTCCCTGTCCTGGGGTGGGTACACCCCCTATCCTGCTCCTCTCCTGTGGGAGGGGGGCAGTAGCCTAATCCTGATAGGGCAGGGTCTCCCATCTTCAAGATGCGAGAGCCCGGAGATGTGCTTCACCTCGCCTCCCTCACCTGAGGGGTGGGGTGGGCAGGCGGGCACATCCCCTGTCCTTGTATGGGGTTTCCGGCCAAGCTTCCCTCCAGAGTGGGGGGTTGCAGTGGCCTGGGGAAATTCCTAGAGGCGGCAGGCCTTTGAAGCTTCCCTTTGCTCATCCTGGGGGAGAAGATCTATCACCTCACCCAGGATGTGCATTGTTGCAGGCCCGGGAGAGCAGGGGCTCTCCCACCCAGGGGTCCAGCAACGTGTCTGCTGTGTGGCAGCCTGGGCAGCCTCAGAGCAGACGTGGATTGTAGGTTAGCTGCAGGAGGGCATCTCTAAGATGCCCTCCGGGGTGCTTGGTACATTAAATCTCACACTGGCATCAGTGTGGGTTTAATGTGCTGAGAAGTTTGATACCAAACTTCCCAGTCTTTAGTGTTGCCATTATGGTGCTGTGGAGCTCGTGTTTGACGAGCTCTCAGCACCATGTACTCTGAAATGGCAGCACTGCACTTACAGTGCCCGGGAATGGACCTGGGTACTGTAGGGGCACAGGGCTCCTGCTCCTGTGCCCACACCATGGGCATAAGGCACCCAGCCAGAGGGGTGACTGACATATGTCTTGGCAGTGTGGGTGTTGGGCATGGCACACAGGGATGTGTGCCATGTCGACTCTTCATTTTGTCCTGCACCCAGACACTCAGCCTGCAAAGGCAGTGTGTGTGTGTGAGGGTACAGGGCCCCTAAGGGTGGCACAATCAGTGCTGCAGCCCTTAGGGGTCTCCCCTGGTCACAAGGCCCTGGGTACCTAGGGTACCATTTACTAGGGGCTGACATGTGGCCAGGGTTTGCCAATTGGGAGTTTGTGTGTTTCAAGGATGGAACATAGGCTCTGGGCACCCGATTGGCAGGAGTCCAGGGTACACTCAGTAAAAGTACATTCAGCAATTTAGCAAAAAGTGGGGGCATACCATGCAAGAAAGAGGGCACTTTCTCACACTTATTGCATCCCTGAGCCTGGGAATTGGAGGCAAGCAATAAGCTGTGTCACTCTGGAAAGGGAAACGAAAATCTTTTAGGGCCTTACTGGAAGAATAAATTTAATCATAAGGAAAAATATGAACAAATTACAAAACGTGGACCACTCCCATTGGAAGCAAGAATGGTGGGGATAGTAAAATCCATCACCTTCAGATTTCCTAGTAAGGGTCTCAGGTGCTAGATTGTCAAAGATTGGTCTATTGTTACACCGAGGTGTTACAGAGCTATTAGAACATTGGAATGTTGGGAGCTCCATTGAAAACAGCTGAGTACTCCGGGCTTCTAATAGTAGAAACCCGGAGCTCCATCATTTTAATGTTGTCATTCACAGTTGTTGCTGTGAACAAAATGTATTTCAATCCCCTCGGGCTCCGTGAGGCCTTTGTTTAACAAATTAGAACATTCTAACCTGTGAGGCCGGAATGTTTTTATAGCCTGAGAGCACTCTGTAGCAGGCTCTACCGGCCATTAATGGCCCGCTCCCTTGTTAAAGGCCTGAGCTGAACGCTGGAGTGGGCCTTTAATGGCCGGTAGAGCCCGCTATGGGGGCTATAAGGCTATATTAGTAAATTGGAATGTTGGTAGCGCTATTGTTAACAGTGGAGTGCTCCGGGCTTCTAATGACCGGTAGAAGCCTGGTGCTCCAACATTCGAATGTTGTCGTTCACAGCTGTTGCTGTGAACAAAGGCCTCACGGAGCCCGAGGGGATTTTACTCCCCTCAGGCTCTGTGAGGCTTGTGTTTTATTTGCTAGAACACTCTGCCCTCTAGTTGCAAAACAGACTAATAGCCTTTTAGAACTCCGTAACTGGGCTACACCGGCATTAAAGTCCCACTCCCTTGTTCAAGGCCCGAGCCGAATGCTGGAGCGGGTCTTATTTTATTTTATTTTTTATTTTCATAGTTTTGTATAGTGCGAACAAGACCCAACATAGGGTAACAGAGCGCTTCACAGTAAAGAGTAAACAAATTCAAGACAGTTTAGTAGGGTCCTAGACAGAATAAAATCAGGTACATACGAAGAACGGATAGGTACAATACGATGAAAACATGTTAAGAAGACAAGGTACTTCAGTTCCGGTCATTAATGCAAATTTCAGTGTAATCAAATCTTATTTGTCAAGGCAGTCCACACAAGGAATCGTAGAGATGAGTTTAGAATAGCGGGCTAGGTGGGATGTAAGCAGAGATGTACACAATGTTAGAACTTCCTCAGGAACAGTGATTGACGAAGTGTGGAGAGTCATTCAAGAGAGGCGCAAATTGAAAGGAGATTAGTTGAAGTTAAATGAGTCAAGGTGGGTGGGAATACTAAGAATGTAAGGGAGAAATTTGCTTATCTGAAAGATTTTAGTTTCCGTTTTGAATGTTGACATAGAAGAGATTCTTCTGATGCTCGGGGTGAGAGTTCCAAATTCTTGGTGCAGCTCCGGAGAATGCTCTATCAAATGTTTTTTTCTTGCTGAAGCAGGAAGGTTTTAAGAGCAGATTGTTGGAGCTCCTAGTGAGTCTGTTTCCACCTGATAGCGTACGTTTCTGGGCTAGGTATTGGGGTGTCTTGTAGTGTAAGGCTTTATGAGTGAGGCAGGCCATCTTTAGCTGTATTCTCACTTCGTAGGGCAGCCAATTGAGTGCTTTCAAGTGTGGCGAGATGTGGTCAAATTTTCTAGAATCTGTTAAGAGTCTTGCGGCTGCGTGGAGGCAAGCTTTCAAAGGGGCTGTGGAGATATTGGGAAGACCTGATAGTGTTGTACATTCGTATTCCAGCCTCGAGATGACTAATGCTTGAACTGCAGTTTTGAGGTCCAGGGTCTCGCTGAATGGTTACATTTTTCTGAGATAGCTGAGGTGAAAATGGGCATTTTTAGCTAGCATTGATGTGAGTTTGCATGTTTAGGTTCTTATCCAGCGTGATTCCAAGTGATTTGGTGGAGTCCACTAGGATCGGGGTACAGTTTAGAGCAGTGATCATCTTGGTCCAGTCCATCAACGTCGCAGATTTCTTTGGGGGGGAAATTAGAAGGTATTCAGTTGTTTGCGAGTTTAGCTTAAGGTGGTTGGTGGTTAGCCAGTGGACTGTCTTTTCAAGAACATGATTCATCAACTTGATCTCTTCAAGGGAGTTAACCTTGATGTATAACTGTGTGTCATCTGCGTACATATGGAAGGAGATATTCGACTGTTGTAGTAAATCAGTTAGGGGTTCGAGGTAGAGGTTGAATAGCGCAGGGGATAAGGTAGAGCCTTGTGGTACTCTGAAAGGTTAGGAGATGGAGGAGATAGATTCTTGTTCACCAAAAACCTTTGCGTCATGTTTTTCAAGAAGGATTTGAACCACTGAAGGACTGTGCCTGATAGTCCCATCCTGTTTTCTAGCCTCTCTAGAATTTTGCAATGATTAACAGTATTGAAGGTGGACAAGAGGTCGGGCAGCACTAGCAGACAAGTTGCATTCCGGTCGAGTGCGAGTAGGGCGTCATCTACAATGTGTAGAATAGCTGTTTCGGTGCTGTGCCCAGGTCTGAATCCAGATTGGCAGTCATCCATTAGCTTGAAATTTGTGATGTGTTGGTTAAATTGCTGTTGAACATATTTTTCCAAGACCTTGGCTAGCATGGGAATGTTGGTTATTGGTCGGCAGTTATTTGGATCAGAGGGGTTATCTGAAGGTTTTTTCAGTATGGGGGTGACTTGACCAACTTTTAGGCAATTCGGGATGGATCCTTGCGAGAGAGAAACATTGATGATTTTGGTCCAGAGAGGGGTGATGATGTGGCAGATAGGAGATAGGCAATTAGAGGAGAGAGGGTCATTGAAGTGGTTGTTGGGTTTGATAGTCGATAAAGTTTTTGAAATATAATTGAAATCGTAAAGCTTAAAGGATGACCATAGAGAGTTATTTTTGGTCGACGGCAAGGTAGGTTGGATTAGATGATCAGCTTGATGTTTCTGTGGAGTAGCTGAGTTGATTGCGGCCGCCTGAAGCTCATTCTGTAATGCGTTGGTTTGGCTGTGAAGAAGGAAGAAAATTCTTCACTGCTTAGGTGCGATTTTGAGGTCAAGAGTGCGGATTTGTCCAGTTTGTGTGATTGGTGTTTTAAGATGTCGAATCGTTTCTTTGGTCTGTTTTTAGCATTGTCAAGTTCTGAGCGAAAGAAGACTTTTTTAGATTTGAGAATACGTTTGTTGTAGGAGTTACTGGATTTGTCTCCATATCCATTCAGTTAGTCTCAGTTTGAGCCTTTCTTCGTTAAGGGCTTCATTGAAACACGGGTTTTTGTCTCTGTTCGGAATTCTTTTAAGTTTAGGTCGGGCTAGGTGGTCAATTAGTTTGGTCATCGTGGAGTTGTAATGATCCGTGAGTTTATTGACATCGGGTAAGTTATTGGGAGGATATTTGTAGCTGTTTGTTAGCTGGAGATAGCATTATTAAATGTAATATTGCATACCAGTGCTTTCTAATGGAACAGCCAACCCAGCTACAGGACACAGCTTTTGAGGCCTTTTCACTGTAAGGAAATGTTTAAAACTAACCTTTTACATATCCTATTTTTAAATAGCATTTACTCTGTCTCGTCGACAGTAAAGCTTACTGACTTATTAATATTTAAAAGAAAGATGTCTGTCAAGATGGATTATTTTGACAAGTCAAATTTGCAGTTTTAAATCATGGTAGGTATACAGTCATGTTTACGCTGTCACTGTAGTTGATGGCATAATGGGTGCTGCAGTCCACTTATGACAATTAACTTACATGTCCTGGCTACACGTTTGTACCATATACTAGGGACTTGGAGGTGTGTTAATATATAGGTCGGGCATTCCAATATCCTTGTGTTAAAAGGGGGAGCATAGACACTTTCCCACTGATTAGCAGGGGTAAAGTGCACAGAGTTCTACAGCCACCAAAAATAGTCAAGACAAACATCTCAGGGTACACTATGCAAAATATGGTCAATTCCAACACTTTAGTTTTAATGTAGCATTTAATGTAATGTAACATTTGGACTTAAAACCACTGACTCCTTTTAAGACAATGATACATAATCAATTTTTGAAATGGGTAAATGGTAAAACAAATAGGAATAAGAATAAAATGTAACAATGGTCAGATTGTATTATTGTTATTGGTCACATAATAACTTTCATTATTAATTGTTTTTAAAGGACAGAATCTTTTAAACTCAGTTCACTTTTAAACACTTTTCCTCAGGGCAATGCTGTATTTTAGTGCCAGAAATGAATGCACTGCTGACACATTGTGGCTGTTTTTGAGAATCACAACCAGCACAATATGTTGTTTCATCTTTCTTCAAAGACTGCTTTTCACTTCAAGAGCAACCCAATTCAAATTGTAATAACTTTTGATGCCTACATCAGAGGTGTTTTGATTTCATGTAATTTTGATAATTACAGTTCTACCTAAATTGGTTTAGATATTTTAAATTGCTTATTGCACATGCAATTTTCTACTCTGAGGATGGCTTTGCTGCTTGTGTTAACCCTGCTATGGGTAAGCCAGGGATTTTTCACAGAAACCAATTTACCTAATAGGAATTAAACTGTTTTTGAATTTGTAGGATCATATCCAGAGCTCACATCCAGATTTCTTTTTTCTTTTTAAATTTTAACCTTTATTGAAAATTCGTACGGTACATTAGTGTGATGATCAACCATCCTATCGTATTATACATAGGTACGTATACATATAACACCTTCCCGTACGAACAGAACCATGGTTATAACCCCCCCTCTCACTAACGTTGATGCAGGCCATATTTTCTTTATACAGTCCAATCTGTATCCGTCCATTATAGCACCATGTGAAGCAGTCTTCTTGTTACCATGGAATGTGTAATTGCAAGTCCTGATAGCCTTCATAGTTACCCCAGACATGACATCACCCCAGGCTGCCCGACCCCTGCTCTACCCCTCACAAACATTGTAGAAGGAGTCGCACCCTGTTTCCAGCACCCCACACAGAACTCCCCCTCCACATTCCCTCCTCAGATGCCAGAGCATGGCATAACTATCTCCACATTACTTGTCCCCTGAGCCCCCACACCACCCTCTTCCCCTACCTCCGCTGCCCGTTCGAGCAAATAGGAAGTGAGCGGTCCCCAAATGTCTTTTGGTCGGCACTTAGTGGGCAAGAGGTCAGCATAGTCTTGCACGTGTCCCTGCCATGTAGTCATTGAATGAATCCACTCTTTAAATTTGGGAGCCCGACCCCTCCCCCACCGGCAGGCCACCTGCCTTTTGGCTAGCAGCAGTCCCATTGATAGGAATTTTTTGTAACGTGTGAGTACCGTTTGCGTCAGCCCCAGGAGACCCAGGAGGGGACAGGGTGGCACCAGGACCCCTATCATGCTAGAGATACCCTCAAACACCTGCACCCAGTATTCCGCAACCAGGGGGCAGCTCCAGGCCAGGTGTAGGAAGTCTGCCCCTTCCTGCCCACAGCGCACACAGCGATCACTTTCCCTAAGTTGGAACCTGTAGAGCTTGGCTGGGGAATAATACAAACGGTGCAGAAATTTAAAGTGTATAAATCGTAATCTACTGTTGCCTGTGATGGCCTCTGTCTGTGTGCAGCTAAGTTCCCACTGTTCGTCAGTCAATGGGGCAGCCAAGTCCCTGTCCCACTCGGCACGGAATGTATCCATGACCGCGGGGGGCGCGTGCCAAAGAATTGCTCCTGTGTGCGGAACTGCCCCGCTATGTAAAGATCCCCCCACGAGGAGTACTCGAGGCTGATCAGCATCTTACAACATATTCTCTCCTCCGTGATGCGTAGCATAGGGTTTCGCAGCAGAGGCATCTTGGGAGAGTATAACATAGGACTTCCCAGCTTGCGAGCTATCCGACGCCAAGCCAGTATGGTACAGACCACCGTGGATGGGTCTCGCTCGCGCTCCCTAACTGCTGTAAAGAGGTACCCTGAAGGAGGGGTCGGGCCATATAGCCATCCTCCACTGCCAAATGAGCCATAAACGGTGGTGGATGAAACCAATAAGTTGCGAAATGTGCCTGCGCACAGTAGTAATAAAACTCGAAATCAGGAACCTCGAACCCCCCCTGGTGATAGGGCAACATAAGCGTGGCTAGGTTAAGGCGCGCCTGCTTCCCTCCCCATATAAGTCGCGTAAGCTGCGCCCTAAGCGTACTAAAGAAAAAACGCCCTGGATGGTATGGTATGTTGACAAACAGGTACAGGAGCTTCGGCAATAGCACCATCTTAATTAGTGATATTCGTCCCGCCATAGAGAGGGGAAGGCGTATCCATTTAGTAACATCATCAGTTATCTTATCCATGGCTGTCCCATAGTTAGCCCTCATTAACTCCTCCTTGTCCCTGGTAATATGGATGCCCAAATATTTCAATTCCTGAGACTCCCATATGAGAGGGTAGTCCAGCCAATACGGTTGGGTACTTTCCGTGAGGGGGAATACCGCTGATTTGGACCAGTTGATTTGTACACCCGATATAGATCCAAATTTAGTGATTTCTCGCAATATGGGGTTCAAATTATCGCAGGGGTTCCTCACGTACAGCGTCATATCGTCAGCATATAAAGAGATTAGCAATTGTCTAGTGGGATAAATTAGCGCCTTGTCATTATGATGCTGTCGGAGCTTCGCCGCTAAGGGTTCTATGGCAAGCGCGAACAGAATCGGAGATAGGGGGCATCCCTGCCGCATGCCTCTGGAGATGACGAATGGGGAGGATCTGGAACCATTTAAGAGGACGGAGGCCATTGGCTGGCTGTAAAGCAAACGTATCCAATTAAGGAAAGTGAAGGGCATCCCCATGCGTTCCAAAATCCCTAGTAAGTAATCCCATTCCAGGGAGTCGAACGTCTTGGTGGCGTCTAGAAATACCACCACCGCCGAGCAGTGAGGGTCAATGTCCTGTAGCACTGCCGCAAGAGTGCGAAGGTTATGCGACGTAGCTCGTTTGGGAATGAACCCTGCCTGGTCAGGAAGCACAGGCCTCTGCATTAACAAGCCGAGTCGGGTCGCCAGTACTTTAGCAAGTATTTTAGTGTCGCAATTTAGCAAAGATAGGGGGCGATACGAGTCACAGGAGAGAGGGGACTTTCCAGGCTTCAACAACGAGGTAATTAATGCTTCACGCATAGTACCAGGCAAGCCACCCTCCTCGAGCGCCGCATAATATACCTCTTTCAGTATGGGGGCAAGAATCCTTACATAAGTTTTGTAAAATTCTATGGGTAGCCCGTCCGACCCCGGCGCCCGACCAGACTGCATCTGTATAATAGCCTCTGTAATTTCGTCAACCTCTAATTCTAAGTGTAAACATTTTTGCTGATTCTCTCCCAGCCCGGCGAGTGCTGTATCCTCTAAATATTCAGGCAGGTCTAGGGGGACACCTCTCTGCGACGAATACAGAGTCTTGTAGAACTCACAGCTCACATCTAGATTGTAATACCTCCTCCCCCGTAGCTTAACAACCGAATTTCCTACACATTTTATTATCCACATAAAGCAAACTGAACTCTTTGAATCTGGAGTTTGCCACAAGGGGTTGTACTTAAGAATATTATTATTATTGAAATATTGCCTGACAGAAATATTGTTTAGTAGGTATAATAAGCAAAAAATTGTCCTATTCATTTCCCATTTTCCAACAACTTTGGAATGGATGCAAAACAACATTTTTTATTTCTCTTTAAATTACACGTGTTGCAGTTGAGACATCACCATGGATGGTCTGGAGTTCTTTTGTGCCTTTCAGATTTCTATGGTTCTGAAGTTCAGATGGTATCACAATAGTTCCATAGCAATCACACCTGGATGTGTTTTTGTCACATCAAGAGAACTTGGAAATCTTCATAAGTAAATTGGTAGGGTTAGTTATACCAACTTCTGCATATGACTAACTTTATGTTTGCTAATCTGAAAGTCTTTTTGTTTCTTCAATCAGTGCCATATTGTGTCTTCGGTTAAGGCCGCTATGGGTTATCATCATCTCATTTTCTCGCCTCTGTTAATTTGTGTAATGCATGACTCACCATGGCTTTACTTGGTATCATTTATTGTTGAGGGGCTCTCAATCTCCCAACTAATATAATTTCGGCCCTATATTCTCAGGCCTACAAAACCCCTGAAGTAAGCAAAGCATGCCATGTATGTACAATGCAAACAGTCAACTTAGTTTTTACTTTGCTGCCCTTTATCTTAAGGTGTTTATCCCCTTCCCAGTATCTTATATTCTATTCTATTCCTGTGATAATTAAAATCTTCTCTTCTCTGAGTTATACTAATCTCAACTTCAAGTACATGTTTTTTTTTGTCCTATTAGACTATTAAATATCTTAATTTTACCTATTTTCCTTCTTCAGCTCTCTAATACTCACGTTGGGCATCACCCGCAGCATGTGCTGCACCATTTCAGGGTGGTTCACAAGTAGGTGCTCAGTAAGAGGGGTGCCAGCGCATTATTTTTCCTTTCATAGCGCTTCTGCTGCACGCATTTTTCTGGTATTCAATGCCCCTTTCACGTCTTCTCCCCAAGGATTGTTAATGTTAGCCCATTAGTAGTAAGATATTTCTATTTGCGTTTGAAAGCCTATCTATGCCCTCTCACCCACTGGGAAGTAAGGAACTAAAGGCTTTATGTTCCAACGTTTAGCGAATCACAAATCCGTCTTTTTAGTGACTTGAATTCTTACTGAATCGCAAATGGGTATTGGCTAATCAGGGTTAGCGTTTCGGTATTCTTATGTTCAAAGCATTCGGGATTTACTAATGGTTGCAAAATGCCTGTTTGCATTCGCAATTTACCATTAAGTGGAAGTAGGAGGTAACGGGGTTAAAACTATTAAAAAGGGGCCCAGAATACTTATTTCTTTTCAGAATGGCTAACTAGTATGCTGTGATGAGGCAGAGGCAGATTTTGGCAGCAGTGCACAGGAGAGGGAAGAGGCAAGAAAGTACCTATAGGGTCAGAATTACCCTCTTTGACCAAACAGAGAAGGAGATTTGTACCAAGTACAGGCTAACTAGTACTGTAATTTTAGATTTAATATCAGAACTGCATCCTTTATTACAAAGAGACACACGTAGAAGCCAGGCTATACCCTTACACACTAAAGTGCTGTGCTCCTAGCATATTTTGGCATCTATCAAGCCATTGTTACTGAGGCTGGAGGCATTGAACAGAATGCACTCTCTAGGTTTTTTATTTTTTATTTTCTTGAAGCCATGTTGCTTAAAATAAATAGCTAAATTGTATTTCCCCATACATCAGTGGAGCTTTTGGACGGTCAAGGTTGCATTTTTCCAAGTAGCACAATTCCTGCAGGTAACTGGCTGCATTGGTGGTACTCTCATTGTAATTTGCCCCCAATCCAGGACAGAGGATTTGTACAGAAATAGGAAAAATTAGCACTCCTTAAATATACAGGTTGTTTGTAATAGTGAATGTGAAATTGCTGACATTGTGGCACAATATCCTAGCAGGACCCATGAGTCCTATTTGTTCCGACACTGCGGTCTGTACACCCATCTAAGTACAGGAAAGCTTGGAGATGGTTTTCTTTTGGGTATGCAATACTATATCTCTCTCTCTCTCTCTATATATATATATATATATATCCAGCTCAACTTTCCGTCTTAATCCCTTCACTCACGATCGGGTGCTTCCAACGCGGTGACGGACACCGCATACAGTCCAAGCTCTCGGTATACCAACAGATACCAGCACTCACGGGAACAGTGTTCTGAATTTTTTATTTCAGAACTCACAGCAAAACGCGTTTCGGCTACCGCCTTTGTCAATTGCAACCGGCGTCGACTTTTAGTGAACATAAATACATGTCTTGTCTCATGAACAACGACAGAGGACTTACTTCAGTCCTACGATGGCAGCCATTACTAAACATGCAAATCTTTCTTACATTTTTATATATATATATATATATATATATATATATATATATATATATATATATATATACTCCAGTTCCAACTCCCTCGATAGGGATCGGACACCAACCGCAAAGAAGCGGTTTGGTACAAATGTCTTCTTTTTTAGCGCTTTATTGATCAGCTGTTGCGCGTTTCGGCATTGCTGCCTTGGTCACACCAATATAACATTGGTCTGTGTTGAGTGAAAGAAAAAGTAAGCCCACTGGGGCTTGATTTCGGTAAATGAAGCATTAAATGCAAACTGTTTCCTTTATTTTCTTAAAAATGCATTTGTTTCATTCTAGTTTTATTATACTAAAATGCGATACTTCAGATGTCAGCGCAGGCTCATTTGAGTGCAATTGAGGGAAAATTTATGTAAATAATAATGCACTGTAAATTTGAATACCATAATTAGATTGATTGAATGATCATTTATAATACATGGTCATTAGGGAAATTAATTTTTACAGTTTACACATTTGATATCAACTGGAAGGAAAGTAATTGTAAATATGATTTTGTATACACCATTTAAAAAGTGACTTTTCACTAGCACTATGTGTGCAGTTGTCATGTGACATGTTTGAATCATGGAAGTAAGTTTAAAAAATGGCTGTGCTCAAGACTTCGGTATCAGTGAGCCAGACTGCTGTGCAGTCGAAACGCGTTTGATGGTGGCCGAGAATACATTTTGAAAACCGCACATGGCGTTGTCTTCCTTTTTCTAAGGAATGAGTTGGATTTAATGAGAGCTACTCTCATGGGGTCCGTTCGACGACGCAACCTTCGTTCTGGTGGTGGCAAATACTGCACGAGGCAGAGTACAGAGGAATATATATACATATATATATTTCAAAACAAAAAAACGATATATATATATATATTCACTGAAAAAATCATAGGTTTCAGGTACGTTATACTTAGTTGGACATTTCACTCATACAAAACCAGAGAAATTCGGCCGTTATAGTTAGCTGCGCTAACTATAACTCGCGCCCCCATAATGCACTGTTGATGATGTCACATATTACATCATTCATGACATGGTCAGTGACATCACTGATGACATCTCAAATGACATCACTGATGACATCATCCAGTGACTGTGTGTTTCTGTAAAGTTTAAAGATGTTTTAAATATATATAGGCCAAGGTGTATTGAAGAATGAGTGGGTGTATGACTGTCTGAATGGATGATTTAGTAGGTGTGTGACTGACTGTATAAGTGAGTGATTAAACGTGTCTTACTGAATGCATGGGTTAGCGGGTAAACTGTGTAACTGTCTATATCAGTCTGTCAGTTGGTGTGTAAGCAGCTCCATGGGTTGGTGAGTAGCTACATGAGTGTCTATATGGGTTATTGATTGCTTGTCTGAGTATCTGTATGGGTGCCTGAGTGTCTGTGTGGGTGGGTGGGGTTTGTGTGACTCACTGCATGGATGTGTGAGTAGGTGATTCCTTGCATGTATGGGTTCAAGAGTGAGTCTGTGAGGAGCTGTATGGGTGGATGAGTGTGTGTATGGGTGTGTTGGTGAGTGAATGAATATCTCAGTAATACATTTATGAATAACTACATATGTGAAAGGCAGTATATTTGAGTGTTGTAGTATATAAATGACTGTGAGAGTGAGTGATTGTGAGAGTGTCTGTATGGATGAGTGTGTGCTTGTATTAGTGATTGTAAAAGAGAGTACGTATGTGTTAGTATCCGCTGTATAGGTGAGTAAATGGGAGTGTGAATGATTCTTTGCATGATTGACTAGGTGTGTGAGTAACTTTATGGATGAATGGCAATGTGTGAGTGTCTGTATAGGTGTATGAGTGCAAATGATAGTGCTGTATTGATAAGTGACTGCATGTATGAAAGACTGTATGGGTGAATGAGTGGACGTGTGTGTAGACCTAGGAATCAGTGAGTGGGCATGTAGTAACTGGTATTGGTGTGTCTATGGTTTCAAAATTGGAAGTATTTTAGAGTGGGTGTATCAAAGGTTATATTAGGGTGTGAGGAGGTGCATCAGATTATCACGTGGATGATGTCATCAGTGATGTAATTTGAGATGTCATCAGTGACGTCACTGACCATGTCATGAATGATGTAATATGTGATGTCATCAACAGTGCATTGCGGGGGCGCGAGTTATAGTTAGCTCAACTAACTATAACGGCCGAATGTCTCTGGTTTTGTACAAGTGAAATGTCCAACTAACTATAACGTCCCTGAAACCTATGATTTTTTTCAGTGAACATATATATATATATATATTTTTTTTTGTTTTGAAATATATATATATGTATATATATTCCTCTGTACTCTGCCTCGTGCAGTATTTGCCACCACCAGAACGAAGGTTGCGTCGTCGAACGGACCACATGAGAGTAGCTCTCATTAAATCCAACTCATTTCTTAGAAAAAGGAAGACAACGCCATGTTTTTTTCAGTGAATTTCTATGGTTTTAAAAAAAATGCTAATTTCTAACTATAACGTCCCTGAAACCTATGTTTTTTTCAGTGAATTTCAAAGGTTTTTAAATGCTAATTTCTAACTATAACGTCCCTGAAACCTATGATTCTTTCAGTGAATTTCAAAGGTTTTTTAAAGGTCTTGTTGCAAAGTCATCCTGTGCCCCCAACTTTTTACTGACTGCTACTAACCAGGCCCAGAGCCAGTGCTTTGCTGAAAGACACTTAGAATACAGTGAAAACACCTACATACACTAAGGTACACTATGGGATGGGGTACCCATGTGATTGGCATGACCTCCCCTGTAAGGCCCTAGTACATAATAGGGCAGGGGATTAAAACTACCTCTAACTCAGAGGTGCAGAAAGAGACAAGAAAAGTGCATAAACAGGCAGGAAAGGTGCAGAAACAGGGAACAACTGGGGTGCAGAAAGAGGAAAGTGAGGTACAGAAATAAGTTAGTGCAGTGCACAAAGAACCAACAGAGGTGCCAAAAGAGGCAAGAGGGTGCAGAAAGAAGGAAGAGAAGTGCAGAAAGAGGCAAGAGAAATGCTGAAAGAAGCAACAGGGGTTTAAAAAGAAGCAAGATAATTGCAGAAAGAGGCAAGTGAGGTGCAGAAAGAAGCAAGAGCAGTGCAGAAAGAACCAACAGAGGTGCAAAAATAGGCAAGCGGGGTAAAGAAAGAGGTAGGAGAGGTGCACAAAGAGGCAAAAGAAGTACAGGAAGAGGCAGGAGGGGTGCAAAAGAGGGAAGAGATGTGTAGAAAGAGGCAAGAGAATCACTGAAAGAAGCAACAGATGTATAGAAAGAAGCAAGAGAAGTGCAGAAAGAGGCAAGTGAGATGCAGACATAAACAAGAGCAGTGCAGAAAGAACCAACAGAGGTGCTGAAAGAGGCAACAGAGGTGCAGAAGGAAGCAAGAGGGGTGCAGAAAGAAGGAAGAGGAGTGCAGAAAGAAGCAACAGAGGTGCTGAAAGAGGCACGAGGGGTGCAGAAAGAAGGAAGAGAAGTGCAGAGAGAAGCAGCAGAGGTGCTGAAAGAGACATGAAGGGTACAGAAAGAGGCAAGAGAAGTGCAGAAAGAAGCAACAGAGGTACAGAAAGAGGCAAGAGTGGTGCAGAAAGAGGGAAGAGAGGTGTCAAAAGAGGCATGAGAGTTGCACAAATAGCAAAGAGGGGTGAAGAAAGAGGGAAGAGAAGTGTAGAAAGAGGCTAGAGAGTTGTACAAAGAGGCAAGACAGGCACATAAAGTGGCAAGAGGGGTGCAGAAACAGGTAAGAGAACTTCAGAAAGAGGCAAGAGAATTGCTGAAAGAAGCAACAGAGGTGTAGAAAGAAGCAAGAAAAGTGCAGAAAGAGGAAACTGAGATGCAGAAACAGGCAAGAAAGGTACAGAAAGAGGGAAGACAAGTGCAGAAAGAGACAACAGGGGTGCAGGAAGAAGCAAGACAGGTGCAGAAAGAAGCATGGAAAGTGCAGAAAGAGGGAAAATGAGATGCAGAAACAGACAAGAAAGGTACAGAAAGAGGGAAGACGAGTGCAGAAAGAGACAACAGGGGTGCAGAAACAGGCAAGAGAAGTGCAGAAAGAAGCAACAGAGGTTCAGAAGGAGGCTAGAGAACTCCAGAAAGAGGCAAGAGAGTTGCAGAAACAGGCAAAAGAGGTACAGAAAGAAGGAACAGAGGTGCAGAAACGGGTAAAAGGGGTGCAGAATGAGGCAAAAGGGGTGCAGAAATTTGCAAGAGAGGTGCAGAAAGAACGAGAGCAGTGCATAAGAACCGACAGAGGTACAAAAAGAGGCAAGTGAGGTACAGAAGGAGGCAAGAGAACTGTAGAAAGAGACAAGAGAGTTGCAGAAACAGGCAAAAGAGGTACAGAAAGAGGGAACAGGTGGGCAGACTGAGGCAAGAGAGGCACAGAAAGAGGGAAGAGGGGTGCAGAAAAAGACTAGAGGGTTGAAGAAATTTGGAACAGAGGTGCAGGAAGAAGCCAGAGCAGTGCAGAAAGAATCAACAGAGGTGCAGAAAGAGGCAAGAAGGGTGCAGAAAGGGGTAGAAGAGGTACACAAAGAGGCAAGAGGGGTACAGAAGGAGACAGGAGGGGTGCAGAAAGAGGAAGATAGCTGCAGAAAGAAGCAACAGAGGTGCTGAAAGAGGCAAGAGTGGTGCAGAAAGAGGGAAGAGAGGTGTAGAAAGAGGCAAGAGAGTTGCACAAAGAGGGCAGAGGGGTGCATAAACAGGCAAAAGGGGTGCAGAAAGAAGCAAGAGAAGTACAGAAAGAGGCAAGTGAGATGCAGACATAAACAAGAGCAGTGCAGAAAGAACCAACAGAGGTGCTGAAAGAGGCAACAGAGGTGCAGAAGGAAGCAAGAGGGGTGCAGAAAGAAGGAAGAGGAGTGCAGAAAGAAGCAACAGAGGTGCTGAAAGAGGCACGTGAGGTGCAGAAAGAAGCAAGATAAGTGCAGAAAGAAGCAACAGAAGTGCAGAAAGCGGGAAGAGGGGTGGAGAGAGAGGCAAGAGGGGTGCAGAAAGAAGCAAGACAGGTGTAGAAATAAACAAAAGAAGTGCAGAAAGAAGTAACAGAGGTGCAGAAAGAGGCAAAAAAGGTACAGAAAGATGTAAGAGGGGTACAGAAAGAAGCAAACTAGGTGCAGAAAGAGGCATCAGACATGCAGAAAGAGGTAAGAGAGGTGCAGAAAGTACAAGAGATTTGCTGAATGAGGTCAAGAGAAGTACAGAAAAAGAAAGAAATGTGCAGAAAGAAGCAACAGAAATGCAGAAAGAGGCAAGAGAGGCACAGAGGGAAGCAAGAGTGGCTTGTACACCATTAGTACCAATTTAACACCCACATTTAGCAATAAGTAACAGGTGACCATTCTAGGTATGCGAGGGGCCTTCCACCACGATGTAACACTTGTTGCTGCATTTTTTGTAACGTTTGAGCCGTTTCAGCGAGAAACAAGGCTTTTTTATTCAAATCTGCAGATTACGGTGCAGATGATGAATTATATGGCTAATGCAGAAAATGTATAATTGTGCAAAAGTCGGTGCAGCCAAACAGTCACATAATTCCAGTGGCACTGCTCATACCTCTGACTAGGTCCACAAGTGTTCCTCAGTGATTCCATCTTTTTTGTCTCACTGAGTTCATAGTCGAGCTTCTATGGAAACGAGGAAGACTAAACCTGAGTTTACCACTCCACAACACAGACTACCATACCACATCATTACTCTCATAACACATAATCCCACTGTACATAATTCCTATACACTAAATATCACATACTTTCTATCCACATAATTTCACTGCACAACATGCCACATAATTCCGCTACACACAACGTACATCCATTCCACTCCAAAAAGCATTTGTAAAAAACTTTTGCATTTACAACGCCAATAGCTATAATTCTCGCAAATGCGAAACCTATTACATTAAGGGTGCTGGGCCTCTGACCAGCACTCAGGAAGTCCGCTGTGTACGGATTACAGGAGGTACCAGCAGGGCTTCTTGGCCCCCAATGTCCCTCAGGTGTGAATTGGACTTCATCCCCCATCCCGTAGTCTGCCAGGAGGCACGTTTGCAGAGTGGTGGAGAAAGGGGTGCATGGCCTCCGAAGATGTTTTAGCAATCCCACTGCGGGGGACTTACTGGAGGTAACAAGAGGGGTAGTTGGCCCCAAGTACAACCTTGGGGGCCAACTACCCCTCCTATTAACTCCAGGAAGTCCCACACAGCAGGATTGCTGAGTTCTCATAGCAGGCCACGCCCCCTTTCCCCACCACTCTGCAAACCCGCGCCCTGGTGCGCTCTTGGATGGGGGTTGAAGTCCCCTTCGCTGCTGGGGGTCCTTTAGGGGCCAACTAGCCTACCTCTTGCCTCCAGTAAGCCCCACACAGTGAGATTGCTGATAGGTGGACGCAGCCCATGCCCCCTTTCTCCACCACTCTGCAAAGGCGCCCCCTGGCACGTTCTAAGTTGGGGGATTAAGTTCCCCACTCGGGGGATGAAGTCCACTTGTGTCCTAAGGTCCTCAGAACACACGACGATCTCATCGCCCCACCAGCAGTGCGCCAAGAGGCACGTTTGCAGAGTGGTGTAAAAAGGGGCGTGGCCTAGGACCTCCTCTCTGCAATCCAGCTGTGTGGCGCTTACTGGAGGTAACTGGTGGGCTAGTTGGCCCCCAGGGACCCTCAGTATTCAAGGGGAATTGATTCCCCAACTAACAACGCGCCAGAGGGCGCGTTTGCAGAGTGGTGGAGAAAGGGGACGTGGCCTCCGGCGAGATGCCGACTTTTGTTAAAATTAATTTTCTTAACAAGGGGGGCTGTGTGGCCCCCCTTCTTTTATATTTTTGGGGCCCTGGGGACCCCATTCCCCAGGGCCTAACCCCTTTTCATATAATATTTTTTTTTAAATCAGGAAGGGGCCACGCGGCCCCCCTCCTGAAGCCAATTTCGGCCCCGGGGGCCAGACTTTTTAATAATGTAATTATTTATTTATTTGCAGAGGGCCACGTGGCCCCCTCCTCAGGCCAATTATGGCCCCGTGGACCCCATCCCCCGGGGCCGGCCTTTCTGTATTTTTTTATTATTTTCTGTTAAATTAGAGGTGCCTGGCCTCACAGTTGGAGCCCCAATGCCCCCACAATCCCGCCAGCTCCCCGCCTCTTACGGGAGCCGGCATTGCTTTTGCACACGGGGAGCTGCTGACAAGCAGCTCCCCTTGTGGAAGAGCAATCGGCTTTGGTTTTTGGAAGCGAGAGCAGGTTTACTTCTCTGGCTTCCAAAAAACCAAAGCAGTGTTTGCCATGGCAGGGCGGGAGGCGTGCTCCCGCCCTGCCATAGCAAACAGCAATGTACCGGGGGTGGGCACCCCGGGTTGCAGGAGCTGGCCCTGGGGGGGTGGCGGTCCCCAGGGCCATCAAGGGCTCCAGGAGGGGGGCCATGCAGCCCCCCTCCCATCATTTACATAGTCCCGGGGAGGTGGTGGTCCCCGGGGCCGGGTGTCCGTAATGGACCCCCAAATTTACATAAGCAATGCCCCGGGAGGTGGTGGTCCCTGGGGCAGTGTGGGGGGGCTTGAGCACTCCCCAACACTAATTATTTTCAATGCCCCGGGGAGGTGATGGTCCCCGGGGTTTGGGGGGGCCTGCAAGGCCCCCATCATAATTTTAAGGAAGCCCTGGTGAGGTGGCGGTCCCCGGGGCTTGGGGGGGCCCACGAGGCCCCCCACCCTTATTCCATTATGCCCCGGGGAGGTGGCAGTGCCCGGGGCTGTGGGGGCGTGTCCCCCGTACATCATAAATGAAGCTCCGGGGAAGTGGTGGTCCCTGGGGCTGCGGGGGCCCCCGCGGGCCCCCGCATCATTAATTGGCATGCCCCGGGACATGGCCCACCCGGGAGCTTGAATACAACGAACCGCGGGAGCCCGCGTTTCATTTTTTTAAATTATTTTGTCCGCCGGATTCGCGCAGATTTAAAAAAAATAAAATGCTTTCTTTGGCCCTGGAGGTACTTGTAGGACCCCTTGAGCAGGCCTAGGGGGTCAGGATGTTTGTACCCTGCCCCCTTTTCTTGTTTTTCACCTTTTTTTTTTTACTCTTTTCTTGTGACTCGGTTACCGAGTCAAAAGATGGCTGCCAACACTTGGGGTGTTGGCAGCGAATCAGAGTGAAGCTCATGCCCGGGAGGGTTCGCTAACCCTCCTCGGTGCTCAGATATCGATAGTTTTCTTTTTTTTATTTCTCAGGAACTACTGAATGGATTTGCACCATTTAAAAAAAAAGGATGCTTTCTGGACCAAGACCTACCTTTTTGCTAAATTTGGTGTAGTTCCGTTCAGCACTTCGGGCTGTAGCCTGTTCCAATTTTTCATATGGAAATTAACATGGGGGAAATGCGTTTTGGGACCCCCTGTTTTCCGCTTGACGAATCACCCCAAAACTTTCGAGACAGTACCTGACTCAAGTGAACCTTTTTTCTGGAAAATTTCGCAAAGATTCGTCAAACGGCGCCAAAGATATTGGCAAAAGAAAAAACTTTTTTGAATAGAAACAAGGTCCTAACTATAACTACCTACTGGCGACTGCCAGTAGGTAATATATATATATATATATATATATATATATATATATATATATATATATATATATATATATATATATATATATATATATATATATATATATATATATATATATATATTACCTACTGGCGGTCGCCAGTAGGTAGTTATAGTTAGGACCACGTTTCCATAGGAAATCCGCAACATTCTATTTTGAATAACTTTGGCGCCGGTCGACGAATCCTCGTGAATTTTTCAAAATAGGTGGGGCGCTACGCTCCGCTCCTACCCTGAAAGTCTCGGGGGGATTCGTCAAGCGGGGGCTGAGATAAAAGGGGGGTCCCAAAACGCGTTTTTCCCATGCATTTTTCCATAGGACCTTTAGACAGGGCTACAGCCCGAACGGCTGAACAGAATTACTTGAAATTTGGCAGAGAGGTAGTCCTCAGGTCAAGGAAGTGCCTTTTGTAGGTTTGGTGTAAATCTGTTCAGTAGATTCTGAGAAAATAGCCTTTAAATCAATATATATATCTGAGCCAGCTTACGGTGCGCTTACGGTACGCTTACCGTACGCGTACGGTGGCGTGCGCGAGCGCGATTCTGATTGGCTCTTAGATCTTAGTAAACATTCGAATCGGCCGAAACCAGGAAGCGGCGGCCGCCATTTTCTCTCTCGCACTGAGAGTGATGATGAAAATACAAAGCACAAAAACATGTAAAGGGGCTGTTTAGACAGCTCCCACACACATAGCCATGTTTAGGGAGTCCCCAAAGATCCCCCAAGGCCAAAAACGCAATTATTTTTTTTTCGCTAATTTCGCCGATTACGCTTACCGTACGCGTACGGTAAAAAATTATATAAAAAAAAAAATTATCCACACTCTCCCCACCCCGTGTGCAATTGGTGGCCGAAGGCCACCAATTGTGCATGACTTATAACAGATGAGATAAACTATAATATTTAAAAAAAAAAAAAAAAAAAATTATCCACACTCTGTCCACCCCGTGTGCAAATGGTGCCCGAAGGGCACCATTTGTGCATGGCTTATAAAACATACGAAAAATTAAAACATTACCTTTCAAAACGAAGTGCATCATATGTCCTCCATGTGCGCACGGTGCGCGAAGCGCATCGTGCGTACATGGCCCATCTAGCGTAACGTGGGCACGCGGTGCGCGTAGCACACCGCGTGCCCACCGTGCGTGCACGGCACTAACTGCGTAAAGTGGGCGCGCGGTGCGCTTCGCGCACCGTGCGCGCACGGAACGAACTGCGTTAAGTGGGCGCGCACACCACGAATGGCGTAAAGTAACTTAGCATTTAAAAAACCGTACAAATTCACTGAAAAAACCATAGGTTTCACACACGTTATAGTTAGCGGAAATTTTACTGATAAAAAAACAATGAAATTCCCCCGTTATAGTTAGTGCAGGAAACTATAACTCACGCGACCGCAATCTTCTGCTGATGACATATGTGTCTTTATGAAAAAAAAATATTTGTAATATATGTATAGCTAAAAATGTATGGAAGAAGACATGGGCAAATAAGTGTCTAAATACAGTATTAGCATCAGCAGAGGATTGCGGTCGCGTGAGTTATAGTTGCCTGCACTAATTATAACGGGGGAATTTCATTAGTTTTTTATCAGTAAAATTTCCGCTAACTATAACATGTGTGAAACCTATGGTTTTTTCAGTGAATATATATATATATAGATATAGATATAGATATATAGATATATATTTCCCTAGGTAAGGGATGAACTTTCTCATTTCCAACTATTATATTGTGAGTAGAGAGGAGCTAATTAAGTGTATGGTGGAAGCAAGAGCAGCAAAACATGCACAAAGAGCATAAGCACTTTTTTCAAAAAACATTATCACAAGTTCTGCAACTGAAATCATAAATACAAGTGAGAGTGAATAAACACTAAAGTTTTACCAATTGGAGAAATTAAATGGCATAGAAAATCACTGGAAAAATGGGAAATCATAACATTAGAAAAATATATTCAATTGGAGATGCTTGTTGAATGGGATGAAAATAACAAGCAATGTTTAAGAAATATGGTTTGAATTCTAAAATGGATGTGGATGATTTATTATAATTTATAAAAGAGTTGGAAAACAAAATATAGACAGTGGCACAAAAAGAGGAAAGTGACAAACTAAGAAAAAACTATGGAAGACAAATTTGAAAAACATGAGGCACAAATAGAGGCACAAAAACATAGAAAATATATCAGAGATGAAAGAGATTTTGCCAAAGCCACTCTATACATACCTTTACTAAATGGTTTGATAATTTAAAAACAGTATGCAACAGGCCATAAGGAAGTAAGTGAATCAGACACAGACATCAGTGAAGGTGAAGGCACATCAGAGGAAAGATCAAAAACTACTTTTTTAGAGGAAATGCAATTGATGTATATCGATCATAGAATGGCAAAAAGAAGGGAATGTGGTCGTTGCTGAGGCCAAACAACAAACAAAGAAATATTGAAAAACTATAAGAGAGGTCAATGAAAAAGAACATACTCCCTTTGCAGTCATTGAGAACATAAGTGCAACCATTGAATCAATTAAGAACTTAGTGGTTAATTTATCAAATCATGAACTAACAAAGAATGAAATGGGCTTGTCATTTTGCCCAGAACAATACTTCGATCTAGTAGAAACAAACATTGATACATACAAATGTGTACGTAAAATCAAATTTACCAAGAACTTCTCAAGACATCAGTATAAGGAAAAAGAGACATTGGAAAAGTCTCTGAAAGATACTAATCTTACTATAGAAAAATCACCAGACCTCAAAACCCTATGTGATCTCATGTATGATTTGGAAGATACAAACCTTATTGAGACAGAAATTTTGCAACATCTCGATATAGATACCAATGCACATAAATACAGCAATTTCAAACCGAAATCTAAATTCTGACTCACATTAACAACTGGCAATAAGATTGATACTTTTTACGAACTTGTGATAACAGACCAAGAGAAGCTGAAAAACAGGAGAGAAAGGATGAAAAAAGAAAATCTAACTGTGGGAGAATGACAAACTCTTAAACACCTTTCCAATGCTAACTCTCTGATAATCAAAATGGCAGATAAAAGAGGAAATATAGTCATTATGGAGAAGTAAGAGTATATGAAAGAAGCCTGCCACCAGGTATTGGATATAAAAATTTACAAAATATTAGAATCAAATCCTGTCGACAAAATGATATTGTCACAGCATGAAAAAGTAAAAGAATGGCATGATGAATCCCTGCATAATGATGATGAATTTTTGTACTGCCAAATTGACAATCCCATCATTCCAAACATCCATTTCCTACCGAAGTTCCACAAAACTCTAACGAACCCACCTGGGAGGCCAATAATATTTGGATGTGGATCACAGTATGAGATTATGTCTATATATGTTAAAGACACTGGGAACTTTCTGAGGATTATAGCTGAGAAAGAGTGGAAACAGAACTATCTATTGGTCACCATTGATGTAGTCTCACTCTATACATCAGTACAACATGAGACTGGTCTTAGGACGGTTGAATACTTTTTGAGACAGAGGAACATTCACAGCACTCAAAAATGATACCTAACATGATAGAAATGTGCCTGAAAAACAACATATTTTTTGGTGGCGTGAGCGTGCGAAAACAAGATGGCCGCCATGATGTGAGCTTCCTGTTTGGGGGCCCGTTTTTTACCGACGAACAGCGTATTTTGCCAAATAATATTCCAGAAAGAGTGCTGACAGCCTTATGGAGCCTACCTGCTGCTGTGGTGTTGTTTTACCGGCGCTATAGTCATCAGGAACAGTGCTTTTCTTCCTCGGATGTCTGTTTGGAGCTCCTCATAAGGTACTGCCCAGATTTCCTGTCAGGGGGGCAGAGCAAACATTCAGGAAAGGGCCTGGCTTTGGCCTAACCACTCCCACAGTCTACTTTAGCTGCTGCACCAGCCTTTTCTTTGCTGCATTTTTCTGCAATTATCCTCTTTTTTGTGCTTTGCAGTTATTTACTTCTTCATTTATTTTTTTTATACGAAAATGGAGGGTAAAAATGCACAAAATCCCAATAATAAAAGGAAACAACAGATTTCTCCTCCTCCTGTTAAATCTAAAGTGGTGGAGTCAAATGAGCCTTCTTTGACATTAATTCTTGACGAACTTCATGCGCTACGTGCCAACACTGATACTATTGCGTCAGAAATAAAAAATCTGCGTAAAGATATGGCTAGTATGTCAATGAGGGTTTCTGATAACTCCATTAAAATACAGGATAACAAAGTTAAAATTGACGCCTTTACACCTCTTGTGGCTAAAATTTCTCCTATGCCTGCTCAATTGTTGGATATGCAAAAATCGTAACAGGCAATACAATCTACATATTTTTAATTTGCCAGAGGATGTTGAAGGCTCCAATTGCAGACTATATCTGGAGAATTTGATTCCTGGTCTTTTAAATATTAAATTTCCAGAAAAATTTGATATAGATAAAGTGCATAGGATTCCATCCCATCGCAATCCTCATCATACCAAGCCACGACAAATGATTTTTAAGGTCCTACGTCATCATCATTTGGTTTTGATAAGGAAAGCGGCACGTGAAATTCCATCCTTAATGGTTAATGGCAATAAAAATGTTATCCACCAAGACTTTGCCAAAGAGACTGTTAAGATTCGCAAAGATTTCTCTGAAATGCATCCTCAACTGCGAAGTCTTGGATTTAAGTATGGATTATTTGATCCCTCAACGATGCGAATCTGGAAAGATAATTTTCTAAGTCCTTCCAGCGCCCGGAAGATTTAAAATTGTTTCTGGAGCAGAAATCACATCATTCGCAGCATTCTATGGATACGCATGACTCTGCTACTTGAATAATATTTTAGCTTGTATTTCTGACTAATTTTGCAATTCTCTGCACGCTGGGCTCCAACGGATCGGTCATGCTTGTTAAGTGCGTGTTTGTTTCATATTTGTTATTGATGTTTCTTTGTGGTTGTCGTTTCTGTTGTCGTCTTTTGTATGTTAGTTTGTATATTCTTTTTCCTGCTCTTTCCTTTTTGCCTGTTCTGCAGCTATTATTTTTCATACTTTCCTTACTTCTTACTGTCCTCCTCTTGACCTTTTTTCTCTTTATTTTCTATCATGGCTAATGTTCATAATATTAAAGTAGTCTCATTAAATGTTAAAGGTTTACGTCATCCAGTTAAGCGTACAAAAGTTTTAGATTATTTAAGCAGTTGCAAAGCAGATAATTGTTTTATACAAGAAACCCATTTTGAGGACAAAATCTTAGATTACATGAAAAAAAAGTGGGTTGATATTATTGTCTCTTCTCCTGCAAATGGAAAAAAAATAGTGTGGCTATTCTTTTCGCAAAAAAATTACACTGCCATATTTTGAGTAAATTTTCAGATACTGACGGGAGATATGTCATAGTTAAAATTAAAGGTCATGATTCAGTTATATTCTTACTAAATGTTTATGGTCCTACTGCAGATGTTCCTGCTTTTTGGTCTAGTCTTACAACTGAAGTTCCAAAGTTGGGTAAAGCTACTCTAATTGTTGGAGGTGATTTTAATGTTATATCTGATCCTTTATTAGATAGACTATCTCTTACTAAATTTCGTGCTCCTAAGGTTTTTTATGCTTTCAAATCATTTATTCAAACCACAAAGTTAGTTGATATTTGGCGACTACACTTCCCTACAGAAAAAAAGTTTTACATTCTTTTCTAACCCACACAATTCTCATTCTAGGCTTGATTATTTATTAGTCTCCAAACAATTAATTAATTCAGTGATTACTCCTATGATTGGTAACATTGATATTTCGGATCATGCTTTGATTTCTTTTGTTTTAAATTCAACTTTTACTAAGCAATCTAGATGGCGAATGAATACTAACATTGTTCTAAATGAACTTAATAAACCTAAGCTCTTAAATGCCATTCAGGAGTATTTCCTTCTTAACCCGGAAGGTTTTACTTCTATGGTTAATAGATGGGACGCTTTTAAAACTTATATTAGAGGTGTAACTATTTCTCTCATGGTCCATGAAAATAAAACCTTTAATGCAAATATTAAAAATTTAGAAAAGCATATTGCAAAATTTGAGAGACTTTTTATTACGTCTAATGATCCTCAGTATAGAATCAAATTGCAAAAACTTAGATATGAATTTAACTCACTCCTTAGCAAACGAGCTGGCATTCAGATTTCTAATTCTAAAGCCAGATTTCATTTTAATGCCAACAGATCTGGAAGACTTTTAGCTAATTAGTTGCGTATTAAAAAAGATAAAACTCAAATTCAATTCATGGCCCTAATGGTAAAATGCTTTATCCCACAATGATATTGTTAATGAATGTATGGATTTTTACTCTACTCTCTATAACAAACCCAATTTTGATGATGTCTCCTTAACTGATTCTTCTTTAACTAAATGTGGATTACCCAAGATTTCACAATCAGATAAAATCGGACTTGACTCACCCATTACTCTAGATGAAATTCTATCAGCCATAAAATCTCTTAAACAAAATAAGTCTCCTGGTCCCGATGGTATTCCTGCTAAGTTTTACAAAGAATTTCAATTACAGCTCACTTTTTTTTATTTCAACTTTTTACCTTTTTTGGTTCTATAGGAATTATCTCAGGCTCTTTTACTGAGGCTTTAATTATTGTACTTCCCAAACCTGATAAGGACCCCACACTTGTGTCTAATTATCGTCCTATCTCTTTAATTAATCAAGATTGTAAATTATATGCTAAAATACTTGCTTCTAGATCATCCCCTGTGTTAGATTCTATTATTCATCTAGATCAATCTCGTTTTATGAAGAATAGATACTCTGCTAACAATACAAGAACGTTGCTACATGTTATTGAACAAAGTTCCACTTTAACTCTACCATCTACCATTAGATGCTGAGAAAGTTTTTGATAAAATTCATTGGCAATTCTTATTCCATACATTATTATCATTTAATTTTGGTGACACATTTATTCGCATGATTTCTGCTTTATATTCTGCTCCTACTGCTCGTTTATTTATTAATGGCCAAGTTTCAAACCAATTCTCCCTTTTTAGAGGTACAAGACAGGGTTGCCCCCTCTCCCCGCTTTTGTTTCTTATAGGTATTGCTTCCATAAGAAAATGTGATAATATTAAAGGAATCAATATTAAAGAAGTCATTATTAAAACTTTAGCTTACGCAGATGAGGTACTTTTATTTGTTAGTGATCCTTTATCCTCATTCCCCTCACTATTAGAGATTATTTCGAAGTATTCCATAGTGTCTGGATATAAATTGAATACTGATAAAACTGATTTTTTTCCCTTAAATATTTATTGTACTCCTGATATGATACCTATGAATGAAATTATTTGGCAAAAGGATACATTGAAATATATTGGTATTCTGTTCTCTTCATCCATAAAATCAACAATAACATTGAACTGTGACCTTATATTAAATTATACTAAAGATAAAACATCCAAATTTGCCAGAGGATGTTGAAGGCTCCAATTGCAGACTATATCTGGAGAATTTGATTCCTGGTCTTTTAAATATTAAATTTCCAGAAAAATTTGATATAGATAAAGTGCATAGGATTCCATCCCATCGCAATCCTCATCATACCAAGCCACGACAAATGATTTTTAAGGTCCTACGTCATCATCATTTGGTTTTGATAAGGAAAGCGGCACATGAAATTCCATCCTTAATGATTAATGGCAATAAAAATGTTATCCACCAAGACTTTGCCAAAGAGACTGTTAAGATTCGCAAAGATTTCGCTGAAATGCATCCTCAACTGCGAAGTCTTGGATTTAAGTATGGATTATTTGATCCCTCAACGATGCGAATCTGGAAAGATAATTTTCTAAGTCCTTCCAGCGCCCGGAAGATTTAAAATTGTTTCTGGAGCAGAAATCACATCATTCGCAGCATTCTATGGATACGCATGACTCTGCTACTTGAATAATATTTTAGCTTGTATTTCTGACTAATTTTGCAATTCTCTGCACGCTGGGCTCCAACGGATCGGTCATGCTTGTTAAGTGCGTGTTTGTTTCATATTTGTTATTGATGTTTCTTTGTGGTTGTCGTTTCTGTTGTCGTCTTTTGTATGTTAGTTTGTATATTCTTTTTCCTACTCTTTCCTTTTTGCCTGTTCTGTAGATATTATTTTTCATACTTTCCTTACTTCTTACTGTCCTCCTCTTGACCTTTTTTCTCTTTATTTTCTATCATGGCTAATGTTCATAATATTAAAGTAGTCTCATTAAATGTTAAAGGTTCACGTCATCCAGTTAAGCGTACAAAAGTTTTAGATTATTTAAGCAGTTGCAAAGCAGATAATTGTTTTATACAAGAAACCCATTTTGAGGACAAAATCTTAGATTACATGAAAAAAAAGTGGGTTGATATTATTGTCTCTTCTCCTGCAAATGGAAAAAAATGGTGTGGCTATTCTTTTCGCAAAAAAATTACACTGTCATATTTTGAGTAAATTTTCAGATACTGAAATTATTTCAGAACTAAATTATACTAAAGATAAAACATCCAAATGGTCTTCACTTCACCTTTCATGGTGAGGAAGAATGGATTCTATTAAAATGACTATTGCTCCTAAAATCTTCTATACCCTTGATATGATTCCTAAACAATTTTCATTAAACCTTTACAAGGATGTTGACAAACTTCTCTCCAAATTTCTTTGGAATAACAAGTCACCTCGTATTAGTTATAAAAAATTAAAAATGCCCAAATGTAATGCAGGTTTTGGTTTACCTGATTTTTTTCATTACCATAAAGCTTTTATTTTAAAACAAAGTTCCATATGGTTAACCATTCCTTTTTAATTGATCCACCTAATTGGCTCCTTATCGAGAAATCAATAGTTAAACCATTTACATTAACCACTTTGTTAACCATGTCTAATAAATCACAATTTTTTCATAAATCTGTTATTCTTAAATCCACTAAAATGATTTTTAATGATTTAGATTCAATTTTTCAATCTCCCATGTTTAATACAGAAGACATGTCATTATGGCTTAGCACAATCATTAAATAGAAATATAGGTTTCTTGTATTCATGGATTAATGCTGGTATTTTTTATCTTAAAGATGTCTATTGCAACAATGCTTTTGTATCATTTGAGGCTTTACAAACAAAATTCAGTTTACCTCAGTCTGACCTTATCAAATATGAATATTTGTGTAATTCAATTTTAGATTCATTTCCTCATGCTATTCCTTCTAATGTTAAAGCTGATTTATCAATTTATATTCAAACTGTTTCCACATCATCTCATGGTGTTTCTATTTTATATACAAAATTATCTAATACACTAGGATCCAACATTTAAAAATATGATTTCAGTATTTTGGAATAATGAACTTTCAATCTCTTTATCTGCTGATGCATGGAAAGATATTTGGCTTAGCAGTATCTCTGGTTGGTTACCTGTCTCGCTTTATCAACCTAACTCTTATATTTTATTCAACTGTTTATGGACACCATTACGTTTATTTCAAGCTAAACTTCTTCAATCTTCAACTTGTTGGCACTGTAAATTACATCCTGGTACATTACAACATATGCTTTTTGATTGTCCTTTAGTTTTTAAATTTTGGACTGTAGTTTGGGATATTATGAAAAAGATATTAAATATTCACGATGATGGTTCATTCAAAATGTTAATTTGCAAATCTGCTGTTCTTTCGCAAAACTTAAATGACTTAGATGGTAAACTTTTTAATTTTTTAATATCAGCTGCTTTAAAATCCATTACATTCTGTTGGAAAGATGTTTAGCTATTATCAGTTCATGCTCGGTGGTCATGGGTGATTTTCACAAGAAGAGAAGCTCAGTTATCCTTGTCTGGTATTAATCATAATTCCAAATCTTATCACTCTTTTTGGAAACCTGTTGATATTTATCTATCTTCTTAATTATATATTTATATCTAGTTTTTTTTTCATTGCTATTATGATAGACAAATATCTACGCTATAGTAGCTCTATTTTATTGTTACAGCATTAGTTTTATAGCCGTTTCCTTTCACTCCCCTTTTTATTTTTCAATGAATATTTGCACTGTTCTTACCTATTGTAATTCATTTGATATTCTTGTATCTCTATATTGTGATTAGGTATTTTCGCTCAATAATATTTTTTCTGTATTGTCTCTGTTTGTTGCTTAATATGAAAATTCAATAAAATATTTTGAACACAAAAAAACAACATCTTTCTTTTCAACCATCAGATATTCCAACAAATGGGAATAGTGAACAATTATGTCTTAAATGAAAGAGCATACCTAGTAGGTATTGTACTTGCATGAAATAGTATTTCATCTAAAGAATTACATTTTGTAACTGAACACATAAACAGACCTATCGAGTCAGGTTAGGAGTTGTACATGGGATAATTTCCTCTGGTCCTGAAGAAGCCGTAGGGGTTATGCTTGAAACATGTAGACCAGGAGATAAAACACCCATCATAGTGTGAGTCTCCACCCACCCCTTTGTATTAGTACTAACTACAGGACTTAATAAAAATGATACTCCAAATAGCCAGGTACCTTTTTAATAATACACTTTGCTTGACCCTCCCACTCCCATCTCTCATAGTCAGCACCCAACAAAGTGCTCCCACGTCTCGGTCGGTTGTAGCATACCCCGTCCCGCAGCGGGCGGGAAGAACCCGAAGAAGGAGCATGCTACCATGAGTCACTTTGGTGGGTGAGGGTTATTTTAAGAAAACTCATCATTTTTTCTAAAGTATTAATCATACCATCGATAGGACGGTCGCTCTAATCACAGGTGAACTTCTTTTGGTTATTTACGCAAGACAGGAGACTGAGTTCACCTTGTATCTTACCTCCCCCCCCCTGGTTTATATTGAATGCATACATAGTCATCTAATTACAAAGCACCTAGGTTCAGAGCATTTTTATTAATATATGCCAGCTGCGCTGAACCTGCCCACATACAGTTGCACCTGGGGCAGGGCTCACTAATTCACAGTGACCTAAGCCCCCTCATCCCTCCTCGCCTGAAAGGGAAGCACAGAGCTAGGCCCCAGCCTGGCACTCTCAAGACCTGATAATGAATTGCATTAGATGCAGGGCAGATTGGGCCTCCCCTTCCCTTTGGTTCCTGCTGCAACTGCATTAAGGGCTGTGGCTTAGTCAGCATGGTTCGGGGGAGTGAATCTCAAATTTCTCAATTAAAAAAGCAATGGTCTGCAGGGTGGAGGAGGAGGTGAACAAGGAGGAGGTGAACAAGGATCAGGATGGATGGTGTCCATGAGGAACAGGGTCAGTACTGATTTGCATTAGGTGGGCCTCTGTCTAGAGTGGCAAAGAGGAAAAAACTATGGGTTAGAGTGCTGCTGGTTAGACTATGTACAAGCATTCATACCCCTCACCTTTTGGGTGTGATTGCCAGAAGTACGCCTGGCAACCTGAGACTGGTGCAGCTTTCTAAGCCCACTACTGACAATGCTTGTGAATTCCAAAAAGTAATACATTTTTACCCATTTAAGGAGTACTTCTATAGGAGCAGATCTACAATTGTTTTGACAAACCAGCCACTATAAACATTTTGAGTTTCCTCTCCAAAAAAGTGACAAGTTAAACCAGTAGCAGCTGGCAGAGAATGAGGGTGGAAGGGCGGGCGATGGCGGGGGGGGGGGCAGACAAACTAAAAAAACAAAATGTCACTTACCTTTTCTGCGTCTTTCCGCCGCTTCTCCATCCCAAAACCAAGAAGCACCCAGGCGCTCAATGCAGCGTTGTGATTGGTCTGAACACCGTGCATTGGTGCCCAGATGGGGACTGCGGCATGTGCATGTTCCCCACCAGGCTGTGTATGCAGCCCGGTGGGGAACATGCAAAGTGCGCATGACTGTTTGGCCAGGACAAGAAGGCAGACCAAGCAGTCATGCACAGTCGGAGAGTGAAAACCACTCTTCCCCCTGTGCCTCCTGCCCCGCCCAGCACTAACCCAGCCCCGAACCTGAGAAAAATAAAATGATAATAACTATGTTATTATCATTTTATTTTACCTGCTCAAAGAGCAGTGGGACGACACTCCTCAAACTTAGAGGAGGAGCCGCCCCTGAGTTAAACACCCTTAGTGAAATGAGAACCTCGAAGAATAGGGTCGAAGACATAGCAAACAGGACTCAGGGATCCCAGACCTAACTACCAAACCAAGAATGTATTTGGAGAGTGTCACAAGCCTTACACCAACCCTGAAGGTACACCACTGCCCGCCCCACCAGGGCATGGTAGATCTCCCTGGGAACTCATGACTGTAGTCACATACATCACAGGGACCTGGAGTCCCTGCCCTGGGATCACTTATTTTAAAAGTATTTTCACTGCACTCTCTCTTCTTTGTCTCTGGTACGAGGAGCCTTGATGGTAGAGTTGTAAAATCGGTGCATGCAGGCAGTGCTCTATGTTTTTAGGCCTCGTCTTTTACAAATCATTGTATCAAGTAACTGATGACCCCATGTACAAAGCCCAAAGTTGCAAATAGAACTGGGTGCGCCCGCAAAAAGGGCAAGCTGAGCCAAAGCTGAGTCAATGGTCTGGCTTGGCTCTTAGACTCCAAGCACGAGCCAAGCCATGAAAAGGTTTGTCGTGTATATCGTGCAACAAACACGATGTAAGAATATGATACAGTCTCTTCAAATTTAAAAAAGTGTATTTATATAACATGCAGAAGCGTTTCGCCTTAGTACATCAGATTATGTACTGCATAGACAGACATTTATTAAAAGTGAAATTATTTTAAAAAGGACCTTAGAAACATTAATGGCTCACCCCTGACAGAGTCTTTAGCGAACTAAGAGGAAAGTGAGTATTGATGTAAACCCTAAACATGGCCTAGATTCTTACTATAGATGAAGCAACATTTTATACTGCTCAATCAAACATGATAGGTGCTTGTACAGCTCACATCCTGAACTCAAGTATTTAAAAATGCTCTCACAAGTGATTCTAAAGAAAAATGAGGCTCTGTGAAATAAAATGTTTGCCTGGGATCACATAATTTGGACAAGTAAGGAAGCTGGTATTGAGTCCTGGTTATCCGGTTTCACATTTTGAAATTCAGCCACCAGATGTATATCTTAGTCTCTCTTTCTCCTGTTTTACATCAAAGGTATCTATTTTGCCTATTATTCTTAGTGCATGACGAGAAAATCCGACACAGACATAGCAGTTCCGACTCGGGCCCCTAGACCCAACTACCAACCCAAAAATGTATTTATATGGGGGTGTCACACCCCAAACACTTAACTTGAATCTACGCCCCTGCCTGCAATGGCTGCATCTCTAATAGCTTCGTCCCTGGACCCCAGCTACAAATAGCAGGTGGAGTTTCTGGGTGAAATAGTGAGCGGAAACTAGGCATATGCAAGTGAATCACGAGTGGAATTAATGATTCTCCCAGTAATTCCTCATTACTCAGGGAACCTTAATGATCCATAGCTGCCAAGTTAAGTTTCAATGTGCCTATGTGCAAAATTTCCACATTTAAAGGGTGCTTATGTGTGACATTTCAATGCTTTATGAGTGACACTTTCAGTAACACTTATATCGAGTAGTAATGCAATACACATAAGCAGTTATCTCTATTGTGTACTGTAATAGTGTAAAAACTGAACTAAAACAGTTGCAACTCCGATGAAGTGTTTAAACTAGGTAACTTACCTATCCCTTTCTAAACAAGAACCGAGGGACCTGAGAGTCACAGCACCTCACTATTCCTCCCTCGGTGTACCTCAGGGGCCTGACTGGTAGGAGATATTCAGATCAGGACTGCGATTTTCAGCCATATTGTGTCTGAATAAACACACACAGAGCAGACATTTGCATACGTGGACATCTCCCCATAGGCTTTCAATGGCTCTGTGTCCTTGCTTTGTGAGTACATTGGGATCCACCCGCTTCCAAAGAGAAGACAAGGAAGGGAACGGGTCATATGTTGACACGGGCAGTGGCCAATCCTATAGCCTGATTTAAAGATGGAAGGCAGGGGAAGACACTCGCACAGCTGTAGGAAATGACAAAACTAAAGGTGAACCCACCCAGCGAACCTCTCATATCATACTGCTGCAAAGCGAGGTACATGAAATTTTGAGCGATGGACTAGCCTCCCCCAAAGTCAGCACTTCCAACAAGAGCTGGAGGATTCCCTACAACCACGCACTTCCAAACCAGGCTGATGGGCCTCAAGGCACCTTAGATAGTGCTCAAAAGGGGCCAAAGTGATGACTTAGCGCTGTATAAGTCTCTGTAAAAAGGCATTAACAAAACTGTGCTTGTGAAGCCCTGGCAATCTGCCCCTTGTTGTTACAGCCCTGAAAACCTCTGACACCCTCTCTCCTTCCCTCCTCATCCCAATCATACACTTTGCCATACACTCCTACATGTCTTCCTTTGCCATCAGTTCTCCAGCTTAGAGTCCACTGGTTTGTCCTCAGCGGACTTCCTGATTTTAAAGTTTGATTCCCCTCAGTTATCTTTTATCTGCGCCCTTTTTTATAGACCCCCTGGTAACATGCCCACCTTTCCTCAGGCACTGGGAGAGATGATTTCTCACCTTGTCATCAACTGTACCAGGATTCTCATAATTGGGGATTTCAATTATTGGCCCTCCGATAATCGGGAGAGTCCTAGCTCGAGGGAATTCGCTGACCTACTCTTAGGGATGAATTGTACCTCACACGTGAGGGATGCCACCCACATAAAAGGGCATATCTTAGATCAAGTTTGGACCTCTAACTTAGAGATTTCTACTCCTTTGATATCCCTGTGTGTCTGGTCCGATCATTATCTGATTCTATTCACTCTCCGATGTATTCTTTCTCCTAAACCCCAACTAATAGAGAACCAACTGTCCAGAAATTGGAGACAAGCAGATATGGACCATTTTCGGTCGTGCTTATTGAGCACTTACCCCGCTATATTAGAAGACTTCCAGACCCAGGCAGAGAGCATTGAATTATGGTTGAAATTGGCCAGCGATCAAGTCGCCCCCCCCTAAAAAAAATTAAGACTATGAGACCTTACGACGCTCAACGGTGGTTCTCGGAAGATCTTAAATCAAAGAAACTTGAACTCAGACAAGCTGAACGCCAATGGCGTCATCGTTATCTCTCAGAAAAAAAGTCTTCTACTTAGCCCTGATGAAAGAATATAAAAATCTGATTATTCAAACCAAGGCTAATTATTTCTCGCAAAAAATTATTACTGCCTCTAACAAATCAAAAGAGATTTTCTCGATAGTTGACCAAGTCTCCAAACCTGATAGAGTCACATCTAAACCTGTCCCTTCTCAATCTCTATGTGACTCTCTCAACTCATATTTCATAGAGAAGATAGCCACCATCAAGGCTAGTATCCCTTGTGGGGTGTGTGCTCACCACGACTCCAACAGCGATCTGAGCCTACATCGCCTCGACCGAATTCCCCCCATCCCGGAGGAGACTTTCGTGAACCTTTTAAATAAGGTCACCTCAGGCGCTCCCTTGGACTGTTGTCCCCCTGATATTCTATGGGAAGCCTTCACCATATGCCCTGACTCACCTAGATCATTTCTAAATAACTCGCTTGAGCAAGGTATGGTCCCAGATTCCTTCAAAAGGGCTGAAATTATTCCAGTCTTGAAAAAACCGGGCGCTGATCCATCAGTTCTTAGCAACTATCGCCCTATTTCTTTGCTGCCCTATCTGGGTAAGGTCCTAGAGACCCATGCAGCTAACTGCCTGAGCTCCTTTGTTGAACATTTCCAGGTCCTAGACTCCCACCAGCACATTCGACCGAGTCAGTCATCCTTACGGTTATGGATGTGCTCAGGGAGGGGGCGGATTTAGGCATCCCTCAGGCCCTGATTCTCTTGGATCTTTCTGCAGCTGTTTGACACGGTCGATCATGATATTTTGATTGACCGTGTCAGCAATGCCGGAATTCAGGGTCTGGCTCTGGGGTGGCTTTCCTCCTTTCTGAGCAATTGGTCCCAAGCGGTGCGCCTCGCTGGTTTCTCTTCCTAAAAAAGGGATATTACCTGTGGGGTTCCTCAGGGCTCTTCTCTTTCCCCACTCCTTTTCAATCTTTATCTCCTTCCCTTAATTCATTCATTGAGGAAAAAGAATGTTGGAATTTTTAATTATGCAGACGATCTTCAACTGGTGTTTAATATTGATACCTCTGCCTCATCTGAATCCAACGTCCTAGACACGATGGTTTTCATAAGTGACTGGATGAATAACAAACAGTTGAAGCTGAACCCGGATAAAACTGAGCTGATTTTAACGGGAGGGGCAGCAAATCCATGGCACTCTAATTTCTGGCCCCCTAAATTTGGTAATCCCCCCGTGCCTGCTGTCTCTTCCAAGAGTTTGGGGATCATTATTAGTAATGATCTGTCTATGAAGGCTCAGATTAGCTCGGTTGTCTCTGCTGGCTTCTTTCAGTTGTGCAGACTAAAGAAGATCAGTAGATTTCTGAGCAGGGAAGCTATGATTCTGGCCACTCTCGCTCTAGTTATCTCTCGCCTGGATTATGCCAACTCATTGTATGTTGGCATCCCAGTTTACCAACTAAGGCGTCTCCAACTAGTTCAGAACCAGGCGGCCAGGCTGATCGTTTTTCAGCCTAAATGGCATCATGTCAGTCCTCTAATGAAAAGCCTTCATTGGCTTCCAGTGAGCATGCGTTGTGCTTTTAAGATGGGTTGCACCATTTTTAAAGCGCTACATTGCATCGGTCCGGTCTTTATTTCGACCTGTCTGCACCGCTATACCCCATCTCGTAATCTTAGATCCTCTCACCTGAATCTGCTGGAAGTTCCTACAGCTAAGTGAAAAAAGCATGGCGGACTAAGATTCTCCGTTCTTGCTCCACAATTTTGGAACTCCCTTCTGGCGGAGATTAGGTCTTTGACTTCTCTGGCCCAATTCAGGAAACAGCTAAAGACCTGGTTGTTTACTCAAGCATACACTGATTAAAGCAATCCCCCTGTCACTGCCTTGATCCTTCTCTGAGCGCCAAGAAACCGTTGGTGTATGCGCGCTTAATAAATGCTTTTAACATAACATCTCCCACCTCTACACTTTGAGCCTACCACCTTCTTCTCTTCACCCTTTCGCAAACCTCTTTTGTTCTCTTCCTCCCTCCCCTCACTCCTTCTTTCTTCACCACCGTATCTTCACCTTGAAGTCTTTCCTTTTCCTTCTTTTCCTCCTTCCGTCCTCTCTCCAGCTGTGTCTTTAACTGTTTTTTATCTTCTCTCTTTTCTTTCTTCTCTTCCTTATAACGTCTCTCCCTCCGTTGCCTTATCTTTTTATCTCTCTCTTCCCCTCTTCTTGTCCCTTTTTCTCACTCATCCCGTTGCACACCTCTTTATCCTTCTTTTCTGATTTGCTCTCTTCATCCATATAACTTAATTCTTTGCATTTGTCTCTCTACTCCTTTTTAGGACGAGCCTGGGCAGCCCATGCGTGCTCTTCAAGGAATTCTGTATTCCGGTAGGGACTTGAAGCTCCGCCCACTCTCCGCCCATATTTTGAATTGGCTTTTGACATTGTCCACTGTAAACTGAGGCTATTCATTAATCAATAGGCTTAGTAGTTCCTCCTTAATACCGCCTTTTCTAATTTTGTAACCTTCGCATGGTGACACCCCCTTTTACGTATGTTGTTACTAGGTAGACTTTAATTACAGCCTCCAAGCACTATTCCTCAAATAGCTTTATCCTCGCCTAACGTTTTTTTAAATGCTTATAGCACGAGCGCCAAACGCATTTGCAATGCAATAGTTCTTGCATTTACAAGAGTTTAAGCTATTGCCATTGTAAATGACAATGCCTTTTAGGTAGCTGTTTTAAAAACAACACAAAAGTTAAAGGCATTGCCATTTACAATGCCAATAGCTCAAACTCTTGTAAATGTGAGACCTATTGCTTTGCAAATGCTTGTTTACTGAAATATCCCAGTCCCTTTGTCATTCGTTTCTTCTTTAATCGTTCTTTTCCTTTTGTCTCTCACCTCTCCTCTGACGTCCCTTAAGCCCTCTCATCTGTTTGTCTCTCCCTCTCTCTTCCATTTTGTCTCCCTCACTGTCCCCGCCCCCACCATTTCCACCCGCCGCCCCATCACCCTCCATCTTCGCTTTGGGTGAGTCCCTTTTGCTTGTCTCCCTCTTACCCCTCTGAAAGTCTATATTGACATTGAATGTCGCCTTCAGTATTTATTCTTCCCACATACTACTTATTAGAATGTAAAAAATCACTTCTATTTATGAGCGTTCCTTTACGAAGGTATGAATAAACGAAGCCAAACCTGTCTTTTTATTTTGGGCTCAGAAGGACGTTGCTGGTGGCTGGTGCTCAAGTGAGGGCCTCGCCACATCTTTCTTCCCTTTAACAGTATGAGGACAGAGGTCATGGTGGCTGCAGGCAGTCTCCACATACGAGCACTAGCTCCACTAGCCTCCACGCAGAGACTAGCTTACACAGAGGCAACGCTTACCTTATCCTTCCCCCACTTTAAATTGTTCCTGACCACCCAAGGCCCCAGCCACAATGTGCTCCCAAGGGAAACAATTTTTTTTTTATATTGCATACTCGACCGGAAGGTATCAGAGCACTTTACATGAGCACCAACTATACAATACAAAAAGACACATTCATTTTTTTGTAGTCACAAGCAGATTTAGGGATTTGCCTAGAATCACAGGATGTTGAGCTGATGCCAAGACTCATACCTGGTTCCCAGTTCCAAAGTCGGCAGCTCTGGTTATTAAGTCACACCCTGAATAAAGTAATGCAATTTCATAAAACGGGGTAGCCGGAATCAGATACACATTGTTCAATTTAGCTGGGGTAGGCAGGACACTCTTTTCACTATCCTGGCGTACCCAACATAGCCTCCCCTCTTGTTGACTCCACGTTCTGTTGTACCCCTGGCGGCAGCGGACTGACAAGTAGAGGAGGCAATAAATATAAATCGTGCCACAACAAAACACTCCTGACCATGATTAGCATAAAGGCCAATTATTAGGACATGGTTGCAAACTTATTCAACTTTATTCAACGATAACATGAACTTTACAAATAAGGCACATCCCCCATACATCCTGCCGCCACTCGTATCTCACACCAAACTTCCATTCCCCCAAACGTCATACTTTGTTCCATCCCTCCGTACGTTCTTGCCGTCTCCACAGGCTCTCTTTCTTTTATCTCCAAAACACCCTCCCCTGAACTCTCTCCTCATTCGACAAGGTACTGCACGCCGAGTTTTCACCTGAGCTTCGTACTTCTATCGCTCCCCTGACGGTGTGGATAAGCCAGCAAGTGGCTCTCCACCCTCCGCTAAGACTCCCGCCCTGCAACCTGTCCTAACCTTTGCTGATAATGTGGGCTGCCCGTGGTCCACAAAGGAGACCCTCATAAGAGGGCGGCCGCCTTAGTGCCACATGAGGGCACACGAGACAGTCTAGTGTGTGGGACCCCCCTTGAGGGGTCCGAGTGCAGCGTCACTTCCGGTAGGGGATGGGTGGGGATGAGGTATAAGGGCCTCTCCCCACCCACCTGGTGGCCTCTTTGCCGCTGCCCTCGACACCGTTAAGTCGCACCGAGTTGCCACACCATTTTGTTCTTCGCTGGACATGCTGTGGGTTCCTCCGGTTCCCGCTGTCTTGTCCCTGGTCTGGTGTCGGTTGTCTGGTGAGTGTGTGAGCACTCTCGCCCCCCCCAACGCAAGATGTTTCCCCTATCTGTCTGCGGCTCTGACCTCGTGGTTGGAGCCTGGCAGAATGGGTAGAGCTGGGCAGGTGCTCGGGGCCCAGGTCGACACCGAGCCCCCCCTGGCCTGGTGGTGTGTTGCAGGGGAACAGCAGGGGCCGAGAGACCGGGCTGTGTGTGACCTTGGGGCCACGGCTCCCTAGCATGTTTCGTGGGGGGCGGTCGCAGAACAGGAGGGGCACCGGGCGACGTGTGGGTGGACTTGAGTCCCGTCGGCAATGATCAAGGAGGCAGGCCGGTCGAGTACCTTGGGAAGTGTTGGTGGGTATCGACGGGGTCAACTAATTTTGTCCCATGCCGACCCCGGGCTGCCTCGGGGGGTGGCCTGTTTATCCGCTACGGTGAAGCTACTGGTAACCCTTTATAATATATGTATTTACTCGTCGACTTGATCATTAGTGCAGTTTCCCATCTCATCACTAAGAGTGCTGCTCGCCCCGTGGGGCGTGCATGAGCTGTAGCGCATACCTGCAATTTGAACTGCCAAGATGCGGCGAAGCAGTGTTGCGGGTCCCGACTTGAGGGGCAGAAGTTGTGGGCAATGGGTTGCGGAAAGAATTGGGGAGTGTTTGAGTTGAAGAAACCCCTTCCGCCATATCCTCTTCCTCTAGGATAGGGCCTTCTGTTGAATCGGCCAGAAGACTGGCCCCGTCTACCGGCCCTTCCGAAAAGGTTATTAGAGTTAAAAACTCTCTTCATATTCTGATGGGCTTTATCTAGGGCTGTGAACGTAGAGACATATTTCCCTAGAGTCTTAATCAGGTTTTCGCCGAAGAGCAAGCCTTTAGGGTTGACGGATGGCTCTTTGTCTGCTAGATCGCTGAGCTTTGGGCTAATTTTGGTGAGGACCACTCTTCTCCTCTCTGAATTTAGGCTGGCATTTGCGTTGCCTAAGAGAACGAGGGCTCTCTGACTAAGACCTCTAATGAGTTCTGTGTCAAGGGGAGTGCCATTAGTATGGCTTTCTTCCGAGCTATCGATGATTCTTGCAAGTGGGCCCAGGATGTCAAGGACCCTATCTTGGCAGCCTTTTAGAGATCTCTCCATACCTTTTCTAGGGTCTCTTCCCAGTTTGAAGAGGTACTTTATGAGTTCTGGGTCGAGATTTGGGGTTTGAGAGGCTTTATCTCCAATGGAGGGTCGGCAACATTCCGCTCTTAGTAGGTTTCGAGCGTCCCTGTCAAGCGGGTTTCTTAGCCATTTATTTATGAATTTACTCACGTGATCGTGAGGGATCCATTCTGAGCTCCTCAGATGTTTGATGTTGAGAGGAGAGAACATCTCTTGACCTAGAGGGTCTAAGATGGTATCTTTAGAGGAGTGAGTGAGGTCATCATCTAGAGAAGTGAACTCAAGATCGTCCTGGTCTAGGTCTAGGACATATTCGTCGGGTGAATCAGAGGCCTCATCGAAATAGAGATCATCATCATCAATATTCTTAATGAGGTTATCGTTTTGAGCACTTGGATATTTTGTGCCGCAGGGGACACATTGATATTTTGTGCCGCTGAGGACACCTTTATGCATTGTGCCGCTGGGGACACCTTTATATGTTGTGCCGCTAGGGACACCCAGGGAAAAGGAGGTATGATGACCTCTTGTAAAAGTAGAGGTACTAGGACCTCCAGTGCTCTTCGGGGAAAACTCTATGTTTTTACATTTTCTTGCTCTTTTTCCCTTTGTATGAGTGAGATCTTCGTTAGTATGTTGGTCTGGGGGGTTGATGTCTTCATCAGAGAGGAAGGATCTTTTAGAAGTAATAACCTTAGACAAGGTTTCCAACATACAGGATCTCATTTCCTCGTGGATGATGTCTTTAAAGGTCTCATTGTTAAAATTGGGGGTAGGAGCGCTAGCCTCTGCTTCGTCTGAGTCTAAATCAGACATGATAGGTGGAGCAGGGGCGAAAGGTGAGTCGATTATATATATTCTTTTTTTTTTTTTTGTATTAATTATATATTTAAATCTCACTTTTCTCTCACTCCTCTCTCTTTTTTTTTTTTTTTAGGTAAAGGTAAGGGTTAATAAATAAGCGTATGACGCTATAGCTGGAACTGGATAAGTTAAAATATTCCTCCTCTGCCCAGAAAACTTTTTTAAGCAAGGTAAAAAATCACGAACTGATCAGCTGTTTAACCGTCCTCCTCCGGTGATTGTAATGCGCTCGAGCGCGATCACTGGAGGTTATTTCTACATTGGTTGCCATGGTGCCATGACGCGTGAAAGGCTGTCTGAAGGGCAGGGGGAGGATTCGAGAAATGTTCCCTGGCAACGCGACGACGTTAGCGTCGCGTTGCCAAGGTTCATTCCTCCGATCTGGGTGCGTCGACGAAAACGGGGAAACTTTGCCAAAAAACACGCCGGACTTGTGGGGGAAAACGAGGTCGGGTAGGGAGCACTAAGAGTCCAACTAAACAGCGGATCGACGTGTGGTCGTGATCCCACCTCCGTAAATTGGAGGTGAGGAGGCGGAAACGAAGGGAAGGGATGGGGCGCGAGTCCCAAAGAAAAAGTAACGGATGTGAGAGAAAGCGTCCAAAGGGCACAGTGGTGGAATATAAGGGAACGAATAACCCAGTACATAAGAATATAGCGGAAAATGTAGTAAGGTACAATAAAATGCTATGTACAATAATATACTATGTACAACAGTTAAAATACATGAAATAACGGCCAAACAAATTAGTAAATATCAAAAGGATAGAGCATAGACGAGTTAGATAAGGAATGTAAAGGAGAACTTATCTGCCTGGAGCCGCATTTAAAAGAGGCTGAATGCTGTGGGCTCATGCCTTTTATTATTGTTAACGTTCTATTTGGATCACTTCCTTTGTGATGTATGCGGCTGCTTGGTGACGCATTAAAAGTGTTAAGCATAATGGTAGCCTCCGGTCTTGTAATGAAATCCTCATTGGCTTTTGTGACATTCCCTGGAGACTGATTTACATACTTGTATGATTCATTGTTTCTGTATAATGTGTGCGTGGTGTAAAGTACTGACACACACTACACTGATATGAGTAGCGCTATACAACAAATGAAATGCATATGAGAGGGGCTACGTAAAGATAAGGGGCACTGCTTGAGGGTGGCAGTGAGGGAATCCGAGGAGGAGGTCAATAGGGGAGGGGCTATGGAGCGATGAGGGGCACTGTTGGAGGGTGGCAGTGAGGGAATCTGAGGAAGAGGTCATGGGGTGGAGGAGGGAGCTAGGGAGAGATGAGGGGCACTGCTGGAGGGTAGCAGTGAGGGAGTCTGAGGAGGAGGTCATGAGGGGGATGGGCTACAGAGAGATGAGGGGCACTAGTGGAGGGTGGCAGTGAGGGAATCCGAGTAGGAGGTCAATAGGGGGGGCCATGGAGGGATGTGGGGCACTGTTGGAAGGTGGTAGTAAAGGTTATTTACGGAGAAAGAGGTTATTGGTGTGGCGCCAAAAAAGACTTTCGCATCAGCGCTGAAGCCGGCCCTGTCATGGCCTTTCTATTTTTGTTTATATAATTAGCAGTCGGGTCATAAGGGCTACTGTGGAACATACTTTGAAGTGCGTGCTAATTATATTTACCACTATATTCAATGTTTTAAGTTTGAAGGTGATTTTACTAATGTTTTTACCAGGAAAAATTAAAGTGGAGCCCGATACCTGTTTTGGGCCCCAGAGCTGTGAGATAAGGTGCACTGGAGAGGAGTAGTGGATAATCAAGCCTGTAAGGGGGTGCGTTGCAGAGTCCGGGGTCAGGTGGAGGTAATAATGAAGAGGGATTCTCCCTGAAGACTCGCACAGAGGAAGTCTGAGTAGAGTCACTTGCCTGATACTCCCACCTCAGAAACCTCCTCTTCCCATCAAAGGAACATTACATGGAAAAACCACTTTTTGAGAGTGATAATATTTAGAAAGAGATTTGGAAAAGAGTGCGTTTTACTGGGCCTTGTAAAACTAAGAAGAGATAAAGGAGGGCCCTTAAGCAGGCCTGCCTAGACATATATGCGACAAATCCAGCCCGCAGTGGCCCACCCAAATGCACCCTTGGCCCACCCAAATAAAAATGTTCCCCACCCATGTCCTGTTTTCCCAGCAGGACTAGTCTGTGACCTGCTTTCCCTGGGGGCCATCAATGCCATGCTGAGACTGAGCGCCTTGAGCAAAGTAATACAAATGCAGAGAGGAGCTCTAATTGCGTGACTAATGCCTTTCAGGCCGTTAACTGAAATGCATTGGTGCGTGAGACGTGGCAGGGTTGAATTGGTCCCATTGGTAATTTGTTTCTAATGTCACCACAGCCTGAATTATGGGCCGCATTACTAGTGTACTCGTAACAACAAATACCCCCGAAATGCTAGTCATTTTACATGCGACATACCACATACCTTTCTATAGACACAGACTTCACCTTCCTACCTCTGTGGTCATGTAGCACCTTGATGACGCAATATTCTGAGAGCGGTAATAAACCCCCCGAACAGTGGTACATTTTGTTCTGCTCGAAAAGCACCTTATCTGGCAATTACTAGGACAGCTAGGCTAATGGAACTCGAAACTTTTATTGATTCAACATCAACCCGTGGCACATCGCCGCTGCGCGGCCGCCATTTTTATGGCGTCACCCGGCCGTGTCTCCGTGACTGGTTCAATGCGCGCTTGCATCAGGTCCATCGCGCGCCAGCTAAAGGAGGGATTTGTTCAATACTGCAGCTCCCTCGTCACGAAGGAAAATATCATTTGTTCTAAACTGTTGCTGATCGCTCACCCTGAAACATGCTGCAAATATGAATGGCCCCATTAGCGATAACAAGCAGGTCGGTGCTTTGCGACGCAAGCATCTCTTTTTTTAAACCAAGGACAGCTCCCCTGCCTGAAGCACCCTTTTTTTCTTGGAGCTCTAACCATGAAAATTAAAGATACACGTGGCAATAAAACATAAATATTTTGTAATTGAAAATCGTTTTATTTTTTATAGCGAAATGTTCACAATTACATGTTATTTTTTTTTATCACTGTATTGCACAGGGCTCCATATATTTATCTGATTTTACGACAATACATAATTCATATTCTGAATATTTGTTAAGTACACTGAATCACAATGAACAAGAAAACGCAGCAGTGTTTACACACATTTTTTTTTACATTTCGTTGCATTTTAATATAGCACAAACTCGACCCAAAGGTATCAGAGAGCTTTACATGAGCACCAGTTACATTACAGAGGGGCACAATTTTTTTATGCACGGGGATATTAAGTGATTAGTCCAGAATCATAAGATATTTGAACTTCCGGCTAGACTCAAACCCAGTTCCCCAGCTTCAAAGTTGGCTGCCCTAGCCATTAAGCCACATATTTTATTACTAAAAAACATCACGTTGGTCCACTTTTTGAGCACTTCCTTGGGGAAGCAGAAGTGACATCACATAGCCTTTGACCCCAGTGCTATCACACGGCTTACCCTTGCCTCTCGCTCTCAACAGCCTTCTATTTGCTGCTGGGGTGCCTGGAGGATTCTAAGGGGAGGAGTCTTGAGATATCACACAGGGTTTGTAGGACTTTGTTTACTTTCTGTTCCTGCTGGTGGTCTTACAACCCCAGATACAGGGGTAGAGAAGGTGCTGGCATACCAAAGGGCTGGATATTGGTGGCTACTGTTACACTTGACTACCCCTGCTTGACGTCTGTGGGTACATTATCGCGAACAGCCAACTGGTAATATGAGACCAAACGTAGCCATTTCAACCAGTATGTAAAGAATACCTCCACATAACTTGGCCCAGGGATTCCTGGATTTCAGGGTCACATAGACAGAATTCCAACCTTCTGTCTTTGAGTCTTGTCTGCCCTTCAAGGTCTTTCAAGGTCTTAAACTAGACTGTGCTGGTGTCAGTTTTAGAGCAATTCGTATGAATTTGCCGTTCAGCGTAAAGTTAAGGTAAGCAGCTGAAAAATTGGGATTTAGGTGATTGCTTATTGTTTGGAGGAACAGCTGATGCACTGTGAATTGGTGGATCTCCACTCCTGCCAGTTCCAACTTGTCCAGCCACATTTAGAGGTGGGGGAACTTCGGCTGATTGGAAATGCTTTGTGCAAAAACAACAATTGATGGACAGAATACAGAACAATGTCATACATTCACCCCAGAGCCGAGATCTGGGCCTAAATCCATCGTTTTTTTGCTCACCATGCCATTCCAGTTTGAACCCAGCCATATGCAAATCAGTCTTGACACTGTGCCCAATGGGAACAGTTATGTTATGTTAATAGGAGCTTATAAAGCGCGCGGTCACCGATAGGTTTCATGGCGCTAATTGTGTGATGTGTTGCGGCGGGACGGGCTAAGCGTGGATTTGCAAGTACAGCCAGGTCTTGAGTCCAGCCCGAACTGCCAGGTCAGGTCCTCCCTGGACTGGAAACAAGCATCTTAGGACCGGTTTTAGGGTTTCACCCCTCATCAGCCAGGATAGCTTGACTCCAGTGACATGGAGAGCACAGGACTCACTGTGCCACTGGATTCAAGCTATCCTGGCTGATGAGGGGTGAAACCCCGATACTGATCCTAGGATACTTGTTTCTGGTCCAGGGAAGACCTGGCTTGGTAGTTCGGGCTGGACTGTTCCCATGAGGCACAGGGTCAAGACTGATTTGCATATGGCCAGATCTAAACTGAGGTGGAATGGTGAGCAAAAGAATGATGGATTTGACCCAGATCTCTTGACTGGGGGTGAATGTTTTGATTTGTTCTGCATTCCGCCCATCAACTGTGTGTCTTTTGCTTTCTCGCCCGAAATGCTTTGTGGCAACCCTGATCCAGATTTTTCCTTTCTAGGTCCAGCCTGCAGCACATGGTGGGTCTGGGGAGGAAAAATGAAAAGAGGCCCCCTGATGCAGGAACAAAACTCCCTGCATGTAAGTGACACTGATTTTTTTTGTACTTCAGAATTCTACACTTGTTTTGGTTTTCCTTTCTGAACCACACACGAAAAAAGAAAATGCCAGACGGAAGGTTTCATATGCCGGCTGGGCAGGTGGCATTACGTGGCGGTTCTCTGGCATTACCTTTTTGATGATGAAACTGCTCTTGCTGTCCAGGTGGAAGCACAAAAATGCCTGCTGAGAAGGTGAGCAACCCAGGCAATTCGTTGATCATTCACTAGGGTCCAAATGACCCTCTTGAATTCTCAGCCAGCAGATAAAGTTTAATACTTTCCTTGCATCTGTCGCTTTCACTGCAGATTACCTCATTTATAAGTGTGTGGTAATGGGAAACCTGCATAAAATCGTTGGATTTTCCAACCACCCCACTCTCAGTTGCTGCCTTATCTAGAAATGGGAGAACATCTTACACATGAGACTGTCATCACTTCTCTTTTGAGAGAATGCCACATCTGCGCCTATATTAGACACCATGGTATGGCCACAATTTTATTTACTGTGGGAATTGGCTCCACTGGTGGTGCGGCTACACCACCTGGATCATTCTGCAGCGGGGTATGTAGCAGGATAGCCATATCCAACCCTACTGTTTGCTCTTCCTGTAGATCAACTTGTATAAAAAGCTGGATTGAACTGTAGGATAAAGGAATTCAAGACAGAACACAAAAAGTCCGGATTTACAATATTGTAAATCTGAATTGCAGGTCTTTGACCTTATGTAGGTGCAGATTTGCAATTTTCAAGAATTCACTAAACTTTCCAGAGGTACACCTTAAAGCTGAGATATTCATGCAATTCCAAGTAAACCAATGGAAAGCCTTTGTCAAGTTCTGTTTATGACACTGTTTCAGTGCAAAAACCGGGGAAATAGAAAGAGCACAGCTGTCCTCCCTGCATCGCAGACCCGCCATCACACTAACTCATTCACACACTCATTCATTGGTGGGGTCCATAACACCAATCACTCGCACGTTCTTTTTACAGGTCTGCACACAGGAGGGGAAAAGATGCGCTGGACATGTGGGTGGGGATACCTTATAACCTATAGGGAAAGAAAAGTTATCTTACACTATATACATTAACATTCGCCACCTATAGATTCCTAATCCTAAACATCAAGGGGCTCCGCCCACTTGCTCGATCAGACCAATTAGTTGGATTGGTTGATGGTGATTTAGAACCAGCTATAACACATTTAAGACTCAGAATCCTTATTCTCTTTAACGAAGAACCACAAACTCATTATTTTTGTATCTATATTTGTTTATGTAAAATTTAATTAATATTAGCATTTGTCTCTTCAAAAGTTTAGAATTTCTAGATCAATTTAATCATATCATATCACAGAACATCATATTTACCTATTCTGACTATCTGGATTTTTGCCAATACATAGGCTCTGCATAATCTAATTTTGTCGTTAATTTGTCCAAAAGGCAGGCCAGATCTCAAAGTCCGAAAGTTCTTTGCTCAGCACGTTACAGTCCCAAAGATCGTCAGAGGACCAGAAATCGTGCCAGCATTCGTCATCGTCTGTGGAGTCAAAGAGGGTGCGCAGTCATAGTAACCGCCGAATGTGTAAACTGCATCGCATCTAGCCCCTCCCTATTCTGCTACTCTTTTTATAATAAATTTCGGGATAACATGAAACATTTTTGGGCGGAGAAAGATTTCTATTGGTTGGGGGAAAACGTCCGATTTTAAGACAGTCTAGGTTCACATGGATTTTGCTGATATGTTTCCGGTGATGAACCAATTCCGATTGTTGCAAAGTTTCTAAAATGTCCATTGTTCATTTATACCAGTTTCTGGTTCTCCGGGGTCTTTGGCAGTCCACCAATAACCTATCCTTGACAGGAACGGCGTGTACAGAGGTCGTTAGGAAGTGCCATCCGAGTCTGCGCAATAAACTTCGCGCCTCATGAGACGTTGGCCACTTCTGAACTCGTTTTCTGCTGCCATGTTTCGATAGGCCCAAATGTCAACTTAAGCGAAACAAACACAAAAGAGTAATTAATACAAAGAAATGATGCTGCTAATGTTATACCCTTACTAATCCCTTTATGTATTAGTATTTTCCTAGCATATAGTGACATTTAAAGCAGTATATTCACCTTTTCGGTCCTCCACGAAGATGCAGACGTCACAAAAGCACATAAATCATACGATATCTAATTACCATATATACTACAATTAATATGCGTACGTATTTTAGTTATAGGGTTATTTTGCCATACAAATAGCAAGTTTCCCCGTGTAATTTGTGTATGCAAATTAGTTAATTTTAATATATCACAGCACACAATTAGTATTTTATAATAAGTAGGTTATTCAATTAATACTTTCATGCAAAATAGAAGGAGGTATACAACATTTTGTACTACCTGCTCCATCAATCCCCCCTTTGGTGATTTTTAACATCACCACACTACCTTGAAATTTTGAAAAAATTTAGTAAAAGAAATTATTTCACTTCTTTTAATTATTTTGTTAGTTCACATAACTGTTTCACCTGTCTCTTCTTCTCTTGTTCTTCTATACATATTGTCTTTCCACTCTTCTAATTCTATTTCTTCAAATTCTCTCTCTTTCTTTTCTTTCTTTCTCTTTGTTTCTTACAGTTTCTCTTTTTATGTGTTTTCGTAATTTCCTTTTCTTGCTACATAAACATCCTAGTCTTAGAATTAATACTAAAATAATCACACATGTTACTGGAAATAATATCTTACCAATAAGGGTACTACCTAGCTTAAGTAAAAAGTTCTTAATAGTAGAAAACTTTTTCCCAATCTTTTCCCAAATACCTTCAGCCTCCAGTGGAACAATTTCTTCATGCAAATCAGTTATATTCTTAATGTATGTCTTCAAATCTTGACTTTCGTCAGGAATGTAATTACAACAATGTTGAACTTTCAGCATTCCACAGACTCCACCCTCTTTTGCCAAAATTATATCAAGGGCAAGTCGATTTTGCATTACCATGGCACGCATGGCAACCATTTCGGTATTTACCAATAAAAATCCTCCAGCGGTGCTTGTTGACAAGCGATCCACTACTGTTGATAGCTTTCTAATTTTGTGTGCATTCAAAGATATTCCCACTGCTGGTATCAATGCTCCGAAAATGTCTCCTACAATATCTGACCAAGATTCTCTTTTTCTACGTGTTAATTGACTACCTAACTCATGTGCACCATCTTTTCCTCTTCCCACATGGAATATCTTTGGGAAAACCAGGCCTAGATAACATGTGCCATACCAATGATCTGGTAATCGATAATATGCTTTGTTCCCGCAGATAAAATATAATGCAGGGAAAACTGGATCATTTCCTCTTTTAAATCCCCATCCTCCCATGATTCTATAAGTATCATGGCAATCACTGGTGCCTACAAAATAATTATCATATGCAGTTTGATTCCTTCTAATACACAACTTTCCTTTCTGAGGCCAATCTAGAGCAATTGTTGGACTAGCTTCTCCTTTCAAATGTTTTTCTCTTTCAACATCCCAGACTGTCTTTTCTTCCTTTCCCTCAGGTACTTTCCTTTGCATTTTTAATCTCCTTTCTTCAACCATATCCAAGAAAATCTTCTCCTCCTTCTTTAAACTGCAAGTTAGATTATTTCTAAATATTGATTCTAATGTTAATTCTTTAGTTTCTAAGAAAAATTCACCTAACACTTTCGCAGGTTTTACTTTATTCAACTTGTTAATTACAGGTACTTGTGAAAATACATTATCTACATCTAAAAAATAATATTCTAATTTCCCTATTTTGTAAAACAAACTTGCTATTACACTACATGTTATTCCATATGTTACTGGGAGGTGATGGTAAGTCACTCCCTCAGATACAGACGCCGGCAACTGCATGCAGACGTAGCAATCCCTCACGTCCATCGTCTTCACATATTCGTATAGTAATTTTGAAAATACATTGTTAGAAAAATCAGTTATAGACCTATCTTTATGTAAGTAATTTCTATCTATTTTAGTCAGATCTACCTTCTGAATCTTTTCTACATTAGTTTTATTCTCACTATGTCCTTCTATTGTTTCTAGTGTAATCTTAAATGAAAACATTAGTGCTAACGTACTCCACAGAAGCATTAGTAATCCTGTACAACAACAACACATTTTGAACCATCTTCTAAGGAACACACATTTAGATTTTCTATTTTCTGTGTTTTAACTCTCAGGACCACTCCTGGTACAGTCACCTTTAGATGCCCTTGGCTGTCTGCCTCTTCTTTTATTTCATGCAGTGCCACATATGACCATTCTGGCGATTTATACTTCTGGTTAGGTTTTCTCGTTCTCTTATTTTCTTCTGCTGTTGTTTGTTCCACGTCTTTCAATTTCTCTTGGCTAGACACTTCATTCACCTGTTCAGTCCTAGATGAATTTACTCGTGTCAATCTGTATCTTAATCTCTTTATCTTGTTAGGCCAAATTTCATCTCTTGCTGGCCTTTTCAACTTACTTCATTTTTCATTTTTCTCTGTTCTCCATGCTCTCTTTCTCAGGACCTCCTGGTACCTCTTCATCACTGTCTTCTGATTCAGTTCCAACGTGACTTTTACCTTCAGTAGTTCCTCTTTCCACCACTTCTTCTTTATTACCTACTTCTGTCCCTCCTCGTGGTTCTTCCACATAATCTTCCTGCTGACTAACCGTCCCTTCCTCTAACTGGATGTGTGAATTCCCTACAGCTCCTCGGGGGTCTTCCGCAAAAATCTTTCCCTCACTCTCTGTATCTGGTACCTTACCATCTAATTTTATTACTTCAGGTGGAATTTCTCTTGAACTTTCATTCGGGACAGTCTTATCAAAAATTTCTTTTACAGTCTCTTCACTGTTTTTAATCTTTCTCTTTTGTGCTTGGACAGGTTCGGTGTCTGAATCTGAGCTGGTGTCAGAAATCTGTAACTTTCTTCTTAAAGGAAGATTCTCTGATGCAATAGCTGGCCTTTGTTCTGGTTCCCCCCTTTCAGGAGTTTGTCTCGTTCTTATTTCTTCAATATCTGATTCAGAGCTTGTATCTGATTCTTCAAAGTATTCTCCTTCCTTGTTATCCACGGGATTTGGAATTCGCAAGGTGTGACTAGCATGAATCCAGTTCTTTACTCCTGCATATTTTAGTGCTGTTGTCGTAGTCAAGATCACCTGACGTGGTTTTCCCCAATATGGGACCAAACAGTTTCATCTTCTGTGCACTTTTATTCTTACCCAGTCCCCCGGGCTCAAATCATGAGCTGGCTTCTTTTCAAGAGTGGTGGCATCCGATCCAACCTGATGGAACACAGAATGAACGGAATCAGCCAACCACTTGCAATAATCCAACACCAAGTCATCAGTTATAGGCCATAGCTTGTTGACTGGTATGAAAACATGTCGCATTGCTCTTCCCATGACAATTTCATGGGGACTCACACCTGTATTCCTATCTGGAATTGATCTAATAGTCATGAGTACCAGAGGCAAGACATCAGGCCATTTCAAACCTGTGGCTAAACACATCTTTCCCAGCCTGTTTTTAATGGTGCCATTTACTTGTTCCACCACATCAGAAGCCTCTGGGCGATAGGCACAATGCAGTTTCTGTTGTGCATTCAATGCTTCACAAATTAACTTCATGATTTCATTATGAAAATGTTTTCCTCTATCTGACTCAATTGTGACTGGAAAACCAAACCTAGGAATGAACTCTCTCAGTAATAGCTTGGCTATTGTGATTCCATCACTTCTTCTCGGTGGGTATGCTTCCACCCATCGTGAAAACAGACTAACCATCACTAAAACATACCTCAACCTGTTACAGGGGGGCATTTCAATGAAGTCAATCTGCATCTTGGTGAAAGGCCCTCCTTCTCGACCTATCGTTCCCAGACTTACCACTGTTTTTCTTCCAGGATTGAACTGCTGACATATAAGACATCTCTGACAAAGACTTTCAGCTACAAGTCTAAATTTTGCGTTGTACCGTGTCTGTTTAAAAAGTCTGATCATTGCATCTCTTCCTACATGTGCTTGTCCATGATACATCCGTGCCATGGCAGACACCATGCTATCAGGCATAACTGGTCTTCCATCCCGATATATCCACACATGATCTGTTTCCCGTGGTGCACATCCTGCTTTTACCCACTGTCTCATTTCCTCATCTCCTGCTTCTTCCTGCAACTGCCTTACTTCCTCCCATGTATTCACAGTGTTAGTAAACAACAAGGGACATGAATTAATTTCTCTTTCTCTTCCCCTATTTATGGAATTCTGATTTTGTGCGCAATATTGAGCCATATCGTTGGCAAACTGATTGCCAGCCGATACATAATCATTGGACTTTGTGTGGGCTGCACACTTCACCTCAAGCAATTTTCCAACCACTTCAGCATTCCTTATAGGAGTGCCACTCGATGTCAAAAATCCTCTTTGTGACCAAATTTGGCCAAAATCATGCACTACACCGAAGCCATATTGACTATCGGTTATCACAGTCACTCTCACATTCTTTCCCAACTTACATGCTCTTGTTAAGGCAAATAGTTCAGCATCTTGGGCTGATTTTACTCCTTTCAGACACGATGCTTCCAGTACAGCTACTACTGTGCATACTGCATATGCTGCACTTAGAATTCCCTCATCTGTTCTTAAGCATGATCCATTCACAAACATCACATAGTCACTTTCTGTCAAAGGTACATCTTTTATATCAGGTCGGGGTTTGGTACAGAAGTCAAGCACTTCCAAACAGTCATGATCCACATCATCTCTGACTTCCAGCATTCTCAGCATCAGGCAGTAACGTTGAAGGATTCACATTCAGACATCTCACCAGGCTTACATTTCTTGCACCTAGGATGACTTTCTCATATTTAGTCAGGCGACTGTGCGTCATGAACTGGGTACGGCTCCTTGTTAAAAGGATTGCCACATCATGTGGTACAAACACTCTCACAGGATATCCCATCACAATTCCTTCACTTTGTTCCAAACTCTTGCAAGTGGCTGCTACAGCTTTCAGACAACCTGGCAATGCTTCAGCTACAGGGTCTAATATAGCTGAGAAATATGCAATTGGTCTCCTTAGTTTTCCATGTTTCTGTATTAATACAGAAAGTGCACATCAATTTCTTTCGCTGCAATAGAGTTCAAATTCCTTTTCATAATCAGGCATACCAAGTGCTGGTGCTTCACACAAACTGTGCCTCAATTGTTTAAAAGCCGCTAATTCCTCTTTATTTAACTCAATGGGGTCTTTTACATCACTTCTCGTCAAGCGTACCAAAGGTTTTGCAATCAGGGAAAAGTTACTTATCCACTGACGACAATGTCCAACCATTCCAAGAAACATTCTCACTTCTCTTTGCGTCATTGGGGCTCTCATTCCTTTTATTATCTTGATTCTATCTGCAGTTAATTTTCTCAGTCCCTTTTCGATTTTATGGCCTAAATATTGTACTTCTTTCTGACAGAATTGCAATTTCGATGGGGATACTTTAAGTCCTCCATCTGCCAAATGATTCAGCAGTGCAATGGTATCCACTACACACGCTTCTCTAGTTCTTGATGACACAAGCAGATAATCTATATATTGTACCAGAACTGAACTTTCAGGCATTTTTAAATCTTCTAGAGACTTTTTCAATATCTGATTGAATATTGAGGGACTCTCTGTGTACCCCTGTGGAATTCTGCACTATGCCAAGATACGTTTGCCAAATCGGAACGCAAAAATTTGTTGACTATCATGATATCAATGGGATGGAAAAGAAAGTATGACACAAGTCAATTACTGTATACCATTCTGCATCATGAGGAATCTGATGCTAAATCTCAGATGGATTTGGTGCAATGGGACAGCATGACACAACAATTTTGTTTATTTTCCTCAGGTCTTGTACTATTCTAAATGTTCCATTAGGCTTTTTCAGGCCCATAATTGGTGAATTACATGGACTGCTCATTATTTCTCTCAGAATACCTTGTTTGATCATTCTGTCTATTATAGGAGTAACACAAAGAACACCAAGTTATATTTTTTATGCTTCTATTTATTGTATTTTTATATTTTCATTTTTTCTTTATATAAACATGATAGAATTTTTTACATATAAATCAATTTTCATAAATAACATCATCACTATATTTTACACATTATTCATGTCAGTTCATTACTACAAAGTTGTAGGATCTACAAAGAGACTTGGTTAGACCAAGTCTCTTTGTAGATCCTACAACTTTTTGTATTAGCTCCCTCTTGGGGGCCATTAGGACTACATATCACTAACAATGTGTTAATTGGGACAACTATTGAGATATATGTGCAAGGGGTGTCTGGTATGTGTTTGTATGAATGAAGAGTTTGTATGTGCAGTGTTCTTCTCCCTGGGTTTTGTTTTAGTCATGACTTGGAATAATATCTTTGTAGTAATGAACTGACATGAATAATGTGTAAAATATAGTGATGATGTTATTTATGAAAATTGATTTATATGTAAAAAATTCTATCATGTTTATATAAAGAAAAAATGAAAATATAAAAATACAATAAATAGAAGTATAAATAATATAACTTGGTGTTCTTTGTGTGCTAGCCCATGTTTAGTAGAATTTTATGTTAAAAAAAATGTGTTTTTTAATCATATATAGGAAATTGAAATATAGGTCGAGAGGGAGCACTATTTGTTAGGTTGCTTTTGTCTTCCCCTTTTCTCCCTGACCTTTTGGAAAAGCAATTCGTACAAAGGGGGTCCCAATATTTTCTGCATTATTATAGGAGTAACTCCTTCAATTATCTCGTGTGTCAATTTGTACTGGGGAATATTTGGGTAACTTATTCCTTCTTGTATAGCAACTTTTACAGGATCTTCATTTTTCATTAATCCCACATCTTCTCCTGTGAAATCCCATACCTCCGCCTTTACTGTCTTTTTCAGCTCTTGAGGCAGCTCTTCGGGGTTAAATACAGGAAATGCCTCGGTAATCTCAGGTTCCATATTAGCCATAGTCATTTTATACAGTACATCTTCATCTGGAGTCTCAAATGCTATACCATTGGGAGTACAAAATATAGTGCAATTCATCTTGCACAGCAAATCTCTCCCTAACAAATTTACAGGGCTTGAATCGCACACGACAAAGCGGTGCATTTCAGAAAATTTCCCTATGTTAATTTCTACTGGATCAGTAAGATACGTTTTTATCTGTCTGTTGGATACTCCAACTACTTGGATTGTTTAGTCCGAGAGAGGAAGATTTTTAACATCAGCTGACCTAACAGTTGAACGAGTAGCACCAGTATCTACTAGGAAAGTAATGTTTTCGTCATTTACCTTTCCATCCACAAATGGGCCTGTCTGGTCTACTTCTAGAGTTGCGCCAAGTACGCACTCCTCTTCCTCCCCTCGGCACCATCAATAACCTTCTTCTGACTCACTCTCATCGCGTTGTAGCCAATACTACGAAACAGCACTAGCGCGCGGCAGCTTAGTTACCTGTTCTTCGTTGTAGAATCCTGTCTCATTACTGTATTTCTGATGATTTACGCCCTGTGGAAAGGCGGTTTTGGCACCTGATTCTGTTGGGGAACAACCTGCTGCTGTTGCTGCGGTTGACAACTCACCTCTTTCTGCACCTGCGAATTCAATGATGCATTATCACCATTAGCACTCGGGGGAAATTTACACTCGGATTTCCAATGCCCCATTCTTCCGCAATTATGACATGGCCATTTCTTTTTGGCTTCATCTATATTAAATTGTCCTTTCCCTTTTCCAATATTACATTTTGGTTTCATGCCCGTACCAGTTGCTTGTTCAATCACTTGAGCTTCCTGTCTTTCTGCTACTTTTACCTGAGCCCACATGGCTTTTTTTTAAAATTTACGCTGCTTTGCTTCAATTTCATCGCCAAAATATTTTGTATGTCTTAGTACTTCGTCTATCTTTTTATTTTGCCAATCAACTGTATGCTGTTTAATCATTTCACTTACTTCAGGTCGCAATCCATACACAAATCGATATACAAAATGACTCAAATCCTTTTCACTCAGGTTTTCATCACCACTATACTGCTTAAAGGCAAGAGTCAGCCTTTCATAGTAAGCGTGTACCGATTCTTTCGCTTCTTGATGAGTTCTATCAATTTTTACCCAATCAGCTTCTTTAGGAGGTACTTTATTTTTCAGAAAGGTAATTACTTGTTCATATTTTCTCATTACTTCTGGATCAGGGGCACCTGTTTTTGGATCTCTAGGGTATTCTTGTGTAGGCCAGCTAATTATTACCTTGCACTCTGTCCATAAATCTGCAGGTACTATTATGTCAAAAAGACTGTTCAAATCAATCCATAGAACTTTTGATAATTTTGCGAACCTGTCTACCTGCCTGTACCACTCAACTGGCTTTCGCGCAGTCATGGAAAATCATTGGTAAATGACAAAATATCTTGTCTAGTCCAGGGGACATGTACATAGCCTCCAACTGGAATCTCTCTCATGGGACATTCACTTACTACTTTTTCCTTTTCTCTTACTGTGTAAGCTGTAAACGTTTTATCCGTGGCATCATCTCGTTTTCGAAACCATCTACTCTTCCATTTGTCTACATCGCCCCATTTTCTCAGTAATATGATTACATCTTTAATCTGAATTATTCGTCCTGTCGTGTTTAAATTTTCAATTTCTTATTCAGAAAACTCTACTCTATATGGCTTTTGTAATGACTTTACCTTTTCAAAATCAATACCCATTTCATTTGCCACTTCTTCAAGTCTTTCATGTAAATTTCTGGCTCTCCATGTTATGCTTTTGCATACGAACATTAATTCTTCATCCTGATAACTTTTTAATTTTTCTGTAGGAATAGTCCCCACTAATAATTCTTCTAATACTATTTTTAATTTGGACACATCTAAAGGTTTAGGCTCAGCATCTTTTTGTTGTAAACTTCTTAGCCAATCACTTAATTCATCAGAAGTAGGACCTACAGAAATCAATTCATTTCGTGTCTGTTCTAATCCTTTTGGTGATCCTGGTACTGACTCTGTCGTCATTATTTCTCTATTTACTAAACTCTGATTTACTGTCAAATTTTTAGGAGTACTTTGTTCAGAAATTCCTACCGTTTGTCACCACAAATTTCTCTGGTATTTCGTCTTTGTATTTCATTTTCTCTGTTTCCATTGTAAGGAATCGTCAGACAATGCTCACTATCCTTCTGTTTATCCAAAATCGGCATTACAGGTCCTATTGTTACAGGTACAGTTACTGCTTCCATATTTTTAGTTAGTTCTCTAATCTTCTCAGTCAATTCTAAAGTAGTTCTAGCTAATTCAGCTGAATTTTCATTAGCCATTTTACTAACTTGAGTATTTTCTGTTTCTCTAAAAGGATAATTTCTTCCTGCCTCATGTGGTACTGTTTCAAATTGTATATTCTGTGGTGATTCTTTTACTGGGGCGCTCGGTGTCAATGTGGAATTTGGTTGATATGGGGGTGGATTTTTATAAAACATGTCCTCAAGCACATCATCCTCCGACTCATGCACACCATACTTATAACCTTCTGATCCTGTGTTATTTCTCCTTTCCGTACATTTTCTACTAGTGGTTTCCTCCACATTTCTCATAGGAAACAACCCATCAGTCATATTTGCACTTCGCCATCTCTTCATTCTATCATCATGATTTTCTTGTCCATACGATCTACCAAACATATATCTATACCTTCCGCCACTTCGTTGTCGTTCTCTGTCATACATCTCATCTTCCCATTCTGTTAATGCTTCAAACTGTGTAGGTCTAGGTCTAGGTTCTAATTTCATCATTCTTTCTCTCAGATTTCTCAAAACCACTAAATTAAATGAACCATGTTCTGGAAATGCCAAAACTCCATCATCTTTTGTATATTTTGCCCAATTGTCTAACCAAATACATGTATGATATCCATATTTCGTAATCATAAAAGATGCGGGTGATTTCTCTGGAGGGAGCAACTGTCCCTCTCTAGTCACAATCGGTTTGTCCTTTTTAAATAAGTTCTTGATTTTACCGAACCAGGACTTTTTCTCCTTCTCTGGTGGATCGTAATATAGAATATTCTCTTTTCTTTATCGCTAGATTTCTTCTACGACTATTTTGTTTGTTTTATCCAATCCCAGCGCGACTCTCACTAACGCACCAATACGGGGCGTCTACGTCACCCTGTAATTCTCCACACCTAGCGCGGCGCACACTAACGCACCAATTGGGAGCGTCTTCGTCCCTTACTGACTAACCAATCCCAGCGCGGTCTTTCTGACATCCACTTTTTCTCGTTACTCCTGCTTCTGCTGACCCTTCCTTTACAAAATTTATCAGCAAACTTTTTACATTCACTTTATACTAAAATTCTGTTAGTAACGGCATAAAAACACCACCATTATCTGTTTCGCTAACAAAGGATAGTCTTGACCTTTTTCACAAGAATTCCGTCTTTCCCGAGAGCAGCGCTTACCTCTGCCATACTACGGAATCGTTACATCCGTTGATAAAGTAGCACTTCTCACTACTTCACCCTTCTAGCAAGCATTAGCTAACCGCTTCTCCAGAAATAAAACACCTGTTAGAGACCCAATGCTCCTGAGAATTAAAACCAGAGTTTCACAATTAACCTGAATGCTATTTAATTTACACACATTCATACGGAAAATGTAGTTCATTCACACAGAATCCTGTCTTTCCCGAGAGCAGCGCTTACCTCTGCCCTACTACAGGATTATTTCATTCGTTGATAAAGTAGCACTTCCCTCTACTTTATCCTTCTATCAAGCTTAGGGAACACCTATTACCTTTCCAGTGATAAGCGTAATCAGAGCTCCTTTTGGACTCCTGGTACTTAAGACCAAAATTTCACAGATGACCTTTCGCTACCATACATTTCTCTCAAACAGAAAATGTCCCTAGCGGCAACACACGACGATGTTACGAAATCGAACCCAGACAATGCATCGTGCAACTTTAATTGTCACACGTTTTCCCCGTGTACCTACAGGGCAACAACAACAATTCCGTCTTTCCAGAGAACAGCGCTTACCTCTGCTCTACTACGGAATCGTTACAAACTTCCAACTTCCTACATCCCAGAAGTAGTCAAACAACATGGAATGCAACGTGACTCAACATAGAGTGTTAATACATAAACCAATACTTATTCACAATCAATAATCAATAAGCAATCTACAAGCAATAATCACCAAACCAACGCAATATAACCATCATTCTGCTACCAGAAAAACTGATCCAGCGCGAGACCGGAGAAAAAGAGGAATTTATATATACACAACTATCCTCCCTGCGTCGCAGACCCAACTTCACACTAGCTCATTCACACATGCAGTCATTGGTGAGGCCCATATAACACCAACACTCACACGTCTCCACTCACGAGTCTGCACACAGGAGGGATGATGATATTGCGCTGGACATGTGGGTGGGGATACCTTATAACCTATAGGGAAAGAAAAGTTATCTTACATTATATACATTAACATTCGCCACCTATAGATTCCTAATCCTAAACATGAAGGCGCTCCGCCCACTTGCTCGATCGGACCAATTAGTTGGATTGGTTGATGGTGATTGAGAATCAGCTAAAACACATTTAAGACTCAGAATCCTTATTCTCTTTAACGAAGAACCACAAACTCATTATTTCTGTTAATCAATATTCGTTTATCTAAAATTTCATTAATATTAGCATTTGTCTCATCAAAAGTTTAGAATTTCTAGATCAATTTAATCATATCACAAAACATCATATTTACCTATTCTGACTATCTGGAATTTCGCCAATTCATAGGCTCTGCATAATCAAATTTTGTCGTTAATTTGTCCAAAAGGCAGGCCAGATCCCAAAGTCCGAAAGTCCTTTGCTCAGCACGTTACAGTCCCAAAGATCGTCAGAGGACCAGAAATCGTGCCAGCATTCGTCATCGCCTGTAGAGTCAAAGAGGGTGCGCAGTCATAGTAACCGCCGAATGTGTAAACCGCATCGCATCTAGCCCCTCCCTATTCTACTACTCTTGTTATAATAAATTTCGGGATAACAAGAAACATTTTTGTGGTCGGAGAAAGATTTCTATTGGTCGGGGGAAAATGTCCGATTTTGGGACAGCCCAGGTTCACATGGATTTTGCTGATATGTTTCCGGTGATGAACCAATTCCGATTGTTGCAAAGTTTCTAAAATGTCCCTTGTTCATTTATACCAGTTTCTGGTTTTCCGGGGTCTTTGGCAGTCCACCAATAACCTATCCTTGACTGGAACGGCGTGTACAGAGGTCGTTAGGAAGTTCACGGTGCCATCCGAGTCTGCGCAATAAACTTCGCGCCTCACGAGACGGTGGCCACTTCTGAACTCGTTTTCTGCTGCCATGTTTCGATCGGCCCAAATGTCAACTTAAGCAAAACAAACACAAAAGAGTAATTAATACAAAGAAATGATGCTGCTAATGTTATACCCTTACTAATCCCTTTATGTATTAGTATTTTCCTAGCATATAGCGACATTTAAAGCAGTATATTCACCTTTTCGGCCCTCCACGAAGATGCAGACGTCACAAAAGCACATAAATCATGCTATATATATATATATATATATTATATATTATATATATATAATTACCATATATACTACAATTAATATGCGTACGTATTTTAGTTATAGGGTTATTTTGCCATACAAATAGCAAGTTTCCCCGTGTAATTTGTGTATGCAAATTAGTTAATTTTACTATATCACAGCACACAATTAGTATTTTATAATAAGTAGGTTATTCAATTAATACTTTCATGCAAAATAGAAGGAGGTATACAACATTTTGTACTACCTGCTCCATCAATCCCCCCTTTGGTGATTTTTAACATCACCACACTACCTTGAAATTTTGAAAAAATTTAGTAAAAGAAATTATTTCACTTCTTTTAATTATTTTGTTAGTTCACATAACTGTTTCACCTGTCTCTTCTTCTCTTGTTCTTCTATACATATTGTCTTTCCACTCTTCTAATTCTATTTCTTCAAATTCTCTCTCTTTCTTTTCTTTCTTTCTCTTTGTTTCTTACAGTTTCTCTTTTTATGTGTTTTCGTAATTTCCTTTTCTTGCTACATAAACATCCTAGTCTTAGAATTAATACTAAAATAATCACACATGTTACTGGAAATAATATCTTACCAATAAGGGTACTACCTAGCTTAAGTAAAAAGTTCTTAATAGTAGAAAACTTTTTCCCAATCTTTTCCCAAATACCTTCAGCCTCCAGTGGAACAATTTCTTCATGCAAATCAGTTATATTCTTAATGTATGTCTTCAAATCTTGACTTTCGTCAGGAATGTAAGTACAACAATGTTGAACTTTCAGCATTCCACAGACTCCACCCTCTTTTGCCAAAATTATATCAAGGGCAAGTCGATTTTGCATTACCATGGCACGCATGGCAACCATTTCGGTATTTACCAATAAAAATCCTCCAGCGGTGCTTGTTGACAAGCGATCCACTACTGTTGATAGCTTTCTAATTTTGTGTGCATTCAAAGATATTCCCACTGCTGGTATCAATGCTCCGAAAATGTCTCCTACAATTTCTGACCAAGATTCTCTTTTTCTACGTGTTAATTGACTACCTAACTCATGTGCACCATCTTTTCCTCTTCCCACATGGAATATCTTTGGGAAAACCAGGCCTAGATAACATGTGCCATACCAATGATCTGGTAATCGATAATATGCTTTGTTCCCGCAGATAAAATATAATGCAGGGAAAACTGGATCATTTCCTCTTTTAAATCCCCATCCTCCCATGATTCTATAAGTATCATGGCAATCACTGGTGCCTACAAAATAATTATCATATGCAGTTTGATTCCTTCTAATACACAACTTTCCTTTCTGAGGCCAATCTAGAGCAATTGTTGGACTAGCTTCTCCTTTCAAATGTTTTTCTCTTTCAACATCCCAGACTGTCTTTTCTTCCTTTCCCTCAGGTACTTTCCTTTGCATTTTTAATCTCCTTTCTTCAACCATATCCAAGAAAATCTTCTCCTCCTTCTTTAAACTGCAAGTTAGATTATTTCTAAATATTGATTCTAATGTTAATTCTTTAGTTTCTAAGAAAAATTCACCTAACACTTTCGCAGGTTTTACTTTATTCAACTTGTTAATTACAGGTACTTGTGAAAATACATTATCTACATCTAAAAAATAATATTCTAATTTCCCTATTTTGTAAAACAAACTTGCTATTACACTACATGTTATTCCATATGTTACTGGGAGGTGATGGTAAGTCACTCCCTCAGATACAGACGCCGGCAACTGCATGCAGACGTAGCAATCCCTCACGTCCATCGTCTTCACATATTCGTATAGTAATTTTGAAAATACATTGTTAGAAAAATCAGTTATAGACCTATCTTTATGTAAGTAATTTCTATCTATTTTAGTCAGATCTACCTTCTGAATCTTTTCTACATTAGTTTTATTCTCACTATGTCCTTCTATTGTTTCTAGTGTAATCTTAAATGAAAACATTAGTGCTAACGTACTCCACAGAAGCATTAGTAATCCTGTACAACAACAACACATTTTGAACCATCTTCTAAGGAACACACATTTAGATTTTCTATTTTCTGTGTTTTAACTCTCAGGACCACTCCTGGTACAGTCACCTTTAGATGCCCTTGGCTGTCTGCCTCTTCTTTTATTTCATGCAGTGCCACATATGACCATTCTGGCGATTTATACTTCTGGTTAGGTTTTCTCGTTCTCTTATTTTCTTCTGCTGTTGTTTGTTCCACGTCTTTCAATTTCTCTTGGCTAGACACTTCATTCACCTGTTCAGTCCTAGATGAATTTACTCGTGTCAATCTGTATCTTAATCTCTTTATCTTGTTAGGCCAAATTTCATCTCTTGCTGGCCTTTTCAACTTACTTCATTTTTCATTTTTCTCTGTTCTTCATGCTCTCTTTCTCAGGACCTCCTGGTACCTCTTCATCACTGTCTTCTGATTCAGTTCCAACGTGACTTTTACCTTCAGTAGTTCCTCTTTCCACCACTTCTTCTTTATTACCTACTTCTGTCCCTCCTCGTGGTTCTTCCACATAATCTTCCTGCTGACTAACCGTCCCTTCCTCTAACTGGATGTGTGAATTCCCTACAGCTCCTCGGGGGTCTTCCGCAAAAATCTTTCCCTCACTCTCTGTATCTGGTACCTTACCATCTAATTTTATTACTTCAGGTGGAATTTCTCTTGAACTTTCATTCGAGACAGTCTTATCAAAAATTTCTTTTACAGTCTCTTCACTGTTTTTAATCTTTCTCTTTTGTGCTTGGACAGGTTCGGTGTCTGAATCTGAGCTGGTGTCAGAAATCTGTAACTTTCTTCTTAAAGGAAGATTCTCTGATGCAATAGCTGGCCTTTGTTCTGGTTCCCCCCTTTCAGGAGTTTGTCTCGTTCTTATTTCTTCAATATCTGATTCAGAGCTTGTATCTGATTCTTCAAAGTATTCTCCTTCCTTGTTATCCACGGGATTTGGAATTCGCAAGGTGTGACTAGCATGAATCCAGTTCTTTACTCCTGCATATTTTAGTGCTGTTGTCGTAGTCAAGATCACCTGACGTGGTTTTCCCCAATATGGGACCAAACAGTTTCATCTTCTGTGCACTTTTATTCTTACCCAGTCCCCCGGGCTCAAATCATGAGCTGGCTTCTTTTCAAGAGTGGTGGCATCCGATCCAACCTGATGGAACACAGAATGAACGGAATCAGCCAACCACTTGCAATAATCCAACACCAAGTCATCAGTTATAGGCCATAGCTTGTTGACTGGTATGAAAACATGTCGCATTGCTCTTCCCATGACAATTTCATGGGGACTCACACCTGTATTCCTATCTGGAATTGATCTAATAGTCATGAGTACCAGAGGCAAGACATCAGGCCATTTCAAACCTGTGGCTAAACACATCTTTCCCAGCCTGTTTTTAATGGTGCCATTTACTTGTTCCACCACATCAGAAGCCTCTGGGCGATAGGCACAATGCAGTTTCTGTTGTGCATTCAATGCTTCACAAATTAACTTCATGATTTCATTATGAAAATGTTTTCCTCTATCTGACTCAATTGTGACTGGAAAACCAAACCTAGGAATGAACTCTCTCAGTAATAGCTTGGCTATTGTGATTCCATCACTTCTTCTCGGTGGGTATGCTTCCACCCATCGTGAAAACAGACTAACCATCACTAAAACATACCTCAACCTGTTACAGGGGGGCATTTCAATGAAGTCAATCTGCATCTTGGTGAAAGGCCCTCCTTCTCGACCTATCGTTCCCAGACTTACCACTGTTTTTCTTCCAGGATTGAACTGCTGACATATAAGACATCTCTGACAAAGACTTTCAGCTACAAGTCTAAATTTTGCGTTGTACCGTGTCTGTTTAAAAAGTCTGATCATTGCATCTCTTCCTACATGTGCTTGTCCATGATACATCCGTGCCATGGCAGACACCATGCTATCAGGCATAACTGGTCTTCCATCCCGATATATCCACACATGATCTGTTTCCCGTGGTGCACATCCTGCTTTTACCCACTGTCTCATTTCCTCATCTCCTGCTTCTTCCTGCAACTGCCTTACTTCCTCCCATGTATTCACAGTGTTAGTAAACAACAAGGGACATGAATTAATTTCTCTTTCTCTTCCCCTATTTATGGAATTCTGATTTTGTGCGCAATATTGAGCCATATCGTTGGCAAACTGATTGCCAGCCGATACATAATCATTGGACTTTGTGTGGGCTGCACACTTCACCTCAAGCAATTTTCCAACCACTTCAGCATTCCTTATAGGAGTGCCACTCGATGTCAAAAATCCTCTTTGTGACCAAATTTGGCCAAAATCATGCACTACACCGAAGCCATATTGACTATCGGTTATCACAGTCACTCTCACATTCTTTCCCAACTTACATGCTCTTGTTAAGGCAAATAGTTCAGCATCTTGGGCTGATTTTACTCCTTTCAGACACGATGCTTCCAGTACAGCTACTACTGTGCATACTGCATATGCTGCACTTAGAATTCCCTCATCTGTTCTTAAGCATGATCCATTCACAAACATCACATAGTCACTTTCTGTCAAAGGTACATCTTTTATATCAGGTCGGGGTTTGGTACAGAAGTCAAGCACTTCCAAACAGTCATGATCCACATCATCTCTGACTTCCAGCATTCTCAGCATCAGGCAGTAACGTTGAAGGATTCACATTCAGACATCTCACCAGGCTTACATTTCTTGCACCTAGGATGACTTTCTCATATTTAGTCAGGCGACTGTGCGTCATGAACTGGGTACGGCTCCTTGTTAAAAGGATTGCCACATCATGTGGTACAAACACTCTCACAGGATATCCCATCACAATTCCTTCACTTTGTTCCAAACTCTTGCAAGTGGCTGCTACAGCTTTCAGACAACCTGGCAATGCTTCAGCTACAGGGTCTAATATAGCTGAGAAATATGCAATTGGTCTCCTTAGTTTTCCATGTTTCTGTATTAATACAGAAAGTGCACATCAATTTCTTTCGCTGCAATAGAGTTCAAATTCCTTTTCATAATCAGGCATACCAAGTGCTGGTGCTTCACACAAACTGTGTCTCAATTGTTTAAAAGCCGCTAATTCCTCTTTATTTAACTCAATGGGGTCTTTTACATCACTTCTCGTCAAGCGTACCAAAGGTTTTGCAATCAGGGAAAAGTTACTTATCCACTGACGACAATGTCCAACCATTCCAAGAAACATTCTCACTTCTCTTTGCGTCATTGGGGCTCTCATTCCTTTTATTATCTTGATTCTATCTGCAGTTAATTTTCTCAGTCCCTTTTCGATTTTATGGCCTAAATATTGTACTTCTTTCTGACAGAATTGCAATTTCGATGGGGATACTTTAAGTCCTCCATCTGCCAAATGATTCAGCAGTGCAATGGTATCCACTACACACGCTTCTCTAGTTCTTGATGACACAAGCAGATAATCTATATATTGTACCAGAACTGAACTTTCAGGCATTTTTAAATCTTCTAGAGACTTTTTCAATATCTGATTGAATATTGAGGGACTCTCTGTGTACCCCTGTGGAATTCTGCACTATGCCAAGATACGTTTGCCAAATCGGAACGCAAAAATTTGTTGACTATCATGATATCAATGGGATGGAAAAGAAAGTATGACACAAGTCAATTACTGTATACCATTCTGCATCATGAGGAATCTGATGCTAAATCTCAGATGGATTTGGTGCAATGGGACAGCATGACACAACAATTTTGTTTATTTTCCTCAGGTCTTGTACTATTCTAAATGTTCCATTAGGCTTTTTCAGGCCCATAATTGGTGAATTACATGGACTGCTCATTATTTCTCTCAGAATACCTTGTTTGATCATTCTGTCTATTATAGGAGTAACACAAAGAACACCAAGTTATATTTTTTATGCTTCTATTTATTGTATTTTTATATTTTCATTTTTTCTTTATATAAACATGATAGAATTTTTTACATATAAATCAATTTTCATAAATAACATCATCACTATATTTTACACATTATTCATGTCAGTTCATTACTACAAAGTTGTAGGATCTACAAAGAGACTTGGTTAGACCAAGTCTCTTTGTAGATCCTACAACTTTTTGTATTAGCTCCCTCTTGGGGGCCATTAGGACTACATATCACTAACAATGTGTTAATTGGGACAACTATTGAGATATATGTGCAAGGGGTGTCTGGTATGTGTTTGTATGAATGAAGAGTTTGTATGTGCAGTGTTCTTCTCCCTGGGTTTTGTTTTAGTCATGACTTGGAATAATATCTTTGTAGTAATGAACTGACATGAATAATGTGTAAAATATAGTGATGATGTTATTTATGAAAATTGATTTATATGTAAAAAATTCTATCATGTTTATATAAAGAAAAAATGAAAATATAAAAATACAATAAATAGAAGTATAAAAAATATAACTTGGTGTTCTTTGTGTGCTAGCCCATGTTTAGTAGAATTTTATGTTAAAAAAAATGTGTTTTTTAATCATATATAGGAAATTGAAATATAGGTCGAGAGGGAGCACTATTTGTTAGGTTGCTTTTGTCTTCCCCTTTTCTCCCAGACCTTTTGGAAAAGCAATTCGTACAAAGGGGGTCCCAATATTTTCTGCATTATTATAGGAGTAACTCCTTCAATTATCTCGTGTGTCAATTTGTACTGGGGAATATTTGGGTAACTTATTCCTTCTTGTATAGCAACTTTTACAGGATCTTCATTTTTCATTAATCCCACATCTTCTCCTGTGAAATCCCATACCTCCGCCTTTACTGTCTTTTTCAGCTCTTGAGGCAGCTCTTCGGGGTTAAATACAGGAAATGCCTCGGTAATCTCAGGTTCCATATTAGCCATAGTCATTTTATACAGTACATCTTCATCTGGAGTCTCAAATGCTATACCATTGGGAGTACAAAATATAGTGCAATTCATCTTGCACAGCAAATCTCTCCCTAACAAATTTACAGGGCTTGAATCGCACACGACAAAGCGGTGCATTTCAGAAAATTTCCCTATGTTAATTTCTACTGGATCAGTAAGATACGTTTTTATCTGTCTGTTGGATACTCCAACTACTTGGATTGTTTAGTCCGAGAGAGGAAGATTTTTAACATCAGCTGACCTAACAGTTGAACGAGTAGCACCAGTATCTACTAGGAAAGTAATGTTTTCGTCATTTACCTTTCCATCCACAAATGGGCCTGTCTGGTCTACTTCTAGAGTTGCGCCAAGTACGCACTCCTCTTCCTCCCCTCGGCACCATCAATAACCTTCTTCTGACTCACTCTCATCGCGTTGTAGCCAATACTACGAAACAGCACTAGCGCGCGGCAGCTTAGTTACCTGTTCTTCGTTGTAGAATCCTGTCTCATTACTGTATTTCTGATGATTTACGCCCTGTGGAAAGGCGGTTTTGGCACCTGATTCTGTTGGGGAACAACCTGCTGCTGTTGCTGCGGTTGACAACTCACCTCTTTCTGCACCTGCGAATTCAATGATGCATTATCACCATTAGCACTCGGGGGAAATTTACACTCGGATTTCCAATGCCCCATTCTTCCGCAATTATGACATGGCCATTTCTTTTTGGCTTCATCTATATTAAATTGTCCTTTCCCTTTTCCAATATTACATTTTGGTTTCATGCCCGTACCAGTTGCTTGTTCAATCACTTGAGCTTCCTGTCTTTCTGCTACTTTTACCTGAGCCCACATGGCTTTTTTTTTAAATTTACGCTGCTTTGCTTCAATTTCATCGCCAAAATATTTTGTATGTCTTAGTACTTCGTCTATCTTTTTATTTTGCCAATCGACTGTATGCTGTTTAATCATTTCACTTACTTCAGGTCGCAATCCATACACAAATCGATATACAAAATGACTCAAATCCTTTTCACTCAGGTTTTCATCACCACTATACTGCTTAAAGGCAAGAGTCAGCCTTTCATAGTAAGCGTGTACCGATTCTTTCGCTTCTTGATGAGTTCTATCAATTTTTACCCAATCAGCTTCTTTAGGAGGTACTTTATTTTTCAGAAAGGTAATTACTTGTTCATATTTTCTCATTACTTCTGGATCAGGGGCACCTGTTTTTGGATCTCTAGGGTATTCTTGTGTAGGCCAGCTAATTATTACCTTGCACTCTGTCCATAAATCTGCAGGTACTATTATGTCAAAAAGACTGTTCAAATCAATCCATAGAACTTTTGATAATTTTGCGAACCTGTCTACCTGCCTGTACCACTCAACTGGCTTTCGCGCAGTCATGGAAAATCATTGGTAAATGACAAAATATCTTGTCTAGTCCAGGGGACATGTACATAGCCTCCAACTGGAATCTCTCTCATGGGACATTCACTTACTACTTTTTCCTTTTCTCTTACTGTGTAAGCTGCAAACGTTTTATCCGTGGCATCATCTCGTTTTCGAAACCATCTACTCTTCCATTTGTCTACATCGCCCCATTTTCTCAGTAATATGATTACATCTTTAATCTGAATTATTCGTCCTGTCGTGTTTAAATTTTCAATTTCTTATTCAGAAAACTCTACTCTATATGGCTTTTGTAATGACTTTACCTTTTCAAAATCAATACCCATTTCATTTGCCACTTCTTCAAGTCTTTCATGTAAATTTCTGGCTCTCCATGTTATGCTTTTGCATACAAACATTAATTCTTCATCCTGATAACTTTTTAATTTTTCTGTAGGAATAGTCCCCACTAATAATTCTTCTAATACTATTTTTAATTTGGACACATCTAAAGGTTTAGGCTCAGCATCTTTTTGTTGTAAACTTCTTAGCCAATCACTTAATTCATCAGAAGTAGGACCTACAGAAATCAATTCATTTCGTGTCTGTTCTAATCCTTTTGGTGATCCTGGTACTGACTCTGTCGTCATTATTGCTCTATTTACTAAACTCTGATTTACTGTCAAATTTTTAGGAGTACTTTGTTCAGAAATTCCTACCGTTTGTCACCACAAATTTCTCTGGTATTTCGTCTTTGTATTTCATTTTCTCTGTTTCCATTGAAAGGAATCGTCAGACAATGCTCACTATCCTTCTGTTTATCCAAAATCGGCATTACAGGTCCTATTGTTACAGGTACAGTTACTGCTTCCATATTTTTAGTTAGTTCTCTAATCTTCTCAGTCAATTCTAAAGTAGTTCTAGCTAATTCAGCTGAATTTTCATTAGCCATTTTACTAACTTGAGTATTTTCTGTTTCTCTAAAAGGATAATTTCTTCCTGCCTCATGTGGTACTGTTTCAAATTTTATATTCTGTGGTGATTCTTTTACTGGGGCGCTCGGTGTCAATGTGGAATTTGGTTGATATGGGGGTGGATTTTTATAAAACATGTCCTCAAGCACATCATCCTCCGACTCATGCACACCATACTTATAACCTTCTGATCCTGTGTTATTTCTCCTTTCCGTACATTTTCTACTAGTGGTTTCCTCCACATTTCTCATAGGAAACAACCCATCAGTCATATTTGCACTTCGCCATCTCTTCATTCTATCATCATGATTTTCTTGTCCATACGATCTACCAAACATATATCTATACCTTCCGCCACTTCGTTGTCGTTCTCTGTCATACATCTCATCTTCCCATTCTGTTAATGCTTCAAACTGTGTAGGTCTAGGTCTAGGTTCTAATTTCATCATTCTTTCTCTCAGATTTCTCAAAACCACTAAATTAAATGAACCATGTTCTGGAAATGCCAAAACTCCATCATCTTTTGTATATTTTGCCCAATTGTCTAACCAAATACATGTATGATATCCATATTTCGTAATCATAAAAGATGCGGGTGATTTCTCTGGAGGGAGCAACTGTCCCTCTCTAGTCACAATCGGTTTGTCCTTTTTAAATAAGTTCTTGATTTTACCGAACCAGGACTTTTTCTCCTTCTCTGGTGGATCGTAATACATAATTTTCTCTTTTCTTTATCGCTAGATTTCTTCTACGACTATTTTGTTTGTTTTATCCAATCCCAGCGCGACTCTCACTAACGCACCAATACGGGGCGTCTACGTCACCCTGTAATTCTCCACACCTAGCACGGCGCACACTAACGCACCAATCGGGAGCGTCTTCGTCCCTTACTGACTAACCAATCCCAGCGCGGTCTTTCTGACATCCGCTTTTTCTCGTTACTCCTGCTTCTGCTGACCCTTCCTTTACAAAATTTATCAGCAAACTTTTTACATTCACTTTTTACTAGAATTCTGTTAGTAACGGCATAAAAACACCACCATTATCTGTTTCGCTAACAAAGGATAGTCTTGACCTTTTTCACAAGAATTCCGTCTTTCCCGAGAGCAGCGCTTACCTCTGCCATACTACGGAATCGTTACATCCGTTGATAAAGTAGCACTTCTCACTACTTCACCCTTCTAGCAAGCATTAGCTAACCGTTTCTCCAGAAATAAAACACCTGTTAGAGACCCAATGCTCCTGAGAATTAAAACCAGAGTTTCACAATTAACCTGAATGCTATTTCATTTACACACATTCATACGGAAAATGTAGTTCATTCACACAGAATCCTGTCTTTCCCGAGAGCAGCGCTTACCTCTGCCCTACTACAGGATTATTTCATTCGTTGATAAAGTAGCACTTCCCTCTACTTTATCCTTCTATCAAGCTTAGGGAACACCTATTACCTTTCCAGTGATAAGCGTAATCAGAGCTCCTTTTGGACTCCTGGTACTTAAGACCAAAATTTCACAGATGACCTTTCGCTACCATACATTTCTCTCAAACAGAAAATGTCCCTAGCGGCAACACACGACGATGTTACGAAATCGAACCCAGACAATGCATCGTGCAACTTTAATCGTCACACGTTTTCCCCGTGTACCTACAGGGCAACAACAACAATTCCGTCTTTCCAGAGAACAGCGCTTACCTCTGCTCTACTACGGAATCGTTACAAACTTCCAACTTCCTACATCCCAGAAGTAGTCAAACAACATGGAATGCAACGTGACTCAACATAGAGTGTTAATACATAAACCAATACTTATTCACAATCAATAATCAATAAGCAATCTACAAGCAATAATCACCAAACCAACGCAATATAACCATCATTCTGCTACCAGAAAAACTGATCCAGCGCGAGACCGGAGAAAAAGAGGAATTTATATATACACAACTATCCTCCCTGCGTCGCAGACCCAACTTCACACTAGCTCATTCACACATGCAGTCATTGGTGAGGCCCATAACACCAACACTCACACGTCTCCACTCACGAGTCTGCACACAGGAGGGATGATGATATTGCGCTGGACATGTGGGTGGGGATACCTTATAACCTATAGGGAAAGAAAAGTTATCTTACATTATATACATTAACATTCGCCACCTATAGATTCCTAATCCTAAACATGAAGGCGCTCCGCCCACTTGGTCGATCGGACCAATTAGTTGGATTGGTTGATGGTGATTGAGAATCAGCTAAAACACATTTAAGACTCAGAATCCTTATTCTCTTTAACGAAGAACCACAAACTCATTATTTCTGTTAATCAATATTCGTTTATCTAAAATTTCATTAATATTAGCATTTGTCTCATCAAAAGTTTAGAATTTCTAGATCAATTTAATCATATCACAAAACATCATATTTACCTATTCTGACTATCTGGAATTTCGCCAATTCATAGGCTCTGCATAATCAAATTTTGTCGTTAATTTGTCCAAAAGGCAGGCCAGATCCCAAAGTCCGAAAGTCCTTTGCTCAGCACGTTACAGTCCCAAAGATCGTCAGAGGACCAGAAATCGTGCCAGCATTCGTCATCGCCTGTAGAGTCAAAGAGGGTGCGCAGTCATAGTAACCGCCGAATGTGTAAACCGCATCGCATCTAGCCCCTCCCTATTCTACTACTCTTGTTATAATACATTTCGGGATAACAAGAAACATTTTTGTGGTCGGAGAAAGATTTCTATTGGTCGGGGGAAAATGTCCGATTTTGGGACAGCCCAGGTTCACATGGATTTTGCTGATATGTTTCCGGTGATGAACCAATTCCGATTGTTGCAAAGTTTCTAAAATGTCCATTGTTCATTTATACCAGTTTCTGGTTTTCCGGGGTCTTTGGCAGTCCACCAATAACCTATCCTTGACTGGAACGGCGTGTACAGAGGTCGTTAGGAAGTTCACGGTGCCATCCGAGTCTGCGCAATAAACTTCGCGCCTCACGAGACGGTGGCCACTTCTGAACTCGTTTTCTGCTGCCATGTTTCGATCGGCCCAAATGTCAACTTAAGCGAAACAAACACAAAAGAGTAATTAATACAAAGAAATGATGCTGCTAATGTTATACCCTTACTAATCCCTTTATGTATTAGTATTTTCCTAGCATATAGCGACATTTAAAGCAGTATATTCACCTTTTCGGTCCTCCACGAAGATGCAGACGTCACAAAAGCACATAAATCATGCGATATCTAATTACCATATATACTACAATTAATATGCGTACGTATTTTAGTTATAGAGGTATTTTGCCATGCAAATAGCAAGTTCCCATGTGTAATTTGTGTATGCAAATTAGTTAATTTTAATATATCACAGCACACAATTAGTATTTTATAATAAGTAGGTTATTCAAATTTTGCACTACCTGCTCCATCAACACTGCAGAGGCATTTCTTGGCCGTCATTGTATTGGCACCATTGTGTTTTTGTAATGGCACAACTTTTTTTCATCTCTGTAGGAAAAGGCAAAACCATTTTCTCCCTTCTCCTCCAAGTTATTGGGTTGTTCTTTTCTCCTACCCCCTTTGGAGAGGGATTTACTCATGTCCCTGCTGTTAATCACTGACTATTTCCAGGCCGGAAAGTGGGTGGAGAGGACTTTGAAAACACAGACTCTCGAACTTACGGTTATTCCAAATTTTCCAGAGAAACTCCCAGTTTGGAATGCAGAGTTCCCAAACCTTTAGTAGTATAAAGAAGTGTTTAATTTGTGCTGGTGGTTTCCGGTACTTGGCACCGGCACTTAATTGTCAGCACACGAGCACCAGCGCTTATGACAATTTGCCATATGGTAGCGCTGTTTGCCTAATGTAAAGATGAGCTCAACAACAGTTGCTTATTAATTCAATATACATTAAAATGACTAATACCTGCCTTTCAAACCATTGCTACAGCTTTGGGGGTCTGGAATAGTCTGAATTGTCACACTTGTAGGGTTTTAGGGTTAGTAGCTGTGTTGGTTCTGTCATAGGTGGTGCTGACAGGAGCAATGGGCTGGTGCAAGCAGCAGTGGACTCCTGATGAGTGCCCCCGCACCTGTTTTTCCACAAATGAAGCACTGATATTAGGTCACATGCAATGCTACTCTAGCTGGCACAGAATGTTCAAATAATCATTATTTGCAGAGGATGTCCTAGTTTATTTGCATGAGTCTGAAGACCTCTTGGAAGACCTGATAGTAAAGTTGTTATTTTCTCAGGCTATCTGTAGGTTTAAGGTTGAAAGGAAGGGTAAGGTAGAAGATGGCAGACTCAGCATCTAGCCTCATGCAGCGGCATTAGCCGGGTAGCTGCTTCTAAATAGGGCGGTTTTGCTTTAAAATCTAAAAATGGACATTTCATCATGAGCACGGATGCCTGAAAACACATGGGGTCTGAGGAATAAGGGACCCACTGTATCCTGTATCCCCTGAATCCTCAGTCTGATGGGCTTGCATTACCCCAAATGGTATACAGCTCTTTGCATAAACTATAATTAAGTAAATAACATAAATGATGCACTTTCCAATTATTGCAAATATGGGTGGTAGTAGATGCTTTGAGAAATATGCAAAGCTGGTGGTATGGCAATAGAGAAGATCCAGCATACGCGGTCGAGCGGCGACTCATGGGAAACTATTTGCTTCATACGATCCTCTATTCGGCACCGCTGCGGGGTTCGCTGCCGTCGGCTACAAGGGTCGTATTCCAAGTCTGGAGGCAGGCGCTGCGACGGATGGGGTGGTGGAACAAGCTGACTCTGGAAACACCCCTTTGGAATAATGGGCGTTTGCCACAACTGGCGGCACTGCAGGGCTTCCGGGGGTGAGATAACATAGGTATCTCGGTCTTGGGTGATGTTATGACGGGGCTGGCACTCAAATCCTTCCAGGACCTCCAGAAAGAATTCCACATGCCGTAGTCTCAATTTTATCGATACTTCTAATTTAGGCACGCCCTGTCCCCTAGCCTGGAGGGCTTGGAGTCCTTGCTGGAGTTCAGCCAGCTGGAGGCGAAAGTGTTTATGGGGGACCTCAAGGACCGCAAAATCTCCCAGATTTATTAATCCCTAGTTGCTCATTGCTCCCCCACGCTACAGAAACTCCGGGGGGATTGGGAGGGCGATGTAGGTCCGTTGGAGGACGAGGACTGGACTGAGGCCCTAGCTGCTCCGTGGGGAGCGGCCATAGCAATACGACTTTGCCTCGTCCAGTTTAAGTATCTACATAGGGTTTATTATACACAAGTGCACCTGTGGAGGGTGGGGCTGATAGCCTCTCCTATCTGTCTTTGATGCAATCGGGAAGAGGGCACACTTATCCACACTGTCTGGCATTGTCTCTCCCTAGATCGTTTCTGGAGGGGGGTCTTTATCTGTCTCTCGGAGGTACTGGGTTGGGATCTCCCCCGCTCACCGAGGCTGGCTCTGCTCCATGTAATGGAGGGGATAGGAGGCAACATCTATAAGCAACATTTAATGCAATTGGGCTTCACCCTAGCGAAAAAGGACATAGCTAGGGCGTGGAAGGCGCCAAGGGCCCCTTCCGTGGCTGTATGAAAGAATGGCCTAGACTTTTGTATGGGTCTGGAGAAACCCATCTTCGTTGCTAGGGGGTGCCCGCACAAACACTTCAAAATTTGGAAATGATGGGCGGATTATCATGGACTGTTGTTTGAACCGGTATCGGTAGCAGAGGACCATCCTCTGAGATGGCTCCTATTTTCATACTGGGAATGCGGGAGTGCTATGCGGGGGGTGTCCAGATGGGTGGGCCTCCTGCTCTATTCACATGATTTGGTTAGGTTATGAGGGCATAGTGCGATCGGGGGGAGGGTTGAGGGCGGGGGGGAGTTGGAGTTATTTTTGTATTGTTACTTATTCTTTTATGCTTTCAATTGAAAATTGTCAAAGTCATTTTTTCTGTAATTGGATTGTGCAGCTGTCTCTGGGGTACAGAGCCCTGCAATATATGTGTATCTTGACAAATAAAATTTGTTTAAAAAAAAATATGTATATATGCAAAGCTAGATACTGGAATGACAAAAAAAACTGAATATCAATAAGATAGTTTAAATTGATAAATACACGTTTATCTGCTTCTGTCTACTAATCATTACAGCACACATATTTTATGCAAGAATAACGTTGGTTCAACATATATTATTGAAAACTTCCCACTGTCTATTCCCTGTATATTTCTCTGAGAATAATTGAGCATGAGTGACTAGGCAAAAAGATTCCACAATCCATGCTGGGACAGGGTGGTCATGTTCAGTGGTTGCCAGACACCATTCGCTCCCTGGTACATTAGGGGGGCTTACGGTGGCACTGTGAGCAAGCTGGTCTATAGGCCAACATATCCTGCGGGGGTGTCCTGAATCAGTCTTGACACCAAGCCCTTAGTTTATGTTGTCCAAACAATGCGTAGGTCCTACGGATTGGCAGGAACTACACGACAGAAGGAAGTGTAGAGCTTGCTGACCTGTTTATGTACCTGTGCATGCCTTAGCTCAAAGATATGGTAAGTCAGGCACCGATAAACATTGGTGCTTTGTTCAGTACACTATTTCTGGTGCAATTAAGTGATGTCTGCTGGAAATCAAGAATCAATAGACGGAAACAGAGGCAGATCGAAGGGGAAGAAATGGGCTGGCATTGGAAGCAATGCATGTTCCCCCATGCCTTTTGCATGGAGTCAATCAGGGCTGGAAACAGGGCTGGTCTGAATTTTGCGGCCTGGGCCAAATGTGATTACACCAGAAGATTTTCCGGCTGGTAAAGTCGGGTCTGGTGATTCGCATTTGGTAAATCTGGGTGCAGGAATCCTGGGCCATTCATGAGCAGGCAGATCGGTATCCTACCCAGGGATACCACTCCACCTGACTTGTAATCAGGGCCTTGGTAGTTAACATTTAAGCTTACAGTGGGGCTAAAGGATCTGCTCACAGTTTGAGAAAATCATTCAAGGGAGGAGTTAATGCAGAATTGGTTCTTTTGTGATTATACTATTGAGATATGTAACCACTACAGTCAATTTAGGACAAGTTGATAATTCAGGTTACTTAAAAAAAACTAACACTGCTACTTAGTTGAGAACAATTTGGTATGCAAAATATATGAGATAAAGTACCCCCTGCCATACATTATAAGAACATTGCAAGCCACTGAGGAGTTCCAATGCCATATAGAGGAATGAAGCCCAAGGCCAAGTTTCCTTTACAAGGTTATGGAACTCAAAGGTCACACCATCCCCTTTCCCACAAACCACATTGGTTTGTGGTTGTTTCACATGAAAGTGAGAGCATGTTTCCAAACAAGAAGAATAAAAGTAGAATCACTAGTGTAAAATAAACACATCAAAAAAAGCTGTTAGCTAGGTGTTGAAAAAAGATATTATAAGAGGTAGAATAAAAAAAGGCACAACAGGAATATGTAGAAAAATTCTAACTTTTCTGTAATTTCCCAATGAGTGCAAAAATATGTTGCCATAAATATCTCCTTTCTGCTTGGCTCTGTAGAGTAAAAAAAACACAGCAGAGGAAAGAAAAGCAAAGTTTTGTTTACATTGCTTTCCCCTTGGCTCTGGCAGGAAGCTTTGTGACATCAAAACTTGACTTTAATAGCTAATATGGTTTAGTTCTGATGTCATTTCTATATAATCGGTGACTACACAAGTTGCCGATATAAAACAAATGAAGAAACGTTTTCATACAGGAATTTTTGAATCCCATATATAGGACCTATTGATCATGGACCAAATTATGCTTTTTCAACTATGCCCAAATAAATTAAAACAGGCTGCTCTAATAATATGCCCCACACGACAGAGGAGTCTGTGTTTATCACTGATCATGTATTCTTAAGTGTGGAGTCCCTATGTTGTGTTTATCGCTGATCAGTTAATCTTTACTGAAGAGCCCCTATGTTGTACTGGGTTGGAATTTGTTGGATGATGGTGTGAAGGAGGCTAGCGACGTGGAACATGCACACAGTCATCAGGGCTTGGGAGGATGGGAGTAGCACTTAAGCTTAAGGGTGAACAATTTGTTTCAGTCTTTGCCAAAGTTGATTGAACTATCTGCACCAGGGATACTCAAAGTACGGCCCGAGGGTTGCATGCGGCCCTCCTGAGCTTCAATGGCGGCCCCCTGGTGAACAGCAGCACTGGGCTCTTGCTCACTTCACAGAGCAGGAACATTCAGAAAGCTGTGAAACGGGCATAGTTTATTTGCAGGTTAACTAAACTAAAGATAAAGAAGCAAAGAATATTTTTTAGATAATTTATCTTTAACATGCATCTGCATTGCATTCCCCTATGCCCACCATTCAACACCCCAACCCTCCCCTGCTGGCATCTGTGCAGCTCCTGAGAAGCCACCGACAGTACTTTGTGGTCCCCGGGGAAATGTTTGCGATTACCCTGGATCTACACAATGACCTTGTAGTTTCCTCTTCGTTACATGGTTATGATATACATGATGGCTGACGTGCATGATCAAGAACTAAAATAGCAATAAAAAGCCTGAAATGTAATAATGCAGCATGCAAATCTTCCAGTGATGCTGTACTATAGGTTACAGACCACCTCGGGTCCATAGCTTTCAATGTCCAGCTAAATATCACTACGTTTTAATAGAGATATAGCTATGCCCTCCCGGCCTGGTGTGATAGAATGTTGCAGCCAGGCACATCTGGGTACCATTGGGCATATTCTTCACCCAATTCTTCTACTTAAGCAATTTTTCAATGCTATAAAGTCATGAAGTCTTCCATCAAAATGATCCTTGACATAGCTCCAGCGTTCTTGTTCATGGATGAGATGACGGTCGTAGTTTCCAGGACAACAATACCCATATCATTTGCAAGCAACCGCCACATCGGCTGCTCATTGGTTTACGCCATTAGACCACGCGTGGCACTCTACAGGGTAAATCAATTTCTCCAGTGCTAACCTTCAGTCATTGTGACTGAATGTAGCGTCAAGAACCGCGCATGCTCAAAACAATCCGCGCTGTCCGTTGTCTTGTGGCGCTTCATCAGTGATTAGTTAAACACCAGATTTGCATATAGACATTATTTGTCAGAAAGGAAACCATTGGTTACGTCTGGCCTCACCAGGACCTTTTCACCCTCCATAATGAGGATTTCAATAACTCCTGTCTCAGAAGTGGCATATGAGTCAATTAAGTCAACCACAATTACAGCTGCTTGGAATAATATGACCCCTCTTCCACGAGGTTACCAAATGTCTTAATTTGCATGCCTTCCTCTCAGAGTGTATCGATTCGTTGTGGTCATCGACAGGTCCAGTCCCATCAACCTCATGTCGAGGAAAGAGGCCAGCTGTGATGCAAATCCATGAATGGTGATTAAAAAATAGAGATAAAAAAATGACAGCTCTTCTGAAATGTTTCAAACAGAACGCCCACGTTATTTGAAGCTGGTGTAATTAGTTTGAATTTAAATAATGACGGAAAATAAAGATTGCAGGTATTCGTTTATATTTAAATCGGCAAATTTACTTCAATTGCTCTCTTCATAGGCACTATTTGAAAGACACGATTGGCAATATTCCAAAAGGCCAATTTACCAGGCTTAAGAAAAAATTGTGCTTGAAATAAAGGATTACATCAGGGAATTTATCATTAGGAACAGAACGAACTGGTTTGATCCAGAATTGTTAAATCACATCATTGTAGCTGAGAAACATTAACAAAGAATCTATTTATAATCACACGCAAGACAATAGTCAATAGAATATCACAGCTTATTTTGAAGAGTAATAAAACATTACCTTGGCATGCACAAGACAGCATTATTCCCCATTGAGTGCTCAATTGTGCTGCACATGCCATGAAGCTGGTGTAGGTGTAGGTGTGGGAATATTGCTAAAACTTGATTTTCTCTGCCCTACTTACATGATGCACTCTCATAAATCAACACTGATCTAGTTTCTCACATAGACAGTTGTGTACGTTGTTTTTTATTTTTGGCACTGTAATGCGCGTCTGAACTGAGCTAAAAAGAGCGCATATTACTCCTGTGGTCATGTATATGTACAAAACCTGTGTATCACAAGCGACCTGCACCTCAAACATTAGGACGCTGAGTTTCATATACATGACTCATATCTTGTAGTGTGGGTGTATCTCCACCATAGCCTGTTTTGACTAAAATGGCGCTAGCTGCATAAACCGACGGATGGCAGTCATATTTTGCAGGGCACATGCAAAGTGGTTCTACAGATGTGGCCTCAGGGTACCTCCTGGGAGGCGGGGAGGACACAGCCTAGGAAATAGCCTACCTCTTACGCTTAGATGTGTAGAGAGGTTAAGAGTGGTTGATGGGCTGCTTCGGATGAGTAAAAGGAGGGGTCAGTCGGGGTCTCCACAGTGTTAAGGATCGGCCTCACTTTATGGTGGCCAGGACTCACCTGACATGGAGCCCAGTGGGGGACTGATCCACACATCTTGACTCTGGAGAGGAGAACATCTGTACCAGGCAGACGGCGACCTTGGAGGCGACTCCCTTGAGTGCACACGCAGTCAGGGACTAGGTCCACCCTTAAGACCACCCACGGGCCACAGGAACACCCTCATAGAGTGGTGCGTTGAGAACACCCTAAAAGGGAGTGCCTGGAACCTGATGACACACATGCACAATAACACATTGTATGCCTGCCTAGCTGACCAGGGTACAGCTTCTCTAAAACAATACCCAACTCTGATGTGTGACTGGCATAAAGGTTTATCCCCATGCACCCACCGCCCATTACTGCACGGGGTTCTTTATGGGATCTAGACCATGGTCCTCCGTGCCAAGTTTGAGCAGGATTTACTGGTACTTCCATAGGTGAAATTAAGTCTTTCTTATTGGATCCCTGGTAAAGCACTCAATTCTGCCATCTCAGCATCTTTGTGCTTCTCTGGACAACAGTTAGTTCTTCAGCATCTTCATCACTCTGATGTCTCTATTTAAAATGCACATCACCAACCACTGAATAATGAGTGAGCACAAAGCACTGAGTTAACCTTCTCAACATCAACGTGGCCAATTTACACTGGGATTGTGTGAAAGGACTTGGCTGGGCATGGGTGGCGGATTGCATAATGGTGTAACATGCTGTCGCTGAGCACCCTCAATTATTATAGTGCGCGCTTCACAGACTGGTCACCTTAAAGTATACATTGTTTACCAGGGGAGGCTCCTCCACTAGGGCAGAGGAGCGCCGCCCCACTGCTTTCTCGCAGTGCGAGAAGCAGAAACATAAAATGGTAATAACTTTCAGTTATTACCATTTTATGTTTGGTTGCGGGTGGGCAGGTGGGCGGAGCTGCTCTGAGAGCAGGTTAGGGGAGGAGTGGTGTGCCTGCCCACTCTTGAGTGCGCAAAGACTGTTTGGTCGGGCCCCTGGGGCCACCCAAACCAGTCATGCACACTCTGCCCTTCTCCATGCAGGCTGGAACCGCCATGGAAAGGCATGCGGAGAATGTCTCTGGGGGCCCATTGCGGGCCCCCAATGTATTGGGTGTGTGTGTGTGGGTGCACTGGGGGGGTACCCATTGTACCCCCCTACATGTCCCTGTACCAGGTGGCAGGCACTGCCATGCAGTGCAGTGACATGCATGACATGCTCCTTTTCACACTGCGGCGGTGCTGCTGCCGCTGTCGGATTTTGACTGCAGAGCATCCTAATTGGACTGGCGGTAATGCCGCGGTCCTTGCGGGTGGTCTTTTCCCGCTACCATGGCGGTTGGGGAGATTTTCCGACCGCCATCCTAATAGGCCCCTTGGTGTGAAAACTGAAAAAAAATGTTGCAAATTAAACATAACTGTTGAAATGAAGGCCAGTGATGGCTTTTGTTTTAGTGAAGATCGAGAGAGGCCAACGAAAGGTATGGGCATTAAAAGGATTTCAGACTGAGAGGAAGGATCTGCTCGGTGGGATCTCTCAGTCAAGAAACTCGAATGATGAAAAACATCCAAATGAAGTAGACAGCGATGAGATCTCTTGCACTCTTCAAAAACTGAGATCCTTTGCTTTCCTGCCTTAAACTATTCCTCCATCAAGTTCTTTTTAATGTCACTGTCGTTCTCAGCCCGAAACATTAGACATACAGAAATGCGATTATCTCTACCATTGTACACCGTCAAAGCACCATTAAATTCACTTGTGCTAACTAAATTTGACTATTACCACAGCCGGCTCAAGACTCTCCCGTTACTTCTTCCCAAGAGAGGAGGAGTAAATGCATCTTTCTTATTTATTTATTTATACTTTTTTTTACGTCAAACAGACCCCAGGAATTTTAGAACTTCTTACAGAAGGTAGCACTTAATGCAAGGTTAAATACGATAGAAGAGAGAGGTATACACAAACATGTCCTCTCTGCAGGGTGCAGATGGGGAGCTCAGACAGAAGATATATGAATAGAATAAGCATATGGCAGAGAGTGGAACTGCAACAGCCGAACCCAGAAGACACACCCTGCGACTCCATATATCCAATACAGCATGAGGGTAATGCATGAGGGGTGGGCAGGTGAGAGCTGTCTTCCATGGAGCAGGACCCTCTTTAGTGGTTGTTTGTCGCAGGAGGGGTCTGTATGTCAGCCCCCATGCTCTTCACCCATGACACCAGGTGGCGCTTCCCCAGCTCTGGGCTAGTTCCTCAAAAGACTTCCTGAGGAGCCTTTTGGGAGTGGGCAAGGGGCAGAAGGCGAGGAGCTGGCCAGGAGTTGGTACAAAGTAGGGAAGTGGGTGAAAATGTGAAACTGTGTCCATTTCCTGGAATTGCTAGCTGGTATTCAATGGGAGTGATGGCAGACTACACCCTTTACCAGAGAGTAAGAGCCCTGGTTTGAGGAGGAGGCAAAACCTATAGGCAGAATAGGGAGAGAGGTCTTATCAGGGGCGTCTCCTCCGTTATAGCAGAGGAGCGTCGCCCCACTGAAATTCCCCCAGAGATGAAGAAACTAATTCATTACCATTTTATTTTTCGTCACCCAGTCCTGAACGGAGTGTCAGGATGGGGCGGGTCTGCTGAATGGCAGCAGCAGCAGGGAGGAAGAGGATGGGCTTCCTTTTGCACTTGTTTATAGTGCACATGTCTGTTTGGCAGGCCGTCTTGCGACGGCCAGCTAGACATGTGCACTTTAAACCTCTCAGCCCAGTTGTCTTAAGACAGCTGGGTTGAGAATAAGTGCAGGCATCCATTGCCCTCGGCGTGCTGACAGTGGCTGCTCCCTCCAATCAGGGCGCTGCTCTCATGAGCATGAGAGCAGCGCCAGGATTGGCTTGGGATCCTGCCTCAAGGAGAGAAGACGACGGAGGACTTTGCCTCGTTCCAGGAAGATCTGTTAGATTTTATTTAATAAATTATTCTTATTTATTTTTTTGCCACCCGCCGCACCAGCCTCAGGACATTCCAGCCGCCACTGGGTCTTACACAAGGCTGGGGACACACCCCTCCTTGAAGTAAACAACATTCATAGTCAGATCAAGCAAAATTGAAAAAAACAGTCACAGTGAACCTGGAGGGGAGCTTAAGGGTCCTTCTCACCTGGTATTGTTCCTTCCCACACCAAGGCTAGGAATGGCCTCTGAGCGGTCCCTTCCTTAATGACCGTGGATGCTGAGCTCATTTCCCACAGTGAGGTATGTCAGAAGGGTGAAGTAGGGATTTTCTGCAGACCAGCCACCAATAGAAAAGATATGCCTGCATGTCTGCAGTGTCTTTGCAACATTGTAACAAGGACCAAAAACTACTCCTGTACTTACTAGAAAACTTTCTATTTTTTATTTATTACCCATACATTACACACCATTGACAGCCAAGATGCAAGTCATCCCAAGCTTGCGAAAACGGGTGCTCTCCAAGAGGTCTTGAAGGATGGGATTATTACTATGGGTGGGTGGAACTCTCAAAGTTTTACTCTGCGGAATTCGCGAGTTACATAAAAATCTGCAATATTTTGCAGAGTTCTGCCAACAGTCTGATAATAATGCACATCGCACTTCTCACGCTACAATTTAATGCTGGTCGTGTAAGCAGTGCTGAAAAATCAGTGTGAACAGAATCATGTGAGTTGATTTTGCTGCAGCAGCAAATCTTCCTCACAAGCAGCAGTGGTGGCCGCCACACACAAGCAGTGGTGGGCAAGTGGAGGGAGCGCAGGAGGGGTACCGCGGAGGGGAGGGGTGGTTAGCTGTTAACCGCCTCCCGCGTCACGCCTCAATGTTCTTCCTCCCAGCAAGCACTGGTACAGACTCCCTGTTCAACAAAGCCAGACAGTTGGAAAAACCTAAGTATGCATGTGTGTTTGGCCGGCCTGAGACGGCCGGACAAACCCACATGCACACTTAGAAGTGCATATATCAGTCCTCCGCCCCCTCCCATTGTCTGGCCTGCCCTTGCCTACACGAACTGGTTCAGAGCTGGCAACTGAAAAATAAAACGATGATGGAACATCATTTCATTTTTCACCTGCTGGCCCAGAGCCAGTGGGGCGACGCTCCTCCGCCTTTGCAGAGGAGCCGCCCCTTACAAGCAGCCCTCTGACTGGGACTGCCCACCTTAGAAAATCACGCTGTGGGACGCCAAATCTCACTTGCGCTCGACAGCATGCATTTTTGGACTCTAGGGGGGAAAAGGTTCCGCCACGTGGCGATAGGCGATATTCGGGCAGAGCTCTGAGTTACTCTTCACCGAATTCTGCCAATTCCCCCTAATTGTTACAGTGTTTGTGGGAGAATACAAGTATTCACTTTGCTTTCTAGGTTTCTTGCTGCCTGACTTTGTATTGTGTCCCTACTCCAGGAAGGAGTGCGTCTCTTCCTCTTGACTTAGCCACAGAAGCGTACTACTGTATTTGGGGTAGGTGTGACCACAGTAACCAGTTTTTAGTCATCTCTGTTCAACCTCTTTTCTTTAAAACTACATTTTATTTCAATTTGCACAGAGAGCAGGGTATATATCAGCGTTATAGACATTACATGTAGGAGGACGCTAGTGACGACAACTTGAGGTAATTAGTGCTGGAAATACTGTTACAACAGAGTGGTATAAACGAGCTCAGGTTTTGTCGACCAACATTCGTCTCATAAAAGTTAGTCATTTGTCTATGTAACGCAGCCGCGGCTCGTGCAGGTAAGAGCGATGGGACCTGGTGGGGGGGAGGGGGGATTTCGACAGACGACGAGGGAAAATTAATTATTTATTTAATTTTCCCTCCTCGTCTGTCGAAATCCTCCCCCACCCGGCCCCACTGTCCCACCGCTCTTACCTGCACGGGCCGTATTATCATTATTCGTAAACATAGTTAAACAACATGGAAAATAAGACAAAACTGACCCACCCACCTTCCCCTGTCACCTCTGCTTAACATCTTGTCCGCTGACATTGAAGAAGGGAAATGCGATGTCAAGGGATGCGAAGGGCATGTGTCATCCAATTACTGTAATGGCCTTGCTCCTCAGCCACAACAGCTAGTTCCTGAAAGGCGTGAAGGCTCCCTTACTTGGAAAAATCTTCCTCCAGCAGTTGATATGCCAACCTTCAGGTACTTTTGTTCGTCTCTGCCACATTTCTTAGAACTGCAGATTCAAGGTTTTGCAGATCAGCTATTATAGTCTCCCAGGAAACCTCTCCAATGGTCCTTATGGCTGCTTCTGTTCCATCCTCCCAGGCATCCTGGCACACACAGCTGCCAGACCCTATTGCATTTTCTAAGAAAGTGAGCAACAAACAGCCAGGCAACTGCACGTCTCAGATGAAACACATTGTCCATAATTTCTTATGCAAACCTGAAAACAATCTTTATTCAGCAAGTGAACATCCTTCTTCTTGGCAGGGATGTGAGTTATCTTCAACTTTTAAGCTTTGAATGGCACACTGTTAGTCATGATAAATTGACCTTTGGCTAATGAATTGGTGCATGTTTGAAATCTGCTAACTAGCCACAGTTTTCTTTAGTACACCTGTTCCTCCCTTTTAGCAGAGTGGGCAATTCAAAATGTCATGACTTCCTGGCCAATGTGGCTTCTGAGAGGTTTTTCAATGACGTACTCCCAAAAGGAGTGTCACTCAAAATGACCACCGGCTAGACGTATGCAGGGATGAAGAAATTATTAACCAAGTAGCCCTCCTGTGTAAGTCTTTCATGACCAAAGAAGGGAAGTTAAACATTGAGGGAAAATCCTCATAGCCACTAAAGTTAGGAACTTAAGTATGTCCAATGTGTTCACTGATTATATAAATTGGCTTCAAAATATTAAACCAGTCAAACTATCCCACACTGGCATCTCACAGAGCATGATCATTTTATTCTGGCATATAAAATAACACTGGCACAACTGGGTATACACAGAACCCTTTGGCTTCCCTAAGCAAATCTGCTGAAAATATTTCTCAGTGAGAAGAATGGGGAGATAAGAGAGCAATATTTTCAAATGTAGTGTTTCTAAAAAAGAAGACATCGTCCATATTTGTTGGACTTGGCCCTTTTTCCCGGAAATTTTTCGCTTTTATGGGAAACTCCAGGTTAAATAAATGCGAAGATTGAATGCTGTGCGATGGTGCACGCAGACTGAGTTTCCCTATTTTAAAACATGTAACTTTTAAAATGGATGCCATAGCTGTGTGGTTGTGCCGTCTGACTGAGCTGGGTTAACAGTCTAGTGGTTATTTCCCAGCAACCCCAGCTTTTGGAGGGAAGCCTGGCACCCAGGGTGCTCTACCCCTCCCCCTAGGCCAGTTAGAACCAGTTTCCCCAGAAGCTTCTAGAAGCTTGTGGCACTGTCTGGTAGGTGGGGTGAGGGGCGTATAAAGGGCGGAGCTGGGCTGCCATGTGCTCAGTCAGTCAGAGGGTGGACCGGAGAGAGAGGGGACTTGCTGCCAGGGGTTACCGCCACATGGGCCTGTGTGCTGGGCCCTAAGCCTACCTATCCCCCTCTACTGTCCACAGGGCGAGGGAAAGCTATAGTTGGGGCAACGCAGACCTGGAGAAACCTACGCAGGAGTTTTAGGCGGTAGGGCTTAGTCAGGGACCTATGCCGCTGGAAGTGACAGGGCTTAGGTGCTGCCTTTTAAGCTGAGTGAGGGATCCTGAACTAACCCACTGATCTGGCCCGGCGGGAGGAGAACCCAGGGACGATCTGCAGAGACTAATTAGTCCGTCTTCAGCCACCAACTCAACCCCCCCTTAAGACACCCTCAACCAAGGGCGCAGGAACCAGCAAGCGCCTCGTGGGACCCTGACTGCAGTCCCTGCGGAGAGAGAGCGCTATATACAAGCTGCCTGTGGAAGGAGAGCGCTATATCCGGTGGGCGCTACCCTGGAATGGACTGTGCTCTGCTGGTGAGTGTGGTAATCCCAGCTGCCTGCTACCTAGCACCTGGGAAGCGCTAAATCCATGGCCCCCATAGCGCTGGGAGGAGAGGAGAACTGGTTTATTTTAAAACCCCGCGTTATCGCGGTCCTTTTGCTGACTTGAAACAGCGGGAGCCCACCCCGTGTTTCTGCCGCCTGGGTACTGTGTCTTGACAGCGGGTGCCCACCCCGCATATTGCCGCCGTGGAATGGAGAAAGAATCTTCGCCGTCGGACCCGGAGGGCTGCGCAGGCTCCCCCGTGATGTCAGGGGAGCCGCGCAGCGATTGGTGCTGGCTGTCGCGCCCCCCCCAGGAAGTTCCGCCTCGTATTGGGAGTGCCGCGGCTGGCGAGGCGCCAGGCGGGAGCCCACCCCGCGCTGGTGGAGACCCCAGGAGGAGGACGGGAGCCTACCCCGCCTCCCCCAAGTCACGGGCGTCCCGTAAAGTCCCGGGTCCCAGGAGGGGGCCGCGGACGTGCTGCGGGTTGTCGGCGGGGCTCCTGTGGGGGAAGGGAGAGCCCCGCGAGAAGGTTGCACCCCCAGGAGGAGCCGGAGCGGGAGCCCACCCCACCGGTCCGTGCCCCGAGGACAGGGGCTGGCGCCAGGAAGAGGTGCTGCAGCCTGGGGGTCTCCCCGTGCACTGAGGAGAGCCCTGGGTGCAGCCGCTGTCATCGAGGTCCGGGTAAAGCCAGAAGAGGCGGAGGTCACCCGCAAGATCCCCGGTGAGTGGGGCCCGTTGAAGGAGGAGGGCGGGAGGCCCACGCGGCCCAGAGCATGCCCCTTCCCCGGGGAGATCTATCGTGAGGCCTCCACTGCCACGGAGCGTGACTGAACTGGGCCACGGCCCCCTTCACTAGGTGCCACACGGGAAGAAGGGACCAGGGTTAATACCCACAAAGAAGGCTCCAAGCAAGAGCTAGAGGTAGCGCTTGGATTCCTGGTATTGGGAAGCGCTGTCATAGCTTGCAATGTTTAATGCTCTAAGAGCTCGCAATGTTTAATGCTCCCAGAACTTGCAAGGTTTAAGGTTCCAAGAGCTTGCAAGGTTTAATGCTCCAAGAGAATGCAATGTTTAATGTTCCAGTGAGTTATCAGGTAGTGCTTCAATGACCAGCCATGTTGAATGTGCCTATGGTTCCATGCCATGTTTTAAAGCGCTATTGCCTTGCTAGGTGCAGAGCTATGTTGAGATGCTCTATTTGAAGCGCTATGATTTGCTATGTGCGGCGCTATGTTGAAATGCTCTAATTGAAGCGCTATTGATGTGCTATGTGTAGCCCTAGGCTGTAATGTAATGTTTTCAAGCGCTATTGAATTGCTATGTGCAGCGCTATGTTAAATTGCCATATTTAAAGCGCTATTGAATTGCTATGTGCAGCGCTATGTTAAATGCCATGTTTAAAGCGCTATGAATTGGCTATGTGCTGCGCTTTGATTCAAGGCCAGGTTTTGATGTTTGAATGAACTGCTAATCTATTCCTAATGACTTGCTTTTGATCCTAAGGTTGATCTAGATAAAACTGATTGGTTTTTATTCAAACTACTGTGTGGTGTCAATTATTGCGTGCGTTTCCTGTCTCAGTGGATGTGTGTGCTGTATGGTCACTTTACACGTAAGCCTTTGGTTGCCTACCTGCTCGAGCCACGCTACCCCCATAGGGCCTGGCGACCCCCGGTCCTACAATATTTCTTACCATTGCTCTTGGTTTGGAGACATCATAACGAGACACTTTATGTGAGCCTTTGTGTGTTTTTCACATCCTTGGGTGGCAAAGACAAGACTGTAATTCTCCTCAGTGACCATTTCAACAAAGTGACCAGAACAGTATTCTTGTTCCTCTGTTAAACACAGGAAATATGAAACTTAATGTTGATTGAGATTAAAGTGCAAGAAGAAATAAACAAGTCCGTTTGGACTTGTCAGATTGCATGTAGGGAATGGAGCAGCGGCGGAGGAGCATTGCCCTCTTCCCCCACCAGCAGCCATAAAACTCAAAAAAATTAAATGATAATAACACAGGTTTATTATCGTTTTATTTTTTGCACGTATGAGTCTTGGGGTGGGGCCAGACGAAGACAGGCTGGAGGAGGAGTGTTGGACACCGCTGTCAGTGCGCATATCGGTTTGGTTGGCTGTCTTAGGACCAAACTGACATGGGCACTGCAATGTCTCCAACCCAAGCTTCATTGCTGGGTCGTAGACAGCAGGCACAGTCTCAATGGAAGTGCAAACTGAGAGCTCTATGGCCAATCCTGACGCTGCTCTCATGCATGAGAGCAGTGTCAGGATTGGCCGCAGAGGAGTCTGGGAGCCTGTGCAGTGCAGCAGAAGAGCACTGACATGGCGATGCGGTGAGCGGCAGGTAAGTGGTTTTCTTTTTTTTGTGGTCATGCGTCGTCCCTCTCGCACCCGCCACTCTGCCCTGATACTAGCCACATCTGGAATAGAGGCTGATTCGTTGCAGGAAAAGCACTTATACTGCAAGTTATATGGCCACATGATGGGCCTAACAAGTGGCCCCTGAGCCTAACGGCCAGAGATGACCAGGTAGTAGAGAGTATAAAGGAAGGAGTCTCATGTGAATATATACACATACATGATCAAGCAGGAGGCTCTCACACTGTCCTTTCTCAAGTAATAAATCTGGCAATTTCTATTTTGTTATCCTTCCTATTCTCCCCTCTTTGTCTCTGCCCTGCTCATTAATCTTCCTTTTTTTTCTCCACATAATTTCATATGATTCTTAGGATTCTTCTTTGCAATAATGAGGCTCAGATTTAGAAAGACTTTGCTTCGGGTTTGCATTACTTTTTTAATTGAGACTGATGGAAAATGTTGAGTAGGTATTTATAATTCAATAAAAAAACAACATTTGCATTGGAATGTAACACAAAGTAATGCAACACAGTGCAATGCACTGCCATGCTTTACTCTGCATCAATGGGGCGTTCCATGGGTGGTACTTGGATGTTCCCATGCAACTACCCATGGGATTTGACACAGATTCCTATCTACAAAGAATGTCAGACAGGGATTTGCACCAAAATCATGCACCTCAACGAGGAGAAATATTTTTCTCTCTCCTCATTTTTTCCTCTTTGCATGTCAATCAATCAATCAAGAGTTCATATAGCGCGGCTCCTCACCTTTGAGGGTCTCAAAGCACTGAGGGGGTGGGCTGCTGATCTGTCTAGGCATGGAGGTTCAGTCAAAGAATACAAAACAAAAATGGAGAGAAAGGGATTTTCACAATGGAAAACCATTGGAGGGGGTACTCCTAGTCCCCTTATAAATACAATATCAAACAAAGCAAAGGAGTACTCCCAATCGACAGAAAACTGTCTTTGGGGTATTGGAACGTAGAGCAGAGGAAAGAAATTATCTTTCTTAAGAAGACCCTTCACTCACCAACCTGGTTGGTGACATGCTTCATCATCGGGGTCCCACCTGGACAGCCGAGTGCCATCCAGGTGTGCTGTGACACCTGACTACAGTGGAGCTGGTTTTTGTGTGAAGGCGAATAGAGAATTTAGGTTAAAAATTGGCCAAATTGATCCCAATCCAAATAATTTATTCTAGGGCAATTTGAACAATGCTAAAAAATGGTATAGATACCGTGATGAAGCATGTCACCAACCAGGTTGGTGAGTGAGGGGTCTTCTTAAGAAAGATAATTTCTTTCCTCTGCTCTACGTTCCAATACCCCAAAGACAGTTTGCTGTCGATTGGGAGTACTCCTTTGCTTTGTTTGATATGGTTCAGTCAAAGAGCCAGGTCCTGAGGCCCTTCCTGAATTGGGTCAACAACAGGGATTGCCTGAGGTGGAGGGGCAGGGTGTTCCAGGTCTTGGCAGTGAGGTAGGAGAAGGATCTTCCTCCGGTTCTGGTCTCGTGGATCCGTGGGACGGAGGCCAGGGCAAGTTGGGTGGAGCGAAGTTGTCTGGTGGGTATGTGGAATGTGAGTCGGTGGTTCAGATATTTTGGTCCTGCGTTGTAGAGAGTTTTGTAGACATGTGTGAGTAGCTTGAAGGTGATTCTCTTGTTGATTGGGAGCCACCTGAGTTATTGGAGGTGTTGTGTTATGTGGCTGTGGTGGGGGATGTCGAGGACCAGTCTGGCTGCGGCATTTTGGACGTTCTGTAGTTTCCAAAGCTGTTTCTGTGCGACTCCGGCGTAGAGTGCGTTGCCATAGTCAAGTCTGCTGGTGATGAGTGTGTGGGTGACCGGCTTTCTAGAGTCTTGCAGGATCCATCTGAATGTTTTTCGAAGCAGGCGGAGCGTTTGGAAGCAGGATGAGGATACTGCGTTGATTTGGCAGTTCATTGCATTCTACAGCAGACATACAAATAGGAAAATGCCTTAAAGCTTAGTTTTTGTACAGAAAGGGACCCCTTCCTGCACCAAAACTATGCTGACGACAACGCAGGCACCCTTACACTGGTGTAAGGGTGTCTGCTTTGCTGCATGGCATCTAAAAGTGTGGCAGCACATAGTAGATATGAAACTGTTCTTCTCGCTCCGGTTCACGCAATGCAGCGCATCAACTTTACTTGCTGTGCTGCTTGATTTCTTTATAAATCTGTCCCTGAATGTTAACACATTTGCTGGTAATCAAAGATCATAGACCTTCAAATGCTAACACAAAAGAAACATGAAACAACTTCTGGAGGGTAATAACTGTGTGTTTTAATTAAAAGGGTGCTGGTTTGTTTGTCCTAGAGACCAGAGCATCCTTTGATCTATTCACTATTTTAAAAACTACCTTCTTCTCCTTCCAATTATTGCCCACTTTCCCAGCTTCCTTTCTTCTCCAGTTTTCAACCTGTTTTCAACCATTTGAATAATTATCTCTCTTCTAAAAGACTGCTTAAACCCTTCCAATCAAGCTTCCGTGCTCTTCGCTCCACTGAAACTGTACCCTCCGACTAGAGCAATCTTTTCTTCATCAGCTCACCACAACCATCTCTCCTCTACGCTCATAGGTCTTTATCTGTATGCAGGATGTGATACCGAAGCTCACCCCCCTGTACCTTCCTTCCTACACAACATTGATACCTCAGGCCCTGCTTTGGTTGCTCTTTCTCCATAGAATGGGATTCTAACCTATCTGCGATGAACCATCTAATATTTAGTGCCCCCCAAAGGTCAATGTTAGGTTCAGTTATACTCCCTCTTTTTACCATCTTCCCTGTGGATATTATTATTATTCCTCTTTTGGCTTCACTTATTAACTCTATGCCAACAACACAAAAATGTTTATATCATTTCCCCCTTTTCTTCCCTCCTCCATTCGCGTATCTCACCTATCTCGGATTGCATCACTGCTGTTCACCACTGTAGGGTCCCTTGATCTCTTATGCTAAACTCTTCAAAAACTGAGATCCTTTGCTTGCCTGCCTTATACTGTCCCTCCACCAAGTTTCATCCAGTTTCCCTACTCACATCCCGTCTTTCTCTTTCTCAGCTCGAAAAGTAGGAGTGTTTTTTAGTTCCTTGATTTTCACTGGCACAGTACTACCATTCTACACTGCCAACGCACTATAACATTCACTTCTAGTAACTAAATTGCCCTATGCCAACAGCCTGCTCAGAAGACTCCCTTTTTACTCCTTCCAAAGGCAGGAGTAAATGCATCTTTTTTAAATGAATGTACTTGTACTGGTCTTTGCGCCAAACATGACCCCGGGATCTTCAGCGCCTTTGCAGACGTTACTATTTAATATTAGGGTAAATAGATTAGATGAGAGCTGTATACGAAAATGTCCTTTCTGCAGCGTACAGATGGAGAGTTCAGGTAGAACACGTATGCAGAGAATAAGCATATGACAGAGAGCAAAACTGCAGTAGAAGAATCCATAACATGCGAGTCACACCCCTATTTGCAATACAGCATAAGGGTAAGGTATTAGCAGTGCTTAATTTGAGCCGGTGGTTTCCAGTGCTCAGCAACAGCACTTAATTGTAATCAATGGCACTTATGACAGTCTGCCACATGGTGGTGCTGTCTGCCTTTTTTTAGGTATGAGCATAACAACAGCTGTTTAGTGTGATGGTTAAATAGTTGTGTAGGTATATTTGCAGTGCTGGTGGGAGTAATAGATGGTGCAAGCTGGAATGGTCTCCTGACGAGGGCCCTGGCACCTATTTTTTCACAAATTAAGCATTGGGCATTAAGAGAGTGTAGATGAGAGCTGTTTCCCAGATAAGGGATCCTTTTTTTATACTGCATGGGACCTAGACACTATACCAAAGAGGCAGCTCAGACAAAGACAGCGGACCTTCAGGAAACGCACTAGACTTAACACCAGAGAATGTCATTGCCCACTACAGACTCAAGAGGACAATCATCCTCCGCATCCTGAACATCATTGCCCACAGGCTGACGGTACCAACAAAGCGGACAACGAACATCCCACTTCAGAAAAAGCTGCTGGCTGTGCTGCACCTGTTGGCCTCTGGGAAATTCCAACCAACAACCGCCAGAGTCGGAGGAGTCTCACAGCCAGCCCTATCCAAGTTCCTCACACCTGTCCTGGATGCCATCATCAGCTTGGTACCCCAGTACCTATACTTCCCCCACATTGCGCAGGAACAGCTGGAGATCAAGCAAGGCTTCTACGCCATAGCTGGATTCCCGCACGGGTTGGGGCAATTGACGGCACACATGTCCTACTTGTGCCCCCTGCCGACACTGCACACAATTACCGCAACAGAAAGCACACACATTCCATCAATGTGCAGGCAATAGTGGACCACCGGGGACTCTTCACCAATGTCATTGCCAACTACCCAGGCAGTGTGCATGATTCATACATCTTCCAACAGTCCATCATCAACTGGCGCTTCCAGGATGGCACCTACGGAAATGCAGTGCTCATTGGTAAGTACCAAATGAACACACCACACGCCTCAACTTCACAATCATGCAACTCACAACTCTGGGAATGCACACGTTACAAACTCACATAAAACATGCCAACCCACCACACACCACAGCACAACGTACTGCGGTAACCTGGGCCAGCCATGTACACGAGCCATCAACGGCATGGCACCACAGCCACACAATAGCAGAATGTGGGGAGAGGTGGGAACCAGGCATGTGCGAAGGAGGCAAGTGACCCATGAATGAGAATGTACACAATACCAAGTGTGGCGTGGATGTGCTGGACAGACTGCAGTATGCACACCACAGACATATCCATGTTGACATATACTGCTGGTGGTGGTAGTGTTGTGGACAGTGGACGCAACCATGTCATCCTAGCCAGTGATGAAGATCTCGGAAATGTAGCTTGTTACGTCCCCCCTATAAGCGTGTGCGGAGTGGGTTGGCCCGGGGTACGCCAGGCTAGCATAGGGGTGTGAATAAAAAGCACTTAGCCCTGGACGTGGTTCTCTTCTGGAATGGCCAACGTGTCTGCCAGGACAGCGCCTCTGGCACCGCCACGCCACAAGGCCGACGCCGTGAGCGATGTTGCCTGTGATCCTGTGCGCTTTCTGCACCCCAGGCCGCTGGTCCCCAGACCTCGTCTAGCCTGCCCCTGCGCATCCAGGCCTTACTGCTCACCTTCCGGCACCGGCGTGTCTCCAGGAGAGCCCACCACGTGCCGGTGCAAGCTCCAAGCCCGAGGCCCGAGGCCCGCGACCTTGGCAGCCTCCTCAGACCATCACGGACTCCGCAAGCAAGGCCCGTCGTACTCCTTTCACGTTGACGTACTCCACCGGAATACACAGCGGACTGCATCCCCTTCCAGCTGTGGTGCCACTGACTCTGTGCCACGGGAGTCATGAACACTCTCTGGTTGAACTTTGGTGGCGTCTGAGTCTATGGCCTGGGGGTTGTCTTCATCATCATGTAGCTGATACTGACATGGTGGGAAAAAGGAGACTGTAGCATTCAACTCCTCCATATAGCCTGTTTCTGCTTGCTTCTGACCTCTGCATAATGCCCTGGATGGACACCTTCCACTGTACCCGTAACACTCCGCGACATTCTCCTTGGACATCAACGAGGACCCGCTCTGCTCTCATGGCCCTACCTCAGTGCATTGCAAGTCACCGTCCCGTGGCGGTGTGCCTGTGCCGGCCGCAGTGCATCCGGGGCCACTAACTCTGAGCAGCTCAAGTCATGGACCCTTGCTGTTTGTACTTTGAACTTCTGATTGTCTGATCACTGTTGTAATTGTTGCCAGCACCAACCAACCCCTGAGGGGTGGCTTACACTACCCAACACCCATCCAGCACAGACGTCACTGGATGTGTGACCCTGGCAATAAAAGGTGCCTGGCGCACGTGCCCGTAGGCAATTCCACAAATTATCTCAGTGTGTCCGTGTAGTCATTATGTATGCATGAGGGCCCCGGGCCATACCACATTACATTGTGCTGTGTACAGTGGGAGCAACCTTGTCACCTCAGGCAGTGGAGTAGACCTGGGACATGTAGCTGTGTCGGACCCCCCTGTGAACTTAAGGGAGTGGACCGGCATACGGCAGTACGGCGTAGGGGTGTGGTCATTCAACACGTGGCTCTGGGCATGGTTGAGTTTAGGCCTTGCCAAGGAAGTAACTAATGTGTGTGTCTCTGGTGTAGTGTTGGCGCCACCCGTCACGCAATATACAAAGTTGCTATGTAGCATGCCCCCGGAGTGCGGGCTCGGCAGAGGGGTACATGAGGATGCGCAAGCCCGCTCGGGGTCAGGGATCAGACATGCCAACTGTTGTGTGTGTCACTATTTCCGCAGCATAAGCCAAAGGTCTACCCTCAAACGCATTGTGAGTTCAGCCAGGCATGAACTCTACATCTGTGTCTGCCCTGTCCTTACCATAGGCCTACACACACATGGCTGCCCACCTTCAGCGCACAACATCACTGTGTCGTTGTCAGGCTTGTGGACATGTGCAGACAGGCATGACAATGGTGTGCCGTAGGGGTGCAAGTGATGCAACCGCGCTGCGCACACTAGTGAAAGGGCTCGGGGGGAGGGAGGAGCAGCAGTGAGGCTACGTAATACACATTGATGCCGCTCATTTGCAACAAGCAGTACATGTCATACAGGAATCACAAAGTCACACATATCACACACCAATGAACCAGTGAACCTGTCAACACATCATGCAGAACCAACTATTGACTCATGTCTCTCTGCACTGTCCCAGGTGACCAAGGATATGCACTTTGCGCTTGGATAATGACACCCCTCCGAGCCCCGAAAACAAAGGCCCAGAGGCAGTACAATGCAGCCCACAAACGCACCAGGGGCATCGTGGAACGCACATTTGGCATGTTGAAGTCACGTTTCAGGCGCCTGGACGTCACAGGTGGAAGGCTCCTGTACAGCCCAGACATCGGCTGCAAGATGATTGTTGCATGTTGTGTTTTGCACAACATATGTGTACGCAGCAATGCCCCATGGATACAAGTGCCAGATGCACCGGACGATGATGATGAAGATGAGGCAGGTGGACCACACCCCAATGCAGCCGCAGCAGGAATAGCCCGTAGAAACATCATCATTGACAATTTCATCACATGAGCAAGTCACATTGTGACAGTCCTTAGCAATCATGGGACAGTACAAAATGACCACAGGCACAGCATGTGCACATAAATGCATTCCAATAACACATTCCCTGAGTGCCTGTCACTTATCTGTACATGCACATCACTCAGACAAGTGTGAGTGCGACATGTAGTGCTAACAATTTAATGATTTGTTCATGGATGGTGGGTGTATCCCCTCTGTGCAGAGAGGCTGTTTAGGGTGTCACGTATTCAAACTGCCAGTTCTGTGTGTCACAGTTAGTAGGGAATCCCACTCTTCGGCGTTTCACATGTGTCCAAAATCATTCCATTTTGGCTGCCATTTGTGACCTACAGGTGACAACAGGGCTCCTTTTGGGGTCAGATATGTACCACCATGACGCAGGGATGCCCCCTGTGACTCAAGTCTCACAACATGGGTAACATGTACGTAAGTGGGAGTCACTACCCTACATTCGTCCACGCTTTCATAATTGATTGATCATGGTCATGACACGTCTGTGTGCAGGAGGGGTTGCTTGTCCCTCTGCAATGTGAAGAGGAGATGAGGTTTCACAGTGTGTTCCATGCATGTTTCAGCATTGGCGCAGTTTACATGCAGAATGCATGTCAATGTACATTGTGACTGTGAGGAGATACCTATTTGATGCGGGACAATGGTCATTTGTTCTACGTCACGGATGTGGGGTTGTGCTCGTACATTGTCATCACGCCATTTTTTTACTCTGCTTTTATAGTGCATTTTCCCGCATGACGCATGAAAATTGCAGGCCTGTCGCTGGTTATCGCAGATTTTTGTATCGCGATTGGCCTCATTGCTACTATTTTCGCATTCGTGTTTCGTGTTTTTTCGGTGTCGCGTTACTTTTAACACGGTCATTTAATGCGTTATTGTGGGACTATCGCATGGTACCGCCGTGTTGAGAATACCACGTTATCAAAAGAGAGAGTGTCCAGTCTTTACCTGCTAGGTTCATTTGACCAAATAGGATGGGAATCAACTGAATTCTTTACCTTTAACACTCATGCAATAGCTCACAGTATAAAACAGCATCCTGTGATTGACAGCATCAAAGACAGTAAACAAATCAAGGAGGTTGGGCATACAAGATCTGCCTGAGCCAAGGACTCACAGGACATCATCCACCAAGGAAAGCAAGGCAGGATCCATACTGCAGCCTGGTCCGAAGCCTCACTGGAAACCATCAGGGAGTTTGTTGTCAGTGATGAACTGCTAGAGTTGAGTGGCCATTCAGCTCTCCATTCCTTTACTAGGAGGGGGTGACCCAATATAGAGCGAAAGCTGCTGAGATTATCCTGGTCAGCAGAGGCTTTTTAAAGTGGTGTAACATACCTAATCTTGAGATAGTTAGGGACATCACCCTGCACTAGAGAGGAATCTACTGAATTTGTCCCTATACGGAGCAGTATGGTGTATTATGCCCTTCACAAGCACTGCTGGTGGAGTAATTGGACTTTTCAAGACCAAGGGTGGCCTGGCTGATTTCAGCCTAAGGAACCTCATCAATGGGTGGTCAGGTGCATGATGATTTCCTAGTAAATGCCATGGGAGCATTTGATGGAGGAGGAAACACAAGACCTAAAAATAAGGTCTTCTGTTGCACAGCTGAAGTAAGAAGTTCTTTGCTGGTTGGATGTTAGCATGTGTGTGTGTGCCCGTGTGCAGGCTGAGTGAGGAAAACTGTTGTCTCATTCATTCTTGTATCTGCGCACAGGTAGTACAGAAGCAATTGGGACCTGGAATAAACTGGTCCATTACATTTTGGCTGAAAAGTGATATTTGTGTGTATGATTGCAGAAACGGAAGTATTTAAGTCACGGGGGTGTCCGAGGAAATGGGAGAAATGGCGCAAATGGAACATACATCGTGGTAACCTGTGTGTATCCCCATCAGTGGACATGGACATGTGACAAGTGGGAGAGCGAGATTTAGACATATTATGATTGTAACCATTCTCACCTCAATTATTGCAATGAAACAATGTACAATTATTCGCAATGCTAAATGGAGAATGTATGTGACTCTAATTGTTGTAAAATTAATAAAAAGATTAAGGAAAAGTGGTATTTGTACTGTTCATACTATTTTTACAGTTTGCATGCACCAAAGAATCTTCAAATGGCTGTCCATCAGCACGAAAAAAACAGTCGCGCAAGCCCTAATCACCAGCTGGCTGGACTACGGCAACGCACTGTACGCAGGAACAACCACTGAACACATGAGAAGGCTCCATACAATATAGAACTCAGCAGCCAGGCTGATCCTCAACCTGTCCAAATGGACTCACATCACCCAACAGCTGAGCAATCTCCACTGGCTCTCCGTCCAGAAAAGATGCCAAATCAAGTTACTAACACACACCTACAAAGCCCTCCACGACCAAGGACCAGCATAGATGAACTACCGACTGAACTTTCACCAGCCATCCAGAAACCTTCGCTCCGCCTCCCTCACCCTCACACATACACCGCACATCTGCCGTAGAGCAGAGGCCTCTCCTTCTCGCCACAAAGTATGTGCTTTAAACAAAAAATGTTACTCTTGTAGTACCTGACTGATTTTGTCTTCCAATCATCCCCCTATAGTGAATTGATGTTTGAAATCTTTTGGGGTTTTCTGAATCCCAAGGTCTCTACTTTACACCACACCACTTTCCCTAAATGTGCTGTATGGCTCATCCACAAACCATGATTTCAGCAACCGCAGCTTCTAGTGGTGGTACCAGTCTCCTGGGTCCTCCAGGTGATTGGAAGAACTGCAAAACACTTTCTTCATCACACTTGGAGCCTGCGTGTCTCAGTGTGCCCACATCCTTGCGACACCCAGCAACTGCGGTCCCAGGTTCCTCTGTGGTCCACAGCAGTTTTTCTGGTCTTGTCCTCTTTCCTAACCTGTGGTTCATAGAAGGGACCGTTTTATAGGCTCTTCTCTCTTCTTTTCCAGTGTTGGAGAGCAGATTCCACCCATTTGGCTTTGGGGGGGTTTCTGGTTTGTGGCCTCGGGGAATAGTTTTGTTTTCCCCCATGGTTCACTTATAACCTGTATCCTATACACGAGGGAAAAAGTAGACAAGGCACCCATCTTCAATAACATAACAGGGATTATGTGTAGAATGCATGTGCACCACATGAGGTATCTAGGTACTATTGCATGATAGCACTTGTTTATCCAACCAAGTGTCATTTTTATTGCCTTGGAAAGATGGAAGTCCTAGTGGACTAATCAGGATTCTAAACTAACATTTGGATTCAAAGACAGATTACTCCAATTGAAACATTAGTCCATGAGAACATAAATAAAGATAATCATACATACATAAACTGGGCAGTGAACCAACTTTTGACTAGCAATAGGCACCAAACTCAGAATGTATACCAATATATTGACAAGAAACAAAAATACTCCTGTGTGCAAATCCGCAACGACGCCTTCTGTCCAAAGGCACCACCCCGTACCTCAGGGTCAATAGTACAAATAAGATTGTATTGAAGTTGCACCACTTTACAAATATATACAATTAAATAGCCCACATTGGATCCAGTGAATAATTGAATATCCTTCTTTATTATTTATTCGAAATCTTCTCTTTTTTAGAAAGAACCACAGCCAACGCGTTTCGTTCTCGAAGGAGAACTTCTTTAGGGCATTTGTAGTTTCCACGAAATGTTGGGTGTAATATTTGAGACAATACAATCCTGGTCCGATATAATCTATTCGTCCAGTGCTTCCAAATCAACTTGTAGGTTGAAAAATGCTGTTGTCATTCAAAGAATAGTGTTAATATCCTCTAAAGTGAAGTGATGTGATAGTCACTGTAAGTTATCTGATCCATATCTACATCCGGAACATCTCGCACAGTGCCTATAGATAGGGCATTGTTGTTCCTCTCAATCTCCCTCATGATAGAACCCGCTCGTAAATATGAGATCGATTGGCGTTGACAATGCTTGTTCACTTTGTGCCTCTTTCAAGATGAACAGAAATACTGCCCACTCCAGACTTTATCTGGAGTCCCATGCTCTAACTGGAGGTAATCGTGTGTACAAAATTATGCAAACACGTTGGTCATCGTTACATACCACAAACCTCCTCTAGGGGGTGACTCTGAGCTAATTTTAACCTGCAAACATGTATAAGACTCATATGGCCAGGTATTGCCAATGTCCCTTGGATGAATTGATCCCCAGACTCCACAAGCGGCTCCTCCACTAAGGTGGAGGAGCTTCACCCCACTGCTTTGCGAGCAGTTTAAAGTGGAAAACTAAAATGATAATAACAAGCGGAAGGAGTGTTAGGGACACTCTAAAGTGCACAGGATGCTTTGGCTGGCCCTCTTTCCAGCCAAACTGTCCTGCACACTTTGCATGTTGCCCACCAGGCTCCATTAAACAGCCCGGTAGGGAACATGGACAGCCTTCCTGTCCCCATCTGAGTGCTGAACCACGGTGCTCAGACCAATCACACCGCTGCATTGCAGCACTGTGATGGCCAGGGGATTCTGGGAGGCAGTGTGCTTCCTGTTACGGTGCGGAGAAGACGTCAAAGGAGAGGCAGCGGCCTGTGTCACCCAGCTAAATAATTGTATTTTATTTTTTATTCAACTCCCTCTGCTCGCCCCTCCCCTGACTCACCCCTGCCGTTCAGTAACAGCCGCTACTGCCAGACTTTCCCGCCCTAACAAATCCATGTCATAGACAAGAAATCAAAACAAGTTTTTTCTTTGGGTTAGGAGGTCCTACAACTCCTGGAATTATTTATTCACACATATACACAAAACACATTTTACTTTACGCACAGTAACCTAGAATTGTACATTTTCATTTACAGGGATTAATAGCTAGCCTTAACAGAGATGCTAATGTACGGTATTCACCTATCCATAGCTAAACATTGTTCCTGTGCATCCTGCAAAATACTTTTGCGAGTGAGATCATGACTGTTCATAGTTGTCCTTCCTCTTAACACCCCTTGTCCAGTAAAATGGACATGGATGGATCCCTCCTTAGGGGAGGACCAACCGTACCCACTAACTTCCCCTATAGGGATTCTCCTGTGCAAGGTCCCTGTCTGCCTGCTAGGATACCTACCTCAGGCACCCCCTACACCTTAACCCTACCGGGATACTCCTGTGCAAGGAGCCCATCTGCCCACTAGAATACCTCCAGTCGGCACCCCCCGGGCCTGTGCTAGCTTGCGCCCGTTGCGCATGGTCGGCTTGTTGGCAGGTAAGGTCCACGTGCTAACGACCCCCGCCTACCCCCGCGCCCTTAACACCTCCTTTCCACGTGCTGCCAGCATCCCTTGGAGGGGCTGCTGTTAGTTTTGGTGTAAAAAGATGCCTTGCGTGGAACCAACCTGTCCCACCAATCACCTGCCATAGGCCAGCATAGTTCACCTACTATCTGCCTCCCCACCCAAAGACAATGTTAATGCGGCTAATGAACCAAGCAAGCAAGCAAATTTGAGGAAAATTTGATCTTCTTTAGGCAAGTGGACACCATCCTGCAAGAAAAAATGGTCACCCTTAATTTATCCCGTGTTACATTACCATCCCTGGATGCGGAAAATTGAGAGAGATGCAACGGGGCTCCATGTCTACCGGCAATGTGCATCCTATCCAAGGCAGCGAGTGGAAAAAGTGACCAGCTCGCCACCTCGCGTTGCCTTTCATGGGCAGGGCAGCCACATTGTTGGGAATGACCTTGGATGCACTTGCCTGTCTCCGGAGTTATGCCCCCGCCAGCCAATCACATGCCGCTCCTTCCCGCAAGGTCACGGTGCACCGTGTCGCAATCCCCACTTCAGACACGGCTCGCTGCCATATGTGCAGCTCCCCCGAGTTGGGGGGAGCTTTTGACATAGATTTGAAGCCTTAGGTACCAGGTTGCCGTGCAAACTAGAAGTCAGGGCCAAGTTAAAGATAGAATATCGATGGGTGGTGTCTCTATCACAATCACTTTACTCTGCTGATATCTATGTAAGAAGCCAGGGCACAAGTCTTTAAAAACAATGTGGCAGGACTAATTAGAATAAGCAAAGTGCAATGTCTTATAATAATCACAGACATCAAAAGAAAGGCCTGTAGGCCAATATTGGTTAACTGGGAAGCACAGACGCTTCAGTAGTGCTGTCTGTAAAATTAAGATTCAAGATGATTCAAAACTTGCCAAGAAACTGAGCGATTCTAGGAAAGAGTGCACCTTATGGGGTGAGAAAGTCTTTATGAGAAACAGAAGATGCCTGAAAGAAGGCACTTGAAAGAGAGAAGGCTGGGCTTGAGGAAGGTTAAGGCCAGTGGAAGAGGAGGGTGTAAAAGGGTATATTAGAAGGATTTATGAGGAAACGCTGGACTTGAGAGTATGTAGGGTATGTGTGTTTGTGAGGGGAAATTTTAGTAAGAGGTAGGTATGAGAAAGTAGTTCGGTGTATGGATAGACAGCAGGTTGGTTGGAGGAGTGTATGGGAGAAAGGGGTATTTCAGAAGTGTGTGAGAAGACAATGGAAGAGGCAGAAAAGGAAGGCTTGGAAAAGGCATTAGAATGAGGAGAGTAAATAAGAGATTGTGATGTGTGTGTGTGTAGTGAGCAAATGGAAAGTGTGACAGAGGATGCTAGTTTAGAGAGTCACCAAGTGGAGAGATGGTGTGTGTGAAAAAACCATCAAATCGGGTGAGTGGACGATGTGCAAGATAAAAGGGCTAAGGAGGGTAAGAAGGGTGATGGGGTGGTGAACCTGTGTGTAATAGGAAGAAGAAGGTTGGGTAAGGGTGACTTCAAGAGAGAGAGGAGATGTGGGGAAAAGCAGAGGATATGTGAGACAGGGGATTGGAGGGTCCCACTTCAGGGATGCCAGCACAAGCAAGTGTGGCCCCATTGCTAGAGGTAGTTGTAGGAAATGGATATGATTGTTTGAGACAATGCTGCAGAATAAGACTGGGGTAAATGGGACTAGTCAGAGGGAGACACGGGGATACAAGCATGCACATGGGAATCTGTGAGCCACAACATTTCCAAATGTTGCCCACAAAAGGGCAGCACCCCCACCTCGGGGCTCTGGCATTTAAGGCAGTGTGTGACTCACACATCCAGCCTGTGTGCATCTCTTGCTCCCTCAGCCAATGAGACACTGGGTTACTGTTTTGTAGGAAGATGGAACGTGCCATTGGTATCCGAGCGACTATATAGAGCCTTTCACTGCTGGGATGGCTCATCATCAGAGACCTACTGCATGTCATATTCTGCTTATTGTCATACAGGCAGTAACGTAGGCTCCTATGTAAAATCCTTGCTTCTGTATCCTTGAAGTTAGTTTGTCCTCCTGAGTTTTAGAAGTGTGGCACCATACACACACTTTGGTGTTTGCCAACTACAACCAAGTCTGTGGGTGGGAGTGACAGAAGTAGAGTCCAAAGCCTGAACGGTAGTGAAGGACTGCGTTGTGTGCGACAGGCAGAGGCAGAATGCTGTAAGACCTCCAGGAGTAAAATGAAGTGAGAGCAGAATTCAAGAGTGGCAGCGAGAGCACTGGTTAGATATGTTAGCATCAGGAGTTGTTTGAAGTGACATGGGCAGGACTGGCCGGATATGACAATAGCACACGTTACAGCAGGAATAACCTCAGTAGGACTCGTAGGATGTGACAAAAGCATTGCTGACAGAGAGTGACATTTGATCAATGGAAGCTTGCATCCCAAAGTGAAGGCTGCAAGGAAAACATCTGAGTTAAACTGGCTGCAGCACTCACAGGCTCACCAGTTCATCTTCCCACATGCTCATCTCAGTGAGCTGTGCACCTGCTCTGTACACATGTGTGTTACCTACATGACACTGATGCCTGAGCTGTCCATTTTCTGTGATCAACGAAAACTTGCAGTGAAGCTGCAGTGGGAGATCTGTTCTGCAGCAAAGGAAACCACGCACTGTGGATACCTTCTGTGAGAGAGGAAATCCTGTTTTTCTGCTGTCATGCTGTACCTATTCTGTGAGAAAGAGAATTGTGTACTCTTGCTGCTTGATTTATTGTTGTTTGGAAGCTTGCACTGTTGCCACTAAGCCATAAGGGCCAAGTGATGGAATTTCACTCACATTGATAACTTTGGTTAAATTCTGCCATTGGGAACTCGACATAACTTCAGGCCCAAAATTATCAGATTAGGAAACTCCGGATCTGATCATTCCAGACCCAGCAACACCAGACTTTTCTTTGATGCTGCAGATGTTGAGGCTGGGGCAGCAGCACAGCCAACCCTTGAACAGCTGCAAGAGTTGGGAAGACAGCCTCTCTAGAGATGCTTTCTCATTCTTACTCACCATTGTCAATGCTTCCCTCACTCAAGGCATCTTCCTGAAGCTTTCAGCCCCTTCACTCTTAAAATAACCTACTCTGGGCCCTGATGACCTCCCCAACTACCCACCCATCACTCATCCACCGTTCCTCAGCAAGATCATTGACAAAGTACTCTGTGTTATTCAACAATCACTTCAGTGATAACCATCTCCTGCATGACTAACCATCTCCTGCATGACTACCAGTCTGGCTTCAGATCATGCAGCAGCATTATGTTACAATCATAAACCATGTTCTCTTGACCACAGATGAAGCTGCGCCTCTTAGCTGCCTTGACGTAGTCGACTACCAAACCCTCATACTCACCCTGGTGTATTGAATGGGATTCACTGGCAAGGCCCTTCACTGGTTCTTTTCCTATCTTTCTAACGGACACCAGTTTGTTCACATAAGAGCCCTATCCCCTGCGGAGTGCTTCAGGGTTTCACACTGCCTCCTATCCTCTTCAACCTCTACTTGGAGGCGCTTGGTGCTCTACTCACAGATAACAGCCTCAAGATTCACCAATATGGCGATGATACACAACTCTACTGAAAAGTCCCCTCTGATTCAAGCATTCCATGTCACATTCATTGCATGCACATCATTCAGACCTGGATGGCAAGCACCTTCCTGAAGCTTAACACAACCAAGACCAAAAGACAGGAAACAGTATAAACCTAGCTCAATGACATGACTCGTGACGGCCTCGAACCCAACTTTCACTGAATGCCAAGTCACCTTGGACACCAGCCTCACCCAAGAGGATAAAATGTCCCCCCCCCGAAAAAACAAAGACTGCCTGGTACCAGCTCTGTTTTTGAAAGAAAGTGAAACCACGTCTTCCAGAAAGAAAATTCAGAACTGCTGTTCAAGCCCTCCTACTCTGGCATCTGGGTGGTGGTAACTACATGTTCTATGGCCTCCCAGACTCCACCCTGACCAGGGCCGGCTTTAGCACTAGTGGCGCCCAGTGCGACAATGGTTTTTGGCGCCCCAATGATCACCTCCACCACAGATTCCCTCCTACCACCGTTAACAGTTTCCATAACAACTCTCGCTCAGATGCATTTAATTAATTTTATTGCGTCACTCATAAAAGTGGAGGGTGTTAGAGCACTATACATAACACACACATCACACACAGATTATCAATCATAGGTGTGTAAATCAGTGTATAGGAAATGTTATATAAGACAGAGGACAACAAGGGGTGGCTTTGCATATTATCCATACAGGTAGGGAGTATAGTTGAAGAGTACTTGGTCTGGAGAAGCACAAACTCTGAATTTAAAATGTAACACAATGGATTGTGGCTCTCTTTAATAACAGGAACTGATTTGTACCAAAATGAACACTTTTTACATTAGAATAATGAAAGTCTGGGGGAAAAATATTCCCTTAAAGTCTGCATGCAGTACTTTGATGCCAGTTAATAGCTCCCTGTAAACTGCAACTAACAAAAGGAAGTCTCTGACAAAAGCAGTAACCCACTGACCTGTTTACATTATATTCACTTTGTGATCTGCATGGTACATGTTCTTTACAGCAGGCATATTAACCCTCTACGCCACCTTATCATGAATTAAAACTTCCACAAGTCAAAACTTCTACTAGACAAAACTCCGATCTCACCAGGAAGAACATTAATCACTGGAGTTTTCTTGACATATTAATTATTGCCTAAAAATTGCTGAATGCGGGCAGCAGGTGCTTTAAAGCACAATATAAACTAGCAAACAGGCGCCCCTAAGCGAAGTCAGCACCCGGTGCGGTGGCACCGGTCGCACCGCCCTAGAGCCGGCCCTGACCCTGACACAGACAGAAGTCTTATCCAGGGCCTAAAGAAATATGAACACATCACAGCCAGCCTGATGGAATGCAAAATTGGCTCTTCTTGCTGGCCTGCATCATCTTCAAAACCAGCTGCATCATTTACAAAGGCAATAAGACCAACACTGACAGTCTCATCATCTCTGGTGGTTCCCGGCACCCCCACAGCCAGGACACAATCAGACTGCAGACTAAGAAGTGTAGAAAAAAAGAAGGTAGCAGGCCTTCTCTACCTGTATATCTAAGACCTACAACAACAACTTTGTATCTGTCAGGGCCACCCAAATGCTGCTCCAATTTAGGAAAAGTGCTGAAGACTCACCTCTATAAAGAACACTACATCACAAAGCATTAACTGTCTACAACTCAAGTACATCTCATATCACTCGATCACTTTAAGCTGGTCTTTGCCCCTGGACTGCTGCTTTTGGCTAGGTTTGCACTGCAGAATACCATATACAAACATACATACATACATATACAGGCAGTGCTCCACCTGGACAGGTACAAGCCTTCTATAACCCCTCACACAACCCATTGGCCCTCCCACTTACACTTGCACTGACAATGTCAATGTTTTTCTCCCTGGGATTGGGGAATGATTTGTGGTACAGAATTCCATGTCTCTGGATCTATGTTGTTATTCTACATTTCAGGGAGACAACTTATAATCAGCAGATTTAATTGTGGGAATATAGGCCACGGTCAGGAATTCCTACCCTCTTATATCTCTGCACCTAAAACCACCAACCTCATATTGAAGGTCTGTAGGTTCTAGAAGAAGGGAAGCATGTGCCTTTTCTGTGAGAGAGGTAAGCATCAATGATGCTTGAATTATACATGTGTTTGATGGAGATTTTCTTGTGTTGTGCTGTGTCGTACCTATTTTGTGTCTGATGGAACCTTGTGCTACTCCTCTGGCTGCTGACATCTATTGCAAACCTATCCTTGATGTTAAGGAAGCTTGCACTGCTGACTGTCATGCAGTTTCTATATTCTATGCTCATGAAGCTCCATATAATCGTTTCCATTAAATATGCGGAAAATGATTGGCATTTCGAACGTTTTATCATTGCAAGATGCAAATAGTGAACCCTCACAAAAAGTCAACAGAGGTTGCTTTTAGTTTTGAACATCAAACAAGAAGTAACAGTTTTTTAAATAAAATAAAACTTTTTGTAATTTTATTTTAAGTGTTTCCAGGTCAGGCGTGTTACCTTCATCCAGGAATGGATTTTAACCAACCTCACTTTGCATCTCAAGCTTTTTGAGACCACAACTGAAGCGTTAGAAAACAGACTACAGCCCCAGTGTGTAACAGTGTGGTCCACACATGACTTGACGCTACTTGGCAACGGTATGAAAAGCAAAATAAAATGGAATTTCTAAATGTTTACCTACCCTACCTTTCCACTGTTAATTCTTATAGTTTATATGGGTAAGGCAATTATTTTTGAACATTTCAGTATGACACAAGAACATTGCTCATGATAACAACACCAAGTGACACTCCATATCTAATCTTTCTCTTCACCTGCACCTGTTGCCCTAAGAGCACAATCTGGGCCCTGATCCAAAAAGACGCGAATGCTTCTAAAAAAGCAGAGTAAGCAAATATTTGTATTGTAATGTAGATTTATATACATTTACTACCCTTGAAGAGGCATTGGAGCTTTTTGCTGGAAGGTAGAAAGCTACTCCATGAGCCCTTGTAGTGTTGCAGAGTGAGGCAAGCTCTGCCTACTGTTTATGATTTGTTATGTCTAAACGTTCATGCATTAACTCAGAGAAATTCCCAGTTATATATCTGGGCCCATATTTATCAAGGTATTGTCTCGCCCTTGTGCCGCGCAAGGGGAAGCAAGGATGACACAAAGCCTAAATGAAATGTATCAAGCCACGCAAGGCCACCTTGCGGGCCCTGCATAGCTTGATAAATATCGAGTAACTCAAGGCAGCGCAAATCGCTGCCTTTTGTTATTCTGCGGCAGGGAAGCGTTCCAAGGGAGGAGCGTGGGTTTTCCCATGCATCCACCCACGGACACATTTCCAGATTTACCAACACCAGTAGACCTGTGAATGCATCAATGCCCCACCAGAGGCGAAACAAGGGGTAATATCTTTATTACTTCTCGTTGTTTAATCTTTCTAAGTGTGCTGCATTTTGCAGCACACTCAGAAAGAGGAAAATGTCTCTGACAATTCTTTTTGTGCAGGAAGATGCCCCTTCCTGCACAAAAACAATTCTGCCTACAATGCAGACACCCTTACACAATAGTGCAAGGTGCCTGCTTTGTCACTAGGCAGCCGTTTGTTGCCAGTACAGGCAGAGAGCAGAAATGAGCCATATAATGTTAAATACGGTGCATTCCTGCCCTTTCACACAAAGCAGAAAAGCAAGTTGGCTTGCAGCATGTCATGAAATATTGATACATATGGGCTATGATCTTTAGACACCTCAGACGCAAAGAAACACAAGCTCGGTTCTGCGCTGAGCCACTGCACCTGATCATGACACAGAGCCCTGACGGCAGGTCTCCTCAGTGTGTCCCCTAAGGGGATACAATATGACAACTGTTGAAATCCACCAAACGTCATGTTCCCTCAGCCTCATTAATAAAGGTGCACATTTTGCAAACAGTATCTAGTTGCTATTTAATCTCTCAATTACCCTATATTCTGTAAGAGGAACACCTCTTTTCTCTCCTTCATTCTCTGCTTCCTTCGATCATTCACAGCTTCCTCTTCATCAACTTCCAACCTGCTCTTCCGCTTCTTCTGTGACTCCTCACCGATTGTGAAGGTCTCCGTTGCCTTGAAGGTATGGTTATTCGATATAAAACCACAAAGTTCTCACACAGGATGAACCCTTTCCATCCAGCACCCACTACTCCCTAACCGTGAGCAGGAAATGTATCTTTCTCCTCTCTCCCTACCTGGTTACTCTGTAGCATATCATCATGGGCTCATGCCATGGCTGAGGTTTTGGCGCGTTCTTACTTACTTTGTGGTCCTTCTTGTTATTTTTCATATCAACACGATTATATAGGGGGGCGTGGCTAAGATGGCCGCCAAGACGGACGTGTCTCGGTGAGGCTCCGGGATCGGGCTTTCACCTCGCCCAGTTACATGGAGCCTCGCTGTGTTTGGCCCACGCCCAGTGGGTCCTGGAGGTATCGGGTGCCTGGCGCTGGCGTCCACGCCATGGACTGGGCACTATGAGGGCAGGAATCCAGAGTTTGTGGCGGAGGGGCAGCGCGGAGCTAAAGATGGCGCCTGCCCGACCTGTTGCTGCCCGCTGCAGCGGTTAAACCAGCGGAGACCTGCGGCTCTTCAGCGACGTTGGGTCGGACTCCTGGCACTCTACAGGTGGGGGGCTGAGGCGGAAACACCGGTGGCAGCGACGTGACCTCCCTGGCTCTCGGGGTGCTGTGCGCCCTCCTCCCGTGATCGGCAGGGGCCCGGCGGGGCTGAGGATAGATGCCCGCGCCCCCACCTCTGTCACACCTGACGAGCAGCAAACAAATCCCCCTACCTGGTCTGCAACGGGGATTGGCAGTCACCGACGCGACCCGGTGAAGATCGGCGGACGCGCGTTGCCGGAGGGTGCTGTGGCCGCCTAAGTCGACGTTGGGGGGCTCGTCCGAGGAGCCGAGGGGCGAGCCTCCTGTGATCCTGGATCGCCGCTGGGGCCTGGAGAAGCCCGCGAGACGGCAGGGACAGCCGGGTAGGAGACTCTGCACGTCGCGCCAACATCGAGGAGGGCAGCGGCCATTTCGCGACCTGCCTGACTTCAAAATGGCGGCCCCTCGGGACATCGCCTAACGGCCTGCAGGACTGAGTGGTCGGCCCTGGTGCATGTGTTGACACCTACCGGAGCCTGGGGACACCGATCCTGGCGCAAGACCTCCTGATTCCTGCTTGCCTGGACAACCTGTGTGCGGAGAGGGGCTGAGGAGGTCGCAGGGTGCGCTGACCCAGACACCAGCGTGAGGTGAGGATTCGGCGCGCGCCTGCACCTGGGCTGCCGCTCCTGGGGACATTGAGTGGCGTTGACGAGGGGGGCCCGGAGGCGGAGAGACCTGATCCACGGGGTCCGAACCCGTAGGCGGCGATAACTGGGCACTGGTGAGCGTCCCCGGAGGGGCGGAGGCGGCGCGGGGGCCCTGGTGCTGCGACCTCCAGGTCTGCTTACTGCGGAGGTGCTGCGCCGCTGAGCCGCTGAGCCGCTTACAGTGGATACAGGAATTGACATGAGACGGAGGACGGGGCTCCTGTGGTTGGTGCCGAGTTCGTAGCCCCCACTGGGCAGCGGGGAAGATCTGCTGACTGTGTGCTGGGGTGGACGGCTCCCGCGGCCGGGCGGCAGCCGGGATACGTGCCCTGCCGGGGGGCGGCCCCTGGGCGCCGGCTGCGGCTAAGGCCCGGAGTCGCCGCTGGTCTTTGTGAGAGGTTGCGAGCCCTGGGACGGAGGAACAGGACTGGACGGCCAATTGGCAGTCATAAATTTCACCTGCGAGGGACCCGGGTCTCGATAGTGGGGGTCCCCAGGAGCCACAATGGGAAAATCCAGATTGGTGACGCCTACTCCGGGGGTGGTGTCGACGGCCTCGACCGGCCGTCCCAGGGGGACCTCCGGAGTGGCTGAATCATCGGGGGAGCCCTCCCTGTCGGACAAGCTCGATAAGGTACTGGTGGCAATAGAGCAGTCGCGACTCTCCTTGGAGCAGCAGTTGGGCACCTTCACTACAGATGTCAACCACCTCCGTGATGATCACCGCAAACTGTCGGACAAGGTTTCGGACACCGAGAAGGTGGTGGCAGACCTCCAACCGGCGGTGCGGGTGCACCAGGACTCGCTGCATACCCTCCTGGGTCGCGTGGCTAACATGGAGGAACGTATCGATGATTTAGAGGGGAGGTCGAGGCGCTGCAATATTCGCGTTCTTGGGCTACCGGAGGGAATCGAGCGATCAGATGCGGTGGAGTACATAGAGACCTGGACTAAATCGTTCACCCCCAGCGATGATCGCACGGCATACTTTTCCGTCGAACGGGCGCACCGTGTCCCGGCGCGTCGCCCGCAGCCGGGTGCCCCGCCGCGTCCCTTGCTGGCCAAATTCCTACACTTCAGAGATCGGGATGCGGTGCTCCGGGTGGCCCGACAGTCAGGACCGCTTCGAGTCAAGAACAGGACAGTCATGATCTTTCCAGACTACTCAAGGGCGGTCCAGCACCAACGGGCGTCCTTTCTGGAGGTGAAGAGACGTCTGCGGCGGAGAAAATACAATACCCCCTGCTCTTCCCGGCGCGCCTGAAGATTATCCATGGAGGCGCTACCCACTTCTTTACGGTGCCAGAGGAGGCGCACACCTGGGCAGACCAACATTGCACTGGGGGTCATCGGGCGGAACGCGCCCAGGAGAATCATATGAGAGCGGATGGCCCCAGGAGACAACGTTCGCGGAGACGACATCGTCCCGGTGCCCCGGTGACGCCTCCATGTACTCTGGGCTCCCCGGACCTGGAGCAGATTTTGCGGGAGCGGCGCCAGGCCCTTAAGACGGCGGCAGGCCTGTGTCCAACCTCGCCGGCAACGGACATTGAACGAGCCCCCCATCTCTTCACGTCCGAGGAGGAGGGGGACAGCGAGGCGACGCAGTCGGGAGTGGACTCGAGAGCTTTGCCCTCGGTCACCCCGTGAACAGCAGATGATCTGATATGACTGAACTCTGGCAGAAGATCGTGCATCCCCGTAAGGACTTGGATCGGGGCGTCCCTGGGTGTGGGTCAACATGCCCTGAGCTAGCCATAGATAGCGCACATAGCCCATACGTTGAGGCATCGGCAGACACGAGTCGTCACCCCCTTGAATACGTTGAGGCTCTCGTGTTACTTGAGAGTAAGTTTGGACGTATCGTCTTTGACGATGGGTCCCCTGCATTGGGGCAAGTTGTTTCTCTCAGCCCAGTTTTCCCTCTCCCATACCCAACCATTTTAGGCACCATATCCTTACCCATGAGTCGAAGAGCAGCCGCATTGCTACACTAAAGGCGCGGGAGGGAGACATGGGGAGTAGCACCGGGTATAACCTGGGGAGCCCACCGACCCGTCCAACACTACACGGTAGACACCTGTATTGATGGCACCTACGGGAAAAATCACAATTATCACCTTGAACGTGCGCGGAATGCATACCGCGCGCAAGCGATAGTCCACATATGCCTACCTTAAGCGCCACCACGCACACATCGCGTTTCTACAGGAAACGTACCTCACTGCTGGGGAGGTGGCGAAACTGCGCAGGCGATGGCGGGGGACCATATGCGCTACAACCTATTCGGCCTTTGCCCGAGGTACCCTTATCTGGGTCCGTCCCGGGGTCCCTTTTCAGGAACAATCTCACATAGTAGACCCAAACGGCCGATATGCACTCATGATGGGTCGGCTGGATGGTCAGTTAGCACTGCTGGGCAGTATATATGGGCCTAATACCGAACAGAATAAATTCTGGGATACGCTGTCTACCCCCTTAAGCACGTACACGCAGACACCCTGGATCCTGGGGGGAGATTACAACTGTGTACAAGACATAGCACTCGATAGGTCCTACCCGCCCCATCCAGCATCCCCCGTAGTGACACAGGCACAGCGATTTGCGGCATGGGCACGGCACTGGTCCCTGGCGGATGCTTGGCGAACCCGGAACCCTATCGTCAAGCTATATTAATTTCACTCCAAACCGCACGATCTTCGGGTGCGCCTGGACAGTTTCCTCTGTTCCCCCACCATTCTCCCTCTCGTTACAGACACTGATTATTTGGGCAGAACCATATCAGACCACGACGCGCACCTGATGACGCTCCGGTGGCGCTTTCCTAGGGATAGTCTAGACGACCCGGTGTTTAAGCAAACGCTAGAGGATCACATTGGCCACTACTTTCAGGAGAACACCGGCACAGCTACCTCACAGGCGCAGGAGTGGAATGCATTTAAAGTTGTAATGCGGGGCGTCTGCATTCGTCACATCACAGGGGTCCGACGGGTCTTGGAGCGCGATATCCAAAACGCGGAGCAAAGGTTGGCTGAGCTCACCAAACAGACTAATCCGGCTTTAGCCGCTTCGGCCCAGATAGCCAATGCCGAGACAGTTTACGCGGAGGCGTTGGCCAGCCTGCGCCGGTTTCATTTCGCGGCATATGCAGCGCGGGCGCACGGTGAGGGGGATCGGACGGGCGCACTATTGGCGTGGCTTGTCAAACAAGACTCGAGCCTCCCACCCATCACGGCTATCCACAATACTCAGGGCACTTTAGTATGCTCGCAGGACTTGATTCTGGGGGCGTTCCGAGAACATTATGCATTAGTATATACCGGTCCACACCCCCTGACACCGGAGGATGTCATCTCGGAATTTCTCGACCGCACAAGGCTACCCCGCATAGACCATGACACACGCCAAGATCTAGACGGGCCTATCAAGACGACTGAGATTAGGCGTGCGATGAAGGCACTGGCAACTCGCAAGGCCCCGGGATTGGATGGCCTCCCGCTGGAATTTTATCACGCCTTCGCGGCCCAATTGGTCCCGCAGCTGGAGGCTCAATACAAGGCCGCCCTAGAAGGGGGGGCCCTGCCTCACTCTATGTGTGAATCGGTCATAGTGTCCCTTCTTAAGCCAGACAGAGACCCACTCCAAATGGGTTCTTACCGACCCATAGCGTTACTACCGACGGATTACAAGATTTATGGAAAGGTCCTAGCAGACAGGTATGCCACAATCCTTCCGCAGTTCATACACCCGGATCAGAATGGGTTCGTCCCAGGACGACACACCTCTTATAACATCCGGAGGCTATTCCATGTACAGGATCAGGTGCGGGAGCGGTTTCCACGGGCGGCGTGTCTGGTGTTAGACCTCGAGAAAGCGTTTGACACTCTCTCGTGGGCATACCTGTTTCAGGTCTTGCAACGCATGGGCATAGGGTGCAGACTGCAAGCTTATACTAGGCTTGGTTACTCCGCGCCCAGTTCTAGAGTGCGGATAGGTCCCATGATCTCGGAATCTTTTCCGATCTGTCGCGGCACCAGACAGGGGTGCCCGCTATCCCCCTTGCTCTTCACTATAGCAATGGAACCGCTAGCAGCCGCGCTCTGTGTCGCGGGGGAGGAATGGGGCATCCCAATAGGAGATTCCACCCACTCGGTATCATTGTACGCTGATGATGTACTCATATATGTCCGGGACATCGCAGCTGACCTGACTTCAATATCAGGCATCCTACATGACTTTGAGGAGGTGGCGGGCCTCAGGGTCAATTGGACTAAATCCACGGTCTATCCCCTGACACCAGACGGGGCCCCGTGACGCGTGCGAATGGGGAGTGTGGATCTCTCCTGGAGCCCGCAGGCGGTACGATATTTAGGAGTTCGACTATCATACACCGAAGGATATATATGAGGGGAACTACCGAAAAGTGATGGGTGGCATCCGATCTTCTATTCACTTTTGGCAGGATCTATCACTGGCGGTCCCGGGGAAGATAGCGGTCGTGAAAATGATCCTGGTGCCGCGTCTGTTATATCTTTTTTCCAACCTCCCGGTGGTTCCCCCACGTTCCTTTTTTCGCGAGCTCGATACCCTGTTGGGGTCCCTCATCTGGGGTTCTGGCCGCAGACGTATTGCTTTGGCGAAATTACAACTGCCCCTGGACCAGGGTAGGCTAGCGGCCCCGTCGTTCGAGGCGTATTTCCTTGCCGCACAGCTGCAATGGGTGGCACGCTGGACAGCGGACCGGGCACGGGGAGAGCTGACCACCGCTACAGGGCGTATTCCAACCTCCACGATTCACCGTATGTTGCTGCCAGGAGCAGCGCCGATTTCGGGTGGACCCCTACAAGGCAGCACGGCGCGGGCCTGCCTGGCTCGTGTTCATCGTCTGGACCGAGCGGCGCTTCCGTACTCTCCGCTTCTGCCGTTGGTGGGGTTCCCCAGGGGCAGAGCACAGTATACAGAGAGCATGTTGCGAATCTGGACAGACCACGCCGTGACGGAGGTGGGGATGTTATATTTTGAGGGGCGCCTACGGACATTTGACGAGATGGTGGAGGATTTTGAGCTCCCTAGGGGTCAGTTCCTGAGGCATAGACAGCTTCTCACAGACTGTCGCACACAGTGGCGAGCGATTGATACGGAACCCCCCACACACCCGGTCATCCACGCGATATTACAGATGGGACCCGGGCGACACCTAGTTACCTGGATATACAAGGCCGTACGAACCCTAAGGCAACCCACACTTGCACCCCTCAGGGAACAATGGGAACAGGACTTTCGCAGGCCACTACACGACAGGGAATGGATCAGGGCCCTTGAATACACAAAAAAGGTGTCCCGTAATTACCGCTTCAAGAACATACAGTTACATATCCTACACAGGGCGTACCTCACTCCTGAAAAACTGCAGAAATACTTTCCTGATACACCGTTCTGCTGCCCTAGGTGTCTCGCACCGGCTGCCTCTTTCATACACATGGTATGGGATTGTCCAACACTTCATAATTATTGGGGAGCGGTGCATACCACCATTCGTGCAGTTACGGGGTTGCAGGACCTATACACATGGGAGGCCAGCGCCTTAGGCATACATGGGCGACACAAGAATAAGAAGGTGGAGCGGCGTTTTGCTTTCTTGGGACTTATCCTGGCTAAAAGATGCATTACTATGCACTGGAAGGCGCCGGAGGGACCTCCCTTGGTGGCATGGGTGGGGGCAGTTAAGAAGTGGGGGAAAGCGGAGGAAACATTACTTCGCACGGAGGAAGCCCGGGGACACCGCAAACACCCGATTTCCCTGTCCTGGGCGATGCTGATGCATTCCTTCACACAAGAAATACCACCGGCGGCGGGCCCGCAAATAGCTGGCCCTCAGGAGGCCTCCGCGACTCAGGAGGGCGGTGACCAGGAGGCCCGGGCACTCGGTGGGCCCTAAACTTAATCTGTAACTGGTGCACTGTTCGGCCCATGCACAGACAGGGATCTATACTCCTGCCATCGACCCCTGCCCCTCCCCAACTAATAGTTGGTGGTAAATAATTAATGTATGTGTTTACGCATTTTTAAGCGCTTAGAAGTGTGCAATGTGGCAGACATACATGCCCTTAGGGCATGTATGTGTGCCACATGTGCACACGTGGCCGAATCAGGGGTGCAACAGGGTGTCAATGTGACACCCTGCCACCCTTGCATGTGTTCCCCTAATTACCGAATCGGTATTTACCGATTCGGTAATGAGGCATACCTTCCCATCAATGGGAAGGTATGCCTCATTACCGAATCGGTAAATACCGATTCGGTAATTACCGACTTTTACCGAATCGGTAAATATTACCGACTCATTACCTACATATCATTTACCACTTCATAAATACCGAATCGGTAAAATTCGGTATTTATGAAGTGGTAAATGGGTCCCTACCTACATATGGCCCGTGGTGTCATTTCAGCCACAGTATCAGACAGGGGTCCAAAATGTTTAACAAACTTGTAAAGTCCTGGACTGGCTCTGCAGAGGGTCCCCATGGAATATCATCTACCCCAACCAGTGGGAAAAAATATTATCAATAAAGGGGGATATCCTCCAGGTGCCCCACTGTGTGCCTCCTCTCAAACTGCCCTCAAGCCCTCTGCATATGCCATAGAATCGGAAGGGTTCTACAATTAGGAGTAAAAATCAACAAAAAATAAGGAGCAGGATAATGTGAGGGCCCAGCAGGTTGCAATGTGGGGCAAACCAATGGATGCTGAGGGTGGTGCCAATGTGAGCGGGTGTTGTAAGAGGGGACCTGTGTAAAAAAAGGATGTGAGAAGCAGTGCCTGATGTTTGCCTCACATGAGGACTTTGGGGCCCACACGACATCGTGAGATAGGAGTCCTCCTCATATTGGATGATGATGGATGGGGACCCTCGAACGGAGTGCTCCTCCTGTAAGCCGTACCCTCATAAGCTAAGATGAAGCACTCCTTACATCTGCAAGTGGAATGCTGTAGCAGAGCTATGCTGATCTGTAGTTAATTTGCAAGAAGTAGTGAACAGTCAGTAGGATGGAGGGAACCACTTGGGTCAAGAGCTCCTGCCTCTACCGAGTCACAATAAGAAAACTCACAGTCTATATTGACTCCTTAGAGCTGCATGGAGGTACCAAAAGTACTCCATTTAAGTCTATGTGAACCCCATTCTCTGCACCCCCGCTGTGCATGTCCGTTTTGCAGTAAGGCACTTTCTCTGAAAGATGGTCAGGACAAGGAAAGCTGATCTTCTGCATGACCGCTCACTGTATTTCTGTTTGAACTAAATTAACCAACAAACACAAGCACATGGCAGGCCTTTGTGCTATTTTAACTGTGCTTCGTGCATGCAGACCATGGCAGGTGCTTGTGTACGCACGCATGGGCGAACTGACGTCAGTTCCGGTGTCTGGCAGCATGCGTTGCGCACGCTATGCAGTTCTGCCTTTTAAGAACAGTCACATTGGCCCTGGCAAAGGCCGAGTGGTTTGAATTAGAGAACAGCAACAATGCCAGCAAATAGATGGATATCAGGTGCTTAAGGGAGGGATAGGAGGGAAATAAGCAAGCAGAAGGAGGGGAGGGCATTTCAAGTACATGTGCTGGCTTGTCACTGATGATGGGCGCACATTCACACTTCCCTGAAACAAAAGGGAAATTAAGGAATATCTTTTACCAGGACAGTGATAGGGGTGAACATAGCATGTTTAGATTTAATTGTTTAGTATAATTTTGAAGAATACAGTACATGGATCGTCTGTAACCTTCTTTAACATATTCTTGTTTTTTCCCTAAAAGATGAAGCCACAGAAAACAAGATTTTTTCGTTACTGCAGATGTTTCAATTGTTTTCATAATTTATTGTTAGCTAACATATAAGTTGTTTTATTAGGTTATTTCATTTGTGGGAAAGGACGTTTAGAACAAAGAAGTCTCATGTATGGTTAGGCTACAACATTTTCGAAAGTTGCTACTTATAGCTTGTTATTGCAAACGATTAGAAATCAGCCTTTTAGTAGGGAATTAAACTTCATGCATGTAGAATTGGCATTCAAAACTTGATCTTTACCCCTTCAACTAACTTTTATTTTTTCCTTTCAGTGAACACATAGTGCAAGAATGCTTTTTTTCTGTTATATAGGTGTTTTGATTTCTTCATAGCCTATAATGTTGATATTTAATCTTAAAAGGTTAGACATATGCAAGTAATATGTGGGAAAGTGACTCTAAATGAGAAAGCTGGCCTTTTTTAAACATTAATTGATACAAAATGTACATTGTTGCTGAAGAACTGTTAGGCCCTCGTGTGAGAAAAAGAGAGTGAACCTGTTCCCAGGAAGAACCCTGAAAGATGATTGGACGAGAGTAGAAGATGCAACATTATCTGCAACATTTATTCTAACTGTTTATAATAGTACATGTTTCATAGAATAAGTTAACATGCGCATTTATTCCACTATCTCCCATCCACATCCATTCAATCCCGCTGCTTTTTTTTACAATGCCATCCTATTGATTGCGGTTGCTACCATGCATTTCCCCTGTCGTATTCCATATTGCTTTGAGACTCTACTGAGTTTTGTGAATGCATCTTTATGGGAAGTTCTGCTCTCGATTGATGACTTTTAGATATATATTTGAGCTTTATGCTTGATCTCACTCTTTCTCGAACCTGAACTCTTATGAGTTCCGACTGACACCTTTCGCCACATTCTTAGAATAGGGATTTTTCTCCCTTTATGGAATACTATTAATACATTGCATTTTAATTGAATTAACCATGATTTCTTTAGCAATTCTGCAAAAGATTGATTATTTGAAACTAAAATGAATAAAACTTAGGATTCTGAACAAAGATGATCTACTAAACTTTGAAATAATTAAAACCCTTACAATCTTTAAAGTTCTCATCATTGACTGAACTTATATCGAAATTGAAATTACTATGTATGTCATGATTTGCTCCTGATCTTCTCAACTACAACGGCTAAGGTTCATCGACTTATTGGGCTGCAACACCGAAGCAGGGATCATCCCAGTTTGTGTAGAAAAATGTTTGTACTGATTCCCGCTACAGCTGAATTTTTACAGCAAGGGCAATGCAAGCCCTGTATTCATACATGAGTGTGAGTGTATGTTTGTATGTGGTACTTCTGTAGTGCTAATTTTTCTAAAAGGCAGCGGAGTGCTCTATGGGGTCAAAGGCAGCTATAAAATAACTGATTTATGGGAGAGGTAGATGGGTTATGGATGGATATTGCATTGCGATGTAATGTTCTTTAAAGAGGTGAGTCTTCAACTCTTTCCTAATTTGGAGGAGCATTATGGTCATTTCGATGGAGATGAATACATTGTTCCAGGTCCTGGGTGTATAGATGGAAAATGTGTTTGGTTATAAATGGCACTGGGCAAGTACCTCTTAACAAAATCTGCCAGCCACCTGGGAAGAGATCAAATGTCTACCATTTTGTGAGGCTGAGAAAGAAGTGTTGATGTGTTGTGGAAGAACAGAACTAGACTGCCTTCTACTGCAAGCTGGTACCACCTCAGGAATTGGAAAAGACATTCTTGTTAAGTCCCTTTCTTGATTTCTTGTTTATGTTGACCAAATGGCTCAAAGTCATCTAATCACATCTGTTATTTGCTATTGTCCACATCTGTCTGCAATAATGGCTGTTAATAACAAGCTCTGCAGTTATGGATCCAAACCACAGGTGAAGGTCCTTAATAAGAGAGGGTAATTATTAGCCTTTATTGCCCTGCAGGTTAAAAGTAATATGGCTATTAGCACACCTGGCGTAAGATATGGAAAAAAAGACTCCTCCAGCATTCCAGACTGATTCCTTCACAGAACCTGCAATAATTTCAGACAGTGAAGGTTTTTAATTTCAGCACAGATGTCGAATATTCAAAGTTATCATATTTCCCACTGTCATTTTTAGGTACGATACCACCTTCCACCATGAAACTTCCACAATGGTATGATTCCATATCAAAGGGAGCATGTGAACCCTGTCCAGTCTGCACTGTGGGAATTTCCCACGGTTGTGGGTCATATTTTTGTGAGGGCAGAATGTATAAGATATGATCTATGTTAATATTTGAAATGTGTGAGACTAATCTGTCATTACTTATTGAATTTTTGTATATGTCAGTGCTTGGGCCCAGTCTGCATGCTAAATTTGCACCCTAGAATTTCTCTCCTCTTTAGACTTAATCAGAAGCTCTAGTCCAGAGTGGCACTCTAAAAAGAGGCAGCTGTGGGTGTATTGGCCTGTGCCATTGAATTGATATCCAGTAACGTTTGAGAATCTGGTGATCTACCAGGAAACCTCCAACATGGTGAGTGTCACGCTGAATAACCCATCATATACCCAGTGACCAGCTCGCACTCCTAAATGTGTTCTGGAGTTTTATAGAGTATGGAGAGACTCCCCATCATACATGTTGCCCATCAATTTACATCTAATGGCCACCGATCCTGCAGATTTTGTTTCCGACTATAGCCTGCGGAATTTTGTTAATACCCACAGTGGCAAATGTACTACAAATGGCACCTTCTTCGCCACATACTTAGCCACTAAATCCGACATCTGAGATGTTAGGGAAACTATATGGAATACACCTTGGACAGTCCATAACGGGGCAATGTACTGGTACTTGATTGTCATGTTACTGTGATAACCATTTAGCAGGTTGCATTCCCTACTTGGTGTATCAGTTCCCATTGTGGAAGGTAATGCATTTGTAATGCCTGATAATAGCACTCCATGTCAGGAAAATCTAGTCCCACCCCTCTCCTAATGTAATTTCAATGTGTACAGTACAATCCTAGGATGGATCAAGGATGTTAACTGACTATCCAGTTAGAAAGACATCCACTTGGGAAACAGGCAGAAAATGTACTGGAATATTTAAAGGCATCGAGGAACCATCACAAATGTTTATTAGTGACAATCATGGAGAGGGGCAGCCTCATCCAGATTGCCACCAGTTCTCGTATGCCTGTCATTACACAACAAATATGCAACATTATGTAGACTTCAGTATCATGAGCCAGTCTGATTTCTACATCTTTCAGGTCACCAGTTCGCCATAGTAGGCTCAAGTTGGGAGGTACACTAGCGTGTAGGAGAGCCTGGCTTCCATGGGCAAGAGACGAGATTTAGTCCAGACAGGGCTCCATATTTGTGTAGCATATCAAGCATCTATAGTACTAAGTTTATAGAGTTTTCTGTATACTAGTGTGTCATCAGGAAATAATGACACTGTATGTTACATATCGTTAATATTACCCCCCCAGCATTTCATCTACAATGCCAATATGCTGGCCAAGAGTTGGGCCAACATGACAAAATGGAGAGGTGACAGCTGGCCATTTGATGGTTCCTGCCCTTACATCTATTTCTTTGATATTATTTTCAATGTCTTAACTCATGCTTGAGATCTAGAATATAATAATGCAATCTAACCAAAGATGGATGAATTTAAGTTATAATTCCCAATGTCTTGTAAAATAAAGTCCCACCCCAACGTGTTGCAGGCTTTTTTTGTATAATTAGAGAAGCCACTGCATAGTCCCTGTCAGTCATATATAAGTAATATTTTTATGGGGGTCAACCTGTGTAGATTTGGTATGATTTGGTATGAAAACCAACTGATCAGTTTGCATCATTTGCATGACCACTGTCAACAGTTGTCTTGCAATAGGGCCATTTATGGTATTTGTGTCTACCACCAACTGTGCCCTAGAAGATGTAGGGTCCTCTGTGTCCTTCCTGTTTGTGGACCATAGCAATCAGAGCTTCCGGTATCGAATCCCGGAGCCAGACACTTTTGAGTGACTCATTACAGACTTCCAGTAATTTGTCAATATGTATTATGGAATATTCACAATAGAACAAAACAGGAAGCCTGCTAATTCCGAAAGTGTTCCCATTATATGTAGGCTCTAGGGGGGACAATAGTTTCTATCTGGTCAAGAGATTGTCTAATGCCAGCCTTTGTCCCGGGTCAACCCCACAGCAAATATAGGTCTTTAGTACGCATGTGATACATCGCATGCCATTACAATGACAGCGGTTACATCGCGAACCATTACATCGCAAGTCGTTACTAGGTCATCTCCTAGAGCAGCGCTGCGCACTGCGCTAGGCTCGACCTAAAAATCAGGTTTTCAAAAACCAATATTAGATGATAATGAAATTGTTCCTATGCAAGGAATATGGTTGAGGGTTCTGCAAAACTTGAAGGTTTTACATCTATATGTGAAAATGGCTATAAAATAGGAAGAGGGTGTCTTACAAGTGGGCATTTAATGTTGATCTCAAAAATTTGTTTTAAACTGGCAATATGTTTGAAACCAAATGTCCATAGCTTTTGATTTGTATTGTGAATTTATTAGATAATAACTTAAATATAGCTGTTTCAGTTCTGAGCAATGTTTATAAAACACACTTTTCCATTCAATCACATCCATTTCTAAAATGGAAGATGATTTCAATCAATCAAAGCATTTGTAAAGCGCACTACATACCCATGAGGGTGTCAAGGGGTTGGGGGGGGGGGGGTCTGGGCAGCTAAATAAGCTAAAATCATTCATGAATGGAAAATGGAAGAAGACATATTTCCCAGTTTGATATGCAGGCGACCTGGTAATTTTCTATCCTAATGACTTGGGTCTTGAAAGAGAATTGGCAGTGCTTTCATCTTATTGTAAGTTGAATAATTTACCAGTCGGTGTAGAGAAAACAAAAACCATGTAGTTCGTTAAAAGAGAATCAGATTTCTCACGGCATCTAGGGAATGAAAAGTAGAGGTGGTCAGCTCCTACATTGTCCATACGCCTCCATTTTGCAAGTAACCTAAAATGGGCCAACCACATGGACTTATTTGAATCAGGTGCAGTCTCACGGTCAGTGGCTCAATAACATTTAATAGAACATCTGGTTTGTACTGTTATTCAATATTTTAAAGGCCTATGTTGGAAAGTTTCCAACCAGAACCCTATATGATCATGAATTGATTTATGTTGATCCTAAACTAACATGGGAATCTATAGAGAATGGATGTCTAAATAGACTATTTATCAGGACTCTTAGTGGTATGACCCAAGGACTGTGACATGAATTGCATTTAGTCCCTTAGTCAGTACTGGCAGGAATTTGTTTGTTGAGGTACTTTAACAAACTATTTAAGAATGAGAATGTTAACCTAATCTTATGCTTCTGCTGGAAGGAACCAAATTCAAATGAAAGATTATGTGCAAGGGAATTGCTTGTTCATATAAAGAAAATTATAGACCAACATGAATTGTGGCGAGCCTCTTCGGAACCCTTTTCATCTCAGCCCCTTTTGAATCAAGCAACTGTAAGCCCGTCTTTAAAAATGGTTGTTGATTACTAAATCTAAAAAGCTATCAATGCTCTAATGTTAGCCTCTTTAGATAATGAGTGTATGTCTGTATATAGAAAACGAGTGGTTTAATAAAGACTGTAGACTAAAGAAAAATAGTCTAATCTTTGCGATCAAATCTAACAACCCTGGTGAGATCAAGCAAGCGAGGTTGCTTTATAGGCAAGCACTTACTTCCGCAAAGAAAGACTGGGAGGAACAGCGTTGGGTTTCTCTAAAACTAGCGAGCCACGCAAAAAATGGCGAGCTATATTGGTCTATCTTGAGAAGATCTACCAACCACGACCAGGCTCAAATCCCTAACTACATCACGGATAGGGAATGGTTCGACCATTTTAGGAACCTGTATGCGGGGGTGGAGGTTGTGGAGGACCCTTCCACCTGCCTGAGGCCCATAGCTGCACTCTCTGACCCTATTCCATTTCAAAGGATCGAGAAGAAAGAGGTTCAAATTGCCATTGATAAGATTGTATCCGCCAAGGCCCCAGGACCAGATGGCATCCCGGGAGACCTATTTAAAGCCAACAACGATGGCTGGGCTACGTACTTCACAATTTTTATCAACGGCTTATTGAAGGGATCATCGGTGCCTGAGTCTTGGAAAGGTGCCGAAGTAATCCCCATTTTTAAGAAGGGCTCCAGGGGTGACCCAGCGAATTACCGCCCAATTAGCCTTATAGACTCTGGCCAGAAATTGGTCGGTAGGGTCCTCCTGGAGAGGATCCATTCCTGGGTGGACGAAAAAGGGATCTTGACTAAGTTTCAGGCAGGCTTTAGGGCCTGCACCAGCACAATAGACCAAGCGTTTAGGCTTATGCTTCTCTATTGGAAGGCGGTCACCATCGGCAAGGGCGCCCTATACCTTGCGTTCATTGACCTCAAGACCGCCTTCGACTTGGTCCCTCGTGATCGCTTGTGGCTGATTCTGGAGGAGCTGGGAATTCCATCCTACATTTTGAAACTTCTTATTCGGATGCACGAAGACAACTTCGCTTGCATCAGATGGGGGACCCAGGGTCAAAAAACCAACAAAATACCGGTGAACAGAGGGGTTCGCCAAGGTTGTGTCCTGGCACCAACACTTTTCACATTGTTTGTGAATGGCGTAGTCTCCTATCTGCTTGAAGTTGATGCGGATGTCCCCGCACTGGCGGGCGACAAAGTCCCCGCCCTTCTTTTTGCGGATGAGACGCTTTTAATTTCAAAAACGCCGTCAGGACTACAGAAGCTTTTACAGCGCTTCTCCTTGTTCTGAGAGCAGAGAGGTCTTGTCATTAACACTGCCAAAACTAAACTCCTCTATTTTAATCCTACTAGATCCTCCGGCTCCACCCTGACCCTAGATGGGAAACCACTGGAGCGTGTCAGGGAGTTTGATTACTTGGGGATCAGAATCTCTGATAGGCTCAAATGGCAGCCCCACATAGACAAAATGGCCCTCAATCACAAACGGGTAACTGGAGCCCTGGGAAAGGAATTCCGTGCCTCTACCACTAAACCCATTGCCCCAGTATTAAACATTTACGCTGCAAAGGCGGTAGGTAGTGCTCTCTATGGCGCGGAACTATGGGGCTTCAGTTGTGTAGACGCCCTTGTGACCAATGAAAACAAGTTCTTTAGAGAACTTGTATCTCTCCCTAGGGGTACCCCAACCAAACCACTTTTGAGTGACTTCGGTAGGCGCTCTATTAGAGACCTAGCCACCCTTCGCCCTTTGCTATACTGGGCGCGGCTGTGGCGCACCCCCGAGCTTTCCAACTATGCCGATGGGCTAAGGGAGGTTATGAACATGCGAGGAGCCCATAAAATTGAGTGGCTCACAAATATTAAAAAACTCTTGGTCGCAATTGGCCTCACCTCTGACCGGGCTTTGGGGGCACCAATATCCAAGGAGGAAGCCAAACGAGCTTTCTGGGCATGGGTGGATGCCTCGGAATTAAGAGATCCTAACCATGGAAGGTTGACAGAGGCATTTTACCAGCATAAATCTATTCCTCTTTTAGAACCTTACCTGGACTTTATCACCAAGCCCAAGGATAGATCTCTTTTTATCCAGTTCAGATTCGGGACCCTCCCCCTTCGTGACCGCACCAGCAAGTGGAATCCCCCCCATAAGACTCTTCCAGATTGTCCATTCTGCTCTGGTGATATCGAAAATATCTCTCACTTTTTCTTCGCCTGCCCAGCCTATTCATCACCTAGAATGAAATGGCTTAGGCCTGTTTGTTTACTCCTAGGAACAAGGGATCACACTGAAGCCCTGAGAATTCTTAAAACTTCTACTAATACTACTATAGTTTGTGGGGTGGCCAAATTCCTAGGTTGGGCATGGTTGATGAGGCAGAGATTTATTAGTCCTAGTTAAATCTTTTTCTCTCTTTTTACTTCCAAAGCTGCTAAATTTAATAAATTTTTAGATATTTATTGCATACTATCCAATTGGATTTTCTTACGACATGTTTTAAAATGTATTTGCAATTGTTTTTATGTATTTTGTGCTTTTATGACATCACATGTCGAAATAAAGCTTTGATTGATTGACTAAATAGACTATTTATCAGGACTCTTAGTGGTATGACCCAAGGACTGTGACATGAATTGCATTTAGTCCCTTAGTCAGTACTGGCAGGAATTTGTTTGTTGAGGTACTTTAACAAACTATTTAAGAATGAGAATGTTAACCTAATCTTATGCTTCTGCTGGAAGGAACCAAATTCAAATGAAAGATTATGTGCAAGGGAATTGCTTGTTCATATAAAGAAAATTATAGACCAACATGAATTGTGGCGAGCCTCTTCGGAACCCTTTTCATCTCAGCCCCTTTTGAATCAAGCAACGGTAAGCCCGTCTTTAAAAATGGTTGTTGATTACTAAATCTAAAAAGCTATCAATGCTCCAATGTTAGCCTCTTTAGATAATGAGTGTATGTCTGTATATAGACAGACTCTGGGATGTCCTGCTGAGATCATAGGGTTTAAGATTTTGTACAGACTATACCACAATGGATGCAAACCCAGAACTTAGATTTAGGGTGCATTTGTTTGAAGGATACTATATTTGTATTTAACTGTTCTAAATTAAGCACTATTAACAGAGGGCCTGATTACGATGACGTTGGGACCGCCGTCGTAACCATGTTTTCCGCCCACCATATTACAATGGCGGGTGGATTGATGGCAGTCGGAAAGACAGACTGCCACACATCCAACGGGCTCCATGAGCCCGCCGGTGCATCGGAGGGAGCTGCATTCCCTACAGTAGTTGCGGTGCCTGGCAGGCACTGCCCTAGGGATTACAATGTCCCTTTCTGCCCGCTGTTTCATGTCGGTTAACCCGCCATGAAAATGCAGGTGGAAAGGGACTTTGGGGGCCTGTAGCGGGCCCCCTTTTCTCTCCTGACCCTCAGCTGTGGGTTTTGGGGGGCACCTATGGTACCCTCGTACATATTCCTACACTATGTGGCAGGTACCGCATGGTGCCTGCCACATAGTGCAGGGATGTGCTGAAAGTGTATTTTGTGTACTGCAGTGTGTGCTGCAGTCCGCAGTACACGCCACAATACAAACGATACACTTTGCGACCGCTTTGAAGGCGGCTGCATTGTTCTATCATTGGTGGGACCGCCAACAGCAAGTCGGGCGGTTCTATCTCCGATATGATGGCGGTCGGACGTAAGTCCGACCGCCATCATAATGAGGACCTTAGTGTCAGAAACATCAACCCGGTGTGCATCACTTTTAGTCAAATCAGACAAGGATATGCCACATGGGCCAACTAGATGAATGAAGACATTACGTACACTAATAGTGTTTAACATTCTGGTTATTCAGGACATTCTATCTTGAATTATGATTTAACATAGTTAACACTGAATGCAGATCTAAGTAACTTTATACTCTTTAAGATGGGAGTCGAAACAGTGAGTGTCTGATATATTTTCCGAATCGAAGAGGCTGCTCACATAATAAAGGAATCAGGTCAAACAAGAAAAAATGTGAACTGGAGTGTGGTGGCTATCTTTGAACTCTTATATAGTTGGGTGCTTAATTGGAAGAATATCACTTCCCAATGGCTGCATCGCCGTCTGTTTGCATCTCGCTCAGTTGAAAAGACTGATTCATGCTTTAATTATCCTGTGAAATGTTCTTGTTGTCGGACTACCGCCATCAGCTTTCACCTGGACTCGAAATTCTTCTTCAAAGGTGGTTTTGTACGTAATCGACTTTAATGAACTACAGTTACATTCTTGACTGGGAATGATAATCTCTCATTCCTTCTAAAGACTTTGAAATACATATTTAATTTAGCTTTTTGAATGTATTGTGAACTGCATTCAATATTATTCAAGGTAGTTGAAGTATGAGTTTGCATACATATTACATTACACGCAGAAAAGCTGGACCTTAGACAGGCGAACCATTTGGTATTCACAAGCATGCGTAGCTGCAGAATGTTGCCCAACTCTAAAAGTAATATCATATACAGTATGTTATACAGTTCAATTCAGGAGAATAAGAAGTAATGTTGTTTGTTTACTCTCTTCAGGACTAGAACACAATACAAATCCATACCAGGCCCAGTAGCGGGTGCTGCACAGTGATGTATGTTTTGTTTCAATTTCTTTTTCCACCTTTGTACTCGAGTGGCTTTAAGCCTCCTTGAAATGCAAAGTGTGCAAAACAGAGCCGCATCAAAGTCCAGATATCCATGCAATGGAACCCAGTAGCCTTACAATTAGTTATTGATTGCCCAATCGTTTTAGGCATTTGTAAGAAGGTTTTTAAACCTTTGTTTAATAAAGTATTCTACTTTAACTCGTAATATAGCACAGAAGCCTTTGGTAGAATTGAATGTTCTAGATGTGGCTATATGCCTTGGTCAATTTTAAAATGCTTTTAAAACTTTATGTTTATAAACTAAAATATTTATTATTCTTAAGTTTTTTGGACAAGTTGTCTAAACAAACGTATATTTGACTAACGTTAATGGATTGAGTGGCGCACAGTAGTTTCTACAGCAGGCATTTATTTACACAGATGTTCTAGGAAGTTTATATATGTCACATATCCAGTGTCACCTTTGTTTTTCATTTTAGAGGTGCCATCCAGATTAACTTATCTTGCACTTCTGTTGTCACCTCTTTAGGACAGTGGAAGCTAAGGGAGCCCCAATTCGGCCATTGAGGTTATGTATTTGTATTTCGATGTTTATGAAGCACTAATGTTATTCTCCTCTCACCAAGCAGCATCTGGGGTAAGTGCTAACATGTGCATCTACAGGGGTGATGCCCTGGAACCTGTGCCAGGATGCCTGTTTCAGGTCCAGAGAGGACCTTGCTTGGTAGTTTGGGCTGGGCTGATGTCATGAGGAACAGACTCAAGACTGATTTGCATAAGGCTGGGTCCAAACTGGGGTGGCGAGGTGAGCAAAAGAACGATGGATTAAACCCAGATATTTATATTTGTGACTGTGGAAGAATGTTTCCATTGTTCAGCATTCCGTCTATCACTTGTTCCTTTTTCTTTTAATTTGGTGGCTCTGCAAATATTTCTACATAGAGAGAAATGTTAGGTAATGGGAGTCAGTGGACATTAGCATCCATAACTAGCATTTGTGGCATTGAAAGCCTGGTACAATGCTGGCATTTAAGCAGTATGCCTCCTGCTGCTTCCATGCATTCTTCAATCAGGAGTGCCATAAAGGTTCCTGTAAGAGGACCAAGCTGTTACTGAATGATACATAGCATGAAAGTGGGTAGTAGCTGCAAGAGCTGACTAGGGCTATAAGCATGGTATAACTGGGAGGTAATTTTGCTTTGATCCAAGCACTTTTTCCTGCAAGTATTACACTACATACTGCACCAGCATCTGATTCTACAAGCAGCCTTAACCAGACACTCTTTTCTCAAAACATTACCCCTTCTGTTAAGAAGTTAAAGCTAGTTGGTTTGATGAGATTACTTCTTGCACCTTCACCAGCTTCATCTAAGCCAATGTAACTTATTTTATAGAAAGAGTTTACATGCTTAGAACAGTTCCTGAGACTATCTGACAGTGAATACTGTTCTATAGAATAATGAGGTCCACTTTGTGATGGAGAGGTCCACAGTGGTTGGTTGGAAGTCTATGTTGTTCTAACTAGGGTGCATACTGGTAATTGGGCATGATTGGCTCATTTGGAGACCTATTCGGTCCCTGCGTGGCTCTCAACCTAGCGTGGCTGTTAATTAAATTAAAGTGTGAAATAACTTTTCTAGCGTAAGCAGCCAATCTGTTAAATCTTGGTCAGCCTGTAAGTAGGATGAAAAGAACACTAGTGGCTGATGTTTATGTTATAGAGAATGGGAAGTTCCATGGTTGGGACCTCTGTGACTTTCAAAATAACTATCATTCCTGCTCTGTTTGTTTCAAATGGCTACGCTCTTTCTGTATGTAAAGATAAGAAATCTACTGAATGCATTTTTACAGAATGGTATTTTCTTTGCACACGCTTTTGAATGAGATCAACAACTGTTCTCTATCTATCATAGAGCAAGGAAGCAAAATCATTTCTGATCTTTCTAGCAACAAATATAGGGGCATATCAACAAGCAGGCGATAAAAAATTATCGCCGCTTTTGCGGCTGTTTTCGGCCGAAAAGCGGCGATAATTTTATCGCCTAATCAGCAAGGTCATGCTGTCGCATGAAACCTTGCTTTAGCGTGGGGATTCCTAACTCCCAGCTTTGCATCTCTAATGAGATGCAAAGTGGGCGTTCCTGACCTGGCATGACAGGAGAAATGTCGCTAAGTGACATTTCGCCTATCAGCAAGCCTAACGCTATGAAGCATAGCGTCAGGAAAAGTAGCGATAACCCCTTTTATCGCTACTTTCCTTACGCCTGCTTCAGGACTGACTTAGCCATGATATCCTATGGAAGGTGGATATCATGGCTAAATTTGTGAGTCTCTATCAACTAGCTAACTTGAGATTATCGCTGGGTTTCCAGCGATAATCTCACGTTAGCCAGTTAGCGCTAGGATTTTTATCGCTGATGAGATAAGCGTTGCTAATAGCACGCTATCTCAGCGATAAAAATCGGCGCTAGCCGGCGATAATTATCCAAGCGCTAAGTGCGCTCAGCGATAATTATCGCCGGTTATTGTTGATATGCCCCATAGCTGGCTCCATTAGCCTTACTTATCATGGGAACCCTTTGTACACCCATGACCTTCAGTGTTCACTTACTGGACAAAACAGACACCCTTTCAAATACATATAATTTCTGAGCACCATATTTTAAACGTATAAACAAGGTAGAAATTATTCTACTGTTTTCAAATACTTACATTTTCTACTCCCGATTTAAAATGTAAAGAAATGTCATCACAGATTTCAATATCATAAAATATTTGTGCAATGTTCTTTATAGATATTTTAAAAATCTAACTTTTGAAACTGTGTTTTCAGATGATAAATACATGTTATATTCACTTTATGCCATAAAATGCAACGGAATATTCAGGCCATTTTTATAAACAAATTTTTGCAAAAGATGCCAATGAAAGGTATTTACAAAAGATCTATACAACTTTTGACGTCATTATCTGGTACAAAGTGAAGCCATTTTTTCCTTCTGTGGTTACCTAGCAGGTAGAGGTTTGTGGTGCTACAATATATTCAGTGAACTCCAGCAAAGCCAGGGAGGAGTGAAATAAACCTCAGAGTCACTTCTCAATAAGGATTTTGGCAACCATTTTAGAGTGCTAGGGAATTAGACAAATTGATGTTATTGTCAGGAGAGAGTGGGGTTATTTTAAAATGCTCTACACCCAGTTTTCTGAGTCGCTTGTAATGGAGTTAAAAACACTTTTAATACTAGCAGCTGCAGCTCAGTGAAGCGCTTATCACTGAAATGTTTGGCCACATTCCTTCACTGAGAAATAGTGTCATTTTAGAATTGATTGTACTTTAAGTCTGAGTAACATGATGGAGAGGTCATTTTCTAAGAGAAATGGCACTTACGACAATCCATCTTTATATGGGGTACTGCAAATTTAGAATTAATAATTGCTTTTTTTCTCTTCTACCTTTAAAATCAGTTAATTTCCAATACATTTAAGGAGGATTTTAGCAAGTGCAGCATTCTTAGACAAACTTACAGGGAGCGTATTAATCCCTTCAAATCTAGTGCAGGATGGCTATCCTCTAAAACAGCAAGTTCCAACCAACTTGAAAAAGCATGAACTGGCCATTATCAAGAATCTAGCCAAGGATAACAGATTGACAATGAAGCCAGTGGATAAAGGTGGCGCCTTGGTGATTATGGATCGATCATTTTACGAAAACAGTGTTTTCATTCACTTACAGGATACTAACACCTACATCAAACTCGAAGAGGACCCAACATCATCATTCCAATCGCTTTTGACACAGATCTTAGATCATGCGGAGGAAATGTCTTGGATAACAAACAAAATACGTACTTTTCTTACAGTGTCACATCCCAGACGACCCAAGCTATACATGTTACCCAAGATACACAAAAATTTACAAAATCCACCGTTCAGACCTATCGTGTCTGGATGCGATTCGATCTTCACGCCAGCAGGCCAGTTAGTTGATCACTTTCTACAGAAGTTTGTACAATCATGGAAAAGTCACATCAAGGATACCACTCATTTTCTATCCCTTCTCAATAAAGTCAACAACTTCTCAGATTCATGGCTTCTTTGTTCAATAGATGTCACGGCTTTATATACATCAATACCACTGTTGGAAGGCCTAGAAGCCAGTGAATGGGCGCTACTTCAGCTAGAAGAAACTGCTGTAGACAAAGTTTTCATCATGGAGCTACTTACCTTCTGTCTCCAACACAGTTACCTCGAATGGAAGAGTGATTTTTATTTGCAGATCAGTGGCACATCCATGGGTTTTCCTGGCGCTCCAGCTTACGCCAACACGTTCATGGCCAAATTTGAAGATGATTACATTTTTTCTGACAGCATTTGGACGGATAACTTGGCATTCTTTGCCAGGTTCATTGATGACATCTTTTTAATTTGGAAAAATTCTGAAGACTTATTGACAGAACAAATCAGTCAACTAAACCAAAAGAATCCGCGAATCCAGTTCACATACAACATCAGCAATGAACAACTACCTTTTCTGGATGTACTAATAAAGAAAGAATCCAATTCTCTGGTCACGACAATTTATTCCAAACCCACAGACAGGAACAATCTTCTTCTCCACTCCAGTTTTCACCCCCCGTCATTGATTCGCAATCTTCCATATTCACAGTTGATCAGAACAAAAAGAATCATTTCCGACAACCAGCTTTTGGAACCATCACTTCAAAGACAAGTCGAGAAATTCAAACAGCGTGGTTATCCAGCATCAGTTTTGGAGGCAGCTGTTTCCAGAACCTCCACAAGAACGCGAGCTGAACTTCTTGTTCCCACAGAGAAAAATCCCCACAACCGACATGTGTTTGTTTCCACATTTTCTACGAGCTCTAGGCGCATTCGCCAGATTATCAGGAGAAGATGGGAGGTGCTAAAACAGGAACCAGATTTCAAAGATCTTTATTCTATTGAACCCATCTTTGCCTTTACCCGCAGTAAAAACATTAAAGACATTCTATCAACACCACCCACAAAGGAGCAAGATGAATTCAAGGGCATGCAAAAATGCTATAACTGTGTCAATTGCCACAACGTAATTACTGGCAGCGTCATCCATCATCCACGCTCTGGCAAAGCCATTAAACTCCGGTATACTGGCACCTGTGACAGCACAAACGTCGTCTACATCATCAAATGTCCCTGCGGTTCAATGTATGTTGGCAAAACCTCCCGAAAAATCAAAACTAGAATTTCAGAACACAAAAGTTCCATCCGCACCAAAAACCTCAAATCCCCTTTGTTTTCACATTGGTCAGAACATCACCACACCATCGCACAACTCAGATTCACCATACTAGAGATGATGCCCCGCAACACTCAAATCAACACAGAGAAACGACTCTCACAGAGAGAAGTTTGGTGGATCAAGTATTTACAGACTTTGATTCCATTTGGGCTCAATGACAGATTAGAGATGCAATGTTTTTTATAAAGTCACACCTTCTTTTTCTAAAAAATTACACTGTGTCCTTCTTGACTCATTATTGTCCCAGTTTCATTGTTAATGAGCATCAAGTATTAGCATCACCTTCAGATTGTACGTTTGTTTCAGACTGAACAATTCAATATATTCTACTATCTCACGGTGTTATATTTGTTATTTTTGTTTAGGCACTTCTGCATGCTAGCATTTCACATATAAGTGTTTCTTCACAGTCCGTCTCTCGTTTCCACACTTGTCAGGTTTCTTCAACTTCTCAGCGGTTTTTTCGTTTTTTATGATAAACGCACTCGCGTTATTCATATCACCCCACGGACATCGTTTCATCTTTTCTTTTCTTTCGTTTTTTCTTTTTGTGATAACTTTATTCTATACCAGCAACAGTCACACTTCAGACAGAGGTTTAGTGGTTAGTCCACTTTCGAGCTCTATTACGTTCGAGTGGGCGTTCTCACGCACACAGTTTCATTTAAACATTCGGCTAGTCAGTTTCCTGACCGCCGTTCCTTCCGGTGGTTTACACAGTTAGCAGCCCGTCGGCCGCATTGGTTTTTGCCTCAACACAGCAGTCCAGGACTCCATACTTTCTCACAGTGTACATGGCTCATGGGTAAGCCCTTGTTCCTTCCCTCCCCTTTTTCGTCCTGATCTTGAACTCTCGTTATTCACGGTTTTTCGTCACATTAGTCCTTCTTTTCGTTCATTTTACAGCTAGCCTGAGCAGCTCCACAATCGTGAACCCAGCGATAGACTGAGCCACATTAAGACAGCATTTCACAAACACGGCACAATAGTAAGTCGCTTAGCGTTTTTATCCATGCCATAATTTTTTCACTTTACCATACGTTGGCCTCAAATTACATTTGCTGTTTATCCCAGTGTCCTGCAGCCTTCGGCGCTTCTGGTTAACCCCGCATTGAAAGTCATCGTCAACTCGCTAATTAGTAAGAACCAGAGCATCGCTCGTTTCCTTCTGCTATGTTTCACGGGTGTCTTCCATTATAACATTAGTTATTTTTGGTACTTTTTGCACAATTCTTTCAGTTTCATTCACAAATCAGATTTATCAGTCTTTTTCCTCTCCTTCATAATAATTCATGTTTATATTGAATTGCCAGAGTTTGATTCAGGCCAGTTTAGAACCCTCTGTGCCTTGATACGCTGCATCATGTATATGTAGGACTATAAAATAATTACGTACTTGCATAGCAATGTTCTTCAATGTTGTTTTTTCTTGTTTTCATGTTTTCCAGCTGCCCCTGAAGAAGGGATGTGAATCATCCCGAAATGCATTGGGCTCGTTATTGATTGTCTACAGAATTGACGATACAATTCACTGCCTTAGAGCAGTTTACTGTTGACTGTATCATTTTGTTTCAATCACTTTAATGCTTGTAAAGAGTACAGTCAGTGTGTTTTTCATTCTTTTCAATACAATGAAATAGAAACAAATTAAGTGTTGATTGTTCATTAATTCGCAGTTTGAATACTTTTACTTTTTCCGACAACTACGTTCAAGTTGTTAAAGATTATTGCAGTTGTTACTTTTCTCCGCAGTGCACTCGGTATACTGGTGACTGTTCACCAGCAACATTGTAGTGTTGTATCCTCTAAAACACCCTCACTCCACTTTTATTTCATTGTGAGAACCATCTCAAATTACTTGTCTTCTACAGCAGGGATCCCTTGATTTAGACAATTGTGGCTTTCTTCCAGCCCATTGGTTCTCGTAATAATACATATGGGGAGAAACCAGACAAACCTACAGAATGTTCAGTTACTATTCATGAGATAGATTTACATGTAATTGATCTAAATGAGAAAATGCACATGGCTGCTTGTTATACTGAACTTCCTGAAAATGTCAGACATTTATTTTAAAGAAAATTGTGAGGGCACCTTTCATGCAAACATCCTTACCTATACAATACACAGTAAAATATTGACAGAAAAAAGTCAACAATTGGCACTTAGTTTTTCAAATAACTGTATAAATGTGCATAGCTTTTCTGCATATACTTATTTACAAAGTACATTCTTATGTTACTGTGAGTAAAATCGGTTGAAGCAGCCAAATGAAAGTAGAAGGTTAAACTAAAATTGGTAAAAAAGAAAGCTTTTCTTATTGCACTTGATTGCTTGTTGCCATTTCCTTGTACAAGAGCAGCTAGTCTTTGTGTTCCATATTATGGGCAGTCATAGCAAAATTTTCAGCTTCTTCTGGGTCTCCAGGGGCGTTTGTGATGTTGCCGGTTTCATCCGGTTTACACCATTGTGTGAGATAAGCCCACATTTGATGTACCAATTCCTTGCAAGGTCTATGAAGAAACAATATGATTAACAGACTTAAACAACTTTGACTAAACATCACAATTTCTGAAATGTTCATTACTAATTCATCTCTTATAGAACCACTTTGTCTCTGTAACTTGAACATTGTCCTCCTTAGTAACATCGTGTTATAAAACAGGCGACATGTAAACATAATTATAGAAATTGGCACCAACATTCTTCCGGCGTGGCTTATTTCCTTCCAGGTGAAGTCTTTGCTTCTGGATAGCTTTATGCATATCAGCATTAGAAGAATTGTATTGAATAATGAAGGAATTCCAAATCCTAAACAAAATTTGCCAATATCATATCTGGGTTCCGCATTTAGAGGATCTAGCTGGCAGTACGTTAGTTCATGGAGGTATGATACCGTACCTAGAAGGGCCACCACTGTCAAGGAACTGCAAAACGCAAACAGAAGTATGAGTAAAACACATAACAGGGGCCTTTGAGTTAATTTTATGAGAAGTGGATTGCTAGACATAGCCCCATTAAGCAAGAAAATAAAAATAAACATAACCTGAAGGAACTGAGTATTGAAGTAGCTGACATTAAAAAAGAAAGCTAGAACTCCACAGCTTAAATTTGAAATTTCCATATAACTCGGCCTAGCTATAACAGTAATTGAAAAAAGCAAGATAGTTACTTCAGTGATTGCCAGGCTCAACAGGCATAAATCAAGTTTTGAAAAGGATTTTTGTAGACTTTTGATTAGGGCGGTCAGGATGCATATTCCAGCTAACAAACCTATGGGAACAAATACAGCCATGTAGACGTGCATAACTCTTGAGATGATATTTTGGGATGCTATGATATCCTCAATGTCTGTCTGGGGGTCGATGTTTTGACTTGGGTAGGTTAGCCATGTTTTATCCTGTGAAATCTTCTCTGTTGATGATTCTTCCAGTGACAGGTTCATGTTGCAATCTAAAACATGCAAAAGAACAGGTTTGTTATTTTCAGTTTCACATTTAACTAGACTGACACATTTGTTGACGCTGTTATCTTAAAGTCCCTACAATGTTACTTATTTCTGAAAATTCCATTGTGTTATTAGATCTCCTTTCTTTTTTATGAAACATTTGTATCCCACCTTGCTTCCATGAAAGTAACTTCCTATAGTGATGACCCCTGCAGACATTTTAATGTCTGGTCCCTCCTCTAGTCTAACGTTTCTCTTCACTTTCTGAAATAGTCTTTGGCTTCTCGCTGTTTCACTTCAGTCTTCAAGTCCCATTAGCTTCTACTGCTTCAAAACAAAAGCTTAAATCTGGCTAATTTATGCACAATACCGGGGCTATCATATAACAGAAAATTCCTAGAAAGGTACAAAGCATCACATCTTACTTCTCACAAGCTTATTCCATTCTTTCTGCCATGTCATCAGGCAGAGTGTGGGACTAAGGGAGAACAAGACCCGAGCGTATCAGAGTGCTGTACAGAGATAAAGCCCCTATCCTGTTAGTAACACAGATAACAACTCATTAAATAATAAAAGGAATAACTAACTATGCACCGCCCATACCACATTGGGTGAGGAGAGGAAAACTCGCCTAGCTATAGTGGTATGTATCTAGCGTGAGGACATCCTCTATTCGAACCTTCTAGAGTCTTCAGTGTCCAAGCGATCAGGCCAGACAGATTTCTTACTCTTAACCCTACTCATATGCAGCATGACTCTATATATATATATATATATATATATATATATATATATATATATATATATATATATATGTATATATATATATATAAATATATATTATAAAGCCCTCTTCTTTTCCGCGCTTCTTCTCAGCCACGATAAAAAGAGCACGGACCACAGGATTCTTTTAAAATACCAGTTGATTTATTTCGGGATGACTCACACCAACAAAACGGCAGCCATTACGCGTTTCATCCCTTCATGGGGACTTGACATATATTCACTGAAAAAAACATATGTTTTACAGACGTTATAGTTAGGAATTACCATTTCAAAAACCTTTGAAATTCATAGGTTTCAGGGACGTTATAGTTAGTTGGACATTTGACTCATATAAAACCAGAGAAATTCACCTGTTATAGTTAGTTGAGCTAACTATAACTTGTGCGCCCGCATGCACTGTTGATGATGTCACATATTACATCACTCATGACATGGTCGGTGACATCACTGATGACATCACTGATGACATCTCAAATGACATCACTGATAACATCACTGATGACATCATCCAGTGAATGTGTGTTTCTGTAAAGTTTAAATATTTTTCATATATATCTATGCCAAGGTGTATTGAAGAATGAATGCATTTACAAGTGCCTGAAAGGATTATTTAGTAGGTGCGTGACTGACTGTATAAGTGAGTGATTGAACGGGTCTTACTGAATGCATGGGTTAGTGACTACACTGTGTGAAAGTCTGTATTAGTCTCTCAGTTGGTGTGTAAGCAACTCAATGGGTTGCTGAATAGCTACATGAGTATCTATATGGGTTATTGATTTGTTGTCTGAGTATCTGTATGCGTCCCTGAGTGTCTGTATGGGTGGGTAGGGGGGTGTATGACTCTGTGCATAGATGTCTGAGTGGGTCATTCATTGGTTGTATGGATTCAAACACGCTTCTGGGAAGGGCTGTATGGATGAGTTACTGTGTGTATGGGTGTGTTGGTGAGTGAATGAATGTCTCAGTGGTATATGTGTGACTAACTACATATGTTTTAAGGCACTATATGGGAGTGTTGGAGTATATAAATGACTATACATGAGAGTAAGTTATTTGAAGAGTTTGTGTATAAATGAGTGTCTGCTTGTATCAGTAATTGTATAAGACAGTAAATATGTGTTAGTATCTCTATAAATAAGTGATATGGTGTGTCTATAAATAACGGACTTGGTATGTATAACTGTATACATGAGTAAATGGATATGTGATTGATTCTTTGCATTACTGACTAGGTGTGTGTGAGTAACTCTATGGATGAGCGGTGGAGTGTGACTGCATGTATAGATGCATGAGCGCATATTATACTACTGTATTGATGAGTAACTACATGTATAAGTGACTGGATGTGTGTTTAGACCTAGGAAACAGTGAATGGTATGTAGTATATGGCACTGTTGTGTGTATAGTTTCAAAAATTGTAGTCTGCATTTTAGAATGGGTGTATCAAAGTTTATATTAGGGCATCAGTATGTGCATCAGATTATCACGTGGATGATGTCATCAGTGATGTCATTTGAGATGTCATCAGTGATGTAATTAGTAATGTCACCGACCATGTCATGAGTGATGTAATATGTGACATCATCAGCAGTGCATTGCGGGCGCGCAAGTTATAGTTAGCTCAACTAACTATAACAGGCGAATTTCTCTGGTTTTATACGAGTCAAATGTCCAACTAACTATTACGTCCCTGAAACCCATGTTTTTTTGTGTGAATTTCAAAGGTTTTTTAAATTCTAATTCCTAACTATAATGTCTCTAAAACCTATGGTTTTTTCAGTGAATTTCAAAGGTTTTTTAAATGCTAATTTCATATTTTAATGTTTATAAAACCTATATTTTTTCAATTGTTTTTGTAATATTTTGGAACTCTATTATGCTTCTTTTTTTTAACTTTAAAAATTAAGTAATGTTTTATATCTTCCCCCAAAAATATGTATATATATTTTTTTTCTTTTTTAGAAAACTGCACTTCCATACCGGTAATGTACCAAGCTCCATCACCACGGGAATCCTATCCGCCATATTGCTAAACTCGTAAAGGATGCGCATTTCGTATCCGACGGATTCATGGCACCGCGTTCCGCGTAACATCATATACGTATGAGTTCGCACCAGCTGCTACATAGGTATCCAACGGATACGCAGTACCAAGCCACGTGTTACGTCATGTACGTATGGGTTCGCGCCTGCTGCGCGTTGTGTATGCGACGAGTGCACGCTGCCAGGCCCTGTGTTACGTCATAGACGTATGGTGTTGCGCCGGGTACGCCATACCCTCGTTTTTTTTATGTCTCAAAACTATATCTAAGTAACTTTAAACTGTATATGAGCGCAAGCAATAATCTAAAATATTTTAAACATTTATATATTTCTAACTGTAATAAACTTATATTATGATAAATATATTTTCTCAAAATCTTGTCATGTGACCTTAAAAAAAAGCATTTGATTAGTTCATAACATTTCCTATTGTAACAGTTGGAGGACCCCACCCATTTTAGTCATTCTCTCTACAGCGTTTGATGAGACATATCCCTTCTGCTTAGAGAGCTTTTTTGAAAAGTTTTTTTGCTGTGCACACATATCTTCTACTAACACAACATGCAACGATCATCTTGATCAATATTCATGGTCTGTACATTAGCCTTCCACGTGTGATGGCCATGCATCTCAAATGTTACATCAAAAATCAAATGTGTGTTACACGATGCCCCTGGTGTGTGTGTGTGCACATTATTATGCTGCCTTTCGGTCTGGGTATTGCTGGCCCGAAGGGGTATCATCAGCCACGGGCAGATTGCACATCCTAGATCACATGTGACAAACAGTAAACAGTAATGTGTACATTTGTATTGCTGTATTCTCTGTGGTCAGGCTTTACCAGTATAGTAGTGTGTCATGTGTGAAACTTTCAGATTCACGTTTGGCATGCATTGCTTGACTATAATGAATGTTATCACTATTTATGACGTAGCCTCACTGCTGATCCTCCCTCCATCCGAGCACATTCACATGTGTGCGCTTCGCGATAGCAACACTTTCAATAATACCGCACACCATTGACATGAGTGTCTGTGCATATCCACAACCTTGACAACGACATGTGATGTTGGCCATTCAATGTTTTCGAACAGCATCTCATTAGCGATAGTTGCCGCCCTCACGGTACATGATACATTAATGTAAATTGCGCATTCTTCAATGTCAAAACTGCAACAGAAACACACATAAGTACACTTCCTGGCCAGGCAGGAACTGAACAACGCCCAGGTCCCCGGAACTATTATTCACATCCCTACGCTCGCCTGGCGTACGCAAGCCCAGCCCACTTTGCGTACGTATAAATAGGATAACAACGACGCCACATGTCCCAGTTCTTCTACACTGCCTCAGGTGATATGGCCGCATCCACCTCGCATATCACAATGCGCGATAAAAAAAGGGATCCATAAGGCGTACACCATCGTTGCAATCAACACTGCACCTGAATTGTGAACACTGCTGCCCATTGTGTTTGGACACACAACAATGACAGCAGGTGAGCTGTGGAACCTGGGTGCACAGGGGCTGCAATTGAGCGCGATGCTGCGGGAGGGGTGGGGTGCATCAGCCTGGGTGCGCAGGTACAAACAAGCGATATTGCCCTGCTTAATAATGTGTTCTCTGACCTCATTCAGTCACATGTCTGTCTCATTTTAAGGACCTGCTGGACCGTACTGTAGGCCTGAGCCAGCGGGCAGCGCTGCCCTACAGACACGTGTTGAGCGCAGTGCTGCGGGATGGGTGGGGTGCATCAGCCTGTGTGCAAAGGTGCGAACAACCGATGTTACCCTGCGTACCGATGTGATCTCTGACCTCATTCAGTCACATCTCTGTCTCATTTTAAGGACCTGCTGGACCGTACTGTAGGCCTGAGCCAGCGGGCAGCGCTGCCCTACAGACACGTGGCGTTGGCTTTTGGGGCACTGTAGTGAGCTGATTACTAAGTGTACATGCACACAGGCTTGCACCACTGCATTACACGCGCACATTATGCTTCTACCATGCGCTCTGTTCCTTTGTATGTGAATGTTGGCATAACATATTATTATTTAACCTTGTGTATTCTTGTGCACTTCAACTCCTCTTTGAACCACGATTACCACTAACAGTTCGAAGATCGTACTTCAAGAAGGAAGGATGCACTCAATTGGTGTTCTCTATTAATGTTGAAAGAAACCTTCATTTACCTCAAGACGTTTCCAACATTATATTTTTTCTCCCATTTTCAGACGCGGGGTTAGTGGAGCCAAAATGGGCGGAGCGGGTGCTCACCCCGTGATGATGCCCTGGGCATTCTGACGCCTTCCACCGTGGTATCAAGACACCGTCCCCGACCGGAGACCTGCTGGGCCACCCTGATAGCGGCACCCTGGAGTTGGAGCTCGCACCGGCAAGTCCTTGGACACACCGGTTGTGGCAGGTGAGCAGTCAAGCCTCGGCACACTGGAGCTGCAATTGAGCACAGAGTGGAGAAAGGGGCTGGGGTGCAGCAGCCTGGGTGCACAGGTGCAGGCAAGCGATGTTGCCATAGATAATAATGTAATATATGGCCTCATTCATATCTGTTTCATTTTAAGGACTTGCTGGACCGCACTCTTTCTCGCGGACCCCAGCGTCCCAGACACACCGATGACGGGAGGTGAACATTGAGGGCTGGGTGCAGTAGGCTGGCGCTCTGTCTCCTCCTCCCTCTGTTCTCTTCACTCTCCCTCCCCTTCTCCCTTCCACCCACTCGCTCCCTGTTCCATTTTCACTTTCCTCTGTTCATTCTCACTACCTTTCTTTTTCTCTTAGATATGGCACACATACTTATGTTTCTTTTTTGTCCTGCAGGTTTTGTACGCTGCTTCCGGAGGAGTCCCACCCACTTCTTTCATGTTTTACTGTTGTTCGAATAAAGTTACATTTCCATTTATTTGTGTTGTGTTAATAAAAGTTTTTTTTTACCAATAAATAACTGAGTGTATGGGTCTTCTTTTTCTGACAACACTTGTCTGTAGTTTATTGTGAAAATCGATGGTTGATAGTAGGTTATAAGGGAAATTTTGTTTAATTTTCCGGTGCACCTACCAAATATAAACCAACAGACTATTACATAAATGAAGCCTGGGTAATTGTACAAAGGGCAAGAGTTCTATGAGTGTATCACTTTATAACACCATGAGTACTGCCCGTGTGATTTCAGAACCAATAAGGCACTGCCAAGGCCACCGAGGCTTCAAGGACTGGCGAGGCCCACCCTGCATATTTAAATAAAGCCCGGAGGTTGCCGATCCTCGGTCCTGAGTTGGCCTCGAAGCCCCCCGAACAATTTGTAAACAATACAGGTGTCGATCCCCTAGCCTACGAAACGTCTCTGTGCCCTCCCGTGCCAAATTTACATGTGAGATTAAGATCCCCAGTGCTGCAGAGACCCCGCAATATAATAATAGGATTGGCCCCGGAACATCACCCACCAGTGGGCTCATTTAAATGAACGGGTGAGACCCCGCTTCATTTTTTTTCTCTCCATTTTTACCATCCGGTTCCGCTTTATTGAAACGATATGAGGTTTTCCTCCTCTCGCTTCAACGAGGCAAACAAGAATTTACTATCACAGGGTGCAAGCAATGCTCCCGCCCTGTAATAGCAAACATAAATGTCCCGCGCTTGCACACCCCGGGACATTGGATGACCTGCGCCTGGGAGGTGGCGCTCCATGGGACCATGATGCTTTGTTTAATGCATAACTACAGAATTAGTATAAACGCATACTAACACTACTTGCACACGTGTGGTACAGCAACCAGAGTGTAGTGAAGAGGCAAAGGAAGCCCAAAATAAAAAAATATAAATCAGAGGTAGGATCACATAGTTCGATCAGCCGACGACCCTGGGATGAGTCTAAACAGATTCACCAAGAAAACGGGTCTTCAGCACAACGCAAGCAAGCACAAAATCTTGGTGAGTGCTGCCTTCTTTTCACCTTCTCCCGCTCGTTGCCAAATTTATGTAGTGATCAGGAAGACAGCAGTGGATCTGATAAGTAGATTTATTGCAGGAAAAGAACACAGCTTAAACAGCCACCAACAGGACCAGACACCAAGGCATCTGTCTTCTCCAGCACTGTGTACAGACTCCCCAAGATTCCCCTCATAACAGCCCTACCTTCTAACATTACATACTTACATTATAGTATCATTACATACTAAAATTGTACTATGACTTACATTGAAATAGTACACAGAGCACATCACTTTACAGCAATGAGCTCACGGTTTAATCCCCGAGTCTTCAGACCAGTAGGGGTGAGTAGTTTGCTTCCCACTCCCTGTATAGTATAAATGCATACTAACACTACTTACAGTTATACTACAGCGGGCAGTATGCTACAGCGCCCACAGCCAATCACTTTACAACAATCAGCTCGGTTTGATCCCTGAGTCTTCACACCGGTAGGCGTGAGTACTTCGCTTCCCACTTCCGGTATAGTATAAACGCATGGTAGAGCTCAGTAGTTCGCTTCCCACTCCCTGTATGGTATAAACGCCTACTAACACTACTACCACAGGTATCCTACAAACACCAGAGCACATCACTTTACAACAATGACCTCCCGGTTTAGGCTCTAGGTTTCATACCCGACTGTAGCAGCATCTCATCTCAGCACCATGTCACTCTGAGCAACACCGCACTTTCAGACCGGTAGGTGTGACTATTTCGCTTCGCACTCTCCCACAGAGGTTACAGTGCTCCTATCCTCCTGTTTCCTACTCTTTTCGCCCTTTTTCCCCCTTACTCGCTTCAATGGAATCACAAAATGGTGGCCAACTCTTCCTAGTTGCAACCGCTCACAGTGCTCACAACCAATAAGCAGCAAGCTCGTGCTCGTAACGCCTCAGCCAATCAGATGGCAGAATTCCCAAATATCGATATCCGTAAATTTTTATATTTCTCCAAAACTACTGAACGGATTTACACCAAATAAACATAAGCGTGCTTTCTAGACCAAGACCCTTCTCCCAGCCAAATTTGGGGCAATTCCGTTCACCCGTTCGACCTGTAGCCTTGTCTAAAGTTTCCTATGGAAATTAAAATGGAGAAAACACGTTTTGGGACCCCCCTTTTTTTCGGCCCCCCTTGACAAATCACCCCCCCAAACTTCCCACATAGGAGCTGATATGAACAAAGAATTAGTTGGGAAAATTTCATTAAGATTCATCAAACGACGACAAAGTTATAAGCAAATCAAAAAATGTTCTTCCTATGGAAACTTGGTCCTAACTATAACTACCTACTGGCGACCGCCAGTAGGTAATATATATATATATATATACATACACACACATATACATAAATAGATATAATTTTCAAAACATAAAAAAACTAAAAAACTAAATATATACTACCTACTGGTGACCTAGTTAGGATCTTGTTTATATTCAAAAAGCGTTTTTTCTTTTGCCAATATCTTTTGGCGCCGTTCAATAAATCTTTGCAAATTTTAAAAAATTTCAATACTAATGCCCTGCTCAGGTCAGCTCCTGTCTTGAAAGTTTGGGGGTGATTTGTCAAGCGGGGGCCGAGAAAAAAGGGGGTCCCAAAACGTGTTTTCTCCATGTTCATTTCCATAGGAAACTTTTGTTGCAGCTACAGCCTGAACTGCTGAACGGAATGGTAGCTCTTTGTCCAGAGTGCACTCTTTGCTTTAAATGGTGTAAATCCGTTCAGTAGTTGCTGAGAAATTGATATTTAAAAACATATTAGTATCTGGTGACCGCGGTGGATCCGCGAACCCTCCCGACCACGAGCTGACTTCTGATTGCTGGCAACACTTCAAACCAGGAAGTGTTGGCAGCCATCTTGTGACTGGGTTGAATGGAGTCACAAGAAAAAAGGTAAAAAAAAACAAGAAAAGGGGGCAGGATAGAAACACCCTGACCCCCTTAGCCTGTCAGGGAGTCCCACAGGGACCCTGAGGGCCCAAAAAAGCATTTTTTTAAATTTGCGGCTGGATTTGCGTGGGGTCCGCCAAAAATGTGTTTAAAAGATGAAGTGCGGCCTCCGGCACTTTGTTTTCTTGAAGCTCGGGTGGGCCAGGTCCCAGAGGCAATGTTTAATTATGGTGCAGGGGCCCGTGAGGGGACAGCCACCTCCCCAGGGCTTTGTTTAAATAAAATGTGTGGGGGGGATTGCGGGGCCCCATAAAGCCCCAAATACCACCACCTCCCAGGGGCTTTATTTTTAAATTAAAAAAGGTGTGGGGGGGGGCTCCTGCTAATTAATGTTAATTAACATACGGGGGTCCGTTGTGGACCCCCAGCCCCGGGGACCGCCACCTCCCCAGGGCTATCTACAAGATGGGAGGGGGCAGTGCAGCCCCCTTCTGGAACCCTTTGTGGCTCTTGGGACCGCCACCCCCCAAGGCTATCTACAAGATAGGAGGGGGTAGCGTGGCCCCCTTCTGGCGCCCTTTGTGGCCCTTGGGAACGCCACCCCCCCAGGGCCAGGCCCAGCAATGTCCTGGGGTGCCCACCCATGGGACATTGCAGTTTACTATGGCAGGAGGGCGGCCACATGGGCTCCCTCCAAAATAAAAAAAAAAAGGCTGGGCAGGCCTGGGGATGGGGTCCCCAGGGCCAAAAGTGGCTCATGAAAGGGGGCCACGCGGCATCCCTTCCATCATTTTTTTTTAATAAAGCAAATGCCGGGCCTCGGGTCACCGGGGCCAAAATTGGCCTGAGGAGGGGGGGCCCCCTCCCCTAAAATATAAAATCATAAAGAAAGGTCTAGCCCCTGGGGATGGGGCCCCGGGGCCAAAATCAGCCTAGGGAGTGAGGGCGCACCTACCTCGCCTTTTATTGTTTTTTTTAAAATGAAAAATGGGTCAGGCCGCGGGAGATGGGGTCCCCAGGACCCAAATGGGACAAGGAGGCCACACAGGCCCCCTTCTTAAAATAAGAAAAAAATAAACCGGCAACTCGCCAGAGGCCCCACCCCATCCCTGCACTGCTCTACAAATGCACGTGCTCTAGATTGGGTCCCCTTCGATCCTAAGGGTCCTTAGGGGGCGACTAGCCCAGCAGGTACCTCCAGTACATCCCACACAGTGGGATTGCTGAGAGGTAGTCTGAGGCCACGCCCCTTTTTACACCACTCTGCAAACGCGCCTCTTGGCGCACTGCTGGTGGGGCGATGAGGTCCCCTTGCTGTGTGGGACTTACTGGAGGTAATAGGAGGGGTAGTTGGCCCCCAAGGATGTCCTTGGGGGCCAACTACCCCTCCTGTTACCTCTAGTAAGTCCCACACAGTGGGATTGATAAGAGGTCTTCAGAGGCCACGCCCCCCTTTCTCCAGCACACTGCAAACGCCTCTCCTGGCAAACTACTGGTTGGGCCAAGAAACCCTTCTGGTACCTCCTGCAAGTCCTACGCAGCGGACTTCCTGAGCACTGGTCGAAGGCCCAGCCCCCTTTCTCCACCTCTCTGCAAACGCGACTACTAGTTTAAGAAGCATTTGCAATGTAATAGGTCTTGCATTTGCGAAAGTTAGGGCTATTGTGAACGTAAAAGTTTTTACTAATGTTTTTTGAAGTGGAGTGGATTTAAGTTGTGTGTAGTGGAATTATGTGGTATGGTGTGCAGTGAGATTATGTGGATAGAAAGTATGTGGTAGTTAGTGTATAGGAATTATGCAGAGTGGGATTATATGTTATGGAGAGTAATTATGTGGTATGGTAGTCTGTGTTGTGGAGTGGTAAACTCAGGTTTAGATTTCCTTGTTTCCATAGAAGCTAAACTATAATCTCAATGAGACAAAAAACAGAAGGAACCACTGAGGAGCACTTCTGGACCTAGTCTGAGGTATTAGTAGGTCCACTGGAATTATGCAACTGTTCAGCTTCACTGATTTTCGCATAATTATACATTTTCCGTATTTGCCACATAATCAATCATGTGCTGCATAATCTGCAGATTTGAACAAAAAAAACCTTCTTTCTAGTTCAAACGGCTCAAACGTTACCAAAAAAGCAGCAACAAGTGTGACAGCATGGTGGAAGGCCCTTTGCAAACCTGGAAGGGTCACCTGTTACTTATTGCTGAATGTTGGTGTTAAATTGGTACGAACGGTGCGCAAACCACTCTTGCTTTTTGATTCGCCTCTCTTGCCTCTTTCTGCATTTCTCTTGCTTCTTTGTGTACCTTTCTTCCTTTTTTTGCACTTCTCTTGCCTCTTTCTGCACATCTCTACCGCTTTCTGCACCTCCTTTTTTTCTGCACCTCGCTTGCTTTTTACTGTATCGCTCTTGCTTTTTTCTTCTGCACCTCTCTTGCCTCCTTCTGTACGTCTCTTGTCTCTCTCTGCACCTCTCTTATTTCTTTCTGCACTTCCCTTGCTTTTTTCTGCACCTCTCCTGCTTCTTTCTGCACCCCTTTTGCCTCTTTTTGCAACTCTGGTGGTTCTTTCTGCGTTGCTCTTGCTTCTTTCTGCACCTCTTGCACTGTCTGTACCCCTCTTTCCTCTTTTTGTACCACTCTTCCCTCTCCCTTCCCTTCTCCAGCTTTTCCTGCGCCTTTCTTCCTCTTTCTATAGATGTTCTACCTAGGTAGGCATAGTTAGAAATTAGCATTTCTAAAACCTTAGAAATTCACTGAAAAAACCACAGGTTTCAGGGACGTTATAGTTTGTAATTACCATTTCAAAAACCTTAAAAATTCAGTGAAAAAAAGGTTTCAGGGACGTTATAGTTAGAAATTAGCACTTAAAAAACCTCAGATATTCACTGAAAAACCATAGGTTTCAGGGATGTTATAGTTAGGGATTAGCATTTAAAATCCTTACAAATTCATTAAAAAAAGCCACAGGTTTCAGGGATGTTATAGTTAGGCTGATATTTCACTAGTACGAAACCAGAGAAATTCAGCCGTTATAGGCTAACCATAACTCGCGCCCCCGCAATGCACTGCTGAGGATGTCACATATTACATCACTCATGACATGGTCAGTGACATCACTGATGACATCACTAATGACATCACCCACTTAATATCTGATGCACCTCTTCACACCCTAATATAACCTTTGATACACCCACTCTAAAATACAGACTACCATTCTCGAAACCACAGACAAACCAATACCAGTTAGTACATACCAACGTTCTGATTCATAGGTGTACACACATCCACTCACTCACCCATACAGTCACTCATTCACGCAGTCACTCATCTACATAGCCACTGATATATGCAATCATATACCAATACAGACACTCACACACTGCCTCTCACCCATAGAGTTACTCACACACCTAGTCAGTCAACATCACATTGCCATTTACTCAGCTATTCAGTTTTACACACACCACCTCACTTATTCATACAGATACTAACACATACTTACTCTCTTATACGATCTCTGACACAAGCACACACTCATTGATACAGTCACTCTCACAATCCTCACTCTCACAAATAGTCACTTATATACTCCAACACTTACATGAACTGCCTTTTACATATGTAGTTACTCACACACATAACACTGTGATATCCACTCACTCACGAACACAGCCATACTCACCCATACAGCCCCTCGCACATGCACTCAGCTAACTAGCTCAGCTAACTATAATGGCTGAATTTCTCTGGTTTTGTATGAGTGAAATGTCAACCTAACTATAAAGTCCCTGAAACCTGTGGGTTTTTTCAATGAATATATATATTCCATATGAATTGCATTTCTTGTGTTGCTAATAACTTTGGTGCTGTTTGATGAATCTCCACAAAACTCTCCAGAAAGTGCTCTTTTTGGCCTAGTTTGTGCATGGTATGTTTTGGGGCGATCCTGTCAAGCACGGGCCGAGAAAAAAGAGGGGGTCCTAAAACGTTTTTCTCATAGGAACTGTAGACACAGCTAGAGCCTAAACTCTCGACCAATCAGATTGTTTTATGTTGGATTAGGTGCGACAACGGGACTCTCGCCAGACTTTTGTGAACCCAACAGCAGAGATGTACAAATATTTTGGAACCTTAATTTCTGACAAACTACTGAATGGATTTACAGCAAATCATGAAAACAGACTTCCAGCATCAAGATCTAGCTTCCTGCCAAACCTGATGTAATTTCGTTCAGCCATTTAGCCTGTAGCAAGTTTCAAAAATACCTATGGAAATTGTGTTTTGGGATCTTTCCAGGAAGCAGCTTAGGAAAAAAGAGCACTTTTTTCAAAAGTTTTGTTAAGAATCCTCAAACGGCGCCAAAGTTATTAGCAAACCAAAAAAAAAAATCCTATGGGAAGGTAGTCCTAACTATAACTACTCAGTGGAAACTGCCACTGTGTGATATATAAATATTCACTGAAAAATACACAGGTTAAAGGGACATTATAGTTATGTGAAAATGTCACTTAAAACTTACCATTTTACCTCAACAAAACCACTGGAATTCATCAGTTACAGTTATCTCAAGTAATTATTACTCAAGCCCTAATGTAACTATAATTTGTGCACTTGCCCTGCACAGTGTTGGCAACAGTTATGCCATTTCAGATGTTGTAGTGATGTTATCAATGATGCCATAAAATATATTATGAGTGATCTTATATGTGAAGTAAGTAGCAGTGCATATTGAGGGTGAGAGTTCTGATTAGAGTGCCCCGGCATCTATGACCTGTCGTGGCTCTTCTTCATCTACATTTTTTGGAAGGTGAAGGTGGCCTGGGAGAGATAATAGCTTTCTTGTTGTATTGTTTGCAAGTTTGAACAGAACATTCAGCAAGTTGCCACCTGCTCTGGACCTTCTTTTGTGCAAAACAGTGTGAACCAAGGAGGGCCTTTGCTAGATACCCGATCATCCACATAAGCCCCAACCCACCTCAAAAAGCAGCAACCTGAGCACTGGCTCACCCAGCACAGTCCAGTGACAGCCAGTTCATGACAGGGAGGTACAGCTCATTCCGGTGATGACCACTCTTGCTCAGTGACTAACATCTCAGTGTGAGAACTCCCAGGCTTAGGCCAATAACTGCTGCCATGACCCCCTCATTCCTGGTTTAGTAACTCCCTGTCTGTTTCCAGTCTGGCCAATTCACATCTCACACTCCTATTCCAGCCTAGGGACTTAGACCAAGTGGGTGGCTCCCAGTCTAGCCTGGTGACCCACAGTCCACCTCATTGACTTACAGTGTAGTTCAGAGACCCCCAGCTCTGTCCATGGACTCCCGTTCTGGGGAAGTGACACCCCCTGACCCAACCAAAAATCTAGATTGGGGAGTGCTGTGAAGGAGATGAACAGATACTCTTTTTAAGCCTGCAATTTCGTCTTTCAGTTATAAATACTTTGTACAGTCCTGGCTTTGTGAGGAGTATTAAACACATTTAGACAATGTGCTGTTCTTTCAAAAGCATTCATAATATTCAGCTACACTTGCATTTGGAATGGAATGGTACTGTTACTACTTACTACTACTGACTCCTAATCTTACTTATCTTACTCCTATTTATACTCACTCTTACGTATTCCTATTTACTCCTCAACCCTACCACTACATGGCTCATATACACTACTACACTTACTCATACTTCCTACCTCCTACTAACTTATACTTTTACTCTCATGTTTACTGCTTTCTTCCTAAGCCTTCTCACTAGTATTTATCCCTACTTTTACTCTTTATCTCCATTCGAACCATTCCAGATCTGCTCCAAATCTGGAAAGAGCTGGAGTTGCACCTCTTTAAAGAACTCTACAACACGATTGAGTAATAGCCCCCTTCCTCTCCCAGAACCTAGCTACTTCCAAAACATTTGTTTATGGGGTCTATGCCTTTCCCACTGTACAGTGCTTGTCTACCTTTTAGCTAGTTTTATTCCATACAAATATCACATACATACTCCCAGTGTTACTCCCACACTTACCACCATTAACCTTTATTTTTTTTTATTAAAACATTTTTTTTATTGTTTTCGTACCAACAACTCAGTACAGTTCCCAACAGCCCCCTCCCTCCAAAGGAGACTTTTACATTCAGCATTGCCCCCGAGTATGCAGGAGAAAAGTCACCCTTCCCGCGTGGAGCCCCCCCTCCCTCTCCCTCCCGCAACCCATGTCAGTGTGCCCCCCTCTGCCTACCCCCCTCCTGACGCGCCCCCCTCATTACTATGAATCGTATACGGGTGCTCAACCTTCCCTAGGCAACTCGGGCTACCACCATTAACCTTTATACATACTCATTTTTATTCTTGCATTTACCTTTTTTTATATAACACATTTTATTTATTTGTGTCGAAAAATAATACACTAAACATATGAACAGATAACCACCTTGGCCAGCATGTGTCAGACTAGTCAAGCTTTTAGTGGAGTGCAGGATAAACACTAGCAAGTACCACAACGATCATACCTACCCCCGCGACAGACCCCAGGATGACATTCCAATCAGCTTCAGTCTGGGCCCTTTCCCCCATGGACTTCTGGCCTTGCCCTGCCCATGTAAGACCAAACTTCATTATCTAGTGTATGGTGTGGGTTGTCCACCCTTTGGAGAGCACTTCCCCTGTATTGTTCCCATGCAGACCATATCTTATAATACTAGAGCGGGCACCGTCTCACCTTGTAAATAGGGATTTTCAATACCAGATTGTGTGTAGGAAATCAACCTATTCGACCGTATATCGCAGACAGGTTGGTGAAGCAACGGCACCAATTGTCCACAACCAGTCCCACGTGTTCTATGTCCTACGAAGATATTTTTGTTTAATTAGGTGAAGTCATGAAGCAATTACCTCTTCGTGGGGTGGACACAGGCCTCCCTCCAGTTGTCATTGGTCAGTTGCCCTAACTCTCCCGCCCATGCCTTGTTGAGGCAACCAAAGGAGTTTGGCTTATTGAGCATCAATGATCAAAATACCTGTGAAATTTTGTGTCTAGTCAGTGCACTCAGGAGTATCTTAGCCTTGAGTGGGATCTGTTTAGGTAGGCCCACAAATCTCTTAATCTTTGGGGTAAGGGTGTGACGCATTGGGGCGGAGCTAGCTACGCCTGGAGATGGCCGAGATGTAAGCGAGCTCCTTCGGCCGTATCCAAATCCAACAAATATCCTGATCGCATGACCCGCAAAATGCCCAACTCTGAAAGAAAACTGTGCCGGAAGGTGGCGGCGACAGAGGGACTTGCTCCCTGCTGCCTGCGCCCATGCTGTGTGAAGGAAAGCCGCGGTGCTTCATGAGCCAAGGTGTGGCCTGCATTGCGGAGGTGAGCGTACCGCGGTGAGCCGACTACGCGAGTACCGTGGGCGGAGCTGTGCGTGCTGTGTGGGCCTGATCGCGTCGCTTTGCCGATGGGACTGCTCGTGCTTGCCGCCTCGGACACTGACCTGCCTGGGTGTCCGTTACCAGCTGCACTTCTGTGAATTGGGAGCCTGTGAAGTAGGGTCCGGAGGGCTGTAACGCCGCTGCCGAGACAAGCGAGGACCGGGCCTAGCGGTAGGCCCTACGCTGCGGGGCCTCTTGTCGAGGTGGAGGTGGGGCTGCTCTTGAGGATGCCACGTTGCATTGTGGGACTCCGTAGGGCCCCTCACGCTGCTGAGGGAAGCGAGAATGGCTGCGGGGCCCCTACCAGCCTTTCTACTGACCCCGCCCTGTGCCTGCCGCGTCTACAGTGCTCCGCTCAGAGAGGACGCATGGAGGGCAGCCCCTGAAAATTTCCTGAGGCCTTATGCGGCATGGCTGATGGGGACAAGGTAACTGCAGCGCTGCCCTACTTATACCCTACTGGCTCTGCTGGCTCTAGCTGCGGCGATACTTCCCTCTTTGTGGCTAAGGACAGAATGGGACTGTGCACCTTGCATTCAGCTTTGCCACGGCTGTTTGCCGCCCCAGCGACGGTGGCTGTTGCTGTTGTGGCCTAAGATTGGGCACAGCTTCTACTGCGAGGGGCCACACATCCCACAAACGAGGAGACAGGCTACGCGCAGGTGTTGGAGTGGGAGAGAGGACCCGGTTTTGAAGATTTCTAGACTCGAGCACTCTGCACCCTCATCGCCGGTACTATTACCTGGCCATACTCGGTGATACCTGACACTCAGGGAGACTGCACCCTCACTGGCTGAGAATCCCTGAGAAGACTATCAGCTTATACCAAACAGGGGCAAGAGGGCTCCTAAACAGCAGCAGAGCAGAACACATAGGCCTTGGCTGCTCACTTCTTGTCGCTTGTTGACCAAGGAGGCGGCCATTCAACCCGGTGGGGAGGTTCTTGGGTGACACATTCCAGCTCGACTTGCAGGTCCAAACATGGGGAAGCCAGACAGAAACCAACCCAAACTGCATTTTGAACAGTCGAAAAAGACCGTAGAGCACACCCCAGAAGACCCACATAACAGCCAGGCGAATACGTCAACGACGAGTACCGTCACGCCAGTGGATTTTCACACCATGTTCTAAACGATTCAATCGACACTGTCCAATATTGATGGGAAAATTGACTCCCTAACTTACCGGGTTGACCGCATGTCTGAACGTCTCGATAGACACACGGAGAGGATCGACATGGCGGAGCGCCGTATTTCCGACTCCGAAGATGCACAGCACCAAATGGAGACGAAACAAGTGATAATTCATAAGGCCATGGCGGCAATAGTGGCAAAGGCGGAGATTTGGAAGCTCATCACATCGTAATCTGCGCTTTATGGGTGTGGCAGAATCAACAAACACAGGTAACATGAAACACTACATAGAAACTCTACTGATAGCACTCCTTGGCAGAGACACCTTCTCGAAAGTGTTCATAGTGGAAAGAGCACACAGATCTCTAGCGCCACCACCTCCACCAGGGGCGAGACCGCGCCCTATAATTGCAAAACTCTTGAATTACAGAGACCGTGATGCAGCGCTCCAGAAGGACTGAGAGTTGAGACGCCTCAATCACGACGGGATGGACATTTCCATTCATCCGGATTTCACCTCACAAGTTCAGTAGGCACGGAAGAAATTCTTGGAAGTGAAAAACAAGCTACGTGAGAATGACATCCCCTACTCAATGCTCTACCCGGCTAGGCTGCGTGTGTTGGATGGTGTTAAGAGTAAGATCTTCAATGGGCCTAAGGAAGTGATTGAATATCTCCAATTAAAGAACACACAACCTCCGTGTCGGAAATCTCCCAGAGGCGCACAAGAAGAACAAGGCGGCATCTCTGATGTTGAATGAAGTGAGGCCTCCTCTGCACTGTATGCTGTAGGAGGGGAGGAGTTCTGAGATGCCCCCTGAGAATCACTGTTTATGGACTCAGATGAGTATGAATGAATGAATTAATGAATGAATTACTTTTTATTTGTGCAATTAATCAAAACCATTACAAAACACATCATATTTTTTTAAAAGAACGGGAAAAAAACACTTTTAGAAATGTAAAACAATAAATATTTGTTCAAAAAATTATTAAAAACCACCATTTGTTTTTGTTTATAAAATACGACAGAAATTTGCAAAAGACCTGTTATGGGCAAAGCAAGTCAAAAGTTCAGTATTGTCCAAGCCTCCACAACCCGGGCCCAACTTTCTACGGAACTCCGGAGGGTTCTCCTGACTCGGCGTGTGGAGAGTTGCCCTTCAATAGTGTGCGAGTGTGGTAAACAAATTTCCCAAAGCTCGCCATGTGCTTTACAATGTCCAAAGTATAAAGTTGTTGGACTGCCTCTTTTGCTGTATGGGTACCCAGTTGAAGGAGGATTGGTCTAAGATAAGTTCTACGAGCTGGCTGAAGGGTTGGACAGCAAAATAGAATGTGGGCCAAGGATTCTCGTTTGTAATTGCAGAAGCGGCACTCCCTAATACACGGCCTTGGGTTCGCGGTTGGATATATTTCTTTTAAAGGAAGAGGGTGTAATCTGGCAGCTAAGATCCTGTGTAAGGCTTGCCTCCCCTCGGCCTGCCTAAGGCGGAGTTTCTGGCTGGACTGTGTGTGTGGGAGACTTTGGGTCTCATGAAAGCCTCTTGCTGCCAGGGATTCCATGTCCAAAGTGCGAGAGCGTAGCCACGATTGCTTTTTTTTATTGTTGCCTTGATGATAGCATGGTTGGCTAAACTGGGGTACCAATTCTCTGTGGCAAGCTGCAGGTGATATTTGGCTAAGGCAAGACAGGCAGACCATGGGTTGCTAGTTTGTAGGAAAATAGATTTTAAAACAGCCTTCATAGACTTTATGGGGGCCGCCGTTGTTAAGAAAAAGTATTTTGAGAGAGTCGCCAGCTCCTCTAGTTTTTGTTGATTGAGATCAAATTCCAAACGAATTAAGGTGTTCCTGGTGCAAGCTGATAGACGGAATATCTTTTTGTAGGCAGTGCAATATTTTTTTTCCAGGTCTTGCGCAAATTTCCCTGGGAATGCCTGTTGCGCGTAATTGAGGGACGGTAAAAGTTTGGCCCTCAGGACTCTTTGTATGGCCATTGTTGTGGAGCTATCCAGTGTCGCGTATAATTTGCAAAGTGCATAGGTGGCCATTGTCCCCTTCTGCTGTAGTTTGTGGAGGTGCACCTGTGGGCGGCCCGATTCACTGATCCAAACCCCCAGGTAGTTGTAAGATTGAACACAGTCCAGAGACAGCGTGCCCAACTGCCACTTTGCCACTATTTTTCTCGGGTAATGGCCAAAAATTACTATTTTGAACTTTGTTGAATTAGCGACCAGCTTGTTCTGAACGTTGTATACCGAAAGGGCCATAAGCGCTTTTTGAAGACCTATTTTAGTATGGTCAAGAAGAACCAGATCATCGGCGTACTGCAGAAGCTGTATCTTTGTGAGGCCAATCCTGGGCGTGGCTAGTGAGGCTCCATACAGTGCACGGCCCATGTCGGCAGTATACAGATTAAAGAGCATCGGGTCAGGACACATCCCTACTTTAGCCCCCGGTCCGTAGTAATTTTCCCTGTGGCGGACTGACTGGTGAGGTCGACCCTTACCCAGATACGTGAGTATAGTGATTTAATGGCTTGTAATAGGGGTGGACTGATGTTCCAGCGAGCCAGTTTCTGCCAAAGGATGGATCGGTCTACACCATCGAAGGCCGCAGAGTAGTTGATGAAGCAGGCAAAAAGCGGTGGGGTGCAATGGGACACCGCTTGATGAGCTAGATATGACAGGGCAACAATGTTATCCACAGTTGAGCCCTCTGGTCTAAACCCAGTCTGATAAAAGTGCAGAAGTCCTTGCGCCTTGACCCAGTCCACTAATTCCGCCAAAAGTAAGCTTGCATAGGCCTTGCCCTCGATGTCCAGGAGGGCGATCATTCGGTAGTTCCCAGGGTCAGAGTTTGGCCCTTTTTATTATATTGTTTGCAAGAGTGAACCCCGCCAAGAGTCTGGGACGTCCCCCAGTAGCCTACATTCTGCATATAATTGCACCAAGGTGTCTGACCAGAAGTCTGCATCATCCCTAAAGAGGGAACCTGGTAGACCACTAGGGCCGGGGGCTCTGTTCTGTCGTATCTTTTTTAGAATTAAACGGACCTCCCCTTTGCTTGGGAAAGTTGAAGTGGCTGGAGGGACTGCCGGCTCTGCTAGGGTGTTTCCATGTCCCTCTCCAGATGTTAAGGCACTGTTCTGCGGGGTGCCGTTCGGGTCATCGGTATACAGTCTTTTAACATGGGCTACCCATGTAGCTGCATCAAGAGGATTCTCTCTGTTTGAGGTCCCGTGGAATAGTTGGTTTAGATATCGCCAGAATTCTTGGGATTTACACGGTACCAATAGCTCAAACATTTTCTGTCATTTTGCCTCAGTGAGTTCACGTTTTGCCTTCCAAACCTGTTGTGAATGATTTTTAGCGGCTAATTTGAGTTCTTTTTTGGCAGTCTCTGACCTAGTTTTTTGATAGGTCCTTCGTTAGGCCTTTAAGTGTTTAACGCATTGCTTTATCGCTGGAACTTGACCCAGGACGTATGTTGGATTTTGGGGGATGCTGTACGTGGTGTTCCCCCGCAGCAGTGTGGCCAGTGCATATGCAAGTTTGGCCCATTCCCCTATACGTCCACAATTATTGGGGCCGGTCTGCCATCCAACCCATGATGTTTTCCATATGGCAAATTCATTGGTTGTCTTTGCCCCCCATTTAATCCTTCTAAGGAGCCTATACTGTTCTTCACCCTGGGATGCTCCGATGCAGGGGACGGTATGGCGGATATCTGTTCTGATGGTTAAGTTCAGAGTTAAGGCGGCATGATCACTTTCGCTCCGTGGAAGCACTTCGAAGTTTAGTATATATTTTTGTAGCCTCTCACCTAGTAGAATGTAGTCTATGGTGGTCTGGTTGTTGTAAGTGGGTGCGTGAGATTCCCATGGCTTGACCTTTGTAGACAGGGAGTGCGTGGTGGCCAGGTTGAGTGCCCGCATAAAGGCGTTGAATCTCCCAGCGCTACCAACGGAATGAACTCCCGGCACATCCTCTCCTATTTTATGCATGTTGAAATCCCCAAGGATGATGGGTTCCATAGAAGCAAACTGTGTGAGCAAAGACTCAATCTGTGCAATCAGTTGAGTAAGCTTGTCTTTGGGGGCCGTCCCGTGGGGGTTGTAATATACATTGATTAAAAGAAGGGATAGGGGACCCTCGCCCGTATTAAGACCTTTCAAGATCCCGGACAGGAACATGTCAGAGTCGTTCTTTATCTCGGTGAAGTTGACTTTCAAGGCATGTGTGATGTATATGGAGATGCCCCCCGCAGGTCTCCCAAATATAGTGCCTTTTATTGCAGGTTTGAAGTATTCCGCATAGCCTCCTATTGGAATGGACGTGGTTGACCACGTTTCTTGAACGCAGAATAGATCAGCCCCTGCAAGGAGCGTGATCGCCGAAGTACTTTGCAGAACCTTTGTGATCCCTGCGACATTCCAAGTCATTATGTTTAGTGATTGGATGTTGGCAGAAAAGGGCCTGGGCTGAGCAAGGCTGTTACTTGGGATGAGCCAGGCCTTTGTCAATCCGGACCCCTCACTTGATGGGGCCCTGAGTTATGTTGGCCAAGTTGGCCGCGACCCACCCCCAATAGGCCGAATTTGGAGAGGGTGGGGAGCAAAAGGGGGTGGGGGTTTTCGATGTGAAGATGACCTGTCTCCCCCCCATGGCCCATCGACGTGCACTGAATATTCAAGTTAGCTTGTTCAAGAGAGCCCTCCCCTCCTCGGATCCCCTTCAATATGCTAACCATTGGGGGGTTCTTTGTGGGTGCCTGGAGGATATATGGATACTTTTCCTGTTCCAACCTCTGCACTTCGATCCCCCATTCGGCGAATTGTTCTTTTTCCATGAGAACTCTGTCAGCAATGTCTGAGTTGGCCCAGGTTACGATGGTTTGTTCTTTCCCTGTGTGTGAAGGCAGGGAGGCGAATTGGACCCTGACAATGTCCCCGGTTGAGATCTGGTAGAGTGTCTGTGTATGATGGAGGAGGGTCAAACTATTTGTTCTATTAAGAGAATCATGATTGCCCTTTGAAGTATAGCTTGGAATCATACTCGCTTTTGAGGAATGGGCCTCTCCCAAGGTTCCTGTGGGGGGCCTTGTTGACCCAGTGTTGAAAAGAGGCCATTGCGTAGTGAGATTTGTGCCCACATGGGTGGTTTGCAGGGGGGGTCAAATTCCATTCCTTGCTTTGATCTTGGAGACACAGTTCTGGTGGAGGCGACGTTAGGCTGATAGAGTTGAACTACTGGTGGTCCTTGAACATTACCCGGGCAGGTTGTTAAAATTCCTCTGTGCCTGGTGTTATTCTGGGTACTAGTGGAGGAGGTTGGAATCCGGCTGTTAGGTTGATGGAAATGTCCCATTGGTTGGCCTTGTACATTTCCCAGGCAAGTTGTTAGACAGCCTCCAAGTCTGATGTGATTCTCGGTACTGGTGAGGGGGGTTGGCGTCCAGCCGTTAGGCTGGTGGGAATGTACCATTAGTTGACCTTGTACATTCCCAGGGCGGGTTGTTAGGTGTCCTCCATCCCTAATGTAGTTCTGGCTGACATTCAGGGTTCTGGTAGGAGGGATTGAAGTTCTGGTAGGGGACCCGATGGTTCCAGAGTTCCTGTTCAACCGTCTTTCTGCTGGATCGGTGCTTTGTACACCCGACATCCCATCATTGATGTTGTTTAAGTTGGGGGGGGGTGGCTGTCTGTGCAAGTCCAATGTTGGCACAAGCCCTACTGTGTCAGGCTCCCCCAACGTGTGGCTCCTCGACTTCTTAGGACCATCCCCTGCGGCTGCAATCTCTACTAAGGGCTGGTTAATGGTTTGCGTGTTCAATGAAATTAGGGCAGATGAGGGCTTGCCGTTAGGCTTCTTGCAGAATATTGGAAAAAGAGGCTGATTGTATCCCAGCTTAGTTGTCTGATAGACTGCTGGATTTGTTTGTTCTGTGGCCATAATATTGCGCTGGCGATTTCTTAGCGCTAGACTCCTGACTTGCTTCTTTTGTTTTTTGAGGCGTTTCTTCTCTTTCCGTGTTATTGGCGGGGCGACCTGGGCAACTTCCGGCCGATTAGTGGCACCTTCCGACCGACTAGTGGACCCTAAATTGATGGAAGTGGTTTTCCCCTGCAGCGTTGCTCAACCCCGTTGAGCCCTCTGAAGATCCTGAAGGAGAGGGCTGAGTGGCCGATGTTGGTCGCTGATGTGATTGTATGGGCTCCGAATATTTATCCCCTGCGACTGGCATGTGGGTGCTGGTACACTGCTCCGTGTTAGCTGCGACTAGGCGTGTACTAATACTGAGCTTTAGTTCCTCCACCAACAAGGAGAGTACCGTCGGGAGCAAAGCCAGTTTGTCTATTAGGACTGGACATCGGCAATCGGGGGGGAGGAGAGGAAAGAAGAAAGTTGTCCCTATTTGTGGCCAACTTATCTATTTTTTTGTCCATCTCTACCATTTTCGTTGCCATGATTTGCAGGGTGTCCATTTGCAGCTCGAATTTTTCTGATTGCCATGTTAGCACGTTAAAGGCAGTAGAGAGGGATGTGCTAACTGATCTTAGCAAGTTGTCCTGAGCGCATAAGAGCTCAAAAGGCAGGAGCGGTGGTGATTTGTATAAGGAGTCCCTTGTCCCTGGATCGAACTCAGGAGATGATCCTATAGAGATGCGTGATCCACATTTGCTGGTATGGGCTACAATACCTGTTGTTGGGGCGGGATTGGCCGTGTCTTCTTTTGGCATTAGGCTAGTAATTGTCTGGATTTTTGAAATGTTATGCGGGCTACAGGAGCCGGTCAGAGTCACTCCGGCTGTTCCCGGGTCCAAGCCTTCTTCCTGATTTGCTGCCTGTTTTGTTATGTGTGGATCAAATAAAGCTGGAGAGGCTCCCAAGTTGTGGCAAGACAGAGATCTTTTTGTCCGCCCCTGTGCAGTGTAGATGAAAGACGATGAGAGGATGACTTTGTCCCCATTAATGGGGGAGATGGATCTGCAGACCCTTCACCTGTTGTTGTACTGACCCTGGGGGATTTGTCTTTTGCAATTGTGGCTCCAGGAGATGTTTTAGCTGTAGAAAGTTCTGGGCCCTTAGGAACATCTTCGTCGTCATATATGAGTTTGGGGGATGTTCTGTCAATGGAGATGTCTACATGTTCTGAGGGCTGATCATTCCTGTGTCCAGCGTCCAAGTTTGTCTGCTCTAGGCTCCCCGCTACTGAGACGGGGTCCTTGGTCCTTGCCCAGCTGCGCAGATCATATGTGTTCCCACTCTTGGTGTGGCCCTTTAGCTGGACCTTCGGCCAATCGGGGCCCCCCCCCCCCTTAGCACCCTTGTTGGTGGACATAACCACAGCTGTGGCTACAGCCCTCCTGATAGGCTGTGGAGGTGAGGCAGAGGGGCGTCAAGGCGGGCAAGGGGGCCCTCAGATGGAGTCTGCTGGCTATAGCTGCGGGGGCCACGTAATTTAGCCAATCTGTCCTCTAGTTTGTGGAGAAGAAGATCATTTAGTTTATAGGGGAGTTTCCTGCTCTGAGCGCTGTGTGATAATCAGAGCCTCCTATTTCCCCTATTGTGAAGGTTGAATTTCAAGACTCATTAAAGTTGGGCGAGTTGTTTTGATAGAATGAAGTGGCCTCCTTCTCCGCCTTGAACTGTCTTACTCAGCTGTTTATCAGGATAGTGCGGGCAAGACAGGACGGCGAGGCCTTGGCTTTTTAGGTGAAAAGTTTAAGTGAAAATCGCAAATGGCCAGTCACAAAGTAGTTAGTTCTTTTTAGTTCTCTTTAATTCTCTTTGGTTCACTTTTAACAGGGTTCGGTGAGTTTGAAATGTTTGGTGACTCCAGTGGTGTTGGTGACTTTTTGGAGGAGGCTGCGCTTGGTGATGGTGCTGGCTGGGGCGTCTGAGCCCCTCTGATGGCCTTTGTCGGTGGCCCAGTCTCTGATTGTGAGGATGTGGTGCAACCAGTAGATGTGTTGGTTGTCCGGGTGGTAAAAAACTGCTATGCAAAAAAGAAACGATAGTGTACGCTCATGGTGCGCAGGGCCATGTTTCCTAGTTGGGACCTATATCCTACAATAGGGGTTGCTTACCCCTTACTGCCTTACAAGGTTATGTTAGATGCATTAATCTTTATTTCATAAACCAGATAGGATTGGATGGACGACCACACGTGAGACGAGGTCACCGGGACGACCGGCTGGCGGCTTCCGCCACCTTGTGTGTACCACAGTTTATTGTTTTCAAGTATGGGATTGCGTATGGGTGGGGGATATCATACTCAGTTTCTTGGGTTGGTCTTCACTATGATTGGTATGGCGAAGTGGGTGGGGGGAGATAAGGGAGGCAAGTATGGGAAAAGGGTAAATTCTGAGCAGCCCGCTGCCACATACATTGCGATACATACATGCACACTACGCTACCCTGTAGATGCAGCCACACTCACTCGGAATGGCAAACGATGCTCGAGACACGAGAAAATTGGTGCTCATGACTTGGAACATACGAGGGCTAAAGAATCCACAGAAGATTAGGAAAGTCTTTGCGTAATTGGACCATCATAACGTAGATGTGGCCTGTCTCCAGGAGACTCACCTCACTAATGACTCGGAGTGCAGACTAGGAGCCAGATGGGCCGGATATAGACTAGCATCTTCCTACTCTACTTATGCCAGGGGTGTAATGCTTCTAGTCAAATGAGGTATACCATTCACGCCGCTCCACTCGCTCACAGACGACCAGGGGAGGTATGTTATTGTACAGGGTGATTTTGGAGGCACAATCATAACTATATTTACAGCCTATGGTCTGAACACTGATGATCCCTCCTTCTTTGCAGATATCTGGAACAAATTGCGAACGCTCCCACCGTCTGCCACAATATGGGGTGATTTTAATACATGCCTGGATCCAGTGATGGATAGGTCCACAGAACATGACCGATATGGGAGACACTCTGCAAAATCACTTAGGGAAGGGATGGAGGACAATGCTATGCTAGATATATGGAGATTACGGCACCCACACCGCCGGGAGGGCACTTGCATATCTACCACCCACAACACGTGGTTCAGAATTGATTTCTGGTTAGCCACTGCGGATGTCGGTGCCTGGACCACTGCAATAACTCACATGCCAAAAACTCTCTCTGATCACGCACCAATCCGATTGGAACTCGCCATTCCCTCACACACGCCATGGCAGTAAACGTGGCACCTACAGCCTAGTGCACTACAGGACCAAGTATTTAACTCCGACCTAAGACAAACTATCACTGACTACTTTGAGCATAATGTGGGCTCCGTGGACAGTGCCAAGGTGCTGTGGGAGGCTTTCAAGGTAACAATTCGCGGATTCTGTATTGGCAAACATGGGGGTATACTCAAGGATATCCGAAGACAGCTATCCATGGTTGAAGCGGACATTACACGACTAGAGACCGCATACACTACCACCCTTGACCCCAAGCTTCTGGCCGAAATTAGAGGGAAGATAGGTACCTACCACGAATTCGCGGAAAGTGAACTTAAATATATGTCAAGGAAATACACGGCACAGGTTTACGGGGGAGTGAGGTAGGCCAGGACAAATGCTTTCCAGTAAGATACGTCTCATGCACACAACATCATATATAACCCAGATTGTGCACACAAAGGCCATACCTAGATATGATACCCCATCATCTTGCGGTGTTTCTCGGACTACTACACTCATCTCTAAATGGCAGGGACTACACCCGATCCTAACGAGCTCGGACAGTATTTTGATGATATAACCCTGGCGTGGCTATCTGACGCACATCGTGAATACTTCAGCCACCATATAACCGAAGATGAGCTGTGAGAGGCCATCAACTCCCTTCCTAGTAATAAAGCACCGGGTATTGATGGACTGCCCGGTGAGTTTTACAAGGAATACAAAGACCTATTTATGCCGCATCTGGCAGCCATGTACGGGGAGGCATATGAAGGCGGCATGTTTCCCCCTTCGGTACACAAGGCGTTATTAATCACTCTCCTCAAACCCGATAAGGACCCGGTTCAATGCGAGTCATATCGCCCGTTATCACTGATCACTATGGATGGCAAAATCCTAAGCCAAAGTCATCGCCCTTAGATTAAAGCCACTAATGGAGAAGTTGGTCCTACCGGACCAGGCGGGATTTATTCCGACACGCTCCATGACTCAAAACTTGCAGCCCATATTCGCAATGTTCCACCACATAAACACAGAACTGCCGGCTGCTGCGTTTCTGTTGGACGCAGCAAAGGCGTTCGATTCCGTGGAATGGCCTTATATGTTCTATGTCCTACGACGGATGGGTTTCCCAGAACCGTTTTTGAGATGGAAAACATTATTATACACAGCACCATGTGCACGGCTCAGAATCAATGGCACCACATCTGAACCCTTTAGCATTCACAGAGGGACGAGACAGGGTTGTCCACTGTCGCCTCTACTATTCACCCTAGCTCTGGAACCGCTAGCGTGCAAGATACACCAAAGACACGCTGCAACGGCGTTGCAGTTCCAATTGCGCCCTGTTAGCATATCGCTTTATGCAAACAACATGGTTCTATACACTAGATACCCGGATACTAACTTAAATAAGGTTATCCGTGAATATATTAGGTTTGCATATTTCTCGGGCCTTAGTATTAATTGGGACAAATTGGTGGTCATCCCACTCACTCCAGCGACAACTAAACCATCCCTTGATTATCCACTGCAGTGGCAGACAAAACCAGTAAAATAGGAGTCTGGATACACCGTGACTTATTAGTGATACGCGAAAACTAAGGCAGAGCAATTGCTAAGCTGAAAGATCAGGTAGGTAGATGGATCAGGCTGCTCCTGTAACTGGCTGATAGAATCGCGCTGCAGAAAATGGTGGTGTTGCCTCGGTTTCTCTATCTATTTATGAATATACCGATCCGGCTCCCACAGGCTTTGTTCACCCGACTGCGCACAGCACTGCTCCGCCTGACGTTGGCTGGGAAACACGCAAGGGTTGGATGGAAGGAACTGACAAGACCCTACCTTGAAGACGGCTTTGTTGCTCCTGACCTCCAACTATACTATTACTGCACGCAGGCGCAACATGCCCACTATTGGCTACAGCCACACGGCCATGTACCACATATAGCAGTGGAACACGAAAGTATGCACCCCATTCCCCTGCTCTCGCTTGTATCATCACCCAGACAGTATGCTCCAAATTCAGAGATACACCCAGCAATATGCACCTCGAGAGCCTGGCACACACTAGCGAAGCGGGCACACAAACCTCTACGACATCACCCACAACTCACAGTGACGCTAGAACACACAATGGTACAGGTGTTACATGAGATGGGACTCCGAACTATGGGGGAATTCTTCCCGAATAAGCAGTGTATATCACCGAAGAACGCTGCCTTAAGCACACATCGTACTCCCTTAAAAGTCTTTGCATACCTGCAACTGCGAATGGTGCTCAAAGCTTTGTATCCTACCTTCCTGGACGAGCCACTGACACATAATGCACTGCAGACCCTCCAGACCTCAACCACGTGGCAAAGCCTAGATACTAAACTGTACAACACGGCACAGCGAGAACAGTTCCACGCACTGGATAGACCCCTAGCCAGATGGGAAGCAACATTGGGCACAACCATTCCACAAGACGACTGGTACTATGGATGTATGCAATTGCAGCTGCTTACATCAAACTGCAACCTGAAAATCATACATTTTAAGTCTATACACCAGGTATATTGTACACCCATGCAGCTGCACAAATATGGATTGAGGGCTGATGACCGGTGCCACAGATGCAACGCCCCTAATGCAGATTTTCTACACATGGCCTGGGCGTGCACAAAGCTCCAACCTTACTGGTTGGATATAACACTCTCACGCATATGCTAAGGGGAACAGATTCCTAATGCGCCCTTGATGTGCCTCTTGGGTATCTACAAGATCAAACTGGCACGTAGACGTAAGTTCTTGGCGGTGGCAATGCTGTTGGCCAAGAGACGGATAGCAATGAAATCGGGCAGTAAGCAGGTGCCGAAACACAAAGATTGGATCAGTGACATGACGTATTGTAAAACACAATTGGAAACATCCAGAGGATATACCTCAGGCCTCTCGTCCATGAGATTTCTGGGACCCACTGGTACAATATCTCCTTTCCACGCAAGCAGAAGATTGAATATGTACATTAGTAAGTGCATATTCATTGTACAGTGCGGGAGGTTACATCTCATTAAGTCCTATTGATTGGAGGTGGTATGGATTATATGAATGCCAGGTCTGTTCTGCCCCTCTATTTGTTTCATGATGTGATGAGGCAAATTGCTCCTTGCTGTGTAAGTTGTGGATCTGTAAACTTATGGACACCAAGGATGGCGACATGATGCATGTTAATGTGACCCTATTGTATACAGTAATTCTGAAATGATGTGTATCTATATTGTGTATATTATACGCTATTGACAGACCAAGAAAATAAAAAAAAATAAAAAAGGGTGTGATGCATTTGTAGATGCCCAAAAAATTGGGAGCAGTTTAAGGTATATTGTTAATGTTAATGTTAATGGGAATTTGTAAAGCGCTCGTACGCCGATTGGCTTCATGGCGCTAGGGTTCAAAGCTAACATTGAGGCAGAGACTAACCCTGGGTAAACAGCCAGGTTTTCAGGAGTTTTCTAAATTGGAGAAGGTTAGTGCAGGATCGAATTGCAAGTGGAAAAGTATTCCACAATTTGGGAGCAAGAATGGTAAATCTGCGTCCTCCTAGGCGTACCCTTTTAAAGTCCGGGGTGGTAAGACATTGATGAGCGGACCTCAGGGCACGTGTAGGGAAATACCTGAGTATCAGATTTTTAATGAACTCAGGGCTAGTGCCATGCAAGGATTTAAAGACAAGGCAGCCCGTCTTGAAAACACACCGCTGAGCAATTGGAAGCCAGTGTAGTTTCCTCAGCAGTGGGGAGGCAGAATGCCATTTAGGTTGATGGGAGATCAGTCACGCTGCCTGATTCTGAGCCAGCTGTAGACGCTTGAGCAGGTAATGAGGCAGTCCCAGGTAGACAGAGTTGGAGTAGTCTAGATGGGAGAGAACCATAGAAATCATAGCCTGAATCAAGGCGTCGTGAGTGAGGAAACGATGGATTTTCCTAATTTTCCGCATTTGAAAGAAGCATTTAGACACCACAGCACCAACCTGGGTTTTTAATGACAGATCACTGTCCAGAATTACTCCTAGCGTTTTAGCAGAGATGGAAGGGATGGGTGAAGGGCCAAGTTCTAGGGGCCAATAGTGGGGGCTCCAGTGCTTATGGTTATAACCAGTAAGGACTATTTCCGTTTTCCCGGGGTTCAGCTTCAGATGATTAAGGTCCATCCAAGTTTGGATGAATAGCATAGTATCCTGGAATCCCGTGACAGCGTTATAGGAACTATCGACCCTGAGAAGGAGCTGGAGATCGTCAGCATAGTTAAGAACCGTCACGTTTCTGTCTTTAAGTGACTTGATCAGGGGGGCCATATAGATATTAAAAAGGTGAGGATAAAGGGCAGAGCCCTGGGGTACGCCACAGGTGGTAGTATGAGGATTTGAAGAAAACTGGCCCAGACGAACCGCTTGTGAGCGGTCCTCCAAAAAGGAGGTGAGCCAGCGGGCCGCGATCCCCCGTACTCCCGCACTCCTCACACGGTCGACACAAATGCTATGGTCGACCGTGTCAAAGGCCGCAGACAAGTCCAACAAGACCAGGGCTCGAGGGCAGCCTATATCAGCAAAGTCCCGCAGGCTGTCCACTGCCGATAGAATCACCGATTCGGTGGAATGGGCGGGTCGGAAGCCGGCCTGATGTGGGTCCAAATATTTGGACATCTCTAAGAAATTAGAGAGACATTTTGCTATGTAGCCCTCCAGGATTTTAGACAGGAAGGGTAGCAAGGAAATCGGACGGTAGTTGGAGAGAAGCGCAGGGTCGGCTCCCAGTTTTTTCAAGAGAGGAACAACTGTAGCTCTTTTAAAAGCCGAGGGAACTGATCCCGATGTAATAGATTTGTTCAACAGTGTAAGAGCAGGACCAGGATGAATTAGAAGGCATTCTTTAAGAATGCGAGGGGGGCAGCAGTCAGAGCGAGCACCTGATTTAATTTCTACCAATAGATCTTGGAAGGCCTTATCACTAATGATAGGAAAGCTGCTTAGGATTTTATCGTTGCAATGTGAACTAGGGGGACCCAGAGGAGACAAATGAGTTGGGATACTAGCTTTTATTAAACAGATTTTATCGATGAAATAGTCATTCAGTGAATCACACAGGTCTTGGGAGGGGGCAGCCTTCAAGAGGGTGCGCTCAGGGTTAGAAAGTTCGTCTATTACAGAAAAGATGACCTTAGAGCTTTTATTGGATCGCAGAATGCGATCAGGAAAGAAGGCTGCTTTGGCAGTCAGAATGTTTTGTATTCTTTCTGAGCAGCGGTGTATTGTAATCTTTTTCCTGGGGCATATTGCTGACGCCATTGTCTCTCCAGTTGGCGCAAAACCAATTTCTGAGACTTGAGGTCATCTGAAAACCATCTATTTGCTTCCGCCCGACGTACTAATTTAATTTTTGTAAATGGGGCGTGTTTATTACTGACATCAAGAAGCCATTTGGATACTTTCGTTTCCAGAATGGTGACATCATCATGGTCCGGAAGTGGGGCAGTAACGGCTAGAGTATTAAGGAAATCTTCTTTATTAATGAGATTCCATCTTCTAGCAAAGCCTCCTTCAGTGGCATTAATTTTCAGAGGCAATGGTCGTGTGAGTGAAAATTGAAGGAGATAGTGGTCGGACCAAATACAGGGTGAGGCAATAGGGATAGAAATGTTTGCGCCAATAACCCAAATTTGATCCAAGATACGTCCCTTAGAATGGGTCGGAGAGGAAACCATCTGGGAGAAGTTTAGACTCTTGAGCAGATCAGACATTTCTGCGGATTGAGGCCCTTCATTGGGGTCACCGTACCAATAGTTAAAGTCTCCCACAAGAAGGACCTTAGCGTGCTCCGTCACCAGTTTGACATCTGTTCACTAAGAGCCAGCGGGGAGAGAGGCATCTGCTTAGGTGGCCTATACAATAAGACACAGACCAGAGAGTCGTTGGTAGATTCTAGTTTTATCACTAGATTCTCGGTGTCAGTGAGAGGAAGACAAGTCAAAGAGCAGAATCTTAAGTCAGTGTGGATAACAGCAGCCACTCCCCCCCCTGACTTGCCCGTACACCTATTAGCAGACATGATGTAATAGTCAAAGGGAAGTGCTGCAAGTATATCTGGGGCGGAGTCATTAGTGAGCCAGGTCTCAGTCAAGAGCAAGATATCAGGTTTGTCAGTTGCCAAGAGTAGAAAGATCTCCAACTGATGCTTAACCAGGGATCGGGTGTTTAGATAATAAATTAACATGGAGGCAGCTCTGTGAGGGGACTGGATCGGGGGTCCCTGAATGTGAGCAGCAATAGACTTCAATTCCGGAAGACAGGCCCGTTTAAACAGTAAATTGTGGGCGACTATGGAAGACAAAGTAGCTTTAGAAGGTTGCCATACGAAAGAGTGCATATTCCTCAAGGTAGCTGATGAGTAGGAGAATAGTTGGCCATGATGACTGGCCCCTTGGAAGGATTTCACTGTTCAACCTAATAAGACATCCCCTTACTTTAAGATGCCAATTACATTTCATGGTTTGAAGCCCTTCAAGGCTGTGACTTATGGCAGCCTGGTTCCATACCACAGTGGAGTCTCACGTGGTAGGCATTTTGCCCAACCAAGAGATCTATGGGTCTCCTTCCAAACCTGGATGGTCACCTGTTTGGTAATCAGGAGTTCACCCAGAAGGTTTTCCCCATATAACAGATGTGAAAGAGGGGTCCCCTGAATTTTCAATTTTTCGGTGGTGAAGGCAGGTTCAGCCAAAGTATCACACTACCATTCATTAATAATAATAAGAAGAAGAAGAAGAAGAAGAAGAAGAAGAAGAAGAAGAAGAAGAAGAAGAAGAAGAAGAAGAAGAAGAAGAAGAAGAAGAAGAAGAAGAAGAAGAAGAAGAAGAAGAAGAAGAAGAAGAAGAAGAAGAAGAAGAAGAAGAAGAAGAAGAAGAAGAAGAAGAATATGAGCTGGCATGTAGTGCAACAGTATGTCCAGGGTTGCGATATCTCCATCATATGTGGATTTGTATCACTTAGAAAAGGTTACCCATGGGGTTCAGTGCAGCAACGGAAAGTCCCGCAGCAAGGCCTCCAAACTCTTGAACAAAGAGTGTGAGGGCAGAAAGGTATAGCAGGCAAATCAGAATGGCCATTTTGTATATGGTTGAGCACCCTAGGATTGATACACGTAGGGTCACCCAGATCCCTATGACTCGAGTCACTTGATCCAGAGGGGGCAAGATATTTCACTACCGGACTTGCACTGGATCCTACATCACATTCACCCCCAGGTATTGGAAGCACTCTCCGAGGACATGGATGTTGTCTGGCCATTGCAGTGCCAATGGAGGGCATCGTAGTGGGTAAATGGATGATTTGAACTTATTAATATCCAGGCTAGGGAAAGCTCTGAAAATCTCCAGGATCTGAAGGGCTCGGGTTCTGACTCTGGTGGTATGTCCAGAAAAATTAGGATGTCGTCTGCACACAATGCAATCCTATCTGAGATCCTGTGTGCCTATTCTAAGCCGCTGACCAAGGTGTTTATTCTCAGCAAGCCCGCCAGGGGTCTGATCACGAGTGCAAATAATAAGGGGGGATTGGGCAACACTGACTTGTCCCCCAGTGCACTAGAAGCAGGGTAGAAAACGACCCCACCCTCTCGCACTCTGGCCTGTAAGTCTGTGTACAGAAGTTTCATCTAGCCAAGGAACCTAGGCCCGAAGTTCAGCTTGCGCAAAAAGCGGAAAAAATAAAACCACCAGACACAATCGAATGCCTTGTGGAAATCGAACATCAGAGCGCTCCGAGCAGCCGGTCTGCAGTGCTTGATTTGTAAAAACAAATATAAGTGCCAGTGCCCTCGTCAAGAGGCCGCTGCAGCTTGCACCATCCATTGCTACGGACATAGCTGCCGATGACAGTACCAACAGAACTGCAACCCATCACGATCCTACAAGTGTGGTATTTAAGAATATTTAAGGCCCCCAAAGCTATAGTAAAAGCTTGGAAGCAGGTATTAGTCATTTCTAATGTATGCTGTAATAATAAACAATTGTTGTTGTGCTCATCTGTAAAAAAGACAAACAGCGCCACTATGTGGCAGACTATCATAAGTACTGGTGTTGACAATTGTGTTGGTGCCAAGCACCGGAAATCACAGGCTCAAATTAAGCACTGCCGGTCTGCCGATGCCAAGGCATAGTAGAGGTGCCAGATGTTATGGCATGTGGCCAGATACGGCACAAAGCCAAACTGGTCTGTGTGTACCAGGGAAATTATCACTGTGTACAGTCTGTTGGCCAGGGCAGTAGCTCACATTTTAATCTCTATATTCATAAGAGAGATGGGGTGGTAGGAAAAACAGTTGTCTGGTAGGTGCCCAATTTGATTATGACTATAATATTGGCCATACTGAGGTCAGGGTGGAGCATACCCCTCTCCTGTGCCAATGCCTTCCAGAGAACGTCTACAAGCAACTCCCTAAAAAGCTTGAACTCCACCAGGAAGCAATTGGAGCAAGGGGTTTTGCCAGGCTGAATCTGGGTTATAGAGCCTGGTCCAGTTCCTCCACTCTAATATCCTTATCCAAAGCATCCTTTTTGAGATCCGTGACAGCGTGTGTAGACAGATCCCTCACAAAATCCCACTGATTCAAAGATCCACCATCGGTATTGGAGCATAGTGCTGTGTAGTAAGTGGCAAATCTTGGGGCGATAGCCACATTGCTCGTATGTGCACTGCCCCCTCTCCGTCAGTTATGCATTCAATGGGAATGTGTCATGCCATTTAAGTGCGGAGCCAATGCAGGGTCTTGCTAGTCTCAAAAGGATATATGCGGCTTTATGTGGCTAGCCATGCGGATCATACCTCAATCATGAGGAATTGATGGAGAGTCATCTGTTGGTGAAACAAGTCCCTCAGCGAGGTGGGAGAGCTTGATGTGGCGTGAGTCGCCTCTAACTCTAACTCTAGAATGTGCTTTTCTAGGTCGGTTGTTTCTTGCCTGTCGTTAGTTGCCGTCCTGAGATACCACCGAGAAATTCCCCACTGATAATGGCCTTTAATGCTTTCCAGAGAGCCTGCAGGGCCTCCAATGTGCCCTCATATGTTGGACTTCAAGGAGGAGGAAGTTGTCTAGGGAGAAGACCTTGTGAGTTCCTGTGTAAAAAATGTATCCGTGTTCCCCCATGTGTAACACACTCCATGCCTCAAAGAGGCGCTCCCCATCCTAGAAGACCTGTCCAACTGCCAATCTACCACTCCATTACAGTCTCCCCAAGTGCCCAGCAACTACGTCACGAGGGACCTCAATGCCTGAAAAAGGTCATGCACTAGTGGGGGGGTAGGGGGGGGCATACACAGTAGGTGATGATTGGGTGGTCATGGAGAACACCAAGATGGCCCTGTAGCTGGCATGATTGTCATGCCATATTTTAGCAACAATCCGGGGGAGGCTGCCAAATATCAGGATGGCCGTTCCACGCGACCCCCTAGTAAACCCAATGTGGATTACTTCAGTGTAAGTCATGCAGGAAAGGACTGAGCATTTAGTACCTGCTATGTTTGTTTCTTGTGGAAGGAATATGTCAACACCATATCTTTTACCTTGTTTCAATAAGGCACCCCCGTTTTATAGGGAACAGGATGCCAATAACGGTCCATGTGATTATGCAAATGGTGCCCTGTGCAGTGGGATCACTTTCGGCCACCATGGGGCAGGGCAGTGCAAAGTTGTTGGTCGTATGGGGGGCAGTCCCCATTCCAAAGTCAGTTGTGGCAGTATGTTTTGATGTCTGGCGTGTGTGGAAAAAAGTCAACAAAACCAACCAGTACTCAATCAAGGAGAAGGAACAACACAATTAAATGACAATAATATCTATATTAGAATTAAATCCTCAAAACGAAAAGAAGTAATTAGGCCGCTAGTTCATGATTCAGATCCAATCTTCTTTATTGTAATTCAGTCAAGTTTTCTTCATGCTTCCTCAGCTCGCGGCCCTACCACTGTCTGGTTTCTTATAAGGCAGCAGCAGTGTAGGGTGTAAGCGCTTAGGTTGCGCTGCCATCGGGAAAAGCCGCCACCAAAAGTAGCAACCACCACTCCAATTTGGCCACAAGGAAGCAGCTGCAGCCTGTGCAGGTAAGAGCGGTGGGGCTAGGTGAGGTGGGATTTTGATGGACAATGACAAGGGAAAATTAAATAAATAATTATTATCACCTCGTCATCGTCCGTCTAAATCCCCCCTCACCCGGCCCCACTGCTCTTACCTGCAAGGGCCACCACTGGGCAGAGGAGCTCAGGAAACAGCTATGCTTGGCGTCTTCCCTATACTCCCCCTTCCATTTACTTTTACTATTTGACCTAATTAAGTCCATGTACTCCTATATGAACACTTACTCCTATACTTCTATTTATTCCTCCTCTCAGTCCTACACTTACTCCTTACCTTACACTTACTCATGCTAATGCCCTCTCTTCCTACTTTCACCTACTCTCTAACCTACTCTTCTAATTACTCCTTGCTGTGTCTGCATATTCATACATAATCCTGCTTCTACTTATTCTGACCCTTAACTCTACGTTTTTTCACTTAAGCCAACTTATTCCTAATTTGTACTCTTACTTGTGCCTAGTTTTAAACTTACTTACATCTTTACTCTTACACTAATACACTTACCCTTACTTACTCCTACAGTGATCCATATTTATGCCTACTCTTCTTCCTACTTTTACCTACTTTGATGACTTGTCTAAATATCCATACTCTAACTCACTCCTATTACTCCTAAACTCTCTTATTTCTATTATTACTCCAACATTCTCCTAGACTACTCATAATTTGGCCAACTTCCAATCATACTTGTGTCAGCTGTTATTCTACCTTTATTTTTACTTCCTTCTATTTACTCTTCCTTCTAATCTCACTCCCACTGATTTATACTCACTCCTACATGTGCGACTATTTACTCCTACTATTACAAATACACTTACTAGTTCACCTCCTCAAATTTACACCTAGTGTTACTCATTCTAATATGTAGCCGTACCCCCAATCTTACTTCTGCTTTTTCTTAATTATGCCTATTTACTACTTCTCTTACTCCTACCTATACTTGGTGTTTCGCCTAGACTTACACTAACTACTGTTGTCAGCTCTGTTCTTATTTCTGCACTTACACTTGCTTATTCTTACACACACACCTATGCATTCTTATTCTACTCCTCTTTATGCCTACTCTTACTTCTAGCTCCATCAGCCTTTCTTCTAATTAGTCATACTTGCTCCTACATAATTCTACTCTCATTGATATTTACACGTACTCTACAATCATTCCTATTTTAACTCCTACTTATTACTTATTCTTAGTCATCTTCCACTTACTCATCCATAAACTAAGTCTCACTCCTACTTATTTGTACTGATACCTCTACTTACGCCTACATATGCCTGCTCTCACTACTAACCGTACTTTTACTTACTTTTACATGCATGTGCTTTTACTGTTACATCTACTCCCTGCTGCTTATTTCTAGATAATTCTATATACTTCTACTCTTATTTCCACTTGACTACCCCTGCTTTTTCCAAGTATTCACTATCCTCATCACTCTTCATGGAACTGTTATACATAGCTAGTCTTACTTAAATTCCTACATAGACTTACCCTTCCTTAGTGCTGCTCCTACACCCACTTACTCCCTGTGCAACTCCGTTTCTGTCCCCGACCCTCCCTCTGTTAATGTGCTTTTCCAGGTTCAGATTTCTCTCAGTTCTCCTGTCACTGTCTCTTTCTCTCTGTTCCTAAGCACCAGTCCCTCTCTCTCTCTCTTGCTCAAACCCTTTTCTCCTTCTATTCCCCTACCCATCTGTCGCTGTCCCTATAACATCTGTCCATTTCTCCATGGCCACATCTCTTGCTTCCTATTCCACTGTCTCTGTTACTCTCTCTCTGTTCCTCTGTCCCGGTCTATTTGCATGCCCCACTGCCCCCTTCCTTGTCTCTATCAGCCCATGTGGGGGAAGTGAGGGGCTTTACGCCCCCCATGTATGACCAAATACAGGGGGTACAATATTGAGGAACAACCTTGTGCCTTTACCATGTGAGGGAGCAGTACAGTTGTCCTCTCCCACCTTTCTCAAGGTCAGGGGGGACATTATGTATCAACAACCCCTTTCTTTCCCAATAGCAGGGGGCTGTATAATTATGTGCCTTGCCCTTCGTGATAACTGGGAGGGGCTAAAACATGGCTGCCCAAGCCAACCATTCCTCGCTGCCCAGAAACTTTGCAACATCGCACCAGATCAGCAGTAAGTTGTTGCAGCTTTACCTCATTTTTGTGTCACTGAGGAGGGCTGTGACATATTACTACTATCCTGCCTACCTGTTCTCATTTGCAGACAGCCCTACGACAGACCAACGAGAGACTGTAACAAGGTTTCTGCTGTCGATTCTCTGTACCTTGTCGGCACGCTTATACCATATCGGAGGTGTTGGCTAAACAACACGTGCCTCTACCACGTAGCCCAAACCACGAATGCGTCTTCACCACACATTCCTTTATCATGCACTCCTTTACCTCGCATTTTCGTTGTAAAGGCATGAACGGTTAAGGTGAATGGTTAAGGGGGTATGCATGGCTAAGGTTGCCACTACTACGACCCCTCCTGCCCTAAGCCCTAAAATACGAACCCCATACCTTGCCCCCTGCCCTGAACCCTAAAACTACCCCTTCCCCTCCCTGAGGCCTAAAACCATGCCCCTTAACCATATAGTACCCTGCCCCCGCGCTGTCCGTAAAATTACCCCCACCCCTTCCATTGCCCTGAGGCCTAAAACCCTGCACCCAATTAAAAAAAAAAACTCTTAAAACTAGCCTTGATAAACTCGGAAAGTGTTTGCCCTTCGAGGGGCTCCAAAGCTACATGTGCACTGATTAACACCAGGTCACTGGAAAAGAATAGCTTTGAATTTGCCAAATCTTAGGACATCCATCAGTTTGATATAGTATTTGAAACGGAAACCTTGGCTGATTCTTCAGCAGGACCAGATTTGGCCACGGCTGTGCCACCGGGTTATACCATCTACCATTTCGATAGAAGAGGAGGAGGCCTAGCAGTGATTTATCATGACTAATATGCCACCATACATTTCCCCAGGGTCCGTAAAGGAGTTTGAAGAGTACTGTTTCAATATTGAATTAACTAAAACTCCATCATTCAATGGACTTCTCGTTTATCGTCCTCCTGGGACAAGATCTACCTTTGTTCAAGCTAGCAGTCTTCTTTTGGGATTGTTTCCCTTAAATTCGATTTTACTTTACTTAGTGAATTTAACTTTCACTTTCACCAAGATTCTTTATAAGACATCGGTCTACCATGAGGGCATAAAATTCAGGCGTCTGATTTCAACGGACTTCTAAGGGAGTCTCAGATAGATTGGTCATATGATATTGATCAACTATCTTGGTGCTATTCAAATTGGTTGAAGTCTGTAGTCAATATCCTTGCACCTCCTAAACGCAGTACTCACCAAAGAAGCAAACTCTCTGTATTTTGGTTTAAAGAGGAACTACGGGCCACTAAACACATCTGTCGGAGACAGGAGCATAAATGGAGAAAGGAGTATAATTTGCAGGATAGGGACAAATACAAACTTTGTATTGCAGAATATAGAGACATGTTACTAAAAGGAAAATCTAAATATTTCACTGAAAAAATCAAATCTGCTACAAACTCCAACAGAAAGGTTTTTTCAAATCGTTACTAAACTTTCTTCAACACCCACGAGGAAGGCTACAGATTGCAGCTAGGCCTTTTGTGATCCGCTTGCCACATTCTTTCAGAAGAAAGTGGAGATTATCTTCAACAAATTTCCCACAAACAATTCTATAGGTTCTGTGAGTAAGAACACTACATCTTCACCCTAAAAAAAATCTACTTTTGGAGAATTCTGTCATCTCACAGTGGAAGAAGTGAAACAGGTCATTCTGTCCACTAAATCCAGATCCCCTCTGGATCCCTGCCAACCGTCCACTGTCCAGTTAGTTCCTGATATTGTTGCCCACCACCTGCCCAAGATTTCCAATGCCTTGTTCACTTCTGGGCCTTTACCCAAACAATGAAAAGTGGCATTAGTTCTTCCTCTAATGAAAAAACCCAGCGTAATCTCATCAGATCCTAACAGCTATCGGCCGATTTCCCAGATTCCTTTCCCAGCTAAGCTGGTAGAGAAAGTAAAGGATTCCTAAATTACCTCCTTCATAGCCAACAACCAGTTGTTAGATGAGACCCATTTTGGATTCAGAAGCGGCCACAGCACTGAGATGGAGCATATTGTGGCCACAGAGGAGATTAGGATAACATTAGATATGAGCGGTAGTTCGGCCCTCATCTTGTTCGATATGTCTGCAGCATTCGATACGGTCAATCATGCTTTGGTGATTGAGCATTTACAAGGCATTGGAATTAAGAATGCTGCTTTGGCATTGTTGCACTCCTTTCTATCTGATTGTGTCCAAACAGTCTCCCTAAAGGAGTTCAGCTCTGAGCCTTTTCGACTGCCTTGTAGGGTCCCACGGGGCTCATCGCTAAGCCCGTCCCTAGTCGACCTCTATGTCACTCCCCTGGCTAGTCTGATTAAGTCCTTTGGGCTGTCATTAGTGTCTTATGCTGACGACACACAGATAGTGGTTTCGCTTTCCGATAGCAGCCAGAACGGGGGGGGGGAGGGAGGGGGGGGGGGTCATTTCGGTCCTGCATGAGTGCATTTGGCAAGTGAATGGATGGAAATTACCTTAAATTGAGCTCCTCTAAGACAGAGGTAATTTTATTCAGCAATAATGTCTCCTTCTTGTCCCCATTACGGTGACCTTAGAAGCAAGGACCTCTCCCTTAGGTATCAAAAAGGTTAAAAATCTAGGTGTGCAGTTGATGAGGAGCTAACTTTTAAAGACCAAGTTAGTTCAGTTATCTCTGCATCTTATCACACGCTGAGAATTATAAAGAATATCACTAAATTCATTTCCCCACACCTCTTGAAACAGTTGTTACTGGACCAGTTCTATCCAGACTAGACTATTGCAATGGGGTTTACCAGAATCTCCCAAAAACATTGTTGAATAAACTCCAGGTTTTGCAAAACTCAGTAGCACGGATTGGTCTGAATGAGCCCAGATTTCAATCTACCTCCCAGGCGGTAAGCAGGCTACACTGGCTTCCTATCAAACAGTGGATTATTTTCAAAGCACTGCATGGTCAGGGTCCTGAATACCTGAAAAACAGTTTTAAACTCTATGTACCCAGCAGAACGCTTCAGTCTATGTCTGCGTATAGCCTAGTTGTGCCCAACATTAAACGTTTCTCGTTGGGGGATTAGGAATTTTGTCAGGTGCACCGCTCTGAACTGGAACAGTCTCCCTCCAGAATTGAAATCCATATCTTCTCTACTGGCATGTAGGAAATCTCTAAAAACCTGGCTATTCACAAAGTGGTGAGCTCTTTTATCCTTGTGTACTCTCGTCACCAAGACACCCTCTGGCATACAAGCACTCTACAAGTATTCTCATCATCATCATCATCAACTATGACCTGCAACAGCCGTCCTTCACCAGCCAGAAAAGAAGGTGACAGAGGTCTGTGTCAGCTCCTTGATGTTTTTTCGCAATTCAGAGCTGCCCAGCAGCGTCCTTAGTGTTGTGACTGTGAAGGAAGGCCATGACAGCTCACATACAAATATGTCTACATGGCAGACGTTGGTTGCACAGTTAGGCTCTGGGGAATAGCTACCATTGATGCAGCATGTGCAGTGGCACCGGGGCCCATTGGACCTTGCTAATTGGTATATTTTACTACCCCAACAGCAGTCAAAAGGGTCATGGGTTCCGGAGCAGCGTGCTATTCACCCAAAAAGCACTTTGAGGCCTCGTCAGGGGTAGTAAGCGCTATATAAATGCTATTACAATACAATACAATACAATGTTCCTCACATGTACCAGGGCCCATAGCATCCTTGATACTTTACTGGTTACACTGTTTTGTGCACACCCTTCACTTCCTTGGTCAAGGTGAGGGTGGAGTGTCAAAATATTCCTCAGTTCTTGGGCATCGTCAGTGGTGTATAAAATGTGTAACCCCTACATTTGGAGATGCCGGGTTGGTCAGTCTGCCTCTCACCAGCCCTAAGGCAAGGCCGAAGAGGGAAGATAGAGAATTCCCCTGGCTTTGGGCTATGTAGGGATGGGACAGCTTTTAACCTCACGCTGACACTATGCCAAGGCAGTGAAAATAAATATGTCCCAATAACATAATATTTAGAGTACTTGTAATAATAAAGTCACATTCATACATTTATTGTGTAATGAGTGTAAAGGTCAAATTCCATATTGTCATCAGCGTATGGTGACATTGACAGAGGAAAAATATTGTTGACCTGCCTTCCAAATTGCATGTTACAATCACTGTACACAGGAAAACAACTTTGCTAACAGTAGGTCTCCTCATTTTGATTGCACCACTCAACACAACTTTGAACCCCATGTGTTGGTTGTGGTTAAATACCTTTTTCAAACATACTACATAAAAATAAACGTCATGGCATAAACAATGGTAATAAATAGTGATGACACCCTTTGCACCTGTATATATGGTTTATGCCGTGACGTTTATTCTTATGCAGTCTGTTTGAAAAAGTTATTTAACACCATTGTTGAGGAAGGGGATGGGCATCACGATCCAGCAGAGGTTTCACCTCTTGTGAGTTGTGTCCCCCATGGTGATAAATACCATATTACGCTCATGGGATCTGCATGTTTGGTTTACGTCATGATGTCTCTTCTTTTGCAGTAAATGTAAACAAAAGTATCTAAACTGACCAAACCAAAAGGGGTTAAATCTGTGCAGTGAGATAGAATCACAGGCCAAGATTTACAATCACCTTGCACTGGGTTTGCGATACTTTTGTAAGACAAACCTCGTGCAAAGTGTTACAGTGGGTTAACTTTCCAACACAAAACAGAATTTGAGTTGGAAAGTTGGCCAAAGTAACGCTGAGTAGCACTGTGCGCTACTTTATGCTACTGTGCCTCAAGGAAGGGGGTGTTACATGGCCGGTGCATGAGTGTTGCCATCGAACAATTCATTGGTTTTGATGCAAATCCCTATTTACTAGCAATTGTACACTGTGATATGAGCAAAACCTTATGCATCCTCTAGGCATGCTGTGCGAAACTGAGAATTGTTTTAAATTCTCATTAATGTTTAGACTTTGCATGTGAGCTGCACTTTACAATACACTTAGTGTCGGCTGCTAACTTTAGAAAGTGGTGATGCACATACATATCTTTCAAACCCATAAAATTAAAAACGAACTTACCTCTCTTGAAGATCATCTGCAGCACATTTTTCAGCTGCAAATACACCCAAAGTTCCACCAGCCTTGCTCTGCTTGCTGGACAAAAGCACAGAGACGATCGAAGCACTGCTCTGTTGCAGCTTACAATTTTAAACAGCACAAGAGCAGTACTAGGATTGGCTGGATAGGCCAAACACAGAGGTTAGGAGGTCAAAGCCCCTGATCCAGCGGTGTACCAACAACAGATACTACACTACCATATACTCACCTGTGCCCATAAACACACAATTGAGCAAGCCGCTGGCGTTTTTTTAGCTTAAAAGTTTCATATCCTTCCACAATAATCAGGATTAGTTATTTGGTACCTCTATTCATCTCAAAACTAACCCTTCACTGATCAAAAAGTTCTTTCCTCTGGTCAATGGACCATTAGTTGAACTAGTTAATAGTGACAATGTACATAATTCTAACTTTTCTATACATTGAAGTAAATAACCAAAGACTCATGAAAGTTTTAAATCTTTATCTAAATTCAAGCGAATTCGAACCAGCTCAAATACACAGTGCAATCACCATCATTCAGTGGAGAAAAATTCAATTAAATCGTCAAACAAATATAACACGGACTTACTCAATGAACAATGTCTAAGGAAAGAGAGGATAGAGAGAAAAGGGCATATCACTAAATTCGAGAGAAAATATAATTACAAAGGATGGTGTGAAGACCAACCCACTGGCCAAAGGGCTGGTAAGGGTCCCCTGGGATAGGTCAGGAGACAAAGGCTTCAGGACAGGAATCAGGACAGGATAGTAGACCTCTCTAGAATACCGACGATTGTGCCGCACCCCTCTCTGACACTCTCTTCCTCCTCGAGATTCTTCCGCGATCTTCTGATCTAACCCAATTAAATTAGGATAGAAAGTTCTGCTTCAAGTTCTGCATTTGGCTCTTCATCAGCATCTCGCAGCATCTCTTCCAGCAACAGCATCACCCACTACATGGACAGCATTCACGCCTCGCAGCATCTGGTTCTCTAGGTTCACAACTAACTAAGGCTATCTTAATTATACCTTCCGTTCTTCATGTTCCACCCACTAAAGTTTCAATATCGTAAAAATACGAAATGTGATTGGTCAGGCAAGGGGGGAAGATCATCACACCATGCTTACATGTCATTAAAATCAGTTCAACTATTGTTCACAAACCCGTCCCCTCCATTTTTATTCAAAAAATTTGTTCTGACAGGCATTCACGTTTTACTTTGCAACATTTAAATAACATTCTTAATGTGAGTCTCCATCGTTGAACTTTCACCATCTGTTCCCAGAGTATAACACTTTGCGACCTTGGCTTCCATTCAACATCTATGTCATCATTCAGAGTTAACTTTCAGTGGACATGCGCAGTCTTCCCTTTACTCAGCTCACTTCAGTCATACATGAGAGGCCCAAATGCACACTAGTAATAAAGTCAGAATGACAAATATTAATTTCACAAATAAAATGGTCACACTGTATACCACCCACCCACCTCTACTCTATTTACCTTTACTTATTTATACTTTACTTCATTAGAGTTAGTAGAATAGCTTGTTTACGGTTCAGCTAAGCAGATGCCATGCACGCGAGTCTTCAAGACTCAATTTTAGTGTCTTCTGCTCATGCAAAAGAATTCCCCTCCAAGCGATAGCTCGTCATCCTGCGTAGATGTAGTTGATGCATGCGCAGTAAAGATTTCCCCTTTAAAGCGGTTTTAGTCCTTCGTTCATGTTACCACGTTAGTAAACACATAAGCAAGCTTCACTAACCCGCGTATTCATGTGGTGCGCATTAGTTTAAGACGAAACAATTATAATAACTTGTTAGTAAGTTAACCCCTTCGCCGCGGCACGAATTCCGCCGCGGCGCTGGGGGGGTTCAGGGTCGGCGCGGCGCCGCCATGCTCGAGATGGAACCACTCCATCATGAGCCACAGGCGCGCTGTGCTCATGACGGAGTGGTTCCGTCACGACTCCGCCCACTCGCATTGATCGCCCGCACAGGCGGGGAATCAGTGCCGCGTGGGCGGAGCGGCCGCCAACGGCCGCAGCATGACGGAACCACTCCGTCATGAGCACACGGCACCCGTGGCTCATGACGGAGTGGTTCCGTCATGAGCAGGGAACGGGTTAAAAGAGTGGATTACTTCTAAGCAAGTCTCTTTTCTACGAGTCCTTGCTCCATCACCCCATGCTCCGAAGGACGAGCCAGCGCCCGAGTACACAAAGTGGGAAAAGTATTAAAGCATAGTTTTTGTCCTGGAAGGATCCCCTTCCAGTACAAAACCTAAGCTTCAAAGCTAACCTGCCCTCTGCACTACAGTACAAGGGTGTGTGCGTTGGTGTATGGCAGCCTAAAATGCTCCTGCGCAGAGGGGCCATAAAGAGAGTTGTAACTTAAGGGAGACATCGTTTACCACGCATCCATTTCAACGTGGTACTATTACATCGTGGTTTTCACTACGCAAGTCGTTACATCGACTTGCACTGGAGGGCGCTGTGGACTAAGGAATAGTGTAAATTACTGTTTCCAACACCTTCCCTACTGTATGTAGACTGGAGTTGGAATAGTAATACACACTATTTCGAAGTCCAGCACCCCTCCAGCGCAAGTCGATGTAATGACTTGCGTAGTGAAAAGCGCGATCTAACAGACCGCGTTGAAATGCCCGTCGATGTATCGTCATACATTCGTAACTTAATAGAGAGGGCTCTTTTTCCCACTCTTTCTTTGAAGCAGTGCAGCGCAACAACTTTAGTTGCTCTGCTGCATTTATTTTAGTAAATTGTCTTGGGAGTATGGCCCAATTGCTTTCTTTTGTCAACTGGCTCTAGAACGTAATCCGTGAGACAATAATCATTATTTTCTAAAGCAATTTGCATTCTACTTTGATAATAACATTTACTTTTACCTCGACACAGTCGTAGTGCTTTATAACTGAGAATCTATGTTTATTAGTACATCTCTCTTTTTCTCAATTATTTTACCCAGTCATTTTCTGTGTTCCTATGCAAAACAAATACATTACAGTGTCATTCATCACTGCTCGGTTATAATTCCGGGCCACTGCAGTGAAATTATTTTACCTTGTCTGCTACTTGAGGAAATCCCTTTGAAAACAAGTCCTGTGTGTTTTTTTCTTGCAGAAATTCTTGCTGCGCGGCTTTTGTGAGGCTTTAACGAGGCTTCCCTGCTCACAATCTAGAGCCATGTACAGTTGCGTATAAGTAATTCCAATTATACGCCAATCAGGAGCTCGAACACTTGGCATGAGTAGTTGGCAGCAGGCCAGTTGTAATTTCTCGCTTTTCACCATGGTTATGAAGAGAGAAGGCCTGGGCATCTCGCCTAAGGATGCACTTATTGAGTGCTTGAAAATACCCGGAAGCCTGCTGACGGCCTCTAAATAGACACCCCATTGAGCGGCATCCATCCATATGGTAATCGCGTCCAATTCGGTGGAGATGGTCTGATTTGTGACAGTTGTGGTGGCTGGGCAACCAAACTGTAACCCACCTACCCATTTTAAACAGTTTAGTGGTCAGTGGCATAAGGCAAAATGATGCTCCAACCCCCTGCAGAATGTGATGAGGGGCCCCAGGGTCTCCCACATCTCAGGGATATTCATTGGCCTTAAGGTGAAAGGGGGCGCCTTGTAGGTTTGGGGCCCCCTTGTGCTGCATGACCTGCAATGAATGGACTGCATTGCGCCCCTGATAATGGTTCTTACTACTCTGATGCTACTTTATAAATAATCTTGCATCAAGGTATTTGAATCCATTTAATTCCTGGTTTTCATAATAAAAAGTACACAGACAGAATCCTAGAAAAATAAAGAATACTGGGAAATATAATAAGGAGTCCTCCTTTATTTTGTTAATGCAAAGATAAGGAAAATACATGTACGAGCATTTGGTAAAACTAAAGGTGCTGCACTATTAGCTCATCGGTTTTGCTTTGGTGTCTAAGCAATAATGCAGTGGCATTTGCCCCAACTGACCAAGGAAAATAACATTTGCACTTACTGGTCAGTGTAAAAACCAAGGGGCGGATTCACTAACATTTTGCAGGGTTACCAGTAGTGTTACCATGCAGCTCCACTGCGCATAGAAGAGGCGTCAGGTCAGGAAACGCTCATATGTGGTGTCCTAAGAGCGCCGGCAACACAGAGAGCTGGCGGGCAGTGGAGCTGCATGGTAACACTACTGGTAACCCTGCGGGCGTGTTCTGCAGGATGCCAACAAAGTCGCAGTCTGAGGAATAACACAAAGGTTGATTTGAGGACTTCAGGGATCATCATAAGGAGCCACCGAGCCTTTTGCTCCTCCGCCATTGATTTGTGAGAGGATCCCCTTTCACTTACGGTGCTCATCAACCCCACACCCCCACCCACTGTCCTGAGGAAGACCCCGCTAGTAAGGTCTGGAAGAGCCTACACCAATCCTGGGGTCCAAACGTCGACATTTTATTAATGCCAGCTCTTTCAACAGCGCTTGGTTTACTGTGGAACTATATGCTTCATGGCAACGGTGTAATAATACTATGTAATGTGATGAATTTATGAATAATTTCTGTTCTCCAAGCATATGAAGAATATATGCTTGAACTGTTTGTGATTTCCTCATCGTTATTTTCACTTTGCCTACTTCACTACCTCACCTAAGTCACAACCTTCCCCTTCCTTCTCGCTCCTTGGGCAATGCAATGTTAATATTTTCACAAAAATGTACGACTTTTATTGCTTGTCTGAAGAAATTTTGACTTGTTTCAGTGTGATTAAATAACACTGACACAAAAGGTTTTCTCTGCTTTGTTTCCAAAAACTTTTCTTTATTTTTGTTTCCCTTGTTTCACACTAATGATGTTATAATACTGGGACCACCCCAATATATACTGCCTTATACCCAGGTTCCAGTGATTTCGGGTGTGCCCTTTTGTGTAACCACCTTTTAAGATAGGGCCGCTGCGGCACAGCTAAGCTTCAGGGCATTGGGCTGGTTACACGTGAACATGTGTACACACACGTGTGGGCTGTGCGTGTGGAACAACTATCATGTGGAACCTGGTAATTGCACACAGGAAGTTTAGTGCGGAAGGGACTCTGCAAGGATAAGTGCTGACCTGGGTAGGCCTTATATTATTACTGGGTATTCATGTCTCTATCAGTAGCTTTTACTGGAACATCTATAGTGCTTTGACTGTATTATACATATATTTGAAATCTGCCTTAAAGTGCTGTTTTACTCCACTTAGGCCTACACAGTCCAGTGATGTGTCAAACTGGGGTACAATGTGTATGCCGAGTTTGATTTTGCATGTTATAACAGCATACATCCACAACTTATGGGATGTCAAAAAATTTCAGAATTCTCTGGCTCAAGTCGTAAACGGATTCTAGGCATTTGTCCCACCACCGGGGTCAAGTTAATTGCTCTGCTCCCTAGCTGGGGGAGCAAAGGTCACTCTGCACAAAGGTAGCAAATATCAGTGATTGACCTAGTTCCTGCGAGAGGAAATGGGGTTGTGGAAAATCTGCATCTGATAATTGGCTGTCACGCTGCACCTTGGCTGGGACAGCCCAGGCCCATGGAACAAAGCAGGAAGCGCAGTCATCTGGAGAAAACACAGCAGAGACTCCCCTTTGAAGCTTTAATGTATGGTTCTGGCAGTGATGTCAGCTAAGGGTGGAGCTGCTGACCTCAGAGGAGCTCTTCACTGAGAAAACTTGACAGCGGCATTTGGATTGTCCCAGGATGCTGTGCCGGAGGGTTGGGATGGGAGTGGGGGATGATGTGCAAGCTAGTATTGGCCAGGGGTGCCTGGCATATAGAACCTTTCACCCCACAGATAAACCATTGTACAAGGAACAGACAGAGAACAAGACCCTAGACCTGGAAGGCGACAATAGCAGAATCACAGAAAACTGGAATGAGAAGCCAACTGATGTCCTGCTAAAGCCTTTGTGTCCAAGTCAACCCTAGTACTAGATGGTTTCTTCAGAGCCTCTGGGACTGGCCCTCTCATGCCCCCTGAGGACCAGTTGGGTGATCTAGACTCCACTTCCTCCCCAGGTGCTCAGCAAGACAGCCAGGAGGCTCTGGGACTTGAGAGTGGGGGCAGGGGGGTGCTCTGCTGGCTGGTAGCAGACGAGCTGCACAAGATGAACCCATCAGCAGGAGAGGGGTCATTCCAATTAACATTTTAGGGCAGGGGTGTGTATTAGACCCCCTCCCCTAAGGCTCATATGGCCCTGGGGATCCCCTCACCCAGGGACGTTGCAAATCGGTACTGTTCTGGGGACACCACACCCCAGAACAGAAGCAAAAAGGCCACCCGGTCTGGTGCATTTCCCAACCTCTGTGTCCATGTTTGTGGGCAGGTCACACCAGCCGTTTTACCTCCTGTCCATGCTCACCGCACTCACGACAATGTGCCCGCTCCTGCTCACAAGCAAAGCAACAAAGGAGCTTGCTTCCACTCAGGGGGGAGCAGAGATGTCTGTGGCGGCTCCTGCACAGCAAGGGAGCTGTGTGTGCGTGGAGCCGGCTGTGGTCATAGGGGCCTTGGGGCTCCCCGTGCAGATCCCAATGATGGTGGCAGCTGTGGCATCTCCGGGTGGAGCCAGGGCACCCACTTCAAATATAAAATAAATGAAAAGGAAAAATACCATGGCGCACAGCCACAGTACATAGCGTGTACACCGCTCATTTAATATTCAGCAACACTGGCAAGGAGCACCCCATAATTCCCTATGAGGGCATACATTTGCACATTACCCGCCTTGTGATGTCCCAGAGAAGGGCAGGCGCACCACCAATGATGTCTCCAGCATCTTAGGGACTGTATGAGGTGCAGCTCGTCCCCCCCTTTAAGGCTTTTGCTATTACACTCTCTAAGCTTCAGTGAGCCCCCCAGGAGAGGAACAGCATTTATTTAAACAGTACCTTTGTTTTCTTGATCTGAAGTTGCAGGGACCGCTGGTGGTTAGGCCTATGGCCGCATTATGTGGCACATTAACTGTGAAGAAACTTTCACACACAGATGGTTGGGACTGGTTTGAAATGCTTCATTTAGAGAATGTTATTAACAAATATTACTGATGAACGTTGCTATCCTATGTTAATAATAGGTGCTTTTGAACATGTTTTTTCTAATAAGTGATTATTGCTTTGAGTAATGTGGTGATATCTTGACAAAGCTAATAGGCTAGCTTTACATATCGATCCGATGACCCCTTGACAAACTCAATAGGTCTGATTTATGTAAAATGACATCCCCTTAAATTGGGATGATCCATCTGTATAGTTAGGGGTATTGTGCTTATAGGGGTCATGAACATCTAGGGGTATAATGTGACGTATTGGTGTTACCAAATGTATTTCATCTTCCTAATGTAAACAAATGTTCAGAATTTAGCAGTGCAATTGTAATAAGTGGTGGAGGGTAGTGCCTTCTTAATTGGTCCACGTCAGTGGATAATCAATATCAGAGACATTGCTCGAATGAAGATCATTTGTGTTGTTTTTATTTATCTTTTTATCAAAGGAGCGCAAAAATTTCAAATTGTGAAGAGAAAAACAAAAGCCGACACGTGTTTCGCCCTAGTGGCCCATTGGCCGTGGGCTTTTTCAAGGCGGTGAATATTAATCAACACAGTCTTCCTGTGAGAGTAGAAAAGACGTCTCTGCGGTCCTCGGGAAAGTCGACTAGTGAAAGGAGCTGTTGACAGCTCCTTTCACTAGTCGACTTTCCCGAGGACCGCAGAGACGTCTTTTCTACTCTCACAGGAAGACTGTGTTGATTAATATTCACCGCCTTGAAAAAGCCCACGGCCAATGGGCCACTAGGGCGAAACACGTGTCGGCTTTTGTTTTTCTCTTCACAATTTGAAATTTTTGCGCTCCTTTGATAAAAAGATAAATAAAAACAACACAAATGATCTTCATTCGAGCAATGTCTCTGATATTGATTATCCACTGACGTGGACCAATTAAGAAGGCACTACCCTCCATCGTTTTCTTAACCTAAACTTTTCAATGGCTCTTGGGTGTAGCCATTTACAAGGACTGTGCCACATATAAAATTGGGCCCTAACAACTGCAGCGTCGCAAGTCCAGAACTTTCCACCCATACAGCAACCAATTGTAATAAGTGTGCTTTTCCTTTTTCAAAGAAAATGCAATGACTGGACACTGATTTATTGAGTGTTGTTAATGCGTGCCAGCGAACAGAGGTTGCTACTATCCACATCACCTCCCCTGAGGAGGCTTTGGAATGCTTTGCTTTGCTACCCTGAGAAAGTCAAGTGCTACAATGGGGTACTAGGTTGCCAGTAAGGAGACATTTGTGGACGTATTACTTACACAGGACTTCCATCATGCACAACTAATAACTCAATTTTTTACAGTGCTGCTTTGCATGAAAATGTTGTCTATCTGCCCCAACATTAACATAGCTTGCAAGTGGCATTTTAGCAGCTTGTCCAGTGCAAATACCATTTAAAAATGTCTTGCTCACTAGTCAATCACTCAGGAATTTGCAATTGGCAAAACAAATCCTCAAATTTGCACTTTTGTAAAAATCCTGCAATTATTTTACAAAGGGCCTTGTAAAATAAAAATACAAATATGACAACCCCCTTTTATCGGTCCTGTGCTACCACTGGGCCCTCAAAGTAACTCTTTAGCACAGCCTGGAGCAAATTACCAGAGACGGTACTTTGTAAAGTTTCCTGTTTTCACCTCCTCTGCCATGGGAATACTTTAGGGTCTAATCACAAAGGCATTTTGGAGTACACAAAAGAGTACACATGTAGTATCCTTTTACCTATTCGTGCATGGCTTTGTGAATTGGCCCCAAAACAACTAAAATAGGAATAAAATGGAAATATTAAGGCAATCAAATTGTATACAATTGTTGCAACACAAAGGTTTGTGCCTGTTTTGCACTTTTATTAATAAGAATTTGGATGTTTGGGTGCTGATTCACAAAGGCATGTAAGGGTACATAAAAGAGTACTCCTGTAGCACTATTACCTATACTCATAAATGCTTTTGCGACTCAGCCATAACATGTTTCTAATTTAAAGTTTTGCTACAATGTGGGCAACCATGCGTAACCCAGGCTCTGTTGGTAGACGGTAAGGTAATTTAGAAAGCCACAAAAGATCAAAACATGTTGAAACTGTTAGTTTAGGGCTCACAGTAGCATGTTTTATGATACAGTCTTCAGATGCCAACACTTTTTTTTGTGTGTTTTTGCCAGGAATCTTAAAAAGCAAAATTGATTGCTGCCCTTGGGAATGTGCATACTCCTACTTTGTGAGTGCATTTTAATGCAGGAGCAGAGAAATATTTGGCCAATAGGCTGCTTGACTGACCGGATTCGACTATTGAACTCATTATGAGTGGTCCCATAAATTCCAATAAGTGTGGCATGTCCTTATGTTACTTGGGATTGAGAAAGCCCTGTTTGAACTGGTCTCTAATTTCCTTGTTACAGGTGACTTCTGACACACCCAATCTTCTATAATAAACAAATGTAGTAGCTGCTAACTGTAATAACTTATTAGGGTTGAATTCTGACGTCACAGTGCCTGCTGCCAGAGCCAGCAGCCAAGGTCAAAGGAAGGACACAGAGCATAATTAAAGCTGCGGTTAAAAAACAGGAAAATGTAACATGGCTTTTCCTGCCTCTGCTCTGTTTTCCTAGATGGACAGTGATGAGCAGAAAGGAGATATTTATGGCAACATGTTTATTTTTGCATGCCTTAGGTAATTATACAAATGAAGTAATCTTTCTGCTTGTTTCTACACATTCAGAGCTACAACATTTTGTTTCTTAAAATCTGACTTGTATTAAACATTTTTGGAACAAATATCTAACTGCATTTTTTGTGTGTTTCATTTTGCACTAGAGATTCTACTTCTAATCTTCAAGATCTCTTCATATGAAAGAGCAATGCCCCAAGATTTTAAGTGGTTTTGGGAAAAGTGATGGTGTAACCATGTATTATAAGGAATAAAGTACCTCCTCCTCAACATTATAAGGATATTGCAAGTCACCTGGAGTTCCATGACCTTCATTAATATATATTGTCATGGAACTACTCGGTGACTTGCAATATCCTTATAATGTATGGAAGGGTGTACTGCATCCTATATTGCACATATAACAAGTATGAGTTTTTCTGACTTTATCATAATCAGTATACACTGGGTACAATAAACACTGCATCTCCCAATAATTTTCAGTAGGCCAAACCTGCCCTATAAATACCAGTACATACAGATTAATCTGCAGATTAGCCCCCATTTTAAGGGAAAACTCATAATATGTGGGATTTATTGCACCTGATTAATCATATACCCCAGAGTACTGTTATTTATCAGGTGCGATAAGTATCATACCTAACACACTTGCACTTGTGATCCGCATCTTGGTGTGTTAGACTTGGGCTTACCCACCACGCCCAGCAGTCTGAAGGTTGTTGGAGAGCAGCATGATACGAGTGGAGTGCGGGATATGTGTCATGATAGGGCACAACACAGAGCTTAGGGCACTGAGAGATAAGGAAAAAAGAGAAAGTAGAAACATACAAAACCGAGAAGGCAAAGGAAAATTGAGCAGAGAAGCACAAAAAGTGTGGCAGCGGCAAACCCAGATACAGATAGCCAAGGACGCAAGGTGGGAAGGCACACAGAAACAGAGAGCAGAGTGAGAGGGGGGGGAAGATTGATATGAAAGAGGAACAAAACTGTGTGAACCAGTTCTTTTAATTCCCATCAAAAGAAGATGGTGAGAGAACTAGATGAAAGGCTGACAGTTGCCCCTAGAGCACTGACAATATTGAACTGGCCTTAGGCAGTCTCACACTGCCATATTGGCAAGCTTGAAAGGTCCAGTGTGTGGCCTTTTTTTTATTTATTTTTGCTCACGATACAAAAAAAATAATCAAATACTTGCCCTTTCTAGCAGGCCCATCTGGCAGTGCCAGACTGCTCGAAAAGGTCAGTCCAACAGCGAGCATTCATTCTGCAGCTGATATTTAGCCTGTTTAGTGAAAAGTCTGGCTGTTCCACCAATTCATAACTCAAGTGCACAAGTTTTTCAAAGTGGAAAGGAGAGAGTAGTAATGAGGAAGTTGGCGTGAGCGCTAATGGTGTCGAATATGAGTGATTTCTGACTGATTTCTTCTGTACACATTGACATGGATGATTTGCTTTTAACCTCATCCCATTTTTTGCACTTCGAAATGTGAAGTACTAGGTTAGAGGAGTTACATTGCCCAATTTGTAAAAAAACAAAAGAAGTTTTTTTTATCACATGTGCAGGTTCCAAATTTGTTTCTTAGGATGTTGCCTCCCACTTCCATCACCATCATACAATCTTTATTTCGGTTTATAATACCATAAAACATATAATTCCTTGTCAATAGTGCTCAAACTAGAATTGGTACAAAAAAACAAAAAAAAACATTCCGTACACCAGATTCTAAGGAGTCTTTTTTTCAAAATACAGTCTTATAAACACGAAAGAGATCAGCAAGAAACATAACTTACTATTTAAAATCACAATTAAGAATGGCTAGGATAAAAACTAAAGTGCAAGTGCATTTGTTTAAATGACAATTGTCACAGTTGTTATTCTGTAAAGCCCAATCAATAAACAACGAAGCCAGTGTATAATAAGGGGGCACTCAAATCAATGTGGTACATCAATCAATCGAGCCACAAGCCTCAGATTCCCTGTGAACCGTTATGTTCATTTGGAATATGCTTGGCAACAACAGAATAATACCCAGTGGGTATGAAAAGCCCTCACTCACCAACCTGGTCGGTGACATGCTTCATCATCGGGCTTCCACTGGGACGACCGAATGTCATCCCAGTGTGCTGCGACGCCAGGTTACTGCGGAGCTGGGTTGGTTGTGTGGGGAAAGTGAATTTAAAATAACCAATTAAGTCAAAAAGGAAACTTTATTAATTTTGCTTAAAAGGCAAGGAATAAAAAGGAGTGAGGGTCAAAAAAATAAAGGACCTGGTTCACTCCGTGGCGGTCAACATGTTTCTGCCTCAGAGATTGTTAATCGGGCATTCGTCAGGACCAGGGGGGGATGTGCGTAGACCCGGTGGTGTGCACGCTCTAAGGTACACCCAACCGTGGGCTAATGTGTGAAAAATCAAAAAAAGCACACTAAATAGTGTGACCTCCGCCAGATAAGTTAATATGGGGAGAGGAACGAGTTTACTCTGATGGTTACAATTGACAAACAAACACAAAGACAAAACATAAAAGAATTATTAATGTCTGTCACACAAAACGGGCTCAATGGATCAGCACAATAAAACTGATGTGCTCAAAGGACAAGTGAGTGCCTTTAGGTCTACCACAGGTGCAGTAAATTGTGAGAAATTGTGCACCTAGGTATAGTAGAATATCGGTGTAAGGACAACGGTTCGTCGTCCTCTCAGTAGTGACTAGTAGTCAATGATCGGAACGCAGGTGAAATGTAGTGGTGACACTCAATGCGTAAAATCGCGCTAGGGATAGAGTTGACTGCACGCGATGCTTATATGCAGAAGAAAAGGGGACGGGTCTTACAACGAGGCCTGTCCGTTGGAAGCCTCATGGGTCCCGGTAGGGGGGTAGGAGCAAAATGGCACACCCTGCATCAAAGAGGAGAAGGAAGAAAGACAGAGTTCGTGTCAGTATCACGAACGAGTGAGAAAGCGGAAAATCGCTTACCTTGTTGGTTGAGGAGCGGTTTAGTATTACTTACGCCCTTGCTGCTCTCAACCCGCGTTATGCCTAAACAGCCTCTTGCTGCCGGGCCCGGAGAGTAATGCACCCTGAGCGGGCGTGTTCTTAAAAGGGACCTCGAGGTGAATCCCCGGTGAAGTGGAGAGATGAGAGCTTGACCCTGATAGGGTGAATAGCTCAGGCTCGCTAGCTGATTGGCCCATAGGGAGCCAATCAGAGCGGCGAAAACGAAAAAGGCAAGAGAGTTCGTTGCGCTTAGTAGCGATGGCAACGAAGGGATCGGAGTGTGAAGTACCGTCAAACTTTATTGACACCAGCGCTATGGGGGTCTGAACAGACCGAGAGCAAAACCCCGTGCGTGTGCAGCTTAGCTTAAGTAAAGAAACGGATACCATAGACCGTTATTGGCACAGGAACTGGGGAGTCTAAACGGACCAGAAACAAAGCCCCGTGTGTGTGCAACTCAGCTAAAGTACAGAAACGGAGGTGAAATTGACTGGAGTGATGTTATGGGCACGCGCAGGAATTCAGAGATATCTAGTAATGCGTGCATGGACAACCAGTGGTGAATCATATTTAGCAATGGAACAAAAAGATTACCAATTCGTAATCAATTAAGAAGTCATCAATTAAGACGACATATACCCCTAGGCCAAATGGTGTTGGCAGATGGTGGAGAAAGTTGGTAAAAATAGGGGGTATTTTTTATAGTGAGTGGTGATAAACAAGAAAGTGGGGGACATTAAAGGATATTACCCCAAGGGACATTGTCATTGAGTCCGTGGAGGCTAGTCCCCAAACGGTACACCCACCTCTGTTCCCTTTCAAACAGCACTTTGGGGATATTATAACCGCTTGATATCTCTTCTATCACTGTCCATCTCAGATCGTTGGTAGTGTGGTTTGCAGAGAGAAAATGTTCGCTCATTCTGGTTGTGGTGCGTTTGCACCTAATGTTACTGCGGTGTTCACATATCCGGAGTCGCACCTTTCGTGTCGTCATCCCTACATATCGTAGGTCGCAGGGGCAGGTAATGAGGTAGACCACATTCATAGTGTTGCAATTTGTGTGACCCCTTTGGGTCCAGGTCTTGTTAGGTTCTAGCTCAAGGGTTTTGCTATGTGTGGTCAGGTGGCATACACTGCAGTCAGAGCAGGGGAAATGCCCAGTGACCTTAGGGAGGCCCCAAGCTTCCGTTATAGATCTCATTGGGGTCTCACGTGGCAGCAGTGGTCGTGTGTGTACTAGATTGTTGCGGAGGCTTTGTGCGCGTTTAAATGAGAAGAGGGGTTTGTCCCAGTTGCGGTTTGCGCTGTTGATTATACCCCAATGTTTGTTGATGGTCTTTTTGAGTTGATTAGAAAGGGAACAGTATGTGGTGACACACGTAAGTGGGATAGAGGTAGTATCCTTTGTGTAGTCTGTTAGGAGTACATCCCTCGGTTGGTTTCTTGCACGTTTGTAGCTTCTGGATAGGAGGGGTGAGGGATACCCTCTCATACTCAGTTTAGTAGTTAAATCCTGAGATTGGCTCTTGAAATCACTCAGGGTGGTGCAATTCCGACGTAAGCGGAGATATTGTCCGTAGGGTAGATTTTCCCTTAGTGGACGCGGGTGAAAACTGGTGAAATCGAGGAGATTGTTTCTTGAGGTGGGTTTGTAATAGGTCCTGGTTTGAAAGGACCCTCGTACTTTTGTTATCACCACGTCCAGAAATACAACCTCAGTGTCGTCATATGTATGGGTGAACCTCAGATGTGGGTTCAGGGTATTGATCCATTGTAGGAAGGATTGGAGGGTATTGTCACTACCTTGCCAGATCAGGAGCACATCATCAATGTAGCGCTTCCATAGGGCTATGGAAGAGCGATAGGGGTTTGAATTAGGGAGGATGAACTTCTGTTCAAAGGCATAGACGTACAGTCCCGCTACACTTGGAGCAAAGGTACTCCCCATGGAAGTACCCGTGGTTTGGAGGAAGAGTTGACCCTTGAACTCAAAGAAGTTTCTCTTCAAGGCTAGAGTGGCACACTGTAACACAAACTCTTTAGTTGTGTGGTATTCCCAGGGAATCGAGTCTAGAGATTCTTCCAGGACCCTGATGGTTTCGTCCTGGGGAATGCTTGTGTATAAGCTCTCTATGTCCAACGTTGCCAGTATAGTGTGTTCTGAACATGTCGTGTTATTGAGTAATTTCAGAAGGTCCTTTGTATCCTTTAGATAGGTGGTTGATTTCTGGACCAAAGGTTTTAGAAAATGGTCACAGAACTGGGAAAGAGGTTCAAGCAGAGAGTCGATCCCCGAGACAATGGGGCGTCCGGGTGGAGGGACTCTCTCTTTATGAATTTTAGGGAGTGTATAAAAGTAGGGGGTCTTCCCCGGGCCTTCTGTAAGGAATCGTGCTTCGGCTCTGGTAATGACACCCTGTGTTTGTGCCTCTTCGACCACATTAAAGATCTCTCTTTTAAGCCCCTCAGATGGATCATTGGGCAGTGGTGTATAGTTGAGGCGGTCGTTCAATAGGCGGAGGCATTCCTGATCGTAATCGGTAGAATTGAGGAGCACCACCGCGCCTCCCTTGTCTGCTGGTTTTATAGTCAAGGTTTTGTCCGCACGGAGAGAGGTGATCGCTCTATACTCTTCCGCTCTCAAATTTTTAAAGGTAGTTGGGCTGATAGTATTCTCAATTTCAGTGAAGACTGCTCTTTCGAAGGTAGTGATCTCCACAGGGATGGTGTGTGGAGGGGGATTGAAAGTCGACGGTGGTCGGAAGGGGGTATCCCCTACGTCCAGGTCGTTATCATTGTTCACTCGACTTTCGAAAAAAGCTTTGAGTTTGAGCTTCCTAAAAAATGCTGCCAATTCGCAGTGAAGGCGAAATTTGTCAGGGCGGGCTGAAGGAACAAAACCCAATCCCTTTTCCAAAACCGACCTCTCAGGGTCTGTCAAAGTCTTGTTTGACAAATTGACGATCAGGCTGTTGAAGTGCTCGGTCCCGAGGCCAGCAGTTCCTGGGCTTGTTTGCTCCGTGTGTGGTTTCCCACTGGATCGTCTTGTACCCAGTGTACTCTTTGGTTGTTCCCTCTCCGCCGGCCTTTTCCCCTTTGGCCCCTCTCTAAAAAATGGGGCTGTGGAAAGGGGTTGGGGGGGTACATTGGGGAAGTAAACCCTGGATTCCAACCCATCTGCGGGCCAAATGGGTAATTGAAAGGTATGGGTTGTGGGCCCATAGGACCTTGTTGTTGGGGGAAGCTTACCCAGGGCGCTTGATTAGGGAAGGGACGTGACCTTCCTCTTTGTCTACCCCTTCTTGATGGTCTGATGCTGCCGCTGCTTGAGCCACTGCTGTTTGAGGAATCATCGTCTGTCCCGTAGGAGTTCATTTCGGTCCTACGTGTGGACACAAAGGCCGGGTCAGCATAGGGGTATACTTTGTTAAATTCAAATTTTTTGAGGTCTTTCTGAAATTGGTTAATCTTACTTTGTGTGAGGTTGTCTTTGTACTCGTTGATGTCTTTGTTAAGTTCATCAAGTCTTTTTTTGAAACCAGTGAGTGTGGCTTTAAATTGTGTTTCAGTTTGAGTAATCTCAATCATAATCGCCTCAGAAAGTCGGACGGCTGTTTTAATGATTAAGACTAACCAGTCTCTAGTACAGTGCCATGCTATCATAGCCCAGTCTTTTCTGAATGTGGGATCTTCCAGAAAGATGCGTGGGGCGTTGGTAACTAGTAAGCCCCTTGGGGCTGTGTTGGTCCGTAAGTACTCCGTCAGGATCGTACCATGAAGAATTGTGCGGATTCGGTTTTTCTTCAACTCAGAGAGTTGTTCCCATTCACTAGCATGTGTCACTGTTTGTGATATGGATGGGTCCGCGAAAAGTGAGGGGCGTGCTAGAATAGCATCCACCTCAGAGTCAGAGAAAGTCAGGCCAAGGGAGGCCATACTGTCTGAGTTCAAGGGAAATGATGCAGTGAGGAAGAAACCCACCTCAGATTTAGGGAGGGCGAGGAAATAAAAATAAAGTCTCTCACAGCTGTGCGCTGCTGAACTATCAAAAACAACAGGAGAGGAAGGGATCAACACGGCTAGTCCCCTCGGTTAAATATCAATAAACAACGAAGCCAGTGTATAATAAGGGGGCACTCAAATCAATGTGGTACATCAATCAATCGAGCCACAAGCCTCAGATTCCCTGTGAACCGTTATGTTCATTTGGAATATGCTTGGCAACAACAGAATAATACCCAGTGGGTATGAAAAGCCCTCACTCACCAACCTGGTCGGTGACATGCTTCATCATCGGGCTTCCACTGGGACGACCGAATGTCATCCCAGTGTGCTGCGACGCCAGGTTACTGCGGAGCTGGGTTGGTTGTGTGGGGAAAGTGAATTTAAAATAACCAATTAAGTCAAAAAGGAAACTTTATTAATTTTGCTTAAAAGGCAAGGAATAAAAAGGAGTGAGGGTCAAAAAAATAAAGGACCTGGTTCACTCCGTGGCGGTCAACATGTTTCTGCCTCAGAGATTGTTAATCGGGCATTCGTCAGGACCAGGGGGGGATGTGCGTAGACCCGGTGGTGTGCACGCTCTAAGGTACACCCAACCGTGGGCTAATGTGTGAAAAATCAAAAAAAGCACACTAAATAGTGTGACCTCCGCCAGATAAGTTAATATGGGGAGAGGAACGAGTTTACTCTGATGGTTACAATTGACAAACAAACACAAAGACAAAACATAAAAGAATTATTAATGTCTGTCACACAAAACGGGCTCAATGGATCAGCACAATAAAACTGATGTGCTCAAAGGACAAGTGAGTGCCTTTAGGTCTACCACAGGTGCAGTAAATTGTGAGAAATTGTGCACCTAGGTATAGTAGAATATCGGTGTAAGGACAACGGTTCGTCGTCCTCTCAGTAGTGACTAGTAGTCAATGATCGGAACGCAGGTGAAATGTAGTGGTGACACTCAATGCGTAAAATCGCGCTAGGGATAGAGTTGACTGCACGCGATGCTTATATGCAGAAGAAAAGGGGACGGGTCTTACAACGAGGCCTGTCCGTTGGAAGCCTCATGGGTCCCGGTAGGGGGGTAGGAGCAAAATGGCACAGAATGGCTAGGATAAAAACTAAAGTGCAAGTGCATTTGTTTAAATGACAATTGTCACAGTTGTTATTCTGTAAAGCCCAACAACTCTATATTGTTCATTAGGGGCCCTTTGCGCTTTATACATTAAGAATAAGAATAATAAAACACATTAAAAATACTTGAAACCAGATTTTGTAGACATTATCTTGGGAAATGAAACACCCTCAGATCATAATATTTCCCTACAGTTGGATCATGACACTTCCATCACAGCGCGGCCGGGTATGCACAATGGACAACGTGTACATTGAGTGTGCCGCAAGAGTGCATTTCCTTGCACTGTTAATATTAATGTTTTTTTTGTGCCAGAGTGAAAAATGTGCGCTGAACAACATGAATAATCTAGTTATTTGCACTCTGCATAACCAGGACCAGGGGCCTCTAACCTTTTCTGTAACAAGAGCTACTTAGGTTCAATGAAGACATCCCGAGCTACTGATATTATTAGTGCTGGTCATAGTGACCACATCAGACAAGATTACATTAGTGGCCTCCTCATGCAACATTATCAGCAGTGATCACCTCAGTGCATCAGGCAGGCTTGCCAACAGTAATGGAAAAAATCTTTATCAATTTGAAATGTCTCTATATGAGTAATACATAACAGCATCAGCTGCAATACTCCTGGCACCAAGGGAATCATATGAGTATTATGTTTCCCAGGGCCGCTTGATTATTCAAATTTCAGCTTTAAATATATTTTGGAACTACTTTTGATTTTCCGTTTTTATTATAGATGTAAAAATTTCATCCAAGCAAAAGCTTCCAATTTAGTTGTCTGGGCTGCACACAAGCGAGCTTCTTGCAGGTAACTGGAGAGCTACCAGTAGCTCACATGCTACTCGTCGGAGAAGCCTCTCGACCAACAAACTATATAAAGCTGTTGGCATTGAAGAAGAGAGTTCTAAAGTTTTTGCAGACATTGTTTTACTGTAATGCTTCATTCTAAAATAACAGCAAGCTCTGACTAAACATGTGAATACTGAGAGTCAGTGATAGTTTAGAAAATGTAGTTGTTGATTTAGAGTGTATGTTACAAGTGTGGGTGATTAGTCAGGCTGAATCTTATGATTTTTGGGTGAGAGGACTGGCCAGTATGAGTGTTTAGTGTGTACAATTGAGGTACTTAATTTTTGTCAGTTGTTTTTTGTAGCATGTCTTACTGATGTTTTGCCATATAGCACCTGTGTGTGCTTCAAGTACCGTATTTCAACATAAACATTAACCATTGTTTTGTTATGTTATATTGATTTGTATAACACACTAATCTCCCAAGAGGGTTTCCAGGTGCTTGGGTAGGTGTGTAGGTTTGTGGTCCCCAGGGTGTTTACACAAAGAGCCAGGTCTTCAGCTTCTTGTGGAACTCAAATAGTGAGGAGGAGTCTCTGGTGTGTGAGGTAGGTCATTTCATGTCTTGGGTGCAATGTAGGAGAATGTGGATCAATTTTATTCACAAGAATGTTGATGTAGTGTTTTTCAGTAGTCATTGGAGATCAGTGTAATTAGCTGTGTTGTGTTGTGTGACTGGCCTTTTTTATAAGGGTTTACCAGATGGTGGAATGACAGGTGTTTTGTGTGTGTCATTTGGTATTGTGTGGATAAACTAGGATGAGAGAATGTGTAAGGAGGTATGTGGTGAGTTCTGGAGTGTTATATTAGTGGGTCTGAGCTGTATGGTGAGACAATGTGTTATGTGTTGTGGTTTTCAATGAAGTGGTTCAATGTTATTCGGTGTGAAGTTGGTTTTGTTATATGCACTTACCTTGTATCACACTTTTTTGCTGGTTCTATTGTGTTGTGTCATCATCTGGTCTTGGCTGGTTAAAGGTGGTTTTTAGGGTGGGTGAAGAATAAAAAGAAGGCACTAGAGGAGTGGAGACTATAAAAAAATCAAGAGAGATGTGAAGTGCAGGATGGAAGAAACAGTAGAGAAATGGAGAGTTTAGGAATTCTGTCTTTTCTGCATGGTCACCCCACTTTTTTCACCTTTTGCTGGACCCTATATTTTTGCTAGCTTTAGAACACTGTGCACTTTACCCCTGCTCACCAAGGAATGAAGTGCTGGTACTCCCTGTCTAAACATAGTTGAATTGGCTTGTTCCTTGTTGGCACTTCACTGTAAGTCCCTAGTATAAGGTGTAGAAAGTGCACCTGGGCCGTGGAAGTTAAATGCCACTTGAGGACTGGACCATCTATTGTTATATCTATTATAGTGGCAGTGCAAACATGGCTTCATGCCCAACCCGTGAAGCCTGCTGCAGTATAAAAACTCAGTGTGGCTAGTTAAAATAACCTTCTTTGCAAGATAAAAACCTCCTTTTTAAATATTAGTAAGTCTGCTGTGTAAGTTTTGTAGCCCACACGGTAGGAAACATGGTATTTAAAAGTGGGACATTTAGAAATGTAATATTAACATGTCCCTTCCATGACAAGGTCCTAAAAGCTATTTTCACTATGGTAGACCTAGCTGCCATATGTAGAAAACCAGAACACAGATTAAACTCCTAATACTATATCTCAGGAATGGGTCCAGCTAGAAACCAATTACACCACTATTTTTAATATTTATTAAAAATCCCATTAAATGGTGAAGTTGGATTGTTAAACAATATCAAGGAAAGGTAACTTTTAGAGACTTACCCTTTACCTGCCTGAACTTTAGATGGATAAATAGCATTAACCAATGCCAGCCCAGACGTGAATGAGGTGTTAAACACTTCCCAGGAAAAAACAATGAGCTGACCTGAATGGGCATAGATAAATCCTCTGAACTACAGAGAATATTCAGAGTGGGGGATGTGAGTATCCTGTGACCCCCAACTCAAATCCTGCTTGACAGGTCTGTGGAGCCCCATGTTACATTTGATGCAGATTTGAAAGGGAGAGAACAGGATATCAAGACAATTCTTTTGGATCCCCTGCCTGGTTGCCGAAGGGTCATGTTTTTGTCCTGCTAGACTTCTGTCTCTGGGTCTGTTGTGGGTACACTGCCTGCTTCAGACTGGACTTTAATGTTTGATGCAAGAGGATGCTGGTGATTTCCCATTGCCATTAGGTTTATTTGCAGTAAGGCAAACATGAATGATTGAAAAAGTAGGTAGGGTTACCCCTGGGAACTTTTACACAATTGGTTAAGAAGTGCCCATGAGTCACTCTCACCCACTAGATGGTATCAGATATAAATGTGGCACCTCCAGACATCCTCTTCAGAACACTTTTTGGGCCTGCAGAAAATCAGAAGAGGAACTGACCTGCTGTCCGTGACCTGAGAGGAACTCCGAAGCACTGGATCTGCTTCTTCTTGTACCCACAACAAAGAAGTGGACTTACAATTGTTAGTTGGGTGAACTCCTGTGTGGCTGCTGGGACACAACACGCTGCAAGATACATTTTCCTGGAAGTAACCAGCAGACCAGTGGCAACTGGAGCCTGGACTAGACCCTGCTAGTGACCTCTGCCTGACTTCCTGTGAATCTCTTAAGTGCCTCCACTGAGGTTCTGGGGCACTTTAGAAATATACTCCTGTGGTTGATTGGGACCTAATAGACTGAGTCAGAAGGTATAATCTCTGACTTGGAGGAGCCTGTTTGGTGTATCTGAGCCATGATCCATTGCGATCAGCCAGAATTTGTGCTAAGGTCCTGGTTTACTACAACCATAGACTATCATTATCACCTAGTGATTTTTGACGCTATTTCTGCTTAAAACTTTGAAAATTCAGGACTCTGGTTCCCCTTATTGGATTTATGTCAATTTGTTTATTAATTTTGACTCTGTTTAATTCTGTTTGGGAATATTATAGTTTGGTATTTTAATTGTATTACTATTTCAGTACTGCATAAATACTTTACACATTGCCCCAAATTAATCATGTCTGCTCTGTTCCACAGCTACCAGGAGGAACAGGTTAATTTAGTGACTTTAGGGGTATCTTACAGAGAGAGCAGTAGCCAAAAATAGGGATAAGAGTGAGAGAAAGGGTGTGATAAAGCTTCAAGAAAGATGTAGGAGAAAGGAGAGCAACACAATGGGAGATGAACTGCAGGAAAGCAGGAGCACAAGAGTGCAAAGGAGAGTAGGAAGAGGCTCCAAAAAGGAGGACGGAGAAAGGAGTGCAAGGAAGAGAAGAAAAGAAGACTGGGGGTGAGGGGGAGACAGGTGGTGACAAGAAAGGAAAAAGTGAGAAGAGAGGAGTGAAGGAGAAACAGGTCTATGCAAGAACGAAGATTCTAGGCAAGAAGGTATGTGATAGGGTGTGGTGTGGCAGTATAGGGTGATGATGATAGGTCTGGTAAGGGCATATGGGAATTTTGCTGAATGATTGTAGGATGTGTTCAGAAGGTGTATCTAAGAAAATTGTGCTGAGCGTTTTATAATAGTATGTAGAGTGTGTAATGAGAGAAACACATATTGGGGAGTTTTTGGTGTGATGGGAGTGCAGAGGGGCGATCATATTTGTGTGCAAGCTTGTGACAATAGACTATAGGATATAGTGAAAGAGTGCCGATTTGATCAAGATGTCCGGCCGAGTGTGAGTGGATGGGGTTTGTTGGTTGAGGAAAAGTGAGTCAATGATGGTGCATTAGTGAGCATATGGAGCATGTGGTTATGTGGAATAATGAGACAATGGGTGTAGTGAGTGTGCCTAGGTTGTTAAGAGGAGTGTTTGGATGTGATTGGAGAGCAGGGGACTTCACAAGGTGGGCCGTCTGATGAGGTGAGAGGGGAGCGTGATGGAAGATCCAGTAGCCAATGGAAAGCATTAAAAGACAGGAGAGAAGGAAGAGGGACTGCATGTGGGGAGGAAGGAAGACATGGAGAAGATAGCCGAAAATGTAATGGCAAAGAGTCAAAAGTTACAGAAGTGAGAAGAATGGAGAACATGTTTATTGTACTGAGAGATGGGGAATAAAGGGGGAACAGATGCGAGAGCAGAGAGAGAAGAAGAGGAGCTAAAGACCTGAAAAAAATAGTGAAAGGGTGGAGAAGAGTACAGGACTGATGGAAGAGAAGAAGAATGTGAATGGTGATGGGAGCAATCCTGAAAACCAGCCACGGAAACAACACTATGGGGTCTATTATGATGTCGGGCGGATCGCCACCACCCGAATGGCGGTGGTGTTCCACCCGACATCATCCCCCGCCCACATCCCATTTCCCCCCTGCCATATCATGATGGCGGGGGGTACCGTGGCGGACAGGAAGACCGTCCGCCGCTTTTCCGCCCGGTCGACGAGTCGACTGGGCGGAAAAGGGTTGAATATGGTGGCGGTGTCTGCTAGACACTGCCATCCATATTACGATGGGAGCAGGAAGATGCCTTTCTGTGGCGGCGTTGCCGCCACAGAAAGGGACGCGGATTTCGCAGTTGGGGGCCCGTTGCGGGCCCCCAGGATGTTGGGGGGGCACATGGGGGGTACCTATGGTACCCCCCTGCATTGGCACGGACAAAGTGGCAGGCACCGCGCGGTGCCTGTCAACTTGTGCATACCAATTCATGACATGCATTCCCAGCATCGTGGCAGGCGGTGCTGTGAGCACTGCCCGCCACAATGCTGGGAATAGAGGATGCCACCTCTGCGGTGGCATCCTAATTGCCGGTGCGGGACCGCCGCAACACTGGCGGCCGGTCCCAGCACCACTAGGGTGGCGGGCGGACAAAAGTTTGCCCGCCATCCTAATAGGCCTCTTTATGTCTAATTTGTCAGTTTCACTATCAGTTTAGCAACAAGGCATTGCCAGTGAAGAGGATTTAGGCAGAGAAATATTTAAAGGTGCTGTCAGGTACATGGCTACCATGGCAAACTTGGGACACATTATCATCATGGCTACTATGTGGGACCAGCAGATGCACAGCTGCCATAGCAATAAGTACAGAAGGATCAATAAGGGAGACATGAAACAGTGGGGCACATTCAGTAATGGTTGCTCTGATGTGGTCCCATCAGCAGCATCAAAACCTCTGCTCCTGGGAGGAGTACGATTTCAAAGCTTCCTCTTGATAGACCTTTGACTGCAAATGTTAAAGAGAGTGGTATAAAAATCCTACCCTATCCCAAAACTTGATTTGTACTGAGCAATTCTGTAGAGTGGTCTTCTAGCAACAGTCTGTACCAAGGCCTGGACTTACTCGTAATCAAGAACTCCAGAACTCAGAGCGGGAGACTTCAGTGGGTAAGCGGATCTTGCAAGTTCATGACTCTTTCAGTGCCCAGTCACCTCTGCATATAAGAAAGAAATGCTTAATGAACTAGAAGGCAGCACAAATCAGAGTTAAAAGCACTGAACATCAAAATGATTATCACATTTTGCATCAAAGAGAAGCATCTATGTGAACATTTTTAGCTTAATAACCAACATACTATAGGATTGAACACTGTACTAATTATCATATCAAGAATCTATAGAGAAGGATCTTTGTATACTAAGCAATAGAGATTATTGGGAGCTCTCTTTGGCATGGTGCTGGAACAGGGTGGAAGTAAAATTACCAGAGAAACAACATGCTATGAAGCACCACTGCTGCAGAGAAAGGTTCTGCTATGAGGTAGGAAGTTGGAAAGCCGGTTTTGATTACCCAGTAACATCTAATTTTTAGGCCTTACCTACTAAAATGGTCTTAGAGCCAGATCATTGAGTAACATTGGTTTGCTTCATTGTCACTCTAATGTGCTTGCTTCTTATTAATTTCGTTGTATGAGCTTTACTTCACGGATATCTGAAAACATGCCACCGCCATGCCTTTGCTCAAGAAACTATCCACTGAACCAGCCATGCTTTCCAAATACAAACTCATACCCAGCAAAGGTCTTAGAGAAACTAATCAACTGATGCCTCACGGGCTACTGCAGCAACTACCAGCTCCTCAACACCATGCAGTCTGAATTCAGACTCAACCACAGTATAGAAACAGCACTCATTGCCAGCACAGACAGCATATGCATGATCCTTGACAGAAGAGCATAGCAGCCCTCATTCCAAGGACCTCTCTGCGGCCTTTGACACAGTCATACCCCATCCATCAAGCGCCTGCACAAGATTGGAACTGCTCCTTCTTAACAGACAGAAAACAAGCTATCAAATTGGCACCTTACTCTTTGAAAGCCTGCAAAATTATCTGTGGAGTGCCTCAAAGATTGCTCAGGCCACCCTTTTCAATGCATACATGATCCCTCTGGCCAACATCATCCACTCCCACAACATCAACATCCTCTCCTATGCCAACGACTCTCAACGTGTACTCTTCCTCTAGGACAAGACCCCTTACACAAGAAACAAGTTCACTGCCTGAAGTCGCTAACTGGATAAAAGCCAACTGTCTCAAGCTGAACACTGACAAGACCGAAGTAGTGAGCTTCGGCAAGAACACCTCATCATGGGACAGGTGGCAGCTGAACTCGGACCCACATCCAAAACCCATTCCAGCAACCCCAGAATAATCGTCGACAGTAAACCCGACATGACTGCACAAGTTAACACTGTTACTTCATCTTACTTCCACACCCTCATGATGCTGAGGAAGATCTTCAAATGGCTCCCAAGCAACACTAGCGAAACTCACTGATGCCCTAGTCACCAGCAAGTTGGACTAAGGGAATACTCCCTACACTGGTATCACCAAGCAACTCACTAGAAGACTATAAACAATCTGGAACTTGACAACGACTCATCCGCAACCTCCAACACAGAACTCATATCACACCACATCTCAAGGAACTCCACTGGTTCTTAATACACAAACACACCCAATTCAAGCTCTCAGACACATTCAAGGTACCACATATAACTCAGGCCACACCTGCTTAAACAGTCCCATCCCCTTCCACAGCCCACCTAGATGCCTACGCTCCACAGGACTCCTACCTGCACACATCCACGCATATTAAGAGCCAGATTGGGGGGACTGGCATTCTTTTACATCATTAAAGTATGGCATCCCATTCCACATCATCGCCTCCTCCTCTCTTCTTGAATTCCACAAGAAGCTGAAGATCTGGCTTTTCAATTAACCAACTTACCATAGGCAGGGCTTGGCACACACCTGCTGAGAGCAGGAAACCCTTTCTTGCTGTCTCCCTCATGTACTTCTCTCTTCTGCTGCACTTGTTCTTTGCCTCTTCCTGTATACTTCGCCTTGCACCCCATGTTGCCCGTGTGTGGATCTCACCACCCGCAATGCTTTCTCGCCTGTGTGCTTCTCCACCCCAGTTCCACGTTGTGCTCTCTCTCTTCAATTTACCCTCTCCGGCTCCACATTCCTCTCTCTCCGTTTGCTTCCCTTTCTGCCCCCTCCATGTTGCTTTCTCCTCACCTGTGCCCTTGTGTTACTTCTGTGCATGCCCATTTTGCTTCTTCCCACCATGTGCTGCTTCCCCCACCCTCCTGTTGCTTTCCAAACCCTGCCATCTGTGACTTCAACTCTGATCTGTATTGTGTTACTACTTTTTTCTTCTTTTTGTTTACCAATCCAACTTGGATCAGTAAACAAAAGTTTCAAAAAAGCACTTGCATCATTATATAGGCGCACCCATGCTTCTTTAGCCATTTTGTACAGCATCAGGGATATGGCTCAACATAGCTAAAACCATTGGCAAAGCCAATAGGTCCCAAAGGCTCGACCTACTGGCTTTGCCAGTGTTTGTTGTTCCTGTGAGTAGTACACAGGTTGAAGTCTGTCGATGATTCTTTCACCAAGTATATTCTCCTATAAAACTGGTATCATCAGTATATTTGTCCCGAGCAATGCAATGCAATATGGCACCATGGACATATGAGTGGAACTGATCTATCTCTAGTTGGTACCATCAGGACCTGACATCTCCCAATGTTCTTGTAAATAATAATTCTAAAAACATATTTGGTTCATGCTTTTTTAGTCCAGGTGCACCACTCTGAGCTGCTTGGCTCTCACATAGAATGCACACCTTTAGCTTATTTATTCCAGCTTCTCAAGAAAGAATTGAAAAAGGCAAAACAGCTCTTAATTATTCAATACCTTCTCTGAACTGTTAAATTGTAATTACCACAGAAAGCAGAATGACACATGGTCAGATAATGATTTCTTACAAATATTCATATAGATTGTCTTGCCTAGTGGAATGGGAGCTGTGTGATATTTTCTTCAGTGTTAGAAAAGTAGCACTGGATGGGAATTAATATTCTTGATGAAGTAACATTTTAGCATCTATATAAAATAAACTGTAAACTCAACTTGAATGCCTTTATACATATTTTCTTAGAGAGAAGATTATGATAAATCCATGAAGTGAACATTGGACCATAATGTTGTGAACTAATACTTGCTTCAAAGGCACAGAGATGCAGCTGGTATCACTTCCCATAACCAAAAAGCAACAGTGCATCAAACTTACAGAAGGAGATCTTGCAGAGGTGGACTTAAAGGTGGGCATAGCTGGTGTAGAGTCAGTCAGTGAATTGTCTGGAAAACATTGACAAGTTACTGACTGACCAGCCCTACTTGTCCATTAGAAGCACGAGAATGTTGTGGAATCTCTATACAACTTCAAAGGCCAAACTGGTTTTAATATCTAAGGTTTTCATTACATAATATATGGTTATGCAAAACTGTTCAATGCAAACCTCTTGCAGTGCTCGGAATCCATCAATCTGGTAGTGCATTAAATGTAATACAACTAAAGTTACAAATGGCAGTTCAGAGAGCAAAAGGTTCTAACTCTTCATTATACGCTTGAGGTGAATGGGACACATCCAAGAAAAGTTCACGAAGAGATCTCCCCAGTGGCGAAGAACACCAAAAATAGGTAAGTTCCAAGTAGTAACTTTACATTTGTAAATTCAGTAGTAGGAGGCTCCTTTCCCTCACTAGAGAAGATGGAGACATGTAAGTCAACACTAAGGTGTAAATCTGCACATGGAAATAGTGAATAACAAAAAAGTGGAGGGATACACCTAGGTGTAGGAGTAGATCTATAAGTAAGTGAATGTACACATGTATATTTACCCTTCTGAATCAGCCTCTATGTGTTAAATAAGAAACTCCAGTGGCAAAAAGAGTTCAGGAGGAGGATCTCATTCATCCCGCATGTCGGGACTTTAAAGATATAAGGGCCTATTCACAAACTGCATTTTGTAGTACGTTTAGTAGAACTACACTAGTCCTACTAACGTACTACAGACGGCTATTCACAAAACAACATGCAGAGGTTCTGCCACCTCTCCTATCTTTTTCTGTGTGGAGATCTCTACTCCTACTGTGGAGAGTCCACACATGTAAGTATATGTTTTAATAGTAAATTTGGGAAGGGCAGACGGCAGTGGCTTGGAAATGAGAAATACAGACAACAAAATGAGAGCGGTTAAAGAAGGCATAAAGATAGGTTTAGTGAGGGGGGCACCAACTAACAAAATGGTAAGACTGTTGCTATTCACAAACTTCCCTGCTAAAGTTACTACAACCAAAAAAGATGAAAAAACGACACAAGCTGTAAATGTACACCATTCAGAGCTGGAGTAAGTCCAGCACCACACATGGCCAACCACTGGTATGCAAAGACCCATAAATAGAAAGTAATAGGTAGGGACTTAAAACAAAACACCACAGGAAAACGTGTTATATTCAATTCAATTATTGAAACTAGCTAAACTATATAAATACATTTAATTTAATGCTCAGAAATCTACACACAAAACATACTTTTTTATTTAAATTTAATTTAGGCTAATGATCTTTTTTAAATGTAAAAAACAATGTAACATCAATTGTTATTAAAATATAAATAAATTACTTCACATTCCATATACCAATTGTAATTAATTTTGAATACAATATAAAAAATGTTTTTCTTTAGGTGGCAATTTATTTTATAATTTAGACTTCAGAAAAATAATTTTAATTTAATTTAATATATTCAAAATAATTACATTTAAATGTAAATTAAGTTTTTTTATGCAACACAATTTTTATATTGTTCTACATTAAAATTTTCATTAAAATACTATTTCAAGCTCAATAAAATGTTACACACTTTTGCCTATACTTTACCATACAGAGATCTCCACTCCGGTTTCACAAACCTCTGCCTAGAAATGAAAAGTTACTATTAGTAAGTCTAGACTATTAATTAACTTTTTAAATAATTACATTAATTTGGCTAATTACTAATTATGTTTCTAAAATTACACGTTGAACATAGAATTAACTGCAATTTGTGTACAATGTTTCTCAAAAAATGAAAGCTACATTTATTTGTAAATTAAAAAGGGTTATTAAAATATATTATTAATAAATAATATATCATTTTAAAATAGATATTTTTTAATATTCAACTTAATTTTTACATATTTTTTAGTTGAACAAAATGTGTTATATGAATTCAAAATAATTTTCTATGGGTTCCATTTTAAGTCCCTGCCTCCATTATTTTTTATGGAAGGGTGTTGCAATATTAGTGGTTGGCTGCATGTGGTGCTAGACTTGGTACTGCTCCTTTTTGTCATGTAGTGATATACACTTGTCATTTTGGCTCCAGCCTCCGTTTCAGGGGGAGGAGACTTGTAAGTCTACACTTTTGAGTAACTTTACACTCGAAATGCTGTATAGCCAACCTGTTACTGAATCACAATTTGGGTTTGCGAATCAGTATTTGGAAGGGGCATGTTTGGGACTTTCCTTCCAAATACCGATTCACATTGGTATGTACGAATGTTTTGCAACTGAAATGTGGTCATAAAACCTCTGCACTTTACCACCAACTCAAAGTTGGCAGTAACCAATTTGCAAATGGGAAGGTGTCCCCTCGAGGCCATCCCCTTTGAGAATGGTTGAATAATTATTTTTGGGAGCAGGCAGCAGTCCCACAAACTACTGCCTACTCTTAAAAAATAAAAAATGAAACTTATAATTTTTTATTTTTAATCACATCCCGTTATCCTTTATGGAAAACAGGCTGCATTAAAAAAAATATTGCTTTATTTAAAAGCAATCACAGATATGGTCGTCTGCTGACCCCAGCAAGCCACCCTCCCTATGATGGCAGCGAATCGTAGCGGTTACAAATTGTGACCTACTTCATCAATATTCATGAGGTTGATTTATTTGTGACCCACCACGAATTGCTAATGAAATCCTTAAGAGTTTCATAAATTAGGAATAGCGATTTCCTGATCGTGATTTGCAAAACATTGCAATTAGAACATCACGATTCCTACATTTAATACATGTAGCCCTTTATTCCACTGAAGAAGCTGCCTACCGTCCTAGAATTAGCAGGACGTGTTTTAGATTATATTTTTTGGCTTCATGGACTGCATAAAACACTAACTACCCATGGAGGAATTCATGGCTCATTTTTTGAAGACAATGTGTAGGCACTGTAGGTCACAAATCAACCGGTTGTCCTCAGACTTACAAAAGTGGATGGGCTTGTACCCTGTGAATGGGTCAGTGATGGTGTTTTTTCTGCTTTGTTCACTTCAGGGTATGCGCAGTGGATGGATTCCTCAATCTAGGTTGTGTATACCTGTGAGGCATAAGTTCATGAAACATGGGACAGAAAGGAGAGAGCAGGGGTTTGCAGTCATAAATATAGAGAGCTTTCCACAGGGGTCATATTTACCATTAAGCTATACTTTACACATACATTCACATCAGTGCTAACTATTAAGGCATGCAGGTGTATGCATAGGTAAGTGGGTGTATTACTCTGAACACATAAGCAACAAAAAGTATATCTGATACTTTGCTCACTTGGCTTATTTGCAGCTGAGATGGATGGGGAGCAGTTGTCATGGTCCCCTAAGCACCTTTGCTGGGAGGGATGGAGGAAAAACTGTGAATGAGATTCCTCATACAAGCAATTATTTTTAAACTAGGAGAAAGGCAGCATTTTTTATTAAAAGCCTGCAGTGCTACCCTGGAAAATGATTCCTCTGCAGAAGCAGAACCGTCCCACGCCGAAATCTATCACTTTTCCTGTGCCCTAGAATATGTTAATATGCGACTGGGTGTATGTATACCGGAGAGGGATATATTACATGAGAGATGTAATTTTGTGCAGTGCGTGCACAGTGAAAGCATGTGCTGGGTGTATGTGTGCGTGCAAGAGGTTCAATACATGAAGGGTCAAGTGTTGTGCAGTGCACGCATGGGGAATGTGTGTACTAGTAGTGGGTGTGTTTGCACGTAGTGTACCCTGGCACAATACAGAAAGGATACAGTACTATGCAGTGCACACAGAGTTATTGTGTGTGCTGAATATATGGGCACCTGGGGTGGCACAATACATGGGGATGACAATACTGGACAGTATGTGTGCTGTGTATATACACTTAGTGAAATGTGCCTGCGATGTCACATTACATGGAAGATCATTCCATTTTGGGAAGCCCAGGCCTATCTGGTGAAGACATGAGGAGTAGAGGACTCACTCCAGACAGATTTGTGTATTGCACCATTCCTGTGAGCTGGGCGGGACAAACTGGAGAGAGAGAAAGACTCCCCCGATCACTTCAAAGGATGCTCTTTGATTCAGTGAGACATCAAAAACAAGGCGCCTGGACATTTCACAGGAAGATGTGGCTGATAAGGGAATCATAGACAGTGGATCTGGGATCCTGGGATAAACGTTTTGATGCACATGTCACTGTGACTGACATCCAGGTGTGACATCTAGTCACCCCCAAGGCCTGTGTTGTGGAACTATCAGCTTCGGAGTCTTTCCTGCTGCAGTACACAGCCTATCAAGAGGAAGAAGAAAGAAGAAAGGTGTGCACTAAAAAGCAGAACCCCCAACATAAAACTTCGAAGACCCAGACCAAAAACCACATTTGGCGTCTGTAAATGGACTATAAGAAGGAGAGGTTGAAACCCTAAACATGTGTCATCTACAAAGCAGCCAGGAGGAGAGGACGCTCTGCAAGAATTCTGTCTGTGATCAGGACTGGGTGCCAAGACCTGCTGGTCTCCTTGCTGTGTGAGGCAGCATCACCCAGGGAAACCAAGGACACCTGCTCTGGAGCTTAAAGCACCAGCGGCTGCCTACTTGCCAAGACCAGTGTGCCCTGTGAGGAAGAGGAGAGCACTGGAGAGAGCAAGGTCCAGTTGGGAGCCCAGTCGAGGGAACTCCTGGTGTGGAGTGTGAGGAAAAGGCTGCTGCACCGATCAGCTAATTGTCCATGTACAGATTCCAGTCAGTGACCCCTGTATGTCAGGAGAGGGCCACTGTCAAGACAGCTGTGAGTGGACTGCCTGTGGGACAAGGGAAGCCTGTGCGGCGCTTACTGCAGTGACCCCATTTGACAGGAGAGGCTGCCATGAACGTTGTGCCAAATAGGAAGAGTCAGATCCTGTGCAGAGCCTAGTGGCGACCCCGTATAACAGGAGACGCCACAGTGGAATGGACGACTGTGTTGTGAGAACAAGCGCCTTGGCCGGTAGTGTTCTGGCAATCCCATGTGCATAGTGGGGCTGTCAATACCTAAGTTGTTGCGAGCATTGGGCTGTCTCCTGAGAACTGTGAGCCATGACCCATATGTCACCACAAATCATTTAATCTGAGCTGCCCCTGTGAGGTGAGGAGAACGACGTGCATTACCACTTCACTGGAACCATAGCTAGGAGCATCGGAATCCGATTCCTCCCAGTTGGAAACAAGACGGGGCACTGGAAGGGACCACTGTCGGGATACTCGCTGGGACACTGCAAGCCTCCTTGCTGCTGGAGCGGGTAAGGCTGGTTAAAGGCCTAATGGGCCCTGGGGAATTTTCTGCTAAGCGAGCTGCGACGCCAAGAGCTATTCTGCTAAGAGTCGGAGTGGACTCCTGAGTTAAGGCTTACTAGTGCGCATTCCCTGGATGTGGCCACCAGTGAATGGGGAATAACCCCTGCCACATTACAAACAGCGGTGGGAAAGGGATTTTCTAGTGAAACACTAGAACCCCATCCTCAAGGGGAAATATGTTATTGTTATTTCCTTACTTTTGAATGTGTAGAGTTAGAAATCAAAATACTTTCTTTTCACATTGTTTAATATTTCTCTTTTTCTAGAGAATAAACATCTTCTCTCTCTCCCTCTTCCTCCCCTCTGTCTCTCTGTCTTTCCATTCCACACTGTAAAAAATGTTTAAGTAGGTATACACTAACCTACATCACTTCATCAGCTTGGGTTTTCGATTTAAATATCATATATATATTCTGATTCAGAGCAGGAAAGAGCCACTGTGTCCTAGTGGTTAAGGTCTTAGCCTTTTACTTTGAAGGTTTAGAGTTCAAATGCTGGTATTTCAATGGTTCTGGTTTCTCACTTAAAGATCTAGGCAATTTCATTGACTAATGTTGGAGATTTTGTTTTAATTTTGATCTTGTTTGAAATGTTCTCTCTTTTAGTACGTCTCGCCCCAGAGAACAAAAATCTTCCCTTTCTCTCTCTCTCCCCCGCTCTGCTCTTCCATTCCACACTGTAAACCATGTTACTGTATGTGTTCACTAACCTTCAGCGCTACATAAGCTTGAGTTTTCGCTTCAAATGTCTTATATAAGTTAGTGTGGCCTAGTGGTTAAGGTCTTAGACTCTTCCTCTGATGGTTAAGTGTTCCTCTGTGCTCAGTTAAAGGTATAAGCAATGGAAGTTTCTTTGACTAAGCTTGGAAAATATTTTTTTCTTTCCACCTTGTTTAAAGAATTCTCTTTTTTCAAGTATGTCTTACTTACCCTAGAGAATAAAAATCCTCTCTCTGTCGTTCACTTATATCTCATTTTAAGTTCATTTTACCCCAGAGAATAAAAGTCTTCTCTCTCTCTATCTTTCTCTGTCTCCCCCCTCTCTGTCCTTCCATTCCACACTATAAACAATGTTACTGTAGGTGTTCACTAACCTCCCGCACTACAGAGGTGTGGGCTTTCGTTTCGACTGTCACAGGTAGGTTTTGACGTATACTCAAACAGGGCCACTGTGGCTTAGCAGTGAAGGTCATACACTCTTATTCGGAAGGTTAAGTGTTCAAATCCTGGTGCTTCAATGGTTCTGTTTGCTCGGTTAAACATGTAGGCAATGGTAATTTCACTGACAAAGGTTGTCATTAGAAATATTTGACTGAACATTGATTTATTGAAACTGTTGTTTGATCTTTGAGTTAGGAGTCATGTTCAGAGTCCTGTATTCACACTTCCTGCCAGAGGGAGCCAGGCACTGCTCAACCATAGCTACCACTGAGAGTCAAGCGCAGAACGGCTGCTCGGCCCAGTTGCTCAAGATGCATAGTAGATCAGGCGCCAAAACACTCATGCCTGACGGTTGGGTCCAGGTGAGGTGGGGGGCTGGAGGGGAAGGGATGTGCGTGGGCATAAGTAAAAAAATTAAAATTCACTTACCTGGGCTGACGGCCGCCGCTTCTCGTCCGTCCTCTTCGATCCGGCAGGAAGAAGACTCCCCTTTCCAATCACGATGCTGCTGTCACCATGAAAGCAGCTTTGTGATTGGCCTGAGCACCATGGTGTGGGGTTCAGACAGGTAGTGGGAGCCTGTACATGTTCTCCACCCAGGTTGTGCATTATAGCCTGGTGGAGAACATGGTAAGTGCGCATGACTGTTTGGCCGGCCCAAGATGACCGGCCCAACCGGCATGCGCACTTAGAAAGTGCTCACCCCTCCTCCCCTTGGTCTGTGGGCAGCCCCGCCTGCACCTTCAGAGCCTTCTGAAAAATGAAAATGATAACGTGGAGTTATTATCATTTTCTTTTTCCAGATGGGCGATGCTCTTCCGCCTTAGCGGAGGAGCTGCTGCTGACTGCGTGCCTCAGGTCCCTCTGAAAGGGGCTCAGACACAAACATTTAAATCTCTTCAGTAGAATAAAAAAAAAAACTGCAGAAGAATTTAAGAATTTGGAAATGCCTGATGCCCACCTCCCCCCTCCAGCACAACCTCTCATTTTCATATTTTAAATATCACATTTCTCTGATAAATGACCCTTGAGGCAGATTAAAAATGAGGTACACTGACTCCCATACTAAAATGATGTGGCAACAGGAGCCCTGTAGCAGCGCTGATTGCAGAGTCTGTGAGTGATGGCATTGGCCTTCTCCCAACCTATCAAGAGCGTAGCTATTAATAGTGCAGCAGGTGCAGTGGCGCCATCAGGGGACACTGTATCCCAATTCTATCTTTTTTTAATACAAAACCAGGGCATTGGAGTCATTTTCCTTGCCTGCATTTTGCTGTTATACGTTCTGAGGACGGGTTGGGGACATTGGATTTCAAGAATATTGGAATCCTTGATACTTGTATGCTCGTATTACGGAGCCGTCACTTTGGTCACCTGTATTCTAAAGCTACATATGCTGTTGTGGTGACTTTTCCTGTTCTGAACTCTAATATAAGACGAACCCATATTATATCCTTACTATTGATATACTTACCATCTGATTACTGTTTGTGAATATATACTCTTCACACCTGCGGGACATCATTACGTTGCATCCTTAACTACGTTGTTTGTCTAACGGAAGCCTGCTTTTGCCTTGAAGAAGTTCCAGTGTGGAAGGAAACGCGTCGGCTGCAAGTCTTTTTACAAGAAAATTAAAAGAATATTTCAAAGATATTGTTTGGACCTGGACTTCTTACTGGTGCACCTTCCTCTTTTGCTTTTCTTTCATATAACTGGTCTACAGTGGAGTCGATCTACGGCGTGCTTCAGGAAGATTTGTGCACAGGAACTGAACTTTTAAAAATTTTGGGATTTGAAGTGCTTAACTTATGGTCAGCCGTAGCTTGTTTTTTTTTTTGCATAAAATGCTATACTAATAGCCCCTGCTAAACCACTGTAATCTAAGGGGCCAAAGTGACAAGTAAGAGTGAAAATGTAGCACAAGGAACATAGAAGGGGCTCAATAGAAGGGCCCTTCGAATCCAGATGGGGCTGGTAATAGGGCTTGTGGTCAAGCTAGGATAACAACAAGAGTGGACATGGCAGGGCGCAGAAGTATTTCACTTGGAGATTGGCTCTGGGTGAATCTCCGGCAGAATGTGGGGGAAAACATTCATGGATTAGTACAAAACACAGATCCCTCCATGTTATTCCCCATTATTCCTTCATCAGGAGTGATTGCAAATCCAGATTTGCCAGATAGTAACTCTGGGGTAGGGGGGCTAATGGGGGACGAGGGGGGATCTGGGTATAATTGGGCCACTCAGCATGGGCGCCGCAGTAGTGTTACAGACCAAATTCTGTGGGTTCTGACCCACTGTCCCAATCTCAACATTGCAGTGAAGGCGCTCATGACAGGCACTGTCCAGCGTTTGAAGAGAGAGGTTTATTTTATCAGAGAAAGACTGGAACAGATGTAGCTGCCACTGGTGATCAGCATCTTCTGACATCATCTAGATTTATTTTTTGTTTCTGTCGCATCCTTCTGAGCTGGAGCCCTGACTAGCTGCTTCTATCAGTGCAAAGCAACATTCTGACCTTCTAGTTTGCAGCATCCTGGTCCATCTGACTGGGGATGTTTTCATAAGCAGATGTAGAAAGTCTCAAAGGAGAGAATGTAAAACACAAGGGAGGCAAAAAAAAAGCAAAAGGGGGATTGGAGGCAAATAAACAAATAATCAGTGTCAACAAATTCCTGGTCCATGTCCTGAAACCCTGGATAGATCTTAACACCGCACTGAGGCTCGGTGGTGTTGGCTATTTCAGTCCCTCTTCCCGAATGCCTATGCGGATGGGGGGAGAGAGGGCTTTTAATAACTAGAAAAGGCCGAGGCAGAGGGCGCGAATGTTATGAGAATCCACCCAGAGAGAAATGTTAACGTGTTTTTTTTTTTTTTTACAGTTTTATAAAACTCGAACTCGACCCAAGGGTATCAAAGCGCTTTACATGAACACCAGCTGCATTACTGATGGACACATTAATATTTCTTTATTCATTTTTTTATGCACGGGGAGATTGAGTGATTTGCCCAGAATCACAGGATGTTTGAGCCTCCTGCCAGACTCGAACCTGGTTCCTCAACTTCCGAGTCGGCCGCTCTAGCCGATAAGCAACATAATCTTTGGAAGAACTGGAAGAAACAGAAAGACAAACTCCCCATTACCAAAAATCATGCAGACTTTTGAAACTGGTGGGCGATGGTAGAGCTGCACTTTATAAAACACCCGATCCACTCCTTTTTTCCCAATTTGTCTTTAAATGTCATTCCTGCCCAGCAATGTGCCTCGAAGGGAAGAACGCCGAGCTGAATAGCTCTGCAAACAACCCCAGAGGGCTCTGTGTGCACTTGAACAAGCAGCAGGGGGTGTGCAAAACCGCGTCACTGCTGTGTACACAAGCGAAATGAAAGGTAATAAATGACGCTGGACACTCTTTAAAAGCGTCGATAGCGCGGCACCGCTGACATTTCTACGTCTATGTCAAGGAAAGCAGGCATTTTGGATGAATGCAGACTACATTAAAATAGATGTTTCTGAGAATGAGCCTGTACAACTGTTAGCTACCAGCTTACAAGAAATCTCCACTGTGCAAGATCAGTCAGTTTCATTAGTTAGTGAAATCGGAATTTTTTGGTCTTTCTCAGAATCCTAAAACTTGTTTAATGGTCCTTTTATAGGTGTTGCCTAGAGAAAGTTTTAGCTATCAAGGGAGCCCTATGTAATCAAAAAACATTCAGAAGTTCTATGGGCCAGATGCCTCAACAAAACCATTTTGCGATTTCGTAATTGCGAATCCATACGATTCGCGATTAGAAAATCGCAAAACGGAATGCATGAAAGTGTGTTTAACACTTTCTGCAATTCCTAGGGGATCGCAAATGACCTAACTCATGAATATTAATGAGGTAGGTCGTAATTTGCTACCCCCTAGGAATCGCAAACATCACGGGGATGGTGGCCTGCTGGGGTCAGCAGACTACCATGTCTGTGATTGCTTTTTAATAAAGCAATCTTTTTTTTTTGTAAAGCAGCCTGTTTTCCTTAAAGCAAAATGGGATGCTTTACAAAAGAGAAAATGAAAACTTTTCCTTTCAATTTCTAAGAGCAGGCAGTGGCCAGTTTGCGAAAGGGAAAACTCTTGATACATCTGCCCCTTAGCGTGAAAAGGGCGGGCAATGGGTGTTTCACTGGGCATTTTGCCGCAACACCCATTGCTTTTTAACATTGCCTCATATTTACAAGGTATGGGGCAGCGTAAAAAATACCGCCAGGGAATACCTGGTCTTAAGCGGGTGATATATATATTATATAGTATATTACTCTTTCCATGTGTGCTGCATTCTGCACCACATATAGAAACATCAAATCGCTTGTAAAGATTATTTATGTGCAGGAAGGTGTCCCTTTTTGCACATAAACAATCACCCCTGCAGCGTAGGCACCCTTGCAACATGGTGAAAAGGTGGCTGCGCTGGCGCTAGGCAGCTTCTTTAGTGCCAGCGCTAGGGGAAATGCAGGGGTGTGCCGCATTCTTATAAATGTGGCGCATGCCTGTGTTTTGAAACTGACGGAGTACAGCGTTACCAATTTTGGCGTAACACTGCGCTCCAACAGTTGCTAGTAAGTATGCCCCAAAATCTTTGAAAAACCTGTGTCTAAATTTATTTAAGTTCCTTATCCCAAAAAAACATGTTAAAACGCCGTGGAGCCCGGCCCCTGCTGATGGGCTCTAATAAGGGTGAAACCGGTCCAGAGATGCTTGTGGTGTGGTTCAGGGAGGACCTGCCCGCTCAGGCTGGACTATTCCCATTGGAGCAGGGTCAAGACTGATTTGGATTTCGCTCTGTCTAAAGTGAGGGGACACAATGGGTAAAAATGATAGATTGGAATACCACCCTAAGAGAGTGCCAGTGGCTGAGATTAATTCAAGCATTCCATCCATCTCCTTGGTTTCATTTTAGAAGTCAGCCAACACTTTAAGAGGAGGTTCTTGGCACTAGGGACATGACCCATAAAGATATAAATGGACAGGATTATTTGTAACTGACATGGTTGCATGTCCTTTCTGAACTTTATTAATCGGGAGAGAAAATGAATCTCTGAGGGAATAGCATCCCACAGCCGAACATTCAGGCTCTTCTAGCCCATTTAATATTGGCTGGTATGATGAGCTTCCAATCTGGGATTCCTGGCAGGAATTTCTATATTTTATGTTACAGAGTTTTATATAGCGCAAACTTGACCCGAATCGGGTATCAGAGCGCTTTACATAGCACCAGTTGCGTTACATGAGGACACATTTATTTTTGTTAGGCAAGGGGAGGTTAAGTGATTTGCCCAGAATCACAGGATGTTCAGCGTCATTGCCGAGACTCGAACCCAGTTCCCCAGATTCGAGGTCGACCGCCCTAGCCGTTAGGCCAACTCCTCTCCCCAAATACATTTCATAACCTTATTAGTGCAGAATTTAGGTCCAGGTTCAAGATATTATTTTATACATCGGCAAACAACTTTAAAAAAAGATGGCTTCTCCACCAGGAGCCAGTGCAGCTGGAGTAAGTGATGAGAAACAGATTCCAATGTTCTCAAACTGCAGGCTGCCCTTACGAAATTGTTTTACAGTTTTTTGTAAATGGGAAGTGGTTTTCTTGTGTAAGGCAAGATAAGCAGAATTACAGTAAGAACACTTTTCTCTCATCCAATATAACTGAATTTGTGTTAATGTTTATGCAAAGATTAAACATTAACATATGAGTGATATAACTTCAGGTTCTATCGCCTCTCTGATGCATACTGTGTGATATTTGGGTTATTAAACATATCACCCAGTGAGATCATATGGGTGAAGCCATGAGCTGCACATGCCAAACCTAGGGATTTATTTACAAGCCCCTAGCGCCACTGGCGCATCACTTTTAATATGGGAAAAAGTGACATACAGGCAAAACAAGGGGCTTGTAACTATGCCCCCCAGTTTGTTGATTTGTAACCCTTGCATACTGCTCTGCAAACCATGAGCTATTACCAACTGACTAAATAAACCTTCTATACGTAGCTCGGTGTCGGAAGTTATTTTATGAACTTTACAAAATATGCAGATTTTTTTTAACCTTCTTACTACATGATGTCAGTTCTTGTGATGTTGTTACAATCAAAGTATTGTGCTGTAACGTGTGCTGCGGACATCCTTTGATGTTACTTCTATGATGGTATCAGGGGTCAATGCATGCCTATACGTTACTCCTACACGCTTCGCGAAATAGCACCAATGAAGCGAGCGCTGGCAGACCACCATGTCCATCCATTAAATACTTTCTCTTACCCGAAGAACTATTTACAATAATGGAAAATCAGAAGGAAACATAAGAAGATCTATTTCAGCGGGTCCTTTAACTAATGTCAGATTTAGATCCATTTACTCGATTTTAGTTAAAAGCTTGGGATCTGGAACAACCCTGAAAATACTTGAATGAATATATAGTGAGTAACATAGCAATAAACAGAGGCCTCAAGTATGTCCCTCCACTGACAATACTCTATTAAATGATATAGGCTCTTTGCTTTAGAGCAGGTGGATATTGCACCATATGGTATTTCGATATTTAAATTGTTTACCTGGGGATTTTAGCCATGGGAATGCAGTCATTTCAAAACCATGGATTTACTGAAAATAAATATCCTGGAAGGGACACACTTGTTATCTACACATTTACCTTATCATGTTTAATAAAGCAAAGCGTTCCAGGAGCATCATTAATATCCCACAATTTAGATATTTTTTATCAACACTTAGCATGGTGGTTGATTTTTACTCTGCAACTTCCTGTAGAATCAATGACAGAGTGCAGGTGTCAGTAACTACGCCATACTACAATAGTGTCCAACCTTGAATTGATTAGAGTTAATCAGAAAGCAACCACATTTTAAATATTTTAATAGAGATTGGAATATTTTGCAGTTGGATAAGGGTACGAAGAAATATTTTCCAAAAAGAGCCAGTGTTACCTTTGAAGTGAGTAGGGATTTTTTTTAACTTACCTGATCCCTAAGTGATGCTTTGAAATACGGAACATCATATAAAGACACACTATAAATGTGATAGCTAGATTTGCAAGTGGCTTTCCATAAATGTAGTCCGTGATAATGTTATCAGTTTTCTTGAGATGGAACTAACGTTTTGCATAATTGTAATCACTAACCCTGGGCACGAACTCCGCTCCGGTGGCGGAGTTTGCGGGATTTTGCATACTCCGCATTCCGCGGAGAAAGCGAAGTTCCTGCAAAACTTCTGACTTCGCAGCGGAGCGGAGTTCAGCCGCGGACCCTCCCGCCTCCCACCCCCGAAATAAATATTTTTTAAATACAATTTACAATTAAAGTCAAATAAAAACGCACTTACCTTGTCACGGCTTCCCGGGCTGCCCCCCTCCTCCTCGCCGTAATCCCCTATGTCAGACGTACGTCATGGTAGGACTGTGCATGCGCAGTCCTACCACGATGTACCAGATTACGGCGAGGAGGAGGGCAGCCTGGGACGCCGCGGTAAGGTAAGTGCGCTTTTATTTTACTTTAACTGTTAATTTTATTTAAAAAATATTTATTGTGAGGGGGTGGGAGGTACGGAGCGGAATTTTGGGGCAACTCCATAGAGCTCCGCGTAGAGCAACTCCGCCTGGGGTTAGTAATCACACCAAATTAATTCAGGTAAAGATGTTAATCAATTGCACTAAACACATCGGGACCTGTTTTCAAGGGTAAATTTATAAGTGAGGAAATGTACCCTCCCATATTTCCCACTGAGTAGTGAACTTACATTTGTGAGGGTATCCTCATAGAATAGGGAAGACAAGTGGAAGGGGAGATTTCCACTCTTAGGGTTATGAATTGCATTTTGTAGTATGTAAGTAGGGATCACTGACACAATATTGTAGTAAAAAATATTGTTGACAAACATGTCGGTTCAATAATATAATTTACCACAATTTCATGTCCCTATACTTATAATGGTAAGTACAAAATAACGGAAAAGAAATACCATTCACACTAATATTGTCCAAAAACATTGATTTTAAAATATATATGCACTATAAACAATTATATGTTCAATATTAAAATATATAACATTAATATAATGTAAATGTAATAAATAAATTCCATTAATATTGTATATAAATATAGTTCTATATAAACATACACCCATATAAGTATCAATATATATTTATCAAGAAACAAAAAGGATAGGGACACAGGATAGCTCACACTCCAAGATTTGATTTTCACATAAATGTATGGTACTGAGCAAAGTGCAATGGAGTTTATCACACAGATCAATGTAAATAGTGTTAACTTAAATTTTACCTCAACTATCAGTGCGGAAAAAGTGACCTTTTTAGATGTACAGGTTCATATTTTAAACAACACTAGCAACACATCATTGCACCGCAAACCAACAGCGGGAAACACAGTATTACACGCGGCTAGTTCACATCCTGCACATCTTATACAGAGTATCCCATATGGAGAGATGCTAAGGATAAGGCGGATTTGCAGCAATGAGGCAGATTTATCCCAAAAGAGTAAAGAATGTTTCTTAGCAAGGGGTACAAAGCATCAATTATAGGTGCCGCAATAGCCAGGTCCAGGCAGCATGCCAGGGAGCACCTCCTCCATAGTAATGAAAAAAGAGAAAAAAGTGACAAGGATAAAAATGTTATTGGTGATAGGAAAAATGAACCGACCAGACTGATTTTATCCTATTCTCGGCAGGAGAAACAACTTAGAGGGATAATCAGGTGAAACTGGCCAATCGTATTGGATGATCCAGTTATAGATCGCCTCCTGCCTAAAACACCTGCTATCACATAGAGGAAGTCAGCGTCACTGGGCAATGCCCTTGTAAAGAGCAGCCCTGAGGACATACAATCAGGGACCTGGTTAACAGCAAGGAAGGGCTTTTTTAAATGTTCAAGCTGAAAAGCCTGCATATATGGTAGTAATAAAACTACTTACCAAACCGCATTCAGCAATAAAATGCACAAGATAGACAAATATTTAACATATAAAACAGATCATGTTGTCTATCTTCTGGAATGCAGCTGCGGCCTCAAATATGTTGGCAGTACCAAGCTAGCAGCACATAAGAGGATTCTGCAGCACACTCGGGCTATCACAAACGACCAAAGCTATCCGGTGGCGAGACATTTTAAAGAGAGTTTCATAATAGTGATCCTAAGCATCTTAAATATTTCATTATTGATGCAGTGCCAGTACAGAAAAGAGGAGGAAACAGGGAGGCAAAACTGAGAAGGTTAGAAATTAGGTACATACTGGAGATGGATACAAAGCACCCAGGAGGCCTGAATACCAGTGAGGATCTACACACATGTCTGTGACAACAAGCTCTAGATTCTCCGATATTCTAGGCAATAGTGCATTGGGTTTCATTGTTGACTATTAAGGGATGTTGATATGCTAATTAAGGTTTTAAGATACATATATTTTAGTGATAAATTTTACAACTGCTTTTAGATGGATTGTATTTATCTAGATGCATGCACTTTAAGCACGTTATCAGAGGCTGCTGGTAAGCAATAAAACATCAGTGAAACAGATACCAGCAACAAAGATAAACACTTAGCACTTTATTTTTTCACAATACACTATAGTTAATCCTGGCTGGGAGGGATTCTCTGAGCACTTAGTCACTTTATTAAGCAATTGTTATTTGCACATAAAAATGAACGTATAATGAAATGGATAGGCAGGGGAGGAGTATTATACACCATATAAATTATTTGTATAAATAAGACTTACATTGCCTATAAAGAATGGCAAAGTGTGGTAATGACTGCATGAAAAGTTATACCAGGGAAAAAGACATATACCGGGTATGTTAAGCAATCCTTTTGAAAAAGTGGAAATTGCTAAAGAAAAGGGATTTGAGGGGGGTAACTAATATTGCACACAGGGGCACAAACAGTGGATTCAATAACCATTGATGTATGGTGAATCAAATCAACATGGAAGGAGCATTCGAGCATTTGAGCCATGTATTTTTATCTGTGACCAGAAAAGGCATTAGCCGGTATCAAATGAATTATAATATATGTTCATATGCATGCAATGTGGATCAACAAAAAACGGTATTTATACTGTTATTATGACTCATCTGCAAAGCCTATAAGTCTGTTGTCACTTTCCATCAATGTTACGATGTGCACTGTCACTTTAAAAAAGGCAATCTGTATTGCCAGCGCTGTCATGTGATCAAGGTCGGTAACGGCCGAAACGCGTTATGGCAGAGGGAGATAAATAAATTCACTTATCTGCACAGAACTGTGGTCCATGCTCGTATTTCGCCGCAAAGGAGTTTAAGTCGGCGAGTAGCTTCGTGAGATATATATACACACACACACATATATGTATATATACACATTAACACATATATATATATATATATATTCACACAAAAAACAGAGATATTCAGCAGTTATTGTTAGCTGAGTTAACTATAACTTGCTGCCCTGCAGTGCACTGCTTATTACCACACATATTACATCACTCATGACATGGTCAGTGACATTACTGATCACATCACTCGGCCACTTGATAAAAATTTTAGGAAGGTGGCTGTGTGGCCCCCCCTTACCTTGACCCTTTTGGGCCCCGGGGACCCCATCCCCCAAGGTCTCACACATTATTTTTATTTATTGTTAAAATAAACATGGAGGGGGCCACGCAGCCCCCCTCCCCAGGCCAATTTCTGCCCGGGGACCTCATCCCCCAGGGCCGGGCATTTAAAAACAAATATCCAGCAGAGGGGGCTAAGCGGCCCATCTCCTGGGCCATTTTCAGCCCTGGGGGGACCCCATCCCCTGAGGCCAGGAGATTTCTTCTTTTAAATATTTTATTTTATTTTAAGGGGCCACGCGGCTCCCCTCCCTGGGCCAATTTCGGCCCTGGGTACCCCATCCCCTGGGACCCGGCCATTTTTTGTTAAATTTAAAAAAAGGGAGGGGGGCCGAGCGGGCCGACTCCTGGGCCATTTTCGGTCAGGGTGACCCCATCCCCCGGGGCATGGCCATCTCATTTAAGGGCCCCGCGGTCCCGGCCACCTCCCGCCTCCTGCGGGAGCCGGCATTGCTTTTTATCCCCAGGGAGCTGCTAAGATGCAGCTTCCTGGAGGTAAAAAGCAAAGTGTGCTCGCTTTGACCAAGCAAGAGCAAAATACTGGTAAAATACATGTGTATGGCATAGTCAGTGGACCCTACAGAGATATGCTTATGGAATTGATTTCTTATTTCAGTTAGTCCTGAAATGTACATATGCTTTGTGCCTTGTTATAGAGATGAATTCAACATATAGACAGAGAAGAATTGACATTATGCGAATATTGCGTTAAATGCTAAGATTGTGGAACAGGCCGAGTCCTACCTAATAGAAATTGGTTGGATACTAAATGTAGTGATCAACCTAGTTGGATAGATATGCCTGTGAATACGCCTCTATGTTTCTGACAATATGTATGTACAAATAAATAAATAAATAAAAAAATATATGTATAAATATATTGCATTGTAAAAACTGGGTAAAAATTACATGTCAAAAATATTGAGTGATTAAGGGTGAAATACCCTATTTGTTGCTAAATATTTTGGTGGTTCTGTTCATCTTTTTGGGCATAAAACAAGGAATGTACATTTGGTATTTACAAGCATGTATACATATCTTCTGTGACATTAAGGCCATTGGGGCGTTTGGTATCTAATTGTATGATGTATCTTGTTTCAAGTCTCCTGAGTTTATTTTCACGGTCACCACTCTTCTACTCGGGGGGACTGCATCTATGACAAAATATCTAAGGTCTTTATTGCTAGAACGGTGGAATTTTTTTAAATGCCTCGCCACCGGATATGTATTGTCTTCATTGGTGATTGCGCGAAGATGTTGTAAAATACGCTTATGGACTTGCAGTTTCGTGCTGCCAATGTATTTTAGGTCACACGGGCATATCAATACATAAATAGCAAATTCCGTTTTGCAAGTTAGTAATTTGGATATTTTGTACTTTGCATTGGAGAAGGGGGTGGTGTATGTCATAGTATTAATTCCATAGGTACAGGCTTTGCATATCTTGCATCTGAAGAAGCCTTTGTGTGTTTGTAACCATGAGCTCTTCTCTAAGATTTCAGGATTAGTAGATACCAAGCAATCTCTCATGGACGTTGTCTTGCTGTAGGTAATGGACACCCTCTGCGGTAGCAGGGGTCCTATAACCGGGTCACATAATATAAGTGGCCAGCATGATTGAATAATTTTGTGGATTGCCTTATGTTGTCTGCTAAAACTCATGAGGAGACGAACCTCTTCCTTTTTATTAGTGTTCACAGTTTCTATAGTTCTCTCTGGGATGTTTGTTATTTGTTTGTCTAGCAATAGGGTCTCCCTATCAACTGCCCTTGTTTTGGAGATAGCTATTGCAATGGTTTTTAGAGAATATCCTCTTTCTAAGAATCTGTTTTTACTAGCTTCTTGAGCAACTTTCAGATCAGTTGTGGTACTACATATCCGCTTTAGGCGCAGCATTTCGCCATATGGTATGCTGTTTATTGGATGGGAGCTATCAGCATGTAATATCGAGTTTCCAGCTGTTTCTTTGCGGTATATGCGTGTTTCTAGTGTGTTGTCATGCACATATACCTGTGTATCCAAAAAGTTGACTGTAGTGAAGAGGTTATTCATAAGGCAGTATTCAATCATGGATATAAGCATTTCGTTGTGGGACTTGAATTCCCCAGATCGTTGTGACAAAAAATATCTAATAGCATTGATGCCGTCAGAGTGTCGAATGCTAGTATATAGTGCTGATACATCAAGAGCCAACAGTAGATAGTTTTTTTGCCACTTGAAACCCTGAATTTTTCTGATGAAATCACTCGTATCACGTACAAATGATGGTAACTTTTTGACAAAGTCCTGTAAAAAATAGTCAACATAGATAGATGTGTTCTCTAAGAGTCCTTCTTTTGCTGATATTATTGGACGTCCCGGTGGGTTGGAGATGTTTTTATGGATTTTTGGAATGAAATAAATTGTCGGTGTCGTAGGATTGTCCTTTTTTAAGAATTTAAATTCGTCTTCACTGATCAAATCTTTTCTATTCCAAACTGATAGTTTTTTTGTAATAATCCTGATAAGTTGACTTCAGGTGAGCCGTGTTAGTACGGCTATAACAGTCTTTGTCATTTAGTTGTCTGAATGCTTCTGTCTTGTAATCCTCCTGCGACCATAGAAGAATGTTACCTCCTTTGTCGCTGTTGCGTATGACTACTTCTTTGTTAAGTTTCAATTTTGACATTAGGTTGTTGTACATGATTTCATTTTTCCGATAACGTTTTTTAGCCATCATTGTAGATTTGTTACGTTTTTTTTATTTTAGTGGTAACCGCTTCATGGAAAGCATCAATGGAATCATGCAATGCTATAGGATTAAAGTTGGATTCAGGTTTAAAAGGAGTAAGTGCATTCTTTGTAGCAGGTATGTTCATCGTCTGATTGTAAGGTTCTTGTGTTGGATTGTAGGTGTAGTTTCCGTCCCAAAGGTCTTGTAGTTCCTGGGTTAGAAATAGGTCCGATCTGTTGGAGTTGTCGTGAGTCATTTGTTCACAGGTTGGCGTTTGAATGATTTTCGTCTCTTCCGACCCCTTTAAAATGTGAAACTTTTTAAGTTTAAGTTTTCTGACTCCCTTGTATATATCCATTCTCGTGGACGCATAATCAAAGTTCTTTGCTGGGCAGAAAGACAGGCCCAAACTTAATATTTCCATTTCCTCAGGGCTGAGATCTATTTTGGAGAGATTGATGACAGTGTTGTTGATTCTGTTGATGTCAGTTATCTTCGTTTCCAATAGCCTCGGCCCCTCCTTTTGTTGCCGGCGTTTTCTATTTGCTTTACGCCTTTGCCCTCGTTTCAAATTGGCATAGGTCTTGTGATATGCTGTTGAAAGATGCTGGTGTTGTTTTTGCTCTGGAGGTTCTGATGGCATCATATTTCTTTGCAAAAGTAAATATTTGACCTAATTCATAATCATTTTTATCTCTTATGAATTTTTGTGCCTTGCGTTCTTTGATTTGTTTCTTCTTCTTTCTTTAGTCTAACAAGCATCTCTTTGCGCAGTTTTGTGATTTCCTCAGTATTAGTTGATTTGTCCAGGTCATTATTAATTTCATCAATTTCAATCAGTAGTCGGGCTCGGTCCATATCTGCATATTTGATTAAAATAAGTGTCAGTTTGCGTGAGGAATCAAGATTACATTCAGCCCATTCACGCATAAGGTCTGGGTTTGGGTCTTCATATGTAGGAGCAGTTAAAATACGCATATATATTTAAAAAGATATACTTCTTTATACTCATAAATGTAATATATTAAAAAATAAAATATAAGTAACAGTAAGGAAAGTGTTAGAATTCGGAGGAGTTAGATTTGCTCTTCTTACTACATTCAGCACAATAGTAGCGAAAGAGTTGGACTTAGGATGGGTTGGATTTACTATTCCTACTCCAGTCTAAGGAACAGTAGGGAAAGTATTTCAGTTCAAACTTACATATATGAATACCTATTAATGTAGAAAAAATAATAAACTCTTAATATAAACATTACAAAATATATACATATATATGTATTAAAAAAAATGAAAACAATTAAATATATAAAGAAAAAAGAAAAAAATGAAAAAAATCAAATGACATAATAAATGTAAATGCCCTAAGGGGCGCCGCCCAACAAAGATCTACAGCAGGAGCCAGATAGGTGAACAATGGAGCAACCATCGTCGTCTACACTGCTTGACAAATGCAACTTCACCGGCAGACCCTTGTTCCCTCCGCTATCATTTCCACAGCCTGAGTGCTTTTTGCACTCGCCGCACCCATAACTCTTTTGTGTCTCCGTACTGTGCAGCCCTTGCATTTTCCCACATTTTTGCACCCTTGCATTCTCAAGGCCCATCCATCCTTTCTTGGTATATTTCGACAGTCCCTAATATGTACACCTCTGCTTCTGTAGTCTTCCTGAGCCCATTCACTTAGTCTCAGCATCTCTAGACACTACTCTAAGTCTAATCCTATTCCTTTCTCAATAGATCCTCTACCTCCACTGTCTGACACATCCCAAACCTCATTCTACTACCATGATCTCCCTAAGGCCCTTTCTTGACTTTTAACTCCTCTAGCCCTCCTTGACTCACCACAAACCTCAGTCTACTACTATGATCTCCCATATAACCCTTTCTAGACTCTTCCTTCCTCTATCCCTCCTTGACCCACCCCAAACCTCATTTTACAACTATGATCCCCCTAATAACCCTTTCTAGACTCTTCCCTTCTCTATGCCTCCTTTAACGCATCCCATACCTCATCTAAGAATATGATCTCCCGAAAAAGACTATCAAGACTCTTCCCTCCTCTAACGCATCTTTGTCCTATTCAATCTAACTAACAGACTCACATGTCCACCGCTCAAATTAACAATTTATATTTCCCTATACTTATCCACCACTAATCCTTTGGGTTCCAAAGTAGCGTGCTACTCTCCGAAAAGCGCTTCAATCCTCGTATGGGGTAGTAAGCGCTATATAAATAAAATTACAGTTACAAGGACCAACAAAAATATAAAATCGTTAGTAATAGATTTAATTTCAATTCATATATAAAAAAGAATTTAAATAATAAATATCATAGCACAAACTTTCTCAAACATTTACCATAAAATAAATTAGGAATTGAAATACAAATTTTGAAAAATATAATTATTCAAATACATATAAATATCAATTTTTAAATATATATATTTATTTTCTTCCCAACCAACTCATCCCAAAAAAGTTAAACACAACATTTAAAAATACATATGTAATATACATATAAATACTAAAAAAACAAATTGGCCACCTCATTTTCAGCACTTTTTCTTCGAGAAAAAAACTCAGCAAGAACTTACGTGGAGACACTGCTTACAACTTAGTAAGCAGTGTCTCCAAACTAAGACATAAGAAGGATCTCCAGCCCCATTTTCTGCCAGTTCTTCTGGCTGCCCAGCCAGCCATCATCCATTGCCTGGCAGTACCTCTGGCTGCCCAGTCAGCCATCTTCCATTGCCGGCAGTACTTCTGGCTGCACAGTCAGCAATCTTCCATTGCCGGCAGTACTTCCGGCTGCACAGTCAGCAATCTTCCATTGCTGGCAGTACTTCTAGCTGCACAGCCAGCCGTCTTCCATTGCTTTGCAATACTTCTGGCTGAACAGTCAGCCAACTTCCATTGATGGCAGTACTTCTGGCTGCACAGAGAGACGTCTTCCTTTGCCTTGTAATACTTCTGGCTTGACGGTGAGCCACCATCCATTGCCTGGCAGTACTTCTGGCTGCACAGTCAGCCATCTTCCACTGCCGGTAGTACTTCTGGCTCCACAGTCGGGAATCTTCATTGCCAGCAGCACTTCTGGCTCCACAGTCCGCCATCTTCCATTCCCTTGCAGTACTTCTGACTGCACAGTCCGCCATCTCCCATTGCCAGCAGCACTTCTGGCTGCACAGTCAGCCATCTTCCATTGCCTTGCAGTACTTCTGGCTGCACATTCAGACATCTTCCATTGTCAGCAGTACTTCTGGCTGCACAGTCAGCCATCTTCCATTGCTGTAAGCACTTCTGGCTGCACAGTCAGCCATCGTCCATTGCCGTCCGGCACTTCTGGCTGCACAGTCAGCCATCGTCCATTGCCGGCAGCACTTCTGGCTGCACAGTCAGCCACCTTCCATTGCTGACAGCACTTATGGCTGCACAGTCAGCCATCTAGCATTGCTGGCAGTGCCTCTGGCTGCACAGTCAGCCATCTTCCATTGCCGGCACCACTTCTGGCTGCACAGTCAGCCATCTTCCATTGCCTTGCAGTACTTCTGGCTGCACAGTCAGCCATCTTCCATTGCCGGCAGCACTTCTGACAGCACAGTCAGCCATCTTCCCTTGCAGGCAGTACTTCTGGCTGCACTGCCAGCCATCATTCATTGCCTGGCAGTACTTCTGGCTGCACAGTCAGCCATCGTCCATTGCCGGCAGTACTTCTGGCTGCACAGTCAGCAATCTTCTATTGCCGGCAGTACTTCTGGCTGCACAGTCAGCAATCTTCCATTGCTGGCAGTACTTCTGGTTGCACAGCCAGCAATCTTCCATTGCTTTGCAGTACTTCTGGCTGAACAGTCAGCCATCTTCCATTGATGGCAGTACTTCTGGCTGCACAGAGACGTCTTCCTTTGCCTTGTAATACTTCTGGCTCCACAGCCAGCCATCTTCCATTGCTTTACAGTACTTCTGGCTGCACATTCGGCCATCTTCCACTGCCGGTAGTGCTTCTGGTTGCACAGAGAGACGTCTTCCTTTGCTTTGTAATACTTCTGGCTTGACAGTGAGCCACCATCCATTGCCTGGCAGTACTTCTGGCTGCACAGTCAGCCATATTCCACTGCTGGTAGTACTTCTGGCTCCACAGTCAGGAATCTTCATTGCCAGCAGCACTTCTGGCTCCACAGTCCGCCATCTTCCATTCCCTTGCAATACTTCTGACTGCACAGTCCGCCATCTCCGATTGCCAGCAGCACTTCTGACTGCACAGTCAGCCATCTTCCATTGCCTTGCAGTACTTCTGGCTGCACATTCAGACATCTTCCATTGTCAGCAGTACTTCTGGCTGCACAGTCAGCCATCTTCCACTGCCGGTAGTGCTTCTGGTTGCACAGAGAGACGTCTTCCTTTGCTTTGTAATACTTCTGGCTTGACAGTGAGCCACCATCCATTGCCTGGCAGTACTTCTGGCTGCACAGTCAGCCATCTTCCACTGCTGGTAGTACTTCTGGCTCCACAGTCAGGAATCTTCATTGCCAGCAGCACTTCTGGCTCCACAGTCCGCCATCTTCCATTCCCTTGCAGTACTTCTGACTGCACAGTCCGCCATCTCCGATTGCCAGCAGCACTTCTGACTGCACAGTCAGCCATCTTCCATTGCCTTGCAGTACTTCTGGCTGCACATTCAGACATCTTCCATTGTCAGCAGTACTTCTGGCTGCACAGTCAGCCATCTCCCATTGCTGTAAGCACTTCTGGCTGCACAGTCAGCCACCTTCCATTGCTGGCAGCACTTCTGGCTGCACAGTCAGCCACCTTCCATTGGTCGCAGTACTTCTGGCTCCACAGTCGGCCATCTTCCATTGCCGGCACCACTTCTGGCTGCCCAGTCAGCCATCTTCCATTGCCTTGCACTACTTCTGGCTGCACAATCAGCCATCTTCCATTGTCAGCAGTACTTCTGGCTGCACAGTCAGCCATCTTCCATTTGCTGGCTGTACTTCCGGATTCACATCTTCCATAGCCTTGCAGTACTTCTAGCTGCACAGTCAGACAAATTCCATTACTTGCAGTACTTCTGGCTGCGCAGTCAGCCACCTTCCATAGCCTCGCAGTTCTTCTGGCTGCACAGTCAGCCATCTCCCATTGCTGGCAGTTCTTCTGGCTGCACTGTCAGCCATCTTCCATTGCAGTTTTCATGATTGTACTTCTGGCTGCGCAGTCAGCCATCTTCCATAGCCTCACAGTTCTTCTGGCTGCACAGTCAGCCATCTCCCATTGCTGGCAGTTCTTCTGGCTGCACTGTCAGCCATCTTCCATTGCAGTTTTCATGATTGTACTTCTGGCTGTGCAGTCAGCCATCTTCCATAGCCTCACAGTTCTTCTGGCTGCACAGTCAGCCATCTCCCATTGCTGGCAGTTCTTCTGGCTGCACTATCAGCCATCTTCCATTGCAGTTTTCATGATTGTACTTCTGGCTGCGCAGTCAGCCATCTTCCATAGCCTCACAGTTCTTCTGGCTGCACAGTCAGCCATCTCCCATTGCTGGCAGTTCTTCTGGCTGCACTGTCAGCCATCTTCCATTGCAGTTTTCATGATTGTACTTCTGGCTGCGCAGTCAGCCATCTTCCATAGCCTCACAGTTCTTCTGCCTGCACAGTCAGCCATCTCCCATTGCTGGCAGTACTTCTGGCTGCACTGTGAGCCATCTTCCATTGCAATGTTCATGATTGTACTTATGTTCTGCATTTCTTGCCAGCGCCGTTAAGAGACTGAACGGTTGTAAGTCAACATTTCATGATCAGAAATATCAATACCTCTAAAAGCAATGCATCCATAATATCGATCACTACCACTATATTATCAAGCTAAGTATACATAAGGAATTATAATTTACTATTTTCATTTACTATTCCTAACTCCACATTTACTTAACTTGATGATCCTGTGGTGGTCGTTCTTGTGTATTCTGGATGTTTTTCGGTCGATATTTGGCCCATAATATAATGAGCTCCCACAAACTGAACAGTTTATGTAAGGAGAGAATGAAGAGTCAGATAATGGCTTGTGATTGGAGAAGTAAAGTGTCATTCCACTCAGACTGCATCACCTCCAATACCGGCTTCCAATTTTATTTCCCTTTGTTTTTTTTGCTTTGGAAAAAAGGTAGTATTGTACTTGTATTTCAGGTCTTCATATGCAATTTGAAAAATCTAAACTCTGTTTACATATATAATTAGTCGCCTTTACTGCGCCCGCTTATGGTGTTTTTTCTTAAACATACACATTGCGTGCCTATAGCCGGGAATCGCGCATGACCATGTCACATAATGTTTCATTAATTAGCTTAAGTTCTGATCCCTGGTGTATTCTCTTAAAACATTTTATTTCCTAATACATTGCTGAATTGAGTCCAAATAAAATATTCATCAAGTAGGTCATGTATTATCTCGAAACATGTAATGTAAAACCATTTATCAACAGTTTCCGGGTATAGAAATGCATTTTAATAATCTGGGGGTTGGGTGAGGTTTATTTGTTCAACTCTAAAAAGGCAAAGGAAATGTAAAGTAAATGATGTGCTAAGTACTCCCAAGCTATAGAACATATACCCCTATGCAGATAGTCATGACAACTGCAGTTTTTCATTTACAACAGATTCAATGTTTCTCAAGAGCTGCAATTTAGTAGGCATATTACAGTGTAAGTTTCTTTCCACTGCCCTCCATCTCTTCATCTGCGTTTTTAACAGATACTCAACATAACCTTGAACTCAGGTTTTATCCACTTCATTTCAGCTTCCACACACTTGTAGACAGCAGTCATATTTCCATGCTGAATGCACAGATGTTTAATTTAAGTTCCTTTTCATACTTTGAGTAATGCCTCAAGGACATTCACCCTGATAAGGTAAACTCATCTGTAGAATATTTGAATGTCTTTTGTAAGACCACTGATGCTGACAAACTTTAATTATATGGGTTTTGGATCGGGGGACGAGGTCCAGAGGACAACACATCCTTTCCAAGGTCTGCCGGCATCTGCCCGAATCCAGAGTCTGCTACCGGATGTCCAAGCTCAGCAATAGCACCCTACATCACCCAGGTCATTCGATAAGTTCAGGCTATTGCCTAGATGCTTGGATACAGGGTTTAGCGCTAGTGGTGCCTGATGCAACAATTTTTTGTCCCTCCCCCCAAAGATCTTCTCTTTGGAGTCTCTCACTTCCATCAGGCAAAAGTGCCTCTCATTATTGCCGCTTTCTGTTGTCCTTTTCATTTCTTTTAAAGCACTGGTAAAGTCTGGCTTTACTAATCCACTCAGCTATCCACATCAAATACAGATCTCTTCTATGCAGCAGGCATATTAACCCTCCAAGCCAATATATGGCGAGTCAAAAATGCCACTAGACAAAACTCCGATCTCTCTCTTGCAGGAATATTAATCACGAGAGTTACCATGACTTTTTATAAACAGGTAAAAAGTAGTGTGAGCGGGTGTGGGGAAGCAATACCGACAAGGGGTTGAAATCACAAAGGGCAGCAATGGGAAAGCAACAGAAGGGTGGGAAGAAGTTTACGTGGTAGGCAGAATTTATTTATTTATTTATTTATTTTAGCGATTTCTAAAGCGCCTGGTGACCCAAGGGCATCCCCGCGCTATGTAACTTGAAATCCTAGTGAGGGGGAGAGAGGGGGGAAGGCGACCGAAGGGTGTTATTTAGGAAACAGATGGGTCTTTAGTTTTTTGCGAAAAGCAAGGTAGTTGGATTCTAGTCTGAGGGCGCGAGGGAGTGCGTTCCAGCCCTTAGCCGCTTGAACGGAGAATTGTCGACCTCCTGTGCGGGTTCTTTTGAATCTGGGGGTGCTGACTAAATTCTCATTTTGAGATCGTAGGGATCTGGTTGCTGTGTAAGGTGTGATCATTTTACTAAGGATCGCTGGACCAGATCCGTTGTAAAGCTTGTGTGTAGTACACATTGCTTTAAAGTGCACCCTTTGGCGCACGGGGAGCCAGTGCAGGGCTTTGAGGGCTGGCTTGGCGGACATTCTGGAGGGAGTGTTAGTAATCATGCGTGCTGCCGCGTTCTGTGTCCGCTGGAGTTTCGTGATAGTAGACTCGGGGGCTCCCAAGTAGACCAGGTTGCTGTAGTCCAGGCGGGACAGCACTAGTCCCTGGATAAGGAGCTTCCTGGACATAGGTGGGAGTAAGGGCAGGATTTTACGGGTCGTGCGCAAGAGCCCGAAGCATGTGCCCGAGGTTTTGGTTGCTTGGGTTTTCATCGTGAGCTGTGGCTCAAGCCACACCCCGAGTGTCTTGATTTCGCGTTTTGGGGGGGGAATTTCTCCGAACACATCGGGCCATAGTGTAGGAGGGATAGTTGTCCATTGCTTGCCAAGTAGCATTACTTCTGTCTTTGTCCCATTCAATTTTAGTGATGAGTCATTCATCCAGTTGTGGATACCTATGAGGCAGTTAGTCAAATTTTCAGGATGGTCGATCAACTGGGACAAGGAGACGACTAGTTGGGTGTCGTCAGCGTAACTCACCATTTTTATGTTAAATGGTGTTACCACGTCCTCGAGGGGGGCCATATAGACATTAAAAAGCGTCGGGCTCAGGGAAGAGCCCTGGGGGACGCCGCTGGTGAGTAGGAGGGTGGATGAGTGATGGTTATCGTCCCACACTTGAAAAGTGCGTCCTGTAAGAAAGGATTCGATCCATTTGATTGCTGTCCCGGTAAGTCCTGCATTCGCCAGTCTATGCAGAAGGACACGGTGGTTGACCGTGTCAAAGGCTGCACTTAGATCCAGGAGGATCACTGCCACTGATCCTCCTGAATCCAGTAAGCCCCTTGCCTCTTCAATGACTGCGAGGAGTGCGGTGTCCGTTCCATGGCCCGGGCGAAATCCGGTTTGGGATTGTCGGAGCAGGTTATTAGTTTCAAGGAACTGGGATAGTTGTAAGTTTACCAGTTTCTCAGTGACTTTGCTGATGCCAGGGAGTAGGGATATTGGTCTGTAGTTGGACATGTCCGATGGATCTAGCTGAGGTTTTTTTAAGAGTGCTTTGACCACAGCACTCTTCCAGCTGTCGGGAACAGTTCCGTGGTCGAACGAGCAGTTGATGAGATCCGTGATGGTAGGTACAATTACTGAGGCTACGGTCTTGAGGAACCTGATAGGGGCTGGGTCCAAGGGTGATCCACTTTTCATTTTTGTTAGGGTTCGCTCAACCTCTAGGGGGGTGACAGGTCGGAATGTCTGTAGCGTGGGGCGACAGATGCTTTCAGTCTGTTCGAGGGGAGTACGGCTTTCCGTGAGGCTGGGGGAGCTGGGGGGTGGGAGGGAGGCCAGGATGCGGGTGATTTTATCGTTGAAGAAGTTCGCTAGCTCATTACTTCTGTCAACTTTGGGGGTGTTGGAGGGGGAGGTGGTGGGGACCTTGATCAGCTCTTTGACGATTAAAAAGGATTCTCGGGCTGAATTAGATGCTTCTTGTATTCGTGTATCATAGTATGAAGCTTTAGCTGATTTAATGGCCTCTTTATAGAGTTTGACCGTAGACTGGTAGGCTTCTTTGTTGGCATGTTGCCAATTTTTTCTCCAGCGTCGTTCGGCTTTTTTGCAGTTTTTACGAAGTATTCTTAGATCTGCGGAATACCATGGTGCTGAGCCATGTTTGCCGTTTTTGTCTTCCCTATTTCTGAGTGGGAGTACTAGGTCTAGGGAGGCGGTAATCCAGTCCCTGAATCTTCTGTCTGCCGTAGTTGGATCTCCAGCGTGAGCAGGGATGTTTTTTTCAAGGGTCTTAGCCCATTCATCCGTGGGGAGTCTGGACCAGGTCCTGTCCTTACTGAAGGTGGGGGGTATTCGGTTTTTCCTGAAGGTTCCAGGTAATTGGAAGGGGACAAGGAAGTGGTCTGTCCAAGGGAGGGGAAGGGCCTCCTTCGCTAGCATCAAGGGCGAGCTGGTAAACACAGGGTCTAATAGGTGGCCCTTGGTGTGGGTGGCTCCGGAGTTTAATAGGCGGATGTCAAAAGCCGCTAGGTCTTGAATCAGATCATTGGCTACCGAGTCGGCCGGATCCTCTAGGTGGATGTTCAGGTCCCCAACTATCATATAGTTTGATAGGGAGTGGGCCTGAGTTGTGACTAGGTCTAGAAGAGAGCAGGTGAAGGGGCCTGGGAGGCCAGGGGGGCGGTAAACAAGGAGTCCTGTTAGAGAAATGGTTGGGTTGAGTGTAACGGTAAAATGCAGACTTTCTGCGTCGGTAATCTGTGCGTCGTGGGTTTTGCAGTGGAGGTGTTCTCGATGGATGATAGCTACACCGCCTCCTCTACCTAGAGGGCGGGGTAGGGATTGGATACAGTAGCCCTGTGGTGTTGCTAGTACCATGTCTGATTGCGAATGAGGGCCGAGCCACGTTTCCGTGAGGAAGAGTATATCAATTTCATGATCTTCTATGATGTCGGTAATCTGTGTCGCATGTTTTGGAAGTGAACGACAGTTTAGAGAGGCAAGGTTGAGGATGGCGGGTTTGATAGGTTTAGTGGGGAGCGTGAGCTGGACTGGCTTGCATAAGGAGCAGCAAGTGAAAGGTCCCTTGAGATCATAGGTGTAATCACAGGAGGGTGGGGGGGGTCTGAGGCTCAGTAGTTCTCTACGAGAGTACCTTATGTTAGGGTAATATGAATCGGGCAGGAGTTCTGGCCCTAGGCCCGGTCGTGCGCGGACGGGCGCAGACGGGCTTGGCTTTGGCGCGGCTTCAGCGCGCAAACGGCGCTCCCGCTGCGCTCGTCCGCTGCGCTGGTATGGCCGACCCATATCTAGTCTGTGTGGGTGGGTGTGGCCTCACGGTGGGCGTGGCTACCGCCTTGGGCGTTCCCTGAGTCAGCGCTGATCGCTGTGTCAGGTGTGGTCGGGGAGGGCTGTGAGAGCGCGTTTCGGGTCGGCGCTTCCAAGCAGGTGAGCTCTAAGTTATATTTTTTAAAATAAACACAAGTGAACAGTGCAGTTTTAAAAAATCAGTGGGAACACAGTCCTCCGGCTTCCGCCTCAGAGGATACACAAGTCAAAAGTCCAGTCAGCTTGTGATTCGCGTGTTTTATAGTCTCTGTGGGTGGGCGTGGCCTCGCGGTGGGCGTGGCTACCGCCTTGGGCGTTCCCTGAGTCAGCGCTGATCGCTGTGTCAGGTGTGGTCGGGGAGGGCTGTGAGAGCGCGTTTCGGGTCGGCGCTTCCAAGCAGGTGAGCTCTAAGTTATATTTTTTAAAATAAACACAAGTGAACAGTGCAGTTTTAAAAAATCAGTGGGAACACAGTCCTCCGGCTTCCGCCTCAGAGGATACACAAGTCAGAAGTCCAGTCAGCTTGTGATTCGCGTGTTTTATAGTCTCTGTGGGTGGGCGTGGCCTCGCGGTGGGCGTGGCTACCGCCTTGGGCGTTCCCTGAGTCAGCGCTGATCGCTGTGTCAGGTGTGGTCGGGGAGGGCTGTGAGAGCGCGTTTCGGGTCGGCGCTTCTAAGCAGGTGAGCTCTAAGTTATATTTTTTTAAAATAAACACAAGTGAACAGTGCAGTTTTAAAAAATCAGTGGGAACACAGTCCTCCGGCTTCCGCCTCAGAGGATACACAGAAGAAACACGGGCATGCACAGAAGCAACAGGTGGGGAGTAAGCAACACGGAAGGGAAGTAAATGGAGGTACATGGAGTGGGGGGAACAAATGGAGGATAGAAAGTATAATGTGGAGCTGGAGTGAAGAAGCACATGGGCGAGAAAGCATCGCAGGTGGAACAAGCATGCAAAGGCATCACGGGGTGTAGGGGAAAGCACATGGGAAAAGAAAGAGCAACATGAGTGCAGCAGAAGAGAGAAGTACATAAGCAAGACAGCAGGAAAACACATGCACTCTAGTGGAGTGTTTAAACATAAATAAAAAGTCGGTGCCTGAATTGTGAGCAATGGAAGGACACAAGCAATACACCCATGCATAACATAACATAGCAGTTCACATCAGAGCCTCCTCCTCTCTTCTTCCATTCAACAAGAAGCTGAAGACCTGGCTTTTAATTTTAATTGCTACCTGAAAGCTGGCCACATAAGGAACTCTGCAGCAGGTGCTTTTACATCATATGTTATTGCTAAACACAGCACCCCACCTGAGGTCAGTGCCCCCCCTCCAGGTCAACACCTGGACAATCAGAGATTTGCACATACCTGTAGCCAGTGGACTTGATAGTGAAACTGCAGAATAGATAGATAACTTATTTTGCACTTATCTGCCCTTACTGGTGCTTGTTCTCTTCCACCTGTCATGTCTTTTAGGACAGTCTCATCGACGTATACCCCATTTTACATACATCATCCCATCCACACGACTATCCTGTACCTGACATACATAAACATGTCCCCAGGCACAGCAGATTTATTCTGTATAAGGGTCAAAACTTTTTTTTCATCCTTGCCCAACAGCCAGCTGTGCATGATTACACTTGTTTAGAAAAGCATAGGTGATTGTTTTCAATTCATTTAGAATTGTTTTCAAAACATCCACTGTTGTTTAAAAACATATTGATTCTAGAAAAAACCCTGGAGTGACCACTTTAGTATAAAAGACCCTCACTCCCCCATACAAATTAGAGGAGAATTCCTAACAAGCTGAAACGGGGGTCCTGCATGCCGAATCTTCGACACGCAGTGGTTTAACATCCCTTGCGGGGTATCATCCTCCGAGAAGAGACGGTGTCCTTCATTCCAAACCATCAGGTGAGGGGGCTGATTCATCCCTAAGGGTTTCTTGGCTACAGATACACATAGCAATACGCATATACACCTACACATCCAGGTTAGGCTAGGTACATTTAGGCAAATTACTTAGGGCGTGCATTGTAGGAATATGCAAGAGCTACTGTTTTTATCTGAACTGTTTCTGTTCATCTTATTAGCACTATGGTAGAAATGTATCTACTTTTTACTATATTGGTACTTGCAATTTCTTTCGTAAGCTTTTGTCTCCCGATTGTTGCAGCAAATATGTTTTGACACTAGATTGACGCTTGACAAATAAATACTTATTGCAAACATTCCAATTGTCAGTCAAGAATGCTTTATTCGACAACTTGATGCCATAAAAGTGATCATATCATACAACAATACATTTCCTTGACACATTTTCAATTGTCATTCTATGTGTTTTTCTGAAAATAAGCAAGCACGAGTGACTGAACGAAGAAAACTGTACTGTTTTCCACGATCCCTGAGAAATCAGGGCTGTCATGTTCAGTGGTTGCCAGAAACTTTTTACACTACTCTAGATTACAGGGGGATGGTAGTAGCACTGTAGAGCTAGCTGGTCTAACGGCTTACATATCCTGTGGGTGTGTTTGGAGTCAGGCTTACATATCCTGTGGGGGTGTCTGGAGTCTGTTTGTACACCAATCCCTCCGTTTAGGTCATCCAGAACGCGCAGGTCCTGGGGACTCCTAGGAACTACACGACACACCCAAGTGTGTAGCAGGCCTTAAGTCTTATAAGCCATCCTTGCCTGGGAGCCGACACAGGCGGGGTAAGGTTTAGTCTTACCTTCTAGTGGTCACATGACTGGGTTGGGCCAACCCTAGCTTCAATAACTCTGTCCACCCCTTGCTCAATTCTGCCACAATTTTTCAATGGTGTAGCAAGGATGGTGATGCCTTCTTCCTTGAGATCAACTTGACAGCGATCATTCCCCGACATGGCAAGCCGAGTTTCCCATCCTCACCCGAGGTCTGCTTGCATCTTCTTCAACTCCAGATTTGCTACCAGGGGACAAAGATTAGGCAACACCAGCATACATCATCCAGGCCATTAAGTCACTCCTTTCCTTTAACTTGCTGCACATGCAACCAGTGCAATGAACATATCTATGGATTTCAGGATGACCTGGCTATCTTGTACTGCATTTGTCTCTATTTTTCCACATTTCTGCATCCTACTGCTCAGATGGTTTTGTCTGGATTGAAACTTGTGACCTGCTGACCACTGCAATTCAGTTTAAATGTTCTATTCCCTACACCAACCCACATTCTCATGTGAGCTGAAATTTCAGATTCCACAGGCTCATTTAGACCCTATGCTTTGAGTCCAGACTTGGGTCATGTTCAGCATCCTCTTTGGTCAGGGTAAGTTACACCCAGGTATGCCAGAAATAGGTGCAAAAATATTTTTCAACCGTTTAAGCAGTACTGTGCATAGTGGGACCCAGGTGCAAATGGCACTTGCCCCTGTTTTGTCCACTAGGCGGAGGGGAGAAACAATAGCAGGGTACTCATGGGGTTGTAATGGTGTACCCACCAGAAAAGTGCTTAGAGACCAGAATGTTGCACACTAGAGAACAGTATACACCAGAGGTAATTACTGTGTCAGAATGTTGCAGGCAGGAAAGCGAGGTGATTAGAAGGAAAAATGGGACAGATGGGAATGTGAGGATTACTGGATGGAGAAAGGAGGACTCGGAATTGCAGTGTTTACAAGAGGAGAATGTGGTACAAGGAAATGGTGCACTATGGTTAGACTGGATTATGCCCGCTACTTCTTGGTACTTTTTTAAGGAAACTATGCTACAAAAACTATCTTCCACCTTTTTCAAAGTGTTTCGAGGAGGGTGAACCCCCAACACCACTGGGAAGGGTAAGGCTTGCCTGGCACATCACAAGCTACTGTACAATTCATAAGGAACCCCTGAATTTTCATCCAGTTTTTGTGACATTTTTGCTGTAAACTGTAGTATTTAGCCCTGTTTTCAAAATGTTCTCTGGAGCATGAATGCCTTTAAAACCCCAGAGAGGGAGTCGCGCTCGCCTGCCTCACTCGCTCAATCCTCTTTGAGGTTGGTATCTGAACCCCACCTGTTTCAAAGCTCACCAGCCTCCACTGTACATGGTGTCTGGGTTTCCTTTGTATATGTCGCCAAACCTGTCTAGGTATCCCGCAGGCCCTCCTGCTCCATAAGAACATTATTTTCATGCATTTATAGGATGATTATAACCTTCCACATATTTCAAAGTGCATTAAAGATATGAAGTGTTTGATTTTACATACCAAGCTAATAGATCTATTGCTGTGGTGGCCTCTCAAATAGAGCACAGAATGCAGTGCAACAACCACACATGGAGGAGGCAGCAGGAAGGACGTACATGCTGGTCTGTCGCCGTTCTAATGCCACGCCCTGGCATTAGAAGAGCAGGAAAACTGTCCACATTTCACACCGGGTACTAAGTGACTTAAGTTTCAGCTGAATCTTACATGCAGTGTGCATCTAAAGGTCAGAGATATGGGACAGCAAGAGCTGCTAAAAGAAGCACTTTTTCCATGGCTTAGTGTGAGCCAGTGGTGTGCTGGAAGGCTTGGAGTGTGATTAGGCAAGCTTGCAGATCCTTGTCTCTTCTTCTCATTGGCTGATCCTTCAGCTGGTCAATGACAGGAGGGGGAGGGGCCTGGCAGAGCCACAGACCACGAGACAGCCATTGGTGCCAGCAGTAGCGGCTCGGTCGGAACGGGGGTGGTAGGGCGGGGGATTAAAATACATTTTTTAATGAACTTACCTTGTCCTCTGTGCCGCTGCACGCCTCTCCTCCATCTGCTGGATGGACGCAGTCTTCCGGACTCTCCCAGCCAATCAAAACGCTGCATGAGCAGCGTCGTGATTGGTATGAGCATCCTGTTTGGACGCTCAGGCAGTGCATGGATAGGCTGGGCATGTTCTCCCTGGGGCTGTGCAACACAGCCCACTGGAGAACATGCCAAGTGTGCATGGCGGTTTGACCGGCCTAGAGGGCCGGCTAAACTGTCATGTGCACTTAGAGGAGTGCAAACCACTCCTCCCCTGCTCTGGCGTCACTGAGCCAGCCCTGCCACGACTCCCGCATAGAAAAAGAAAATGATGATAACGTCATGTTATTATTATTTTCTTTTTGCACTGCGGAAATAGCAGTGAGGCGACGCTCCCCCGCCTTAGCGGAGAAGCTGCCACTGGCTGCAAGTGGTGAAACATAAAATGATGGGGCCATCTCCAGAATGTGAGGAGGAACCTGAGTCACCCACATCACACAGATATCCATTGACTTTGGGTTTAATGGGGGCCCACCCTGCGTCCCAGGGGCAGCAGGGGCCTACATTACACCCATGATTCAGCCATGCCAAATACCACGCATTACCTGTTAGATTAACACATTTTAGTGCTGGTGTCTGCATCAACGCACTGAAAATACTGCCTCACACATTATAAGCAAGCTAGGTCTTATGTGGTGTCCGTATGACCGCACTAAAAATGCTGGGTCATACAGCATCAGCAAGCTAGCTCCTATGTGCAATGAGGCACTGTATACGACTAAGTCTCGGGGGTGGTGGGTCAATTCACAGCAGCCTGTGCAGTTTGAGCCGGTGGGGGGTGTAAATGAAAGATGCGTTGCTAAGGAGATCTAAGCCTGGGCCTGGACGTAGTTTACAAACAAAATTGCAACTATAACTTTATTTCAACTGCGCGATCATCCAGTGCTGTTCATATTCCGGTCCCCTTCGGGGAGGCGTGTTCTGGGGGGCCCCCTCCGGGACAGGCATGTCCCTGGCCTGAGAGCTCTGAAATGGATTCGAAGCATGGGGGGCCCTCTGCATGTACGTTGCAGGGGAGCAGCCCCCTTAAGTTTTGTTATGCCACTAGGTGCAGCCTGTGTCCAGAGAACAGAGAGCTGCGAGTAAGTGTTTTCCTGCTGCTGAGTGTACCCGTGACCTGGCCAGGGCCGGACTGGGCACCGAAACCAGCCCTGGCAAACTGCTCGGCCGGGTCCCCTCGGGGTGGAGGGGGTGTGCAGCCGAGCTGTTTGCTTGAGCCGGTTTCACCAATTTTGTTACAGGGGGCCGATATTGCAGGCCCCCGGTAACAAAAACGGCCCCCCCAGAGGGTCAAAACCGGCTGCCACCCGCCCGTTGCCTGCTACGGCCAGTCCGGACCTGGCATCCGACCCAAGGGAGGCCAGTCCAGAGCCCCCGTCGGCAACCGAGACGGGGCCTGAGAGGAAGACAGTCCCTGGCTGCTCCTGAGACTGGAGAAGCAGGCAGACAGCGAGTGGGGCTCAGGCTGTACAGATTGGGATCTAACGCCTTAGCCCTGGTCAGTCAAGCACAGAGGCCGATTAATTTTAAACACCCCACCCACAGCATTTTTTATAGGAAAAACCATACCCCGTAACAACTGCTTTGTGAAAGTAAGGCATAGATAAAAAGTAAGGCTCCCTGTTTTCCATTTTTACGGATTTTTACAGATAAATACAGACAGAAAACTATGTGTTTTCTGTCTGCATTTATTTTTAAAAGTGGATAAATACAGAAAATTGTGTTTCTTTCAAGTGACTCTCCGTGCTGTCTTTCATGAATTATAGGCAAGCAGCTGAGCAGATGGACAGCATGGGAAATTAAAAAACAGGATGACATTTCTTTAAATAACAGCATATGTCAACATACATTTATAGTATAATGCTAGTATTTACCAGTGGATGTAATGTTTTGTAATATTTGGCAGTTTAAATAGCTAAAACACGACAGACATCAAAGTATGATTGCGCGCCTATCAGTTAAATAGATATGGAAATGTACAGTTTTACAACTTCATTTATACGCAAAACACAATAAATATGGATAAATACAGATAAAATGGCCCAAAAATAAATACAGATAAATACAGACGAAAATGGCCAAATCATAAATAAATACCATAAAACCAGGAACCCTAATAAGAAGGCAATATGAGGGCACTTATCTTATGTTGTTGGACCTGAATGAATCAGTTAGCGATGTTGTCATGGGTGAGCTTAGAGAAAAATCAAATTGTGGTTTTGCATTATACAAGTAATGCAATTTTCATATTTACGGCAGCATTATAATTTATACAACCATATGAGTATGACTTTTGATAAATATTTGCATAAGGGCTGATGAGACGATCAATACGAAATTCTTTTTTAACACTCCAATTTCTTTTCAACTTAGCAACCTGCTTCTCGAGTGCATGGTTTTACACTTGAGGAAGTGTCACTTATTTGGCAGTAGAATGTCACTCATGAGTACACTGAAACCATGGAAATGTCACACATACGCAGTGACAAAACTTGTCAGCTATGCTGATTGCTGCCAGCACATCCCTGCTCCTGGTATCAGTCTCCATCCAAGTACCCTGCCTTCGGATCTCCAAGGCCTCCATTACTCCCCCCCCCCCCTTCCAAGGGCGTAACAAAGGTTCGCGCAGCCCCCGCGGTGCGGTGGGGCCCCTAGGGTTTATTATTTTGGAGGAGGCCCCCTCACCCTCCAAGTCATCCTATTGTATGCCTTGCAGAGTGCGTGCAATGGCATGGAATAAGAAATAGTTAAACGCTTGGGAAAGCCACTCTGCTTTACCGAGCAGGCCCCTGCAGGGTAGGGGGGCCCAACCATTCAGGGGGCCCCCATTAATCCCATTCTGTAGGAGGGGCATCATTTTGCGTTACGCCACTGCCCCCTTGTTGTGGTGCTCAGCCTCCTCAGCGCCCAGGAAGCAGAGAGCTTGCAGCAGGTCTTCAGTTTGACCTGCAATTTCCTCTCCTTGTCACTCAAACCTGCAGCACTCCTTGGCCTTCCACCAGTGCAGGGCATGAACTGGTAGAAAACCATAACTGCAGGTAATAACTCAATGCCATCGCCATGCGGTAGGTCGGGAGGAGGGGGGTGGTGGAGCAAGAGCAGTGATTGTGAATGCTCTTTGGGTACCTGTGTGTGTGTGTGTGTGTGACTGAGTGGTAGTGTGAATGAGGGTGTTCATGCGGGTTTACGCACCAACCAACCTACTCACGCCGCACTCACTACCACTGATATATTGTAAGCGCGTTATAGACGAAGAAATTGTCGCAGAAAAAATTAATTTGAGAGGATATTAAGGCTATTTGTTTAGTTGGAGGGCCAGTCTATGTTAACTGAAAACAAAACAAAAATTGCTTGATAGATTAATTTTAAGGTTATAGTGCAAAACGTTAAAAGCACCAAAATAGGGCAATTCAAGTATTTCTTATTATGACATCACACTGGACTGAAAAGATTAAATCACATATGGTATGCATCTGCTGTGGAGTGTGTTTGGTGTAGGTGTGTAGCACACAGAGTCAGCAAACACAGCCAAAGAGTTTGGGATGCGGAACATGTTGTTTGCATGTAGTGCAGCGCCACGTGCGCCAGTTAGTTGAAGAAACACTAACCACTGGTTTGTAGCTGTTGCCCAAGCTTGGTGCATGTGCGTCCCTTTAAATGCAGCGACCACAACCCATAATGTCCTGAATATGTGTGGCAAATGTGCATACAACATACACTGAGTGCCCTGTGGCCATGCACCACATTTACACTTAAAATACACCAAACACATTCTACAGGCTTCAGCTGCAGACCTAAAGTGGCATGTGTACAGCTCATGTACAGTAAACAAGCCTTGCAACAGTGGGATGAATAACATGTTTGGTGCCTCTATGTCAGCCTGCTCCAACAAGTAGATCGTGAGCTACTGGTCGCTCTCCAGCTACCTGTAGATAGCTTTCCTGTGTGCTGCCAAGTCTGCAAAATTAGAAGGTTTTGCTTGATTTAAGTAATTTATGTACACCAAAAATTAAAAACATGTAATCAAGATGAAAATGTGTGTAATTTACGGCCTCATATCTGATTTTTGGAGAAAAATTGCTTAATTTCCAAAATATATTTCAAAATGATGCGGTGCTGTGGAGACCTGTTACTGACATTATTACTTGGTGCCAGGGGCATTGCAGCTGTGGCTGATGTATATTACCCACCTAGAGGCATTTCGAACAGATCAAGTTTTTCTTAACATCACTGCTGACAGCTTTGCCGGATGCACTGAGGTGATCACTGCCAATAATCTTGCACATGGTGGCCACTAGTAAAACGCTGTCTGATGTGATGACTGTTGCAATACTCATAATATTAGTAGTTCGGGATAATTTCCAGTGAACACAAGTAGCTCTTATAATAGAAAAGGTTGGAGTCCCCTGCTCTATGTGGTACCCACTCCAACCATCTCCTGTATGCACAAGAGGCAAGACGCTGTATTTTCCTTCGAGATTTGCCAAGCATTGCCACAGTGTTCAGACAGTGTACTTAAACTCACACAGAAATTATTGCATTGATCCCCCTTCAGACGCCTACACTTTCAAACCAGGCCTTTACAGTTTTGGCTGATTGTCTGTGGAACTCTTTCCCCTAGAGAATTTGGAACACCTAACCACATATTGACTTCTGTAATACCTAGCTCTTCATGCTGTGAACAACTCTTCCATTTGTTCATCTTCCTGGACCGTCTTGTCTTCAGCACCAAAAGACTATGGCCCAAATTTACTAAGACTTTGCAACATTCCAATATGATGCTAAGTGAGGAAACTATCTTTCCAGCTTAAAAGACATTTTGTGGTGAAAAGTAGGGGTGTGCGAAGATATCCACTCCTCCTGCGGACTTTGCAGAGTTTTGCCTACTCAGCATGAAGTTCCTCAAAACTCTATGTGAAGTGACCAATGCTGAGTTTTTTCTCTCATGCGGCTCGCCAACGTTAATTTGCCGACCGCGCGCAAGAAAAATCGTGTGCTATACCTCCTCCTGGCGAGATTTCTCAATGTGGGAAGTCGCAGCAGGTCACGACCACTCGTGTTGAGAAATCTGCCGCTCGCGTTGAGGAAGCTGCCGTTCGAGTAGAATATCTACTCGAGCAGCAGAAAGAAACAGCGCCCTGATTTTACAGTCTGGGACAAACTTCCGGCACTGAAAATCAGTGCGAGCAGAACGACTTACCACACACTTCTGCACTTTGCAGAGTTCTGTGGAGCAGATTTCTTCAAACTCCGCCCAGGCCTTCTGAAAAGGTGCAGATCAGCATGAATACTCATAGGTTTTAATGCAAGGCCCAATCTACCGAAGACCTGATTTAGAGTTTGGTGGACGGGTTACTCCATATCTTGTCCACTGTATTACTGTGCCTTTGGAAATAACGTGTGACAGAGTAACCTGTCTACCGAACTCTGAATCAGGCCCTATGACAGCCGGACCTGGCTTTGCCTCACAAACAAACGCTTCTGAAACAGGCATTAACAAGGCAAAATATTTGAATTTCTCAAAACATAGCAAGTGTGCTGAAGTGCACAGCACATATCCAATTCATGGGATCCTTCTGAGCGTGTCTGCACTTAGTAATTTTCACTGGGAGAGAGTAGGAGAAATACATCAGGATGGACTTTGGGACTGTGAGAAGACCAATTCAGATGCCAGTGTAAAGAACACTATCACATCAGCACATACACACAGCTGCACAAAGAACATGCACATTGGTAGAGTTGTACGGTGAGGCGCAAAATGGGTATATGGCAAATAAACCTTCAGCCATAAGACATGAAGCAATAATAGAGTAGCTGCTAAAGCTCACAGACGAGTGTGTGCAGTTAAACCTTTTTATCATGTAAATCAATGCCTATTATCGGTGACATGTCAGAATATTGAAACCATGAAACTCTATTTGTCGATATCTACCTTAGCCTCTCCTCCATAATAAAAACCAACTACATATTTTACTCCAAACGTCCCTCCAAATGGAAAAGCATTTTTCTCCACCACCTCCCCATCACTAAATCATGTAAAATCCCATATGGTTTTAAATTTTCCACCTCCCCTTCCCCTGCTTTCTCCGGCGAAATAGACATCTCCATTTTCAAATCCAGTAACATCCTCATCTAAGCTTCAGAAAATCACCTCACCATCTTGGAACAACATTTCAGCACCTTATCCGACCTACTATCCATCCCACCTCCTAACACTTCACCCTCCCAACAGATTGACGCCCTCTCACCCTCCCCTTCCTTGTCCCCAACCCCTCACCCTACTGGCCCTTCTACTGCGTATGATGCCTCTCAATCCCAATCCTCCAACTACCCCCCTCGCTAGCAACACTCCCTCATCCGGACACCTCAGCAGCATGCCCAGTCCCCCAAACCCTTTCACTCTCTAATAACATCCCTCCACCCACCACTAGGCACACCCCCTACCTCACTTCCTCCTTCCAGCACCCTCCTCCCGATATTCCTATTATTCAACGGTCCATATCAATTTCACCTTCTCCAAACTGCCTTGCCCCCCCTTATCCAGGACGTTATCTCCCCTCCCTCCCCTCAAGACCCCTTACCATCTCAGTACACCGATTATGATTCTACGCACTCCCTCTCTGACTACACGGACCTCCCTTCGTCCACCAACCTGAGAACGCCTCTTCACCCCTGCCCGACCCCCCAACCCACACACTCCACAAACTGCTCTCCCCGGACAACTTGGATCCTACTCTTCTCCCTACCACCTTCCCTCCCTCCGTCCCTTTCACTTCTTTAACACAGACTCTCTCTAACATCGAAAGTTATCTCCTTACCCTGTCGTCCGAACTCTCTCAACTCAGGAAAGATTTTAACTCCCTCTCCTCTGAAATCCTCCTAAACCGCATAATCTCCCCAAGCCCTGACTCACTAAACACCTCCAACCTTCAACAGTGGAGAACCTTCCCCCACTGCAACTGTTCCCACAGGCCCCCGTGCCTTGAGCCATCTCTCCCCTTCAGACCTCCTCGACCTTTGTAATTCTTACCTCCCTAATTATCCAATTAACCCTCCCAACCTCCACCTCCCTAACTATCCAATTGACCCTCCCACTCCCCACTTTACCATTCCCGTGATCCTGGGGACGAGCAGAATCCCTTCCTCCCCCGTCTCCCCTAGAATCCCAACACAACTTACTGCTATCCAATCATGCCCTCCCCCCATAAACAACCCGAAACCCCTCACATGCATGCTGGTTAACTGCCGCTCAACTGTCCGGCATGCGACTGAAATAGCTGAAACAATCCTCAGTGAAGACATTGATATTGCCTTCCTTACGGAAACTTGGCTCAATGTCCATTCTACATCTATCCTTGACATTCTCTCCCCCCGGATACTCCATACTCAGAAAAGATAGACTAGATAGAACTGGAGGTGGTCTAGCCATTATCTTTAAAAATGAACTTCAACTCTCGCTTGTTAAGTACTCTGACCCTACCACCTTTGAATACCTCCGAGCAGAACTCAAAATCCAGGACGCCCCTCCTATCCGCCTACACAATCCCTTCCCTTCGCAGAGGAACTCTCCGACCTCCTCACCCAATTCTCACTTTCCAACTCTAAAAATCTATTCCTCGGAGACTTCAACCTCCACTGGAATGATATCAAAGACCCTGCCGTTACACTCCTCACAAATCTTCTGGAGATTAGTGACCTTAAACAAATTTGTCACTCTCCAACTCACACCAAGGAGGCTACTCTTGCTGCCATCATCACTAATAATGATTTGGCCTCCCTTTCCAACATCATCCCCATCGACTGGTCCGACCATCACCTCATCCTCTTCACGATCACCACAACGCCCCCCCCCCTCGCCCAAGCATCAAACACAAGAAATTGACCAGAAACCTTCATCTTATCCCCCCGACGAACTAGAAACGAAACTCAAGACCCAATTCCTGCTCACTCCCCTCTCCCAAAATGCTAATGCCCTCACCGAACACTATAATAAATCAATCACAGAGGTCTTAGACCAAGTGGCCCCTCCCAAACTAAAAACCCAAACAAACATACCTTCAAAATCCTGGTTCAACTCTGATCTCAACAACGAAAGACGTCCTCTTAGACAGTCTGAAAGAACCTGGAGGCAACACCTGTCCCCCTCCCATCTAGCCCTCCTCCGATCTGCTAGGTCCAACTACAAAAAACACATCCTCAAAGAAAAGACCTCCTTCTTCCGCACACAACTTGATAAAGCCAAAAATATACCTAGAGAATTATTCAGCATCATCAAAAGCCAAACATCCCCTGCCCCCCAAAAGCTGATGGCCTCAAATGAGAAATGCAAAGAAATTGCTAAATTCTTCTCTGACAAAATCACCAAAATAGATCAATCCTTCCTCTTAAATCCCCTCTCTCCCAACCCACTATTTTCTTATGACAGTTCTCCTGAATCCCCATCCCCAACAAATCCCGCCCCCCCGGTCCCTTCCGATCTCTCATCTGTTACCTTCCCACCTGAATCCAACCCTTTTCTACACCAGCAGCAAAAAACAATGCCCCCTGGCATAATTTTCACCCTGTCACCTAACACGAAGTCTATAACATCACTAAGCTAAAACCATCCTCTCACACCAAAGACCCACTGCCCTCTAACCTTGTCCAAGACCTAAAACATATCATTGCCCCATACTGGACCACCATTATAAACTCCTCCCTGGCCACGGGGTGTGTTTCCTCATCCCTCCAACTGGGTCAAATCACACCCATCCCCAAAAATCCCAATGCAGATCCCAATGACCCAAATAACCTCTGACCTATCTCTAACCTCCCTCTTCTCTCCAAAGCCCTTGAAAAATGCGCCCTGCTCCAACTGAATAATCACATCAACACTTTCGACCTCTTTGACTCTGGCTTCAGAAAATGATGCAGTACAGAATCTGCCATGCTCAATATTGTTGACGACATACATCACTCACTCGACAATAGCGAGTCTTGCCTACTCATTCTCCTCGACCTATCCGGTGCTTTTGACACAGTTAACAACACTGCCTTACTTAACACTCTTAAAGTGTGCTTTGGCCTCAATGGCCAGGTCCTCAATTGGTTCACCTCCTTTCTCCAACACAACACAACAAATCAAAATAGAGAACTGCCTTTCCAACCCCACTCCAATCTCCCTCGGTGTGCCCCAGGGATCCATTCTCTCTCCCGCTCTCTTCAACCTCTTCATGGAACCCCTCACCCTCATTCTCAAACAAGCAGGAATCAATTACCACCTCTATGCCGACGACACTCAACTTTACTATAAGATTAAATCCCACTCTGATGTCCTACACCTCAATGACACCTTGTCCAAGATCCAATCATGGTTCCACCACAATCATCTGAAACCCAACCCTAAAAAAAGCAAAATCATTCTCTTCTCCCCTAAAAACAACCCACTCTTCATTCAGGTCTGGATATCCGACCTTAATGCTCTCAACTGCTCTTTCACCACTTCCAACTCAGTTAAATCTCTAGGCATCACCATTGATAATAGCCTTGCCCTTACCTCCCACATAAAAACCTCAACCAAAGGAGCACTCTTCACTCTCCATCATCTCAAGAAAATTAAACCCTTCATCCCGGCTGATGACTCCAAACGTGTTGTCCAATCGCTGGTCTTGTCGAGAATTGACTATGGTAACACTATCCTCGCTGGAATACCTAAAGTCCACCTTGCACCACTCAAATCTGTGCTCAACCTAGCTGCTAGACTGATCTCTGACTACAAACGTTTCGACCACATCTCCCCTGCCCTTAAAACCCTTAAATGGCTACCCATTGAAGGCAGATCTACCTATAAGATTGCATGTATGAGTGGAGAAGTGTGGCTCAATGATTAGAGCGGCAGACCCTGATGCAGAGGTCTAGCCCGTGACCAGGGTTCAATTCCCTGCCTCGGCGCGTCTTGGGCTCAAAAATTCCACGGACCTGATAATTCTCGCCTCGGTGCCATTCCAATCATTGAGACCCACTCTGCAACTCTGGGCAATAGCTTGCTTAATCTCCACAACGGCCCCCACAACGCTAAGGATGCCTGGCCTCCACCTTGGGGGTGCCCAGGAGTGGACGCCTCACAGGGAAAGCCAGGATGGGTTCCACAGCGGTATTCGTACAAGCGCCTTGAGACCCTTGCGGGTGAGTAGTGCGCTATACAAGTATCAATTTACATTTACATGTATCACACACAAAGCCCTTCACCAAAACACCCCAAGTTACCTCTCTGACAAACTCCACAAAGCAGGCTGCCCCCGACCGATGAGGAGCATCCACGCCATCATTCTTATCTCTCCTCTGTTAAAGAAGAAATGCACACAAGCTCGCTCCTTCTCCGGAAACGCTCCTTCCATCTGGAACTCCCTGCCTAAAGACCTACGCTGTAACCCATTTTACTTCAACTTAAAAAAGAGACCTCAAATTGTACATCCTCAACAAACATTGGGGTCCATAATACCTACCTCTGACACTGTCTCCCATTCTGCACCCCCATCAGGCTCCCCTCTATTGCCCTCCAATTCTCTCCCCTCCCTATTCTCCCTCCTAACTCCCCCCTCACGCTACTCTTTCCCCTCCCCCTAACCTCCCTCCCTGCCGCCATTGTTACTTATGACATCTAGCCTTACGCACAGCCTCCCACTGATCTCCTTTTCCCCTAACTCCTACTCTCTCTGTCCCCTCCTTTATCTTTTCTTTTTCACTTTCACCCAATCCACCTTAGCCTAATTACTCTATACCCACTTGAGCTTAATATAGTTCCTTTGTAAATAGCATTCGTATTTATCTGCTTTTGTTTTGTTATATTGGTTCCATTGCAATGTTTTTGATCAAATGTTTTGAGTACCGTACCTCCTCACACTCCTGTAAAGCGCTCCGATACCCCTGGGTCTAGCCAGCGCTATATAAAACCTTTAAAATAAATAAATAAATAAATAAATAAATAAATAAATATTGTGTTAAAAATGTTATGCAAAAATATCAAAGCTAGAAAACTGACAAACACAAACATAGCCACGTATAATCATAATCAGCACATTAGATGCTGCATGTATTTCTGATAGACATACTGCGGAAACTATACTCCCTGCTAAATAAATGTAATATTACATTAAATTTGTAACTAATGTGATCTGAATCAAATTTGCAGTGTGCAGGTATCTCTTTAAATACCAGTGGTGAAATCAGATTTGGACTGTACTGTACATTTATAGAGGCTTTGGGATATGACTTATCAAATGAGTAAACTCAGGCACATTTATAGAGAAGGAAACAGGAAACATCAAACTTCTGCAAAAGTAGAAGAGTAAAGCCTGAATATTTTAGTAGGTCTGAGTTAGAGATCAGCGCCAATGATAAACATGTTCTTTCCTTTAAAAGACATGTTTGTGCCAATGAACAGGGAGAACATGTTGAAGTTGATAAAGGACGACTTCCTTGTTTTCCTGAAGACTAAGGAATAGCAAATGGAAAATATGATGAAAACCAATACAGATAAACATGAAGAAGAAAATAATAAAGATAAAGAAAAAATATAAAGATAACAATAAAGAACAATATAAAATAAGCATTGGCAAAGACAATAGGTTGCACCTTTATAAGGTAAGCATTGATGTTTTGGCTTAGCCAATCCTTGTTCGTAAACCACTGTTAAGTAAATTAAAACAAAATATTTTTAAACAATACTGGAGGAAAACTAAACACATACTTAAAAGGTATCTTGAAACTGAACATTGAATTCAATATTCTCAAACTTTACAAACGGCATTTTTTATTTTTCAAATACTTTTCATGTAGGAAACTCTGAATAGAACTTCAAAAGCCTGTTGCATGTGATGCAGCATAAAAATGATCAGGGTCAGAATGATTTGCATATGGCCATGTCTGAACTGGGGTGGTGGAGGGCGCTAAAGAATGTTGATGGATTAAACCCAGATCAGTTGACTGGGGGTGAGTGTTTGATTTGCTCAAACGCTCTGTCCATTATCCCCTTTGGTATCGCTTTGTTCGCCCTAAGTTGGCAGGGTATGCCCAGACGTGGGTCCCTTGCTCACTTTGCCACTGGATTCAAGATAGCCTGACTGATGAGGGTTATGAACCCAAAACCGGTCCCCGGTCACTGTTTTGACGGTCTGGTGGCGATAACCCCTTAGCCTTATTGACAAGGCGGCATTAAACCACTTAACGTGGCTTAACGCCGCCTTGCAAATAATGCCCCTATTCATGCAGCACTTAGCGTGAAAGGGGCGTGCAATGGATGTTGCAGTGGGCGTTCCGCCAACACCCATTGCTTTTTGATGCTGCCCCCTATTTTAAAGGCTGGCGTAAATATGGGGCAGCTCCAGAAATAAGACCATGGAAAACCTGGTCTTAAACTGGGGCAATGAGGAGAAATGATTAATTTCTCCTCGTTTTTGCTGTTTATGTGTGTGCTGCATTCTGCAGCACACATAGAAACAGCAAATAGCCACTAGTGATTTTTACTATGCAGGAAGGTGTGCCTTCCTGCACATAAACAATCATTAAATAATGACGAATTGCAGCTTCTATATGTGCTGCACATATAGAAGTTAGAATTCACCATTAATGATTGTTCATGTGTAGGAAGGGACACCTTCCTGCACATGAGCAATCATTCCATGCAATACAGGCACCCTTGCACCATGGTGCAAGGGTGCTTGCATTGGTGCCAGGCAGCTAAATTTAGCACCAGTGCTAGGGAAAGCGTATTATTGTAAATACGGCGCATCCCTGCATTTTCAGAATGTCGGAGCCTGGCATTACCAATTAAGGCATAACACTGTGCTCTGCCATTCTGTTGTAAATATGCCCCCATGTTCCAATATCAGGGTTGGCTCAACACCCTTGATTCTGGGCAAATCATTTATTCTCTCCCTGCCTATAAAATAAAATAAAAATCTTAGTTTCTGTAATCTACTCTGGTGCACACATAAAGTGCTCTTACTCCTTTGGGCCAAGTTCGCTCTATATAAAAAAAAAAACACACCAGAAATCAACCTGCATCATGTTCGTCATTCAAAGGAATGATAAACATGCAGGCAGGAGAGGCCCACGAAACAACCAGTATGCGGCTGTGCTGCCAGGAGCCTGACATTCTTTTCTGCTTACAAAATCCATGTTTTTCCAAAACTTTTATACCCTGTCAAAAGTATTCTATTGTTTTTTTCCTAGGTCAAACTGAGACTTTTCTTTCTTTTCACTGGGTGTAAATCATAATCCATTTATCCTAATTTTTGCAACCATTTATAAACTACAGCAAAACATGGTTTGGGGGCCATGCAGTGAGTACACAAACATTTTATTGCATGTTGTGAATAGCGGCTCAGAGATTGGACAAGGCAAAAAATCACTTTTGAGTGCACAGCATTTTACTAATAAAGTCTACTGCCAATCAGAGCCAGCTTTAGGGCAGTGCGACTGATGCGGCCGCACAGGACACTGACCGCAGGGGGGGGGCGCTTTGTTTAGTAATAACTTATGATTGGAGAGATGAGGGGGACTTTTGCCCAATGGTAGTGAGAAAATCCGAGGAGGCGGTCATATTTTGAGGGGGTGCAAAAAAGGATTTTTGCACTGGGCGTCAACAGCCCTAAAGCCGGCCCTGCTGCCAATTAAGTATGCCAGAACATATTTACTGTCACATTGACCACTGTTGCACTGTTTTTTAGGAGCAGAGTTTAAATAAAAATGAATGTTTAAGATGACTGTCAGATTTCGGTCCTTTCCCTAACCTTCTGTGACAATCCTATCTGTTTCCTCCTACTAACTCCCTAATTTATGGGATACAATGCTAGTTTTTAGGTCTCGCCTGACCCAGCGCATGCGCTGGTCTGGTGAGACTTATTGAGAGGGCTCCAAAAATTGCTACCAGGCCACCCTAGAGCTACAGTGCATGTGCGTGGGCGCGCGCGCCATGCTTTACCGCAATTACTTTCACTTTCGCGGCCGCAGGGCATCTTTGATGTTTGATCGTGATCGCGATCACTTTAACTTTCGCGGCCGCTTGGCATAGCCAATAGGTCTCGCTTTTGGGACCTTATAAGTATTTAGTTATGCAACTGTTGCTTGGCTAAACACTTATAAGGTCCCAAAGGCGAGACCTATTGGCTATGCCAATGCTTGTTCCATTTCCAGCCATGGGGATAAGTACGAGACATCATTTTGTTTGTGCTTCATTGGTAGAGTCTTGGCTTACAATGACATCTGTGTCGGAATAGTTTTGGTGTGATAGGTAATTGCGCATGTGCATGGAGTGAAGGAAAGATGGCTAAGAGGTAGAATTATTTTTGACGTATGTTTACGATCTCTAGGTGAGTAGAGCAGCCTATCTGGAAAGACTTTGGTGTCATTATTGGGTTTGGAAAGATAGACAGAGCGGAGAGTATTACTTTCAGCGAACAGTAAGTGAGTTTTCAATTGGGGAACAGCCAAGACTCAACCGCCTTCAGGAATTCTTGTTCATCATGAATAGTCCTTCCCTTTTTTTTTTAACCACGTGGCATAACCAATGTGGCGAGGTGCTGTACTCTACAAATCACAAGGATAGAGAGTACCTTGAGCACCACGTCAGGGTTAAATTGAGGCATGATGCCCGATGGGAGTAGGTAACCATCAGTGAATCCTACATTATGTGGACTGCCACATGACCGCTGGTTTTGAAAAGACTTTTTCAATTAATTTTCTAATTTCTTTTGAGCCCATTATAAAGCAGAAGCAACACCCATAGGTCCTGAGGAAGGCTGCTACATCTCTTTCTGAGCAATTTACGCTGAAACATGTCGACCTAAAAATATTGCTTGATTCAGAAGCAGGTTATATATTGTTTTCCTGCATGATTCCTGTTTTTAATCCTGACCCAGGGACGCACTAATAAGGTTTTCTAGTATATCCTGTAGCTAGTTTTAATCATCACAGCTCTCATTAGATCAGTTCTTGCTCTGCACCCCTCATCACACTTATCTCATTCAGAAGGTAATTAGTATACCTCTGTTTTTTACAAAACATCCCTGAGCTCCCCCCTCTCAGAGAGGGGGGTTGCAGCCCACATCGTGACTAGGTTTCATGGTGAGAGAAGGTTACCCAATGATGAAGCATGCCACCATTGGTGGGTGAGGGAAACCGTCCTGAAAAAGGAATACTCCATCTCTACTAGGTCACCTCTTTTCTCCTTTCCTCTCCTTTCTTGTCTTACTTGTAAACCCAGGAGTTCTTTGTTGTAGTTAAATGTATGAGTAGGGAATTCAACTACTGCAGGTCTCAAAATCTCCTCTGGTTTTCTTGTTGTGAATTAGTCCTTCTCTTTGTCAGCTGTCTGTACCACAGGAAGTGCCAAAACATTTTAAGGAGGCCTTGAATACCGTTTAACTATCCCTTCTCTCCGCTGCCATTGACGCATCAGTCTACGGGCCTGGCGGCTCCCTCTTTTGAAGCGCTTAGAGACCAGTTGGTGATTTAGCGCTATACAAAAGTAAGTTAACATAGCTTAACATAACATGTTTGCTTGAAGGGCAGGATGGTCAAGAGGTCGGCCAACTTTGAACACAGGGACCTCTTTGTACACCAATGGACGAGGGCTCCATTGGAACTTTTGGCAGACTTCAACACCACCAATCAAAAGAACACTTAAGTTGGCTAATATCCTATAAGAATAGACGCACCATGTCACATTTTCCATGTAATTATAAATACATTTTCCACGCTTAAATTTTGTATGGTTTTAGAATTTCGTGACTGATAATTTACTCCCGTTCAGTTCAGTCTCAAAAAATTAATCAGATATTTATAGCTTCCAATTTATTAATTTAACAATAAATTCCACAGTATTTTGATCCCAGTATCTAGTCAGACTTGCACAGAGTATGTATTTAACAAATAGATTTCAAGTAGCTGATACTCACAATGGTGAGAAGGTGACGCCCCCACTCCTGTTTACAAATACAAAGCCAGAGACCAGGCCTAGTGCACAGAAGGGGGATTGGTAGTGTTTCCTTTCGTAAGGCAGGAAATCCATGCTGAACATGACGGAGAATGCTGTGTCAAAGAGAACAACTGTCAGACGAGCTCTTTTATAAAGAATACTTCTGTGTGACAAGATAACTAAGCACCAGTGGAAGGACATTATTGGAGAGCAACATTTTCTACCAATGGTTAATTAGCTCAACATGCACTTCATATAAGAACAAAATTATTCAGTGGACAGAGACATCCCTCCATGCATCAACAGTTCATAGAAGTTCTTATAAGCAACATTGTATCTTGGGTGAGCAATATTTGCTTCCGTATGCTCCCTGAATATCAAAGCTGGAATATCGAGGTAGACCAATATCGAGGACAAAATATCGAATCCAAAATATCGAAAGGTGAGGAAGGATAGATTTCATTACAAGACAGGAGGCTACATTATGGATTAATCTTTTAATGCAGATCACAAGCAGCCGCACTACATCACAAAGAAAAAACAGTTCTAGAATGCAGTGAGCACAAGCTATAAATGGCATGAGGGGCAAACAGACTGCCTCTTTTAAATGCGGCTCGCAAGCAGATAAGTAACATCTCTTCTTGCTTAGTTTTAGACAAATGTAATGATTGATATGCCTTTGTACTGTACTTTTGATTTCTATCATAATTGTACTGCTCATTTCTATCACAATTGTTTTCTCTTAGCGCTTTTGTCTCATAGCTTGTTTCCTCGCATTTGTGGGTGATCCCGGGTTTTCTTTACCCCCCTCACCCCTTCACAACGACTTCCTATTAAGGTTGTTGTCACCTTACCCGCTCCTCCCTACCCCCTCCCTTAGGAAATACCTTTTCGCGACTTCGCTTTCTCGAAGGGAGGACGAACTCCCTTCCCTCATATCCACCGGCATCGGCCTCCCGCCGCCATCCCGGTTTTGTTTCTTATGGCATATTGTTTCTGGCCCAGGTTTAATCCCCAAGCTTTACTTAAAGGTATTTTACAATTTCTTCCGACGCACTCGCTCCGTCCTCGTGAACGCGTCTTCCCCTCAAAGAAAAGCACCTTAGCAACGGTGTCGTCACGCCACCCCTCCCCTACTTCCTTTCCTCTAATCGCTTCTCCGGTAGCAGCTGAGCTCGAGCGAAGCTTTCAGTTACTTCGCTGTCATCAGCTGCTGCCGGAGATCATTCTGCTTTAGTTTAAAAAATAAAAAAAAAAGGGGATACTACTTTCAGCCTACAGAGGCTAATGCCACTATTATAAGTTTACCCTGACCGCCTAAAAAAAAAAAAAAAGAGAGAGATCAACCACTTTAAGCAAATTAATTATTTATTTCCACATCATTTCAAGGCCAACCATAACACGGCCTTTCCAATATGTCAGAATTTGATTCAGACGAGGCTACTGCCATCTCTCCCATTCATGACAATGACTCATTTAAACTTTTCCTCCAGAAAGAAATGAGATCCTGTATGCTTTCTACTCTTAAAGAAGTGATGTCTTCTAAGAGATCTCTCTCCCTTGTCCACGGTGATCTCCCCGATGAGGTCAGTACTCACCGTAAAAGAAGCAAAAAAATCAAAGAATTGTGATCACCCTTCTGACTGCACTATGGGAGGTCGTAGCACCTCAATTGATTTGGGAGGTCCTAGCGCCTCACTGTTGATGGGAGGCCATTGCGCCTCAAATGATAATGGTGTCCCTCGCGGCACAAATATGATGGGTGTCCCCAGCGGCACAAATATGATGGGTGTCCCTCGCGGCACAAATTCTAATACTACTCAGATTGATGCAGTCTCTGACTCTGAGGAGGAGGAAGAAAGTTTTACAAACCCTTATGATGAATTCGTACTGGACCTAGATGGCCAAGACCTCGAATTCAACAACCCCGTTGATCTCGACGCCCCTTCTTCCTCAAAAAACGTTATCCTCAACCCCCTAGGAGAGGAAATGTTCTCCCCCCTCAATATCTCCCAACCCAATAGCTCAAAATGGTTCCATCAGGAATATGTTTCTAAATTTATTACAAGGTGTTTAAGAAACTCTCTCGAAAGAGCGACTAGAAACACTCTGAAATCTGAGTGTCCAAGACCCTCCATCCAAGATAAGGTTTCGCAAACCCCTAACCTTGACCCTGACCTGATCAAATTCCTATTTAAACTGGGGAAGGGCCCTAGAAAAGGTCTAGAGAGAGCTCTTAAAGGTTGTCAGGACCGCCTACTTGACATCCTCGGCCCACTCACAAGGATTCTAGACCTAGCCGAATAATCACACATTTCCAACACCCCCCTTAATGTCAACCTCATTCGAGGCTGGAGCCAAAGAGCCGTTCTACTCCTCGGCAATGCCAATTCTAGCCTCAACATCGAAAGAAGGAGAACCATCCTCACCAAGATCAACCCGATACTGGGTGATTTTGCCGAAAAAGAACCCTCCAATAACCCTAAGGGCCTCCTCTTCGGAGAGGACATGATTAAATCAATAGGCAATAAAACGTCACAACCTTTACTGCCCTCGATAGGACTCAAGCAAACATGAAACGAGTATTCAACACCAACCTTTTTGGACAGGCTGGAAGAAGAGGCCGCTCTTCTGGCCGTGGCAACCAACGGCCCTTCTCAACTTTCAGAGGTACTGCTAGAGGCTTCTACCTATCCAACCAGAAATTCTATCCGCAACGAGGCAGAGGTCCACGAAACAGAGGCTACAGATCCCGTGGAAATCCAAACATCTCCAACCTTCAAAGAAAGTCCTCCTCTTCTTTCCTCTTCTTCCCAAGTAGGGGGCAGACTATAAAATACTTTTACCACATATGGGAATCTCTAACTCAAGACCCATGGGTTCTCGAAACCGTTCAGGGTTTCAAAATAAACTTTATAGACATTCCTTTTCAATCACAACTCCCAGAACCTCTAACACTTTCCGAAGAACATCAGAAGATTGTCGAAGAGGAAATCTCTTCAATGCTTCAAAAAGGAGCTATCGTACAAGTTCCATGGTCCTTAAAAACCTTTGTCAGCACTCTTTTCCTCGTTCAAAAAAAGGAGAAAGGGTGGAGACCAGTCATAAACCTTCGGGAAGTAAACAAGTACCTAGTTTACAGACACTTCAAAATGGAAGGCATTCACCTCCTCAGGGACCTTCTCTTGAAAGGAGATTGGTTGGTGAAACTAGACTTAAAAGACACTTACTTTACCATCCCTATGGCCCAAGAACACCAACCCTTTCTCCTATTTATCTGGAAGAAGCGCCTTTTCCAATTCCAAGCTCTTCCTTTCGGTCTTTCCTCTGCCCCTTGGTGCTTTACCAAGATCATGAGGACTATTGTCTCTCTTCTGAGAGAGAGGGGTATTCGCCTCATCATTTATCTAGACGACATCCTCATCATGTCTCAGCTCTACTCTCAAATTTTGAAAGACCTCAATACTACCATGGAGCTTATCGAAAGTCTCAGCTTCATTATAAACAGGGAAACATCTATTCTAACTCCCTCCAAGTCACTAGAATTTCTGGGCTTCACTGTAGATTCCTCGAGCTGCCTTCTCCTTCTCCCTACCAAGAAAATTGCCAAAATTCGAAAAGAGATCAGGTATGTTCTAAGGCAAGAATCTCTAACCCTACGAGAATTAGCCAGACTTCTAGGCCTACTTTCCTCCTCTATCCAAGCTATCTTTCCGGGTCCTCTGAATTACCGTGCCCTTCAAAGAATAAAAGGGAAGGCTCTCAGATCTGGTCTCTGGTACGGAGATTTTGTGACCTTAGATCAGGAAGTCAGGTCAGAACTTTAATGGTGGCTGGAGAACTTGGATGCCTAGAATGGAAAAGCAATCTTCGGCTCTGCCCCGGAATTTATTCTGGAATCAGATGCCAGTCTCCACGGTTGGGGTGCTCGCCTCCTCGAGCAAAACACTGGTGGCGCTTGGTCTCTCGCGGAATCTTCCCGTCATATAAATTTCTTAGAACTTACAGCAGGCCTATACGCACTAAGGAGCTTCAAACACTCACTTCAAGGGAGATCTGTTCTTCTGAAGATGGACAACATCTCCGCAGTCTCTTATATCAACCATCAACCGCCTTGGCGGTACCAAATCTGCAGACCTATCCGCTTTAGCCAAGAAACTCTGGATGTTTTGCTTAGAACACAAGATCTCTCTGAAGGCAGAATACCTACCCGGAAAGTCGAACCTATCTGCGGATTGGAACTCAAGATTCCTTTCAGACCTCGCCGATTGGAAACTCAATGTGAATGTTTTCAATGTTCTCTTTCATTTTTGGGGTCCACTGGATGTGGACTTATTTTCCAGCAGATTGACATTCCAACTTCCGAAATATTTCAGCTGGATGCGGTGAACGCTTTCCTCCAATGCTGGTCCAACCTTCAGGGCTACGCCTTCCCTCCCTTTGCTATGATCCAAAGGGTCCTACAGAAGGTCAGAAAATACCAATGCTCCTTGGTTCTGATAACCCCATTTTGCCCGTCTCAGGCATGGTTCCCGACTACTCTGGAACTGTCCTGCGACATCCCCTTCCTCATTCCAGCGAGCAAGGGTCTGGTTTCCAACGCAGACGGAGAAGATCATCACCTAATCATTTCAGGGAATTTGAACCTTCTTGCTTGGAAAATGTCAGGCAATCCAACGAATTGTCTGGCCCTTCGTCATCAGCTCTCACTCTCCTCGGAGAATCATGGGCACCCGGAACGCACTATAGATACAATTACATTTGGAAAAAATGTTTTTGTTGGTGCATGGAGAGAAACGTGGATCCCGTGGAAGCTCCTATCGTCAATATAGTTAATTTTCTTGTCGAACAATTTGACAGGGGGTTATCTTATAGATCTATTAATTGCTACAGATCAGCAATCTCCGCTGGACATTCCCTTGTCAATGATAAGACGGTAGGTAAGAACCTTATTATTTGTAGAGTTATGAAAAGCATTAGACTGAAAAGACCTCCTAGACCTAAATACCAGACCATGTGGGATGTTAAAGCTATCTTAGACCTTTTCTCTTCTTGGCCCGATAATGCTTATCTTAACGGAAAATGCCTCTCGCTTAAACTTGCTACTCTTTTATGTCTAATCTCTTGTCGTAGAGTTTCCGATGTCAAATGCCTAGATATTTCTTATAGATATTATGATATGTTTGGGGTTAAATTTGATATATTTAGAAGGACAAAACCATGTCCGACTCTGATGATAGCCTCCTTGTCTTTAATGAAATCCAGATTCTCTAGTCATGTTAATAGGAGAATTGCAATTTACGTTTCATAACTCCATATCTACGTAGCATGAAGATTATATCTATATCTCTATCTATCCATCTATTGATATATAGATAGATAGATATCGTCAAGATATATATCTTCAAGTTACGTAGAGTTAGGAAACATAAAATTATACTTCCTCTATATGCCCTTACCTTTCGATGCTTTGGTCTTCAATATTTTGTCCACAATATTCTTGTACCATGACATTAATAGCCTAGATATTCAGTACTATAATTGTTTGTGCCTTCTGAGCTTAAAATAGTACACACACTTTGTTTGGTAGTGTATTCATCAGTTGGACAGACGTATTTTCCAATTGAGTCAGTGCTTAATTTGAGACGGTGGTTTCCATGTTCAGCACCCGCACTTAATCACCAACACCAGTGCTTTTCATGAGCACCAGTTAAGGACACATTGATTTACAAGGAGAGTAAATGATTTGCCTAGAATCACAGGATGTTGAGCCGACGCCGGGACTTGAACCTGATTCCCCAGCTCCGAAGTTAGCAGCTCTGGTCATTACGCCACAATCTCTCCCCGCTTTCATGGTTAGTAGCTGGTTCTGTTTTAGGCGGCTCTAACAGGAGAAATGGGCTGGTGCAAGCTCCCTCCTGACGAGAGCCCCAGCACTCATTTTGTTTACAGATTAATCTCTGAATTAAGTGCTTAAACCAGTTTATCATAAGTCATTGTACTTTCACCTGACTTAAACAGATTTATTTCTTCCCAGGACCCATGAGGAAGGAGCCCTTCAGAAATGTACTTAAAATGTTCACATCCAAGTAAATATGTATAGAGTATGCTAAGATCCATCAGAACCTAGAGCCCCTTCGGCATAGAGGGCTCTATGCAAATGTGCCGCTTGCGTATAGAAGACCAGCAAGTACCAGGCTAACATATGTTTGTTTAGGACAGTGCTCCCATAGTGCTCCCAAAGTACTTCCACTTAAGGGTTTCCTCTGGGAATCTGTGTAAACATTACTTTGCAACTTTTTACAACTTTTTTTTATTTTTTATTTGAGGAGTTTTATATAGCGCTGACCTGACGGGTGGGTATCGGAGCACTTTACATCAGTTACAGAGCATGGTAAACACAAAATACAATGATGCGGAAAATCCCGTAATACAAATACTGATAGGTCACAATGCCAAAGAGATCAGGTTCGAGGTCTAGCTGGCGTAGAGTCAGGGCGGAGTGAGGAGTCGATTTCAGCGCTCCAACAGCTCCTATCGGTTCACTAAGGATCGATTGAGGAACAGGATTTTGAGCTGGCTTTTGAATTTAGCAAAGGAGGGAATAGTTCTGATGTGGGGAGGAATAGAGTTCCAGATTTTGGACACGTTTCCGGCAAAGGACCTGGCCGTGGTTTTTTGTTTTCGAGCTTACAATGGTATGTGTAGTAGGTTGTTTGAGCTTCTGTGGTTCCTGTTCTGGCTTTTTTTTGTTTGGCCGCCAGGTATTCGGGGTTGCCGGTGTGTAGGGCTTTGTGTGTGAGGCAGGCTGTTCTGAAGTTAGCCCGCATTTCTACTGGGAGACATTTGAGTTCTCTGAGTGCCGGTGAGATGTGCTCATATTTCTTGAGTCCGGTGACCATTCTGGCAGCCGCGTTGAGAGTAGTTTTAAAGGGAGCAAGATGTTGGAATTCCCGTGAGGACTGCATTTCCGTAATCTAATCTTGACCGCACCAATGATTGAGTGGCTTGTTTGAGATCTTTGGCCGGGATGAAAGGCTTTATTTTGTTCAATAACTTCAGGTTGAGGAAGGCGCTCTTAGCTTAGTTCTTAATGTGTTTGGTCATGTCAAGTTTCGGGTCTAGCGTGATGCCTAGTGATTTAACAGAGTCAGCCAGGGTGAGGTTTCCATTGAGCGCATCGATAGCTTTTAGCCAATCCACCATTTGGGGGTTCTCTACTTTGTTCGAAATGAGGAGTAATTCATTTTTGTCAGGATTCAATTTTAAGTGATTGCTTGACAACCAGAGTTGCACTTCCTTCAGTATGGCGTTGAGTCTTTGAATGTCATTAACAGAGGAGATTTCCAAGTAAATCTGCGTGTCGTCAGCATACAGGTGGAAGGGTATGTTAGCTTTTTTGTGTAGGGTAGCGAGGGGTTCCATGTAGATGTTGAATAGTTGAGGGGAGAGCACTGACCCTTGAGGAACTCCCCTGTTGACTGGGTGAATGTCAGACTCAAAGTTTTTGATTTTGATTCTCTGGGAGCGATTGTGTAAGACAGAGGAGAACCATTTGAGGACTACCTCATCAAGCCCGGCCCTTTCTTGAAGAGCCTTGATGAGAAGATTGTGATCTACCGTGTCGAATGCTGCCGATAGGTCCAGGAGAATAAGGAGACAGCATTGATCTGAGTCCAGTGATTTGTGGATGTCATCGATGATGTTGAGGATCGCGGATTCTGTGCTGCAGCCTTTCCTGAAGCCAGATTGATGGGAGTCAAGGAGGTTGATACTGTCCATGTGTTGAGTTGGTTGTTGTAGTACACATCTTTCTAAGATTTTGGATAGAAGAGGAAGGTTGGAGACAGGTCTGAAGTTGTTCAAATTGGATGTATCTAGGCCAGGTTTTTTCAGCAGTGGGGTGACTTGTCCCACTTTGAGGCAGTCTGGAACGATTCTGCTTTTTAGGGAGCTGTTTATAATCTTGCACCAGAGAGGAGCTAAGGCAAATTTCACTTTTTTGGTCAGTTGCACGGGTAGAAGGTCTAAGACGTGAGCGGAGGGTTTGGAGTTGGAGATCAAATTGACTATCTCGGCTTCAAGAATGGGGTGGAAGAGTAACCAGGATTTTGTGTGGGGTAGGGGCACGCTGCCATGCGTTCCAGCCGGGCTGCTATTGGAAAGGGAGGGGATGTTAAGGACCAGAGAGTGCTCGATCTTGGAGATCTTGTCATTGAAGAAGTTGGCGAAGTCATCGCAAAGTTCTTTGATGCCTGCACTGTGGACGTAGCTGATTTGGATGTTTGTTGTCTGATGATATTAAAGAGCTCCTTGGGTCTATTCTTTGCGTTATCCAGTGTGGAGCGGAAGAACGTGGATAATTTGTTCTTGATGTGACTGTTGTACTTCTTCCGACCTGTTCTGAGTTGATCGCGATGGATACTAGTAGCATTATTCCTCCAGCATCTTTCTGAGGCTCTTAATTGTCCCCTTTCTTCGTTTATGTCTGAGTCAAACCATGATCTGGATGGAATAGCTCTGCTTTTTTTTACTTTCAGGGGTGCTAGTTGATCAAGCAAGACCACCATGTTCGCATTGTAGAGCGAGGTGAGATCTGTTGTAGAGAGATGCTCGTTGCCGCTGGGGAGGTGCGAGCTTAGCCTTTCTTCCATGACGTCAAGTGGAATCTTGCTGAGATTTCTAGACCATTTGGGTGGGTCTTGTGCGGGAGGCAGGAATAGCACTCTTTGTTTGATGTGGAATAGGATCATGTGGTGATCCGACAAGTCCACAGGTAGAATGTAGTCGATCGTAATTGCGTCCCGATGAGCGATGATGACATCCAAGGTTGCTCCTTTGTTGTGAGTTTCCTCTGGACAGGGTTGGGATAGATTATTGTCACATAGAAGATTGTTTAGGGGTTGGATTAGCGTGTTGCTCACTTCGTTCCAGCAAAGGTTCAGATCACCCAGGATTAGGTTGTTGGCGTCTCCAAGTGCGCAATGTGCAATCAGGTCGGAGAAGTGTTCCCCGAATGTGGGAGTGTTACCTGGTGGGAGATCGAGAAGGTGACAGAGTATTGGACTGTTGTCCTTAATTTTGATGTTGACAGTAAGGCATTCAAAGGAGTTGTATTTACACGAGTCCATTTCCATGATGTCGATGTAGTCCTTGTGAATAATAGCTACACCTCCACCTCGTTCATCTTTCCTATCTTTGTTGATGATAGTAAAACCTGGGGGCACAAGCATATCTAAGCATGGTGGTGAGATCTCATTTAGCTAAGTCTCCGTGATGAACGCAATGTCTATGTCTTGAGAGATGATGGCTTCTGCTAATTCTGTGGGATGTTTAGTGGCTGGTCTGCAATTAATGAACATGCAGTTGGTGGAGAGCCCTTTTTTGCTGAGATTGTTTCCAGGTGGGGCCCTAGGTATGGTGGTGAGGAGAGGCGGGGGTCTAGAGTTTTTTGTGGGGGATAGTCTCTTCTGAAGCCCGTGATGACTTGAATTTTGGATTTAGGGGAGGCTGTGTGAGGGGAGTTGTATGTGGAGGCTAGATCTGCTGCTTCTTCTTCAGACATTGCGGCTATGTTTCTAGTAAGTCTATGTGTCTGGGTCTCGTACTCCTTTCTTTGGAGACTCTGTACCTGGGACGCCGGGGCTTTGGTTCTTGTGTGACTCTGTGACAGGATCTCTGTGTCAGTTCTAGTGGGACACTGTAACCGGGTCACGTGGGTGGTTGAGGCCCCTATAGGGTGTTTAGGAATGTTTAGGTTGGTCAGAGTAGGAGCCCTAGGTCGGGATTGCTGGGGTTTTCGGGCTTTGAAAAGTGATTCTGAGTTGCTTCTTTTACAGTGAGTACTGACCGCATCAGGGAGATCACCGTGGACAAGGGAGAGAGATCTCTTAGAAGACATCACTTCTTTAAGAGAAGAAAGCATACAGGATCTCATTTCTTTCTGCAGGAAAAGTTTAAATGAGTCATTGTCATGAATGGGAGAGATGGCAGTAGCCTCGTCTGAATCAAATTCTGACATATTGGAAAGGCCGTGTTATGGTTGGCCTTGAAATGATGTGGAAATAAATAATTAATTTGCTTACAGTGGTTGATCTCTCTTTTTTTTTTAGGTGGTCAGGGTAAACTTATAATAGTGGCATTAGCCTCTGTAGGCTGAAAGTAGTATCCCCCCTTTTTTTTTTATTTTTTAAACTAAAGCAGAATGATCTCCGGCAGCAGCTGATGACAGCGAAGTAACTGAAAGCTTCGCTCGAACTCAGCCGCTGCCGGAGAAGCGATTAGAGGAAATGACGTAGGGGGAGGGGTGGCGTGACGGCACCATTGCTAAGGTGCTTTTCTTTGAGGGGAAGACGCGTTCGGGAGGACGGCGCGAGCGCATCGGAGAAATTGTAAAAAACCTTTAAGTAGAGCTTGGGGATTAAACCTGGGCCAGAAACAATATGCCATAAGAAACAAAACCGGGATGGCGGCGGGAGGCCGATGCCAGTGGATATGAGGGAAGGGAGTTCGTCCTCCCTTCGAGAAAGCGAAGTCGCGAAAAGGTATTTCCTAAGGGAGGGGGTAGGGAAGAGCGGGTAAGGTGACAACAACCTTAATAGGAAGTCGTTGTGAAGGGGAGAGGGGGGTAAAGAAAACCCGGGATCACCCACAAATGCGAGGAAACAAGCTATGAGACAAAAGCGCTAAGAGAAAACAATTGTGATAGAAATGAGCAGTACAATTATGATAGAAATTAACAGTACAGTACAAAGACATATCAATCATTACATTTGTCTAAAACTAAGCAAGAAGAGATGTTACTTATCTGCTTGCGAGCCGCATTTAAAAGAGGCAGTCTGTTTGCCCCTCATGCCATTTATAGCTTGTGCTCACTGCATTCTAGAACTGTTTTTTCTTTGTGATGTAGTGTGGCTGCTTGTGATCTGCATTAAAAGATTAATGCATAATGTAGCCTCCGATCTTGTAATGAAATCTATCCTTCCTCACCTTTCGATATTTTGGATTCGATATTTTGTCCTCGATATTAGTCTACCTCGATATTCCAGCTTTGATATTCAGGGAGCATACGGAAGCAAATATTGCTCACCCAAGATACAATGTTGCTTATATGAACTTCTATGAACTGTTGATGCATGGAGGGTTGTCTCTGTCCACTGAATAATTTGATTCTTATCCGAAGTGCATGTTGAGCTAATTAACCATTGGTAGAAAATGTTGCTCTCCAATAATGTCCTTCCACTGGTGCTTAGTTATCTTGTCACACAGAATTATTCTTTCTGACAGTTGTTCTCTTTGACACAGCACTCTCCTTCATGTTCAGCAGGGATTTCCTGCCTTACGAAAGGAAACACTACCAATCCCCCTTCTGTGCACTAGGCCTCGTCTCTGGCTTTGTATTTGTAAACAGGAGTGGGGGTGTCACTTTCTCACCATTGCGAGTATCAGCTACTTGAAATCTATTTGTTAAATACATACTCTATGTGCTAGTCTGACTGGATACTGGGACCATAACTAAAAATACTGTGGATTTTATTGTTAAATTCATAAATTGGAAAGCTATAAACATCTGATTAATTTTTTGAGACTGAGCTGAATGGGAGTAAATTGGCAGTCACGAAATTCTAAAACCATACGAAATTTATGCATGGAAAATGTATTTATAATTACATGGAAAATGTGACATGGTGCGTCTATTCTTATAGGATATTAGCCAACTGAAGTGTTCTTTTGATTGGTGGTGTTGAAGTCTGCCAAAAGTTCCAATGGAGCCCTCGTCCAATGGTTTACAAAGAGGTCCCTGTGTTCAAAGTTGGCCGACCTCTTGACCATCCTGCCCTTCAAGCAAACATGTTTTGTTATGTTATGTTATGTTAGCTTACTTTTGTATAGCGCTAAATCACCAACCGGTCTCTAAGCGCTTCAAAAGAGGGAGCCGCCAGGCCCGTAGACTGACGCGTCAATGGCAGCGGAGGGAAGGGATAGTTAAACGGTATTCAAGGCCTCCTTAAAATGTTTTGGCACTTCCTGTGGTACAGACAGCTGACAAAGAGAAGGACTAATTCACAATAACAAAACCAGAGGATATTTTGAGACCTGCAGTAGTTGAATTCCCTACTCATACATTTAACCACAACAAAGAACTCCTGGGTTTACAAGTAAGACAAGAAAGGAGAGGAAAGGAGAAAAGAGGTGACCTAGTAGAGATGGAGTATTCCTTCTTCAGGACGGTATCCCTCACCCACCAATGGTGGCATGCTTCATCATTGGGTAACCTTCTCTCACCATGAAACCTAGTCACGATGTGGGCTGCAACTCCCCTCTCTGAGAGGGGGGAGCTCAGGGATGTTTTGTAAAAAAAATAGAGGTATACTAATTACCTTCTGAATGAGATAAGTGTGATGAGGGGTGCAGAGCAAGAACTGATCTAGTGAGAGCTGTGATGATTAAAACTAGCTACAGGGTATGCCAGAAAACTTTATTAGTGCGTCCCTGGGCCAGGATTAAAAACAGGAATCATGCTGGAAAACAATATATAACCTGCTTCTGAATCAAGCAATATTTTTAGGTCGACATGTTTCAGGGTAAATTGCTCAGAAAGAGATGTAGCAGCCTTCCTCAGGACCTATGGGTGTTGCTTCTGCTTTATAACGTGCTCAAAAGAAATTAGAAAATTAATTGAAAAGGTCTTTTCAAAACCAGCGGTCATGTGGCAGTCCACATAATGTAGGATTCACTGATGGTTACCCACTCCCGTCGGGCATCATGCCTCAATTTAACCCTGACGTGGTGCTCAAGGTACTCTCTATCCTTGTGATTTGTAGAGTACAGCACCTCGTCACATTGGTTATGCCACGTGGTTAAAAAACAGGGAAGGACTATTCATGATGAACAAGAATTCCTCAAGGCGGTAGAGTCTTGGCTGTTCCCCAACAGAAAACTCACGTACTGTTCACTGAAAGGAATACTCTCCTTTCTGTCTATCTTTCCAAACCCAATCATGACACCTAAAATTTAGACCAATAAGCCCAAACTTCTCAGAGGCGGCATCACTGAATCTATGGTATACCATGCTTTATTCCAGAAACAAGCCTGTCACAACATGTTTGGAGCACCAGTCCAAGTCTCAGTCATGACACCAAAGTCTTTCCAGATAGGCTGCTCTACTCACCTAGAGATCGTAAACATACGTCAAAAATAATTCTACCTCTTAGTCATCTTTCCTTCACTCCATGCACACGCGCAATTACCTATCACACCAAAACTCTTTCGACACAGATGTCATTGTAAGCCAAGACTCTACCAATGAAGCACAAACAAAATGATGTCTCGTACTTATCCCCAGGGCTGGAAATGGAAAAACTAGCATTGTATCCCATGAATTAGGGAGTCAGTAGGAGGAAACAGATAGGATTGTCACAGAAGGTTAGGGAGAGGACCGAAATCTGACAGTCATCTTAAACATTCATTTTTATTTAAACTCTGCCCCTAAACAACGGTGCAACAGTGGTCAATGTGACAGTAAATATGTTCTGGCATACTTAATTGGCAGCAGGGCCGGCTTTAGGGCTGTTGACGCCCAGTGCAAAAATCATTTTTTGCACCCCCTCAAAATATGACCGCCTCCTCGGATTTTCTCACTACCATTGGGCAAAAGTCCCCCTCATCTCTCCAATCATAAGTTATTGCTAAACAAAGCGCCCCCCCTGCGGTCAGCGTCCCGTGCGGCCGCACCAGTCGCACTGCCCTAAAGCTGGTTGGCAGCAGACTTTATTAGTAAAATGCTGTGCACTCAAAAGTGATTTTTGGCCTCGTCAAATCTCTGAGCCGCTATTCACAACATGCAATAAAATGTGTGTGTACTCACTGAATGGCCCCCAAACCATGTTTTGCTGTAGTTTATAAATGGTTGCAAAAATTAGGATAAATAGATTATCATTTACACCCAGTGAAAAGAAAGAAAAGTCTCAGTTTGACCCAGGAAAAAAACAATAGAATACTTTTGACAGGGTATAAAAGTTTTGGAAAAACATGGATTTTGTAAGCAGAAAAGAATGTCAGGCTCCAGGCAGCACAGCCGCATACTGGTTGTTTTGTGGGCCTCTCCTGCCTGCATGTTTATCATTCCTTTGAATGACGAACATGATGCAGGGCGATTTCTGGTGTTTTTTTTATATAGAGCGAACTTGGCCCAAAGGAGTAAGAGCACTTTATGTGTGCACCAGAGTAGATTACAGAAACTAAGATTTTTATTTTATTTTATAGGCAGGGAGAGAATAAATGATTTGCCCAGAATCAAGGGTGTTGAGCCAGCCCTGATATTGGAACCTGGGGGCATATTTACAACAGAATGGCAGAGCACAGTGTTACGCCTTAATTGGTAATGCCGGGCTCCGACATTCAGAAAATGCAGGGATGCGCCGTATTTACAATAATACGCTTTCCCTAGCACTGGTGCTAAATTTAGCAGCTGAGCACCAATGCAAGCACCCTTGCACCGTGGTGCAAGGGTGCCTGTATTGCAGGGAATGATTGCTCATGTGCAGGAAGGTGTCCCTTCCTGCACATGAACAATCATTAATGGTGAATTCTAACTTCTATATGTGCTGCCGAATGCAGCACATATAGAAGTTGCAATTCGTCATTATTTAATGATTGTTTATGTGCAGGAAGGGACACCTTCCTGCATAGTAAAAATCACTAGTGGCTATTTGCTGTTTCTATGTGTGCTGCAGAATGCAGCACACACAGAAACAGCAAAAACGAGGAGAAATTAATCATTTCTCCTCATTGCCCCAGTTTAAGACCAGGTTTTCCATGGTCTTATTTCTGGATCTGCCCCATATTTACGCCAGCCTTTAAAATAGGGGGCAGCATCAAAAAGCAATGGGTGTTGGCGGAACGCCCACTGCAACACCCATTGCCCACCCCTTTCACGCTAAGTGCTGCATGAATAGGGGCATTATTTGCAAGGCGGCGTTAAGCCACGTTAAGTGGCTTAACGCCGCCTTGTAATTAAGGCTAAGGGGTTATCGCCACCAGACCGTCAAAACAGTGACGATCTGGTGGCGATAACCCCTTGTAAATATGCCCCTCGGTTTCCAATCCACAGACGGGAACTTAGGGCGTTATGCCACATCTCCACATCTTTGTAGGAGGGGTGAAAGATTCAAGTACAAACACAAAAGGATTGCTATATCCAGCCCTGCCAACTGCCACGCATCTCGTGTTAGACTAACATTGTCGAGGCACAGCCTCCGCGTCACAGCAAGGATGCAGCTTGGCACGCAAATCAGCTGCACCAAAATGCTAGGCATGTTATTTTTCTCCATGGCACAGAGATCACTTTAACTGTTGTTCTTCAGCTGGTGACGGCACTGGGCCGATAGGCTTGCTGAAGCCAATCCAGGGTCTCATTAGTCACAATATAGCTCCTCAGCTCAGTCCACATTGACCGAACATCCTGGAACTGGCATCAGCACAGACATGATGCCACTGTGCACCACGCCCTCCCACCACAGACAGGTCTTGAAGATACATGCCCTGTGCATGTGCATTCCAAGGACCGGCCTTGTTTGCCATGGATACCGCTGCTGCAAAGAACTTGGGGGCATATTTATTAACAAGTCACGCAGCGCAGAAAGTCACCTTGCTGCGTTGCGTGACAGGGAAAGAGCAGAAATGCACCATATTTAACATTATACAATGCATTCCTGTCTTTTTTCCTATCGCTGGTGCACAATGGGCTGCCTAGCGCCAATGCAGGCACTCTTGCACCAAGGTGCAAGGGTGCCTGCATTTCAGGCAGGATTGTTTTTGTGCAGAAAAGGACACCTTCCTGCACAAAACAATCCCCTGAGGGCAGCATTTTCCTCTTTCTATGTGGGCACAAGAGGGAATACTACAATCAGGTCGCCCTCCACTCAAAAGTAAACAAAATACTGAATAGACCGGACTGCTTAGGACATACCACAACTTTCTTGAGTCTTGGAGGCTGGCTACTAATATCTCTGCCCAAACGCTGGCTTTTAACACATGCCAGTCACGTCCAAACCTAAATGTCCAAAAGGTTTTTATGTATTTATTTATCAGTCCACCCCATTTGTACCCCCACTTAACAGTATGTACAAAGAAAAAAGTGTGTGAAAGATCAGAAAGTACCTCACGTAAGCATCTCCAAAGGAGCTGCTGGTAGGTTCTCACCATCACTGGTGACTTTCTTGACCGTGAAAAAAATGATAAATCCAGTGTCTAATATAAAGTAAGCTAAGAGGTGAAGAAAAAGATATGTAAAGAATTGCACAGAAAGTGCTTGTATCAAACAAGACCCCGTGGTGCGAGAAAGAATAACCCATTTCTCCAAACTAAAAATGAGTTGTGACTCACATGCACATGATCCTATTTTTATTCAATGCTGTGAGCCCACTCAAGATTTAAAGACGAACAGCATGTTTCAGACCACTTTAGGATGGGCCAACATGTTTCATTGCCAATATTCCATTGCGGCAATTTCATCAGGGATCGGGGCCAATCTTCACCTCACTGGACTTCCAATTTAAGCCAAGGGTGACAGGTGGTAGCCCTCGGAATTCACACCGGCTTCCCACCTTCTAGGGAGTGTCCTTCAATAGTAAGTTACACTTACCCTGCAGACACAAGCAGTTGCCGCCCCTATACCGCGTTTCGGCGTCTGTCTGGTTTTGTTTAGTTCCTTCTCAGGTCTACCGCTTATGGTAAATCTAGGAATGCGTCAAAATCCATGGCTTTTGCGTGGGAAAACCCATGCACCATCCATGGAACGCCTCCCTGGGGCAGAGTACCGCAACGCAGTGATTTGCGCTGCATTGAGTTACTCTGTATTTATCAAGCCACTCAGGGCTATGCAAGGGGGTCTTGCATAGCTTCATAATTTGCATCTTATGGGCTGTGTCACTTTTGCACCCCGTTGCGTGGTGCAGAAGCGATGCAACCCTTTGATAAATACGGCCCTTGGTGTCAGTCACTGATGGGCTGACGTGGGCAGGGCCTGAAGGAGAGGCTGCACCAAAGAGCGCCTAAACGCACTGTTTATCAAGCTGGCGCTTTGGTTCGCTACTGACACAAGACGCGCAGGCACCTGGCAAAAGCGGTGCTGGTATCGACCCGCAAAGACCGCTTGTGCTCTCGAGCTGGGCTCTCACCATTGGTAAGAACAGTTGCTACAAACTGTCTTGACTGGTGATACAATCTTAATGTAAAACTAACTTTCCAGACAGACTATGATGAATTGATGTTTGTGAGTCCAATGTTTGCTCCAAAGACAATTTAAATACATTGAGAAATATTCACTTGTGAAATACCTACGTCTGAGGATGGGGGAATGACATTCTGTCAGAACCCTTATGTATAATACTGCAGAAGTTGAGTCATATAGCCACCAATACGAATCTCATTTCAGTAATCTGCGCAAGGGATAACTTATGTTTTTTTCTCAGTTTCATATAGCGCGAACTCGACCCGAAGGTGTCGGGGCGCTTTACACGAGCACCAGTTGCATCACAGACCGAGTCCCACACATTCATTTTTAGTCACGGGAGATAAAGTGATTTGCCGAAGATCATAGGCGATTTGAGCCTCCCGCCAGACTCGAACCCCCAGCGTCAGTCAGCCACTCTAGCCGTTATGCCACATTACTTAACGGCATAGCGTCACTGTACGTGTCAATTCCAACCTCACTGAAAACACAGAAATGTCACACATAAGCAGTCTGAACCCTTGGCAGCTGTATATCATGTCTATTAGATGTGTAAAATTGGAAATGTTCTAGTTAAGCAAGACGTCAAAGAGTCGTTGTTCGCTTCAAACTTAAACGTAAATTTACGGGCTGTGAAACAAAGGAGTCGTTCTTTGTCTCCCTCTACTGGCAAACAGCTGCACTGCACTTGTTGTTTCAATATTAAAGTGAAACCCGTTAGAAGTCAAAACAATTAAGACTTAACTTAAACTTAATATTCCAAGCGATTGTTTGCAAATATTATGCATTTTAGAAAAATGCCTCAAAACATACTTCTTGTCGGCAATATATTTGAATCACCGCGAAAAGCCTTTTCTTTATAGAGTGGGATGAAGCAGTTTTAAAGAACGTACCTTACAAAATGTGTTGTTTCTTCAGACCGTGGGATGAAGAGCTGAGTCACCGAATAGCCCTGGTTCATAACCTTATTCTTCTTGAAAATCGGTTCCCCTCTTCGCCTGAACTTGGCAGTTTCTGACTGGAAGAATGCGCAGCGAGGGGCGAAAAAAACCCACATCAGAACAGGAAGTTGGTTGGAGACAATTTGAGCTACATTTTAGGAAGCATATGGTTACACCATGTGACTTTACGTAGCAGACACCAAATGCAGTGAGACGACCTTTCTGTGAAAAAGAAAGTATTGTCCTGCTCAAAAACCCCGGCGTTGATGAAACTGAAAGGTCTTATGTGATGCCTTTTAAAGGAAAAGGAACGATTAAAGAAGTATTTCGGAGCGTTCCATTTTTCTTAAAAAAGAGCAAGAGAAACAGGCTTTCATTTGCTTCACAATATGAGGGTTGGAATCTGGTCGAAAAGGAATGTTGTGTTCCCTGGTGGCATTTTTAAAATAACTCAGAAAAGAGAAAGTAGTCATTAGGTTTTCAATAGTGTGTACAAACTAAGCACAGAGTTAGAGGTAGTTCCTTTTTACTAACTTTTAAAAACAGAATCTGGACACAGAAGTAAGCACTTGATTTACACAGAAAATGTCCAGATTTACGAATGATTGACGGCTGTAATTTACTCTTGTTACACTTTATTTATAACAGTTCTATATCTGGGGTAAGTCAGTGAATGGAGAATGTGTACCTTATGTTTGTGTAACTTATGGCTCTTAAGTTTTTTTTAATGAAGTATCACTTATGGGAGTGTCCACACATGAGTGTGTCTGAGGAGGGGGAGAAGAAATCCTATACGAATGAGATTAGTCAGATGTAATTGTTTTGGGTTTCACAAAACTTTATAAAGTACATTTTCCACATTAGTCTTCCGGATTAATTACAACTGGAAGATCTGGACAAACTGCTACAAAAAGAGTGGGAAGATGTCCCCACTGCCCTAATGTTCACAGGAGGTGTGAGGGGAAAAAAGGACGTCATTGTTTTTTTTTGTAAAGAAAGAAGAAATGATTTTCAAAGTAAATTCCAATTCCTAAACTTGAGTACTGGGTTCACATTAACTAAATATGCAAATTTGGACTAGGAAAAAGTTAATTTGTGTCTTTGTGAATTCCTTGCACTTTGAACTGTTTCTTAAGATTGTCATAAGTTACGTCTTTTTGTGAAGTGAAGTTTAGTAAATACCTCCAACAGATGAAACATAATAATAGACTTAAGGGTATGTTACAAGAGTCGAGTTTTGCATTTCTTTTTAAAAAATTCGGGGCCTAACTGTTTGGGCTACACGTTAAGAAATAAGCATGCTGTAGTTGAACAAATAACATGTTTGCTGTTATTTACTGTAAGAAATTGGATTAACCCCTTCGGTGCTCATGACGGAATGGTTCCGTCATGACCCACGGTTGAGCTGTGCTCATGACGGAACCATTCCGTCATGAGCACACCCGCGCAAGATTCCGTCAGCACAGCGGCGGAATCTGCGCAGCATCGAAGGGGTTAATAGTTGCAAAGGCTGTGCATTCTTCAAGTAATAGGTCTGTAACCTCCCTTTACTCTGAACCAAATACCCCATTATAGCACTGGAAACTCTCAGGGTAGTGAAGCCGACCAATCCAAGGCCTACACAGGGGAGGTAGTATAGGCTTGTTACCCAGCTTGCTGGTACACAACAAACAACACTCAATAAATCATTGTACAGTCAGTACTTTTTCCTATGAAAAAGGTAAAGTCAATTATTACACACATTTCTACTTAATAAAACACATGAATTAATTTACAAATATCTACAGTCAGAGGGAAATTTCTATGGCGACACCCCCATAACTAAGTCTGGGTGTAGCAGGCGTACTGCTTCTACACGTATTTCCACGGAGTTTGAAAAAAACTCAGTGGAAATGCGCTACGGTCCCTTCCCCCCTCCCAAATTAATTAAACAGTTAAAAAAAGAAGGCACTTACCTGCGTGGCTGCCTCCTCCTCTGCCTGGTCGCTCTCCTTCCTGCTCCTCGCCGTCCTTCTCCAATGAAAAAACACTACGTTGTGCGTCTTACCCTACACTACCAGAAACCTAAGTGAAGTGACACTCACTCTTGTTCCTGTCCCGAGGATAGATTTGTCAGTGAGAATGGGGTCTCTAGGGCCAATAATGTGGCTCTTGGGAGGTGGCCCAAGCTACACCACTTCCCCAATTAAAGGTCATAAATTGATATTGTGCTGCCCCCGGGGGCTTGGCCTTCTCACAGGGAATTGTAAGAGTCACAATGGAGCACCAACTGCTTTGTTTCCCACTTGGTCCCTGCAGGATTCCAGGTTTGAAAGGCCTGTTTCTCTGGCCCGTTGGGCCAATTTTCATTAAAAAAAGGTGTTGTTTTGCTCTTGTTGGGCAGCTATATCCACCAGAAGATTTTCTTCAGGCTTCTTGGCCTCCCAACTTCACTCTGCTTCTTGGAGCCTGATTTTCCCGCTCCTGCTGCTGGACCTGTCCTGTGTTTGGGCACCTGGCATCTGCCTTTTCCCAGCAGTTTCCTTCTCTGCCCCTCTATAGCCTGCCATCAGAGTACCCTCCATGCTGCACTCCCCAGGAATCATGGGTTCGGCCATCTTGCAGCCCAGCTGTGCATCAGCGTCAGATGGCTTTTCTCCTGATTGGGGTCCCCCAGCTACAGGACCGGTCCAAAGAAGATCCAGGGGAACCCTCCAGGGTTCCCCCCAAGCAGGTCAATTCCTCTACTGTCCCTCAGAGGGTAAAAGGGACCAGTGCCACTGGCCTTGGAGAAACACTCCTAGTTCCTGGGGGTCAAGTAGAGTTCTTACCTCCATTTTCACAGTGGAGTAAGGTGATTTCTTCTTCCAGCTGGGCATTCTTTTACCATTTTTGCTCCCAGGGCCAGTGAGTTCTCATAAATCTCTCCCTTGTACTGGGTCTTTTAGTGAGGGTGGAATGTTCCTGAAGCTGGACACCTCTGACCAATCCGAGGGCGCCACATCATCACTCCACCCCTTCCCCAAACACTCCTGCACAGCATTCGTGGATATTTAAACAGGATGGTAGGAAGTGGTCTGAAGAAAGATCTTCCCTGAGAATCTCAGTCCGGCCCCCAACAGACACAGCTGCCTGGTCCCTTCCCACCACAATTTTAAAGCGGAGCCTCTCCTGTGGTTGGCTTCAGAGGTCTGGCTGTCCTCCTTTGTTTCTGTCAGATTGAGCCTTTTTAGGAGCTAATTAGAACTTACAGATTTCCTTCCCACTCATTCTTATTCCTGGAACAGGTCTTATCACTATCCCATGGTTCCTTAAATCTCAGCCTATTCTTCTTTGTGACATTTGCCTGATCTTCCATCCCTACTGCAAAGTGTAGGTTAGTGGTCTACTAAATCACACATTTTCCAACTTTCTTGTACCATATTGCCTCTTTGTCTCGGTGGAAAATACCTTTTAGTTGAAACCCTCATCAGTTCCACCCTGGAGTACGGGATGCCTAATATGGAGATAATTGTGTTGACGCCATGCATCCTTTGCAGCACATGCAGAACATTACCATCTGCTTAAGGACACGGCTACAAAAGCATGCCACATCTCTTTGCATCATTGGTACTCTACTGGTGGTCCAGGGAAACCAGTTACAATTATCCTGGTCTTGAGACAACAACTCAAGTCTCAAATGCATAACCTGTAGCTGTCTTTGAGAGGCTGGATCCAGGTGGTTCACTGTGCCAAGATGTGGTTCGCTCCCTAATGTGTACTCTCTAAGGGGCATATTACCAACAGCCAGTGATAATTATCGCTGGCCATGCTTAGCGTTAATAATATTATCGCAGGCTATCTCTGGAATTTATTGCCCTGGTAGCGCGTTATTAACAACGCATTTCTCCAGGGCGATAAAAATGCCAGAGATAGCGAGGTAATCGCCCTTTTGCAGCGATGTTCCCTGCAAAATGGCGATAACCTTGCTGATACGACCCACAGGGTCGTATCAGCATAATCCACCCCCTATGTTAGGGATGGCTAAGTCAGGATTTTAGCAGACGTTAGATTTTGGCGAAAACTATCGTTTTCGCCAAAATCTAACGTCTGCTAAAATCATGTGGACTGCCTTGTAAGTATCGCGATGTAAACATCAGCGATATTTGCAAGGTAGTCCATCCGGGGTACGCCCAGTAACGCCCACTTTGCATCTCATTGGAGATGCAAAGGGAGGCGTTGGGAAAAAAGGGTGCTAACATGCGATTATGCATGTTAGCACCCGCGTGTAAATAGGGCGCTGGTTTTATCTCTGCTTTTTTGGCTTTGTAAGGCAAAAAAGCAGCGATAAAGCCCTTGTAAATATGCCACTAAGTGATTATACTCACTTCTAAGTAAGTGACTAAGGCCCTCATTTAGAAGATGGCGTTAATGGAGTAACCGCCAGAAATTGGCATATGGTGTCATTTACAAGCAGGGACCTGTTGTTACCAACAGAAGAGCCACCACTGGCCTTCCTCTTGGAAATACTTTGTGCACCGCTTACTGCCAAGACTTCGGAAGGCCCACCCAACTCCATGCCAGTGTTTTTTTCTCTCTGGGACAACCACGTTTAGCATAGTGGTACCAAACAAGAAAACATTAGCAATGGCCCCAATGCACTGGAAGAAAATAGAGTTTTTTTCATTTTTTTCAGAGCAAACCCTCCACTGTGGGGATCTGTCTTTGGAAAATGAAAAAGAGAAATACCGGCATCCTTGTCAAGATGTTCTTCCATGGTGGACCGGTCAACATTGCCACTTTTTGCTAAAACAGCTCCTACCCATATTGGCAAAGCAGTTTTGGTGAAAAAACACCCAGGCTAAATGGGCCTTAGAGTCACGTGAGTAAATGGGTCTTATTTTGAGGCTGTGGTACTGGATTGGAAACAAGAAGCTCCCACCTTCCGCATGCTGCCTCTACTATTGTGAAACCACACGTGTTGGTCTTCATTGTCAACTAAATCAATATTCTTTCTGAAGTTTTTTTTCATGCCCCTTTGTGTGTAACATCCTTTTTAATCGCAGCCCAGTTGCTATTTCATCTAAAAAAAAAAAGTGTAAAACACTCATGGAACACTGGCACATGAGTGAGACCAATTTGCATATTGCACAAAATGTCAGAAAGTATTTCTGTGCTACACCTTGATGATGAAAATGTATCAAGAAATTTGACAACATGGAAACTGTAACCTGGGAGTTTCAAGCAGCTGGAGGGAGGTTATTGTTTTTGATCATCATTGATTGATGGACAGAAGGCACCACCCGTGTTCATGTGATGATGTTCCTTAGCATTGGGGTCCCCACAGACAGAGTGTCTTCCAGAAGTGGTCACTTAGAGAACCTTGTGGAGCACTTACAAAACATGCGTGGGAACCTGTGAGGAGCCACAGGACAAACAGAGGTTACACAGGACCCACACTGTATTAACTGGGTCTGTTTATTCTGCTGTCCTGGCTCCTTGCAAGGATTGCACCAAAATGTGAACACCAATTGTATCCCTTGGTCCTTGGCCCTCAGGTTTGCAAGATGCTTAAAGAAAATGCAGATTCTCCACAGTTTTAATGGGTAGAAAATCATAATTTTATTAAAGGCACGGAGGCTAATATTATGCATCATAATCCTTTATTGCAACTCACAGCAGCAACAAGAAACAGCTAGAATAGAACATCCCAATAAATCTAGAACGCTGAACATGCATAATAGTCCAACACTTGCAGCCATCTTCCTTCTTTTGTTGCTGCTCAAGGACAGTTAAGTGCATTTCGTAATGTCCATAGAAAATATTTAAAATAGGACTGATTAATAGTTTATGTTTTGCAAGGAAGTTTTGCATGGAAAGAGAGATTATGGTACAGGCTCAGTATATTCCAGGGAAGAGCAATGTAGAGGCAGATTGGAATTCGAGGTACCTAAGGGATGCAAGCAATTGGAGATTGAACAGGGGGATATTCAAGAGTATTCAGGAGAGATGGGGACCTTTGCAGGTGGATTTGGCCTCTGGGCCTTGCAATAAAATTACTTCTACACATTGATATATGGCACTGCTAACTGCTACCTTTAAATTTACTGTAATTCCTCTGGGCCCTGCCTCTTCCCACACACGCCTGTTCGAGTTTGCAGAGGGGCTGTGCTGGAGTCCAGAGCAGTCATGGTCAGATTCCGCAGCTGCCATGGGCCCAAACACTTAGTCATAAAAAAAAGGGAAGGTACCTCGAAGAGGAATCTCCACCAGCGTTGTCCCCTGGAGCCCCAGGTCACAGTAATGGCATGGACAGAGGACACAGCACCAAGGTGCACTTCAGAGCGCCGAACACTTGGAGTAGGAGAAATGGAAAAACTTCTGATCATGGATTTGGTGGAAAAACCTCTGCTTATGGTTTTGGTTCCTAAGTGCTGTGCAATTTTGGAAGCTGTTGGGAGAACCTGTGGGCTCTCAAAGTCCTTCAGGACAGCAGTGGTCTGTCATGCACAGGTGTCACTATGGCATTAACGACCATCTCACTCTTGTGCGATGAGGTGCTCGCCGCAGCACTGGCAACATCTGCTGATTTCTCCCAGCCTGTGGCGGATTGCTGAAAATACTTGAGGTCCTGATCGGGGCAGTCAGTGGCAGACGCGAGGCAAAGAGACACATGGGCCACCAGAATCTTTATTAGCTTAGCTCCACTCTGTTCAAGCACAGGGTAATTGTTCTTAGGAGATGCAGTTCTAGTCTTTTCTTGGTCAGTCCTTTCTTCTGCAACAAGATAGGATCCGATCTCCTCCAAGAAGCTTCCCTCTTCCGTAGTAGCTCCCTTCATAGCAAGAATGCAGGCCCTCCGCTTTTCCAACAGGATTCCTTGGACTCCAGGTAATGTCCACTCCTGTAGCTGGAAAGCTGGTTGTCATGCAGACCAGCCTTGTGCTACAGAAGTCTTTCTCCAACAACAAGTGAGGTGCCACTTGGGCACAGATCAATGAGAAATTCCTGGAACATTGGCTTAGTGTCTCTGCCCCAAAAGTAAATTCAATTTTCAGATTGGGTTTGTTAATTCCACAGGCCCAATTCTAAAAGTAGTTTCAGAAAGTTCCTGTCATTTTGTGTATTTCTTCCACACTGGAAATGCTACAGCCTTTGGGCTTTAGTGTAAGCAGGGAGGAGGGGTAGGGCTGGGATTTCACTGTCAGAGAAATCAAAAACAAAGTCACATAGGCGGAAGATACCTTTTCACTCAGCTACCTCTCAGCCTCTGGGGAAGACGGGAACAGGAAGTGTGGAGAAACTATCTCTGCACTTCAAAAGGTCCACCTCTCCCTTATTCATCCACACCCTAGAGTCTAGTGTACTTCAAAGGTCTTTGAGAATGTCATCGCACACTCACATAGCTCTCATCCTGCTACAAATGCGCAGTGTAACCATGCATGTGACATCCATCTAACACATGATGGTGTAGGAGACTCGCAGACCATTTTACAGAAGGAGAGGCAAGTAGGTAACTCTTTCTCTGCGCAGGTGACAGCTAATCACCAACGATACCTCACAAAAGAAGTAATGTGGGGGAATGGATATATTCACAGTAGTCATAGGGTACATCAAATTACTCCTATTTCATGGTACATAGTCCCATCTCTTTTTCCTACTTCTCAAAGAGCCACATACCAATGTTTATTCCTGATTCGAACAATTATTAATTTATTTTTAATTGCTCTCCAATAAATCAACATCAAAAGACAATACATAAAAGTACATAAATCATCACAGAAAAACACAAACCAAAATTGTTTCCTACCCCCCAATTTTACAATGAAGTGGTCGCTTTTTGATTAACAGCAATCCACTGCGAAGTAATCCTCTACACGCTTGAGGTACCAACTACACCTCTAAGCCTTTTAGTAGTGTGAACACCCATTTTTAATCCAATGTTTTTAATTTGGTGGATTCCTCCATTCTTCAACTGTTGACGCGTTTCAGCCCTTTCGTTTGGGCCTCATCAGGATAAGGGTATAAGGCACAACCTAAAGCAACCTAAAGCATAATTATCAAAATCAAAACACATGTATATCAAAATTTCATTTCAGTCACCTACGTATATCAGCAACTATAGTCAGTCGCTGCTACACTGTCTGCAGCAGCCTGGTGAGGTGACTGTAATCATGGTCAGTGAATGAGGGGTGCCCATGGTGTGCCCCTCCACACCACAGAACCCTCCTCTGGCTCATATTGCTTGCCACAGCGAGCCCTCAGAGACCTCAAAAATAACCAGAGACCCTCTACTTTGGAAACTCAGTGCCAGGGTGCCCACGCCTCTTTGCCACAAAAGGGACTTTGCTGTTCAACAAGATCTATTCACATTATGAGAAGCCTGAGCACAAAAGCATGGTGCACCTTGCAATGTAAGCAAGGGAAGCACACCAGAGTGTAGCTTTCAGTAGTGCAGAAGGTGCAGGGGTACCAGCTCATTTGTCTGCTAGGCTAACTTTACCCAAAATAGTGACTGCCTGTTAATTACCAAATCAGGTTAATTCATTGTTCGTATTATGGTCAGTGGCACCATGGTTACTACACAGTCAGCTCTTAATATATGGGGTATCGCCTTGGCGGTGAAGAATGACCATGCATGCCACACTGGATGCCACTGGGTGGGTGACATGCTTTTACGGTTTAGTTGGGTCCTGCTTGAAGTTGACCTAAAATAACAGCCTTCTCATAAACAAAACTTTTGAAAAGAGTTATTCGGAACTGATCCAACCTTTGATGGGCATTGCCCACCTTAGAAGTGACGTGACTAAATTAGTGTTGTAAAATATACAATGGAGGGCATCACGTAAACCTTTGTGCTTGCAGTATTTGAATTTGTGTGCAATATTCCAATCACAGAAAGTGTTAAGATTCAACTCCATGTAATATTTTCTCATTACGCCATTTTGCTCTTTGCAACGTTCCAATGTAATATTTAATTTGCTTCAATTCCATGAAACATTTGATTTTATGGAAAACTACTCTATTTATAAAATTCCAATCCATGAAGTATTCTACTTTATGCAATATTTGACTACATGCAAAATTGCTCTCCATTCCACTTTTTTCTCCAAGTAACATTCTTTTATATGAAACATCTCACTCAAAGCAGCATTTCACTCGATGTAACATTACACTCTTTGCTAGATTCAATTCTGTGTAACAATCCACTCCAAGGAACATTTACCTCTGGGCAACATTCCCCTCTTTAATGTTGCACTTATTGTAACATTCTAGTCTGTGTACCATTCCATTCCGTATACCATTCCACACGATGTAACATTCTAGTCTGTGTACCATTCCATTCCGTATACCATTCCACACGATGCAACATTCTAGTCTGTGTACCATTCCATTCCGCATACCATTCCACACGTTGCAACATTCTAGTCTGTGTACCATTCCATTCCACATACCATTCCACACGTTGCAACATTCTAGTCTGTGTACCATTCCATTCCGCATACCATTCCACACGATGCAACATTCTAGTCTGCGTACCATTCCATTCCGCATACCATTCCACACGATGCAACATTCTAGTCTGCGTACCATTCCATTCCTCATACCATTCCACACGATGCAACATTCTAGTCCGTGTACCATTCCATTCCGCATACCATTCCACACGATGCAACATTCTAGTCTGTCTACCATTCCATTCCGCATACCATTCCACACGATGCAACATTCTAGTCTGTGTACCATTCCATTCCGCATACCATTCCACACGATGCAACATTTTAGTCTGTGTACCATTCCATTCCTCATACCATTCCACACGATGCAACATTCTAGTCCGTGTACCATTCCATTCCGCATACCATTCCACACGATGCAACATTCTAGTCTGCGTACCATTCCATTCCGCATACCATTTCACACGATGCAACATTCTAGTCCGTGTACCATTCCATTCCGCATACCATTCCACACGATGCAACATTCTAGTCTGTGTACCATTCCATTCCGCATACCATTCCACACGATGCAACATTCTAGTCTGTGTACCATTCCATTCCTCATACCATTCCACACGATGCAACATTTCACACTGTGCAAAGGTCCATTCCAAATATCAAATATAACAATAATGACGCCTCAGTGGCCCAACACGTGTACTGTGGAAGTCTGTGGGCAACTGGAATAGCAGAGATTCACATCTTGACACATTCAACTGATGAATCGTCTTTGTAAAGTTGAAAAAGGATTATGACTGGGTTTGCTGATAATACCACTATTCAGTCACCTTAGTTTCTATGCTCTGGTATATACTATACTCAAGACATTAATGCCATAGCGTATAAAAAGCTAAGTCTATTGCATTTTTTATGTTGTTCGCAATACAGACAAATAATGCTACACCCCTGATGTAAACAGTGTGTTTCCATTGTATTAAATGAATACCTTGTATAGAGTGTATCCAACGTCTAAAGTAAAACTGTTTTTTTCAGTCACTGCACGTTGATGCCTGGTACAGAACTGACGAATGGACATTTACTGAGATACCTGGTGGGCCCAAGGGGCTTGTACATTGATTTTAAGTCTCAGTGAACAAACATGAATGTAGGCACTGGAGGAAGGCACTTTTGCACTGTAAAAAATGATATAACCATATACAGAGGGATGAAAGTGAGTGGACTCGAAGATATCTGCTCTTCTTGTGGGCTATGATTAACCGCTCTGCCACCACCATTTTGCCTCCCTCGGGAAGCAATCGGATCCCAGTGATGACTTGGTGTGCTGTTGCAGAAGGCTTTTTGACCTTCCATAAGCGAAGTAGAGCACTTCTATCCCTCACTGTGGGGCACACAGAGAGTTCCAAGATGGCAGAGACACGCTACTGAGGCCCAGTTGGTGCGCTAAAGCGTGGGGCACTAGTGGTGTGTCAATAACAGAGCAGAGTCGGCCACGACCATAAACCCTGAAGATGTGATGTACTGGAAATCATGCATGGTCTGACCCAGCCTATCAGCAGCATGGCTGTGGGACTACAGGAGTGAAGGACAGAGGCTCTGGCCTGATGTGGGTGGAATTCTTCTCACCTGGGCCTGTGGGGGATCCGCAGATCCACTGGATGAAGGTGTGGCGGCGAGGGCAAAAGTCTTCTGGCACCATGCGCACTAGCTGAGTTTTTCTGTGCTGCGACTAGTTGATATTACAGTGGTGACTCTGACGCTCTCTGGTTCATTGGGACCCATTAATTGAGGTACAGGGTTCAAAAATTTTGAAAAATGGAATAACAAAATTGTGCAGCAGTAGCAAGAGGATGAGAGAGCGCTGACTTCTGCGATCCATAACTACAATGTATGTCGACCCGGCACCATTGAACCATTGAATCTGTGATCAAGATGACAGAGGCAGAAATGGAAGCCCTTCAATGGGAGAGTGGCCTCAGTGCGACACATGGAACACAAACCAGAGGACAGGATGAGCGCTCTGGAACACTCCCGCATTGAGAGAGGATCCTCAGTGGCAGTCCTTCTTAACCTGTCGTCTGCGGTCCACTGGGGTTCTGCGACACCGAAGCAAGGGGTCTGTGACTGCTTCGAAGTTTGAATAACAACAAAAGATTAATAAAGTACATATAAATAAAATGGCAAAATGTAAAATTGAAATTTTGAAATGTTCTGTAAGTGTGAAAGAATTTGAATTGGAGGATAAAAATTAAGGGGCAGATTTACAAGAAAGTGACGCATCTATAGAGATGCGTCACTTTCCGTGCTCCACACTAAAAAATGCTTGCTCCACCATGGATGCGCCGTATTTACAATACGGCGCACCATGGCGCAAGGATGGACAGATGAGTCCGAAATTCTGACGCATCTGTTGGGACAAAAGTCCCGCATTGCTGGAGTCGTGTCGCAAGCATGGCGCAACTCCGGCAATGAATTTTGTGATCTTTTCTCACTACACTGCGTCCCTCCTTACGCCTGCTTCAAGCAGGAGGCGTAAAGTTTTGACGCAGTGGCGTCCTAAAAGTGACGCAGTGAAATCTTGTAGATTTCACTGCGTCACTTTTACGAGACTTTTGTGCGTGGGAACGCCCCTGCATACATTATACCTGGCGCAGGTTTAATGTGACACAGGGCTTTACAACGTGACGCATCTCCCTAGATGCGTCACGTTGTAAATAGGCCACTTTTTTTGCGCCGTCGTTGCGTCAAAAAAAGTGACGCAATGGCGGCGCAGGAAGGCGCAAGGGGCTTGTAAATCTGCCCCTAAGTTGGTGCGCTCAGATTGATTTGTTGGAGCAGTGCAAGTGCATCAAACAGAATATAGTATGGCTGAAGGGTGGCCGCAAATGAATTTATAAAAGCTGTACACTTACCATTAAAATAAAATTAGCTTTTTTTATATTTGTTTGTGAATTAAATAAAATGTTTCATCATTTGTGTATTTGTTTGATGAATGTTGCACCATTTTTATGTATTGTTTTGAGGTTCAAATCCTTGAACTTGCTTAGGCCAGAGTGCACAGCTTCCAATTATGCCTCAGGAGGTGGTCCAAAGATTTCAATTTTGGTTCAGTGTGGGTCCCCAGATCCCAGTAATGATCAGGTGGAGGGCAAAGGGTTAAGAACCACTGCTCTTCCGGGGACTCAGTGAGTACTGTAATTGCGCAGAGCACACAATGATAGACATAGAAGCTTAGCTTAAGACTGCAGAGCCGTCTCTATTGACAAAGTCTTCAGGCTTCCAACTGTAACCCTGGTGGGCAGAGAAAAAGTTGGTGGGTCAGTGATGCTGGTCAGTGCTTTAAATGGAACAATAGAAGTGCAGGATCCCTGTACCAGAGTACCTGCTTGTTTCCTAAAAGTGCCGGAACTCTCCAATTCAAAATATTATGTCACTCTTGAGAAGTGCAGGTACTTTCCCTCTCAAAATAAAAAAGTGCCGGTACTCAGTACCGAACAGTACCAGCCCATTTAAAGCATTGATGCTGGTTGTGCAATTGAAGAAATTAGTCTGTGTTAAAGTGACAGGAAGTGCAATTTGATCAGTCTGACAACTTTGAAAAGGAAGCATGTCCTCTTGGGGATCCACAGTGACCTACAGGCACTGGGAATCCCCCCAGATTGATCAGCTGCCCTGCAAGGCTGAAAGTGGTACATGGAGGCGAGTCATTTCCGGTCACGCGGCAGGAGGACCCTGCCTGGTGGAGGATACTGGCATGGGCCATCCCATCTGCTGCGCACTAGGGGTGGTCGGCTCATTCCACACCAGAAGTCGCTTCAGTGTTCCTCCTTGTAGAATTGTATGGAGCTCAATCCAGCTTTATGTTATCTGTAGCTTGTCACTTGTTTTATTCTTTCACTTGGTATTTAATGCTGTGTTTGTTATTTCTTTTCCCTTCCCCCACTGTACAGTATTTCATCAGGCGTTCACATCCAGTTTTTTTTCTATTTGGCCTCACAATTGATATGAAATTGTAATACTGCACTTGGGGTTCTGCATCTGCACTTCGGCTGCCTTTGAGTTAATGAATCTCATGATCTTTTGATGGCAGCATTGATGTTTAAGGTTTAAACATAGATATCATGGGATAGGTTACATGTGCTTTTTTTCTATATCAGTTAGATGTTAATGAGCTCAGCTGACCTTATCCTGTGCTGATGAGTCAAAACATCAACAAGTCTTTCTTTTTTCTCGCCTGCAGTACATCACAAGACTTTTTCCAAGCGATATCATCTAGCTTTTCTAAATGAAATGCAAAAAAAAAAGAAAAAACAAATCAAGGGTCTGTAATCATTAATAAATCACCCAAATGGCTTGTTGATGTCCCATTCTATTCTTTCAGACTGAGGACATTACATAGCATTGATATATTGATATATATATATATATATATATATATATATATATATATATATATATATATATATATATATAAAAGCCAAAAGTCCTGGAACAATCCAATGGGATCCAAAAAAGCAGGCACGGACCACTTCGTGGAAAATAACTTCTTTTTATTGATGGTGCAGATTAAAGTGCATAGTGCATAAGATTTCACGCAAGTGCTCAACTCAGCCTGACGCGTTTCGACTGCTCACTATAACTCGCGCGACCGCCACTCTATCACAAGGATGATGTCATCAGTGATGTCATGAGTGATGCCACTGACCATTTCATGAGTGATGTAATATGTGACGTCATGAGCAGAAGATTGCGGGCGCGCGAGTTATAGTTATCTCAACTAACTATAACGGGGAAATTTCATTGTTTTTTTACGAGTGAAATATCCACCTAACTATAACATGTGCGAAACCTATGGTTTTTTAAGTGAATTTGCAAGGTTTTTTAAATGCTAATTCTTAACTATACCGTGTGTGAAACCTATGTTTTTTTCAGTGAATATATATATATATATATATATATATATATATATATTTAGAGGAGATCAGGAAAGTGCAATTAATTTTATTTCAACTATTAATCATAACTGCATGAATTTGCACTTTACCTCACAAATCAGTGCATCCACTATTGAGTTTCTAGATGTCAGAGTGCTGATTGAAAATGACAAACTTGAAACAACTTTATTTAGAAAGCCCACAGCAGGCAACAGCACCTTACATGCCAACAGCAGTCATCCCAAGCACTTAATAGAGAGCATTCCATTTGGGGAAATATTGCGGATTAAACGTATCTGCAGTACGGTGGAACAATTTGACAAGTGTACTCATGATGTGTTACAGAGACTTAGACAGAGAGGGTACAGCGACAAAATTCTGAACCGTGCCCTAGTTAAGTCCCAAGACAGACCTAGAGATACATTGTTTCATAAGACAATCAAAACTACTGATGAAACTGAAGTTGACTCATGCCCTAGGCTTATTACAACTTACAGTAGACAGGAGAGGAAAATCAAATCTATTATTAAGAAAAATTGGCCCATTGTACTTACAGATGGGGTTCTTGGACCACGCCTCCCCGACACTCCTACTATCACTTTCAGAAGAGCCAAATCCATGAAGAGTCAGTTAGTTAAGAGCTGCCCAGAGATTGGTATCACTGGTACGTGGCTTAAACCAAGGAAAGGTTTTTTCAAGTGTTCTTCGTGTCGTGCGTGCAAGTTTGGTGTCAATACTACTCATTACACCACTCCCTTCTCAGAAGAAAAACACACTATTCAAGGGAACTATAACTGCCGCACTGAGTATGCTGTATATGTTCTGGCGTGCACCTGTGGCTTACGTTACGTGGGAAGTACTAAGCTGCAGGTGCACGTCAGAATATTGCAGCATATCCGGGCTATAGTCAATAATGACCCATCATATCCTGTAGCCCGACATTTCAAACGAGAACACAATAACGATCTAAACTGCCTCTCGTACTTTGTAATCAATGCGATTCCCCCCCTAAGAAGGGGCGGTAACAAAGAAAAGAAACTTAGACAACTAGAATCGCGCATTATTCTGGAATTGGATAGTAGAGCACCACATGGCCTTAATACTACAGAAGATTTACACAATTTCTTATAGAAATATGTGGTGGTATATACTGCACTACTATGTCAACTGAATTTGAGATCTGTCATTCTTACACATTTTTTACACTTTTTACAGTTTTTACACATTTTTTACATTTTCTACACTTTTTACATTTTGGACACTTTTCATAGTTGTTTGTACACTGATGTCTTACAGTCACCTTCCTCTAAAGCTATGTGTATCTATATATACATATATATATTTTTTTTTCAGACATCTACTCCTTCCAGACACTGGATGTGAACTTATTTGTTCTTCGTAGCAAACAATGGGTTACTTTTATACACATTCTTTGTTAGTGTCTAATACTTAGTATAGAATCTCAGCTGCTTCTGCTTCTTTTGCACATGTCCTAACTAACTTTTTTCAAAAGTTGTAGGGACTTTCTTAGGGGTTTCACTCACAATAGACAGTCCGTTTTCCGAAAGAGATGAATTTAAGGAAAGGGGATAAATTGCTATATTTTGCACATAGTTTATTGGCACTTTTATATTTAGTTCAGACTAGCATGTAGACACATAACAACAACAATCGGGCTAAAACTACATCATTACTAGCATTCAGGCTGTTATGCAGGATTTCCGCTGGTTCATAGCTGGATTATGTGGCACCAATTTGATACTGTCTTATTAGCGATATTTTATCCTATTTATCAACAGTGTTTTTAATATGGTTCACTTTTTTATCCAGTACCAGTGTCGATTTGTAAATATATTTATATATGTATTTGCTTTAACATAATGTCTAATTTTACAATTGAGCTAATTGATGTAGTTTGTTTTATCTGTATTTATACAGCAATATTGCACAAACAATTTAGCAATTTATTGATGCGTGTAGGAAAGTCATGATGATTGTTTTCTTTGATCACACGTTATTTGTCTTCCTTACTAGTCTGTTGCCTATGTCCATGATCATGTGACACAGGAAGTGAAACTCACTTGGCTTATTTAAATTGTATTGGTAGCCGGTTACTAGTGTGTGATCAAGGGCACGGCTGTGCCCGAAACGCGCCACTAAGCGAAGGAAAACAATAAAATCTTCCTGCCAGCAATCGGGGTCCGTTCTCCTTTGTTCGCCGCTGCTGCTGTGGTTTGACAGCGGAGGTTCGAGGAGTTTAAGCAGTTTCATATATATATATATATATATATATATATATTTATATATATATATATATATATATATATCACTCCAACTCGTATCCCTTCGTGATTGCTTGCGCATGAAGAACGAGTGCAGACCGACAATTGTGCCAAATTATTTTATTTTTCCTTCTAGTCCTCTGCCATAACGCGTTTCGACCGTGCTTGCGGCCTTGATCACATGACAACGCTCAGCTAGTTTCACCTGCTATTTAAAGTGCCAGTGCATTTAAATCATGAACATGGTAAAAATACTGTGATGAAGGCATTGTCGTTTTTAACAAACATTCTCCTGCATGTTCGTGCATATTGTTGATAAACATTTATACATTTCCTCCATTTCATATACATATAATATGTCCACCTTAGATTATATACACATAATTTTGTTGGAAATGTACAATCAATGCTCAATGTTGATAAAACTACTCAAAGTTGCGGCCATAGGTTTCACACACGTTATAGTTAGGAATTAGCATTTAAAAAACCTTGCAAATTCACTTAAAAAACCATAGGTTTCACACATGTTATAGTTAGGTGGATATTTCACTCGTAAAAACCAATGAAATTCCCCTGTTATAGTTAGTTGAGATAACTATAACTCGCGCGACCGCCACTCTATCACAAGGATGATGTCATCAGTGATGTCATGAGTGATGCCACTGACCATGTCATGAGTGATGTAATATGTGACGTCATGAGCAGAGTATTGCGGGCACGCGAGTTATAGTTATCTCAACTAACTATAACGGGGGAATTTCATTGGTTTTTTACGAGTAAAATATCCACCTAACTATAACATGTGCGAAACCTATGGTTTTTTAAGTGAATTTGCAAGGTTTTTTAAATGCTAATTCCTAACTATAACGTGTGTGAAACCTATGTTTTTTTCAGTGAATATATATATATATATATATATATATATATATATATATATATATATATATATATATATATATATTATCTACTGGCGGTCACCAGTAGATAGTTATAGTTAGGACCGAGTTCCCATAGGAAATCTGAAAATTCTATTTTGAATAACTTTGGCGCCGGTGGACTTATCTTCGTGAAATTTTCAAAACTAATGGAGTGCTCCGCTCAGCTCCTACCCTGAAAGTCTTGGGGTGATTCGTCAAGCGGGGGCCAAGAAAAAAGGGGGGTCCCAAAACACGTTTTCCCCATGCATTTTCCCATAGGACCTTTAGTCGAAGGTACAGCCCGAATGGCTTAACAGAATTTCTTGAAATTTGGCAAAGAGGTAGTCCTAAGGTCAGGCATGTGCCTTTTGCATATATGGTGTAAATCCGTTCAGTAGTTCCTGAGAAAATCAAAAGTAAAATCACATATATATCTGGGCGGAGCCTAACCACACATCTCATCGTGAGATCTGATTGGCTGTCAGCACTTCATCCAAGAAGTGTTGGCAGCCATCTTGGGACCAATATACATGATAGCACCTCATTAAAAAGCATTGCAGTTAATAGAAGGTTTTAAGACTTTAGTTACATTATAAATCATTTGTTGATAGTACCATACTCATTTTAGGAATTGTGGTATGTTCTAAGGTGATTTTACCATGTGAAAAAGCCTTCTGCTGTGATATCATGAATCATGTTTGAGAGAAAACTATTTTCTCATGCTTTTCCCACAGAGGTTTGGAAGGTGATCTATAAGCTAAACTGAGAGCATATTTTCTGTAAATTCACATTATCTTTCTCAGTCATGTGAGAATGAAGTCTGACATTCTCAGTAAAACATGTACACCCAACAAGGGCAGAGACTGTCAGTTGATTCCTTTGTGTTCTACTGCAGCTTCCCAGAGTGTTCTAAAGAACAACTAGAGCGCTAACAGTCCTACTTATGACAAACGTATAGCACACCTGAAGCCATCTTGGTTGGCATAAAGTGGTAACTCTTAAAACATTTAATTTAAAAAGGAACAAAATGAGGGGGTTCATTTTGCCATAGAAAGTATGATTAGTGCTGCAGAAAGCAAAATTAGGGCACATTTTGAGTGACTTCTCAAATCCTCTTCTATTTCATTAAAAGATTCTGACATGCAGACTGAAACATGGACTTTCAATCCCAGCAGCAGACTTCCCTGGTGAGCAGTAGCTTTACTACAGTGATCTAATAAGCAACTAGAGTGCTAACATTCTGAATTTATGGCAAATGTGTGACACATCTGAATGCCTTCTTGATGGAATCAAAGTAAAAAACTGAAAGTATTTCCTACTGAGGAGACTGTAGTCAATGAGGAAATTAGGAAACATCATAACAAATAAGTCTCCCAAAATGGCCACCAGAGACAAAAGAGCCCAAATGTAGCCCACATATCACCCAGATGTAGCCCAAGTATAGCCCAATGACAGAATGTCCCAGAGTGTTCTAACGAACAACTAGAGCGCTAACAGTCTTACTTATGACACAAGTATGGCACACCTGAAGCCATCTTGATTGGAATAAAGTGGTAACACTTAAAACATTTAATTTACAAAGGAACAAAATGAGGGGGTTCATTTTGCCATAGAAATTATCATTAGTGCTGTAGAAAGAAAAATTAGGGCACATTTTGACTTCTCAAATCCTCTTCTATTTCATAAAAAAATTCTGACATGCAGACTGAAACATGCACTTTGAATACCAGCAGCAGACTTCCCTGGTGAGCAGTAGCTTTACTACAGTGATCTAATGAGCAACTAGAGTGCTAACATTCAGAATTTATAGCAAATGTGTGACACATCTGAATGCCTTCTTGATGGAACCAAAGTAAAAAACGGAAAGTATTTCCTACTGAGGAGACTGCAGGAAATTAGGAAACTTCATAACAAATAAATCTCCCAAAATGGCCACCAGAGACAAAAGAGGCCAAATGTAGCCCAAATATCACCCAGATGTAGCCCAAGTATAGCCCAATGACAGAATGTCCCAGAGTGTTCTAACGAACAACTAGAGCGCTAACAGTCTTACTTATGACAAAAGTATGGCACACCTGAAGCCATCTTGATTGAAAATAAAGTGGTAACACTTAAAACATTTAATTTACAAAGGAACAAAATGAGGGGGTTCATTTTGCCATAGAAATTATGATTAGTTCTGCAGAAAGAAAAATTAGGGCACATTTTGAGTGACTTCTCAAATCCTCTTCTATTTCATTAAAAAATTCTGACATGCAGACTGAAACATGCACTTTCAATACCAGCAGCAGACTTCCCTGGTGAGCAGTAGCTTTACTACAGTGATCTAATAAGCAACTAGAGTGCTAACATTCTGAATTTATGGCAAAATGTGTGACACATCTGAATGCCTTCTTGATGGAATCAAAGTAAAAAACTGAAAGTATTTCCTACTGAAGAGACTGTAGTAAATGAGGAAATTAGGAAACATCATAACAAATAAGTCTCCCAAAATGGCCACCAGAGACAAAAGAGCCCAAATGTAGCCCAAATATCACCCAGATGTAGCCCAAGTATAGCCCAATGACAGAATGTCCCAGAGTGTTCTAACGAACAACTAGAGCGCTAACAGTCTTACTTATGACAAAAGTATGGCACACCTGAAGCCATCTTAATTGGAATAAAGTGGTAACACTTAAAACATTTAATTTACAAAGGAACAAAATGAGGGGGTTCATTTTGCCATAGAAATTATGATTAGTGCTGTAGAAAGAAAAATTAGGGAACATTTTGACTTCTCAAATCCTCTTCTATTTCATAAAACAATTCTGACATGCAGACTGAAACATGCACTTTGAATACCAGCAGCAGACTTCCCTGGTGAGCAGTAGCTTTACTACAGTTATCTAATGAGCAATTAGAGTGCTAACATTCAGAATTTATAGCAAATGTGTGACACATCTGAATGCCTTCTTGATGGAACCAAAGTAAAAAACTGAAAGTATTTCCTACTGAGGAGACTGCAGGAAATTAGGAAACTTCATTACAAATAAATCTCCCAAGATGGCCACCAGAGACAAAAGAGCCCAAATGTAGCCCAAATATCACCCAGATGTAGCCCAAGTATAGCCCAATGACAGAATGTCCCAGAGTGTTCTAACAAACAACTAGAGCGCTAACAGTCTTACTTATGACAAAAGTATGGCACACCTGAAGCCATCTTGATTGGAATAAAGTGGTAACACGTAAAACATTTAATTTACAAAGGAACAAAATGAGGGGGGTCATTTTGCCATAGAAATTATGATTAGTTCTGCAGAAAGAAAAATTAGGGCACATTTTGACTTCTCAAATCCTCTTCTATTTCATAAAAAAATTCTGACATGCAGACTGAAACATGCACTTTGAATACCAGCAGCAGACTTCCCTGGTGAGCAGCAGTTTTACTACAGTGATCTAATGAGCAACTAGAGTGCTAACATTCAGAATGTATGGCAAATGTGTGACATATCTGAATACCTTCTTGATGAAATCAAAGTAAAAAACTGAAAGCATTTCCTACTGAGGAGACTGCAGTAAATGAGGAAATTAGGAAACTTTATAACAAATAAATCTCCCAAGATGGCCACCAGAGACAAAGAGCCCAAATGCAGCACAAATATCACCCAGATGTAGCCCACATGTAGCCCAATGACAGAAGTGTGCAAAACACGTATTTATTGAGTATTTGCAGTTTTATATAGTGCAGACTTGTCAGGTATTGTAGTGCTTTACATGAGCATTGGTTACATCACACAAGACCAAATTCATTTTGGTTGTAGACATGGGGAGATTAAGTGATTTGACCAGAATCACAGAATGTTGAGCTGAAGCAGAAACTCCAACCTGGTTCCCCAGTTGCAAAGTCTGCAGCTCTGGAAGTAACACCACATCCTCTCCCCTAGGTGCAACATTTAATCAAGTGGTCAACTGGATAAAAAAACATAAAGAATACAAATAATGTAAAAGTTCTTTGTCGCTATTTGAAAACTCAGAAAATATGTCCTCATTTTAGTTTTTTAGAGCACTAACCATAATTTTGATGCAAATAAGACCCTCTCATATATGTAATTTCTAAAGGAAATACTCTAGGTATTACAGTTTTGATTACATCAAGATGACGTCAGGCGTTCCACACTTTTGTAATAAATATAGAATGTTAGCAATCTAGTTGTTCATTGGGATACTGTTGAGAGGCAGGTAGGAGAGTGCAGATGCAACAATTTGACCACACTGGGCAGGCAGGAAGGGCAGTGGTAGCACAACAGACTATGGAGGGCAGTGGAAAGGGGGGCAGGGGCAACAAACCAACAATACAGGACTGGCCAGAGAGGCTGTGGCAATATAATACACCATTGTGGGCAGAAGGAAGAGGCAGTGGTAGTACAACCATACATGCCAACAGACCCGTTTCAGCCAGGAAACGTCCAATGTTTTTAAGCTCAAATGGGCTTTATTTGATCTCTCTCCTGTCTACAATCTCCTCTTTTTCAATGTAACTCAAAGGGGAAATTCAATACCCCAGTTTTTTTTTCAAAATCTCCCTCTTACCAAGTTCAAAATGTTCGCAAGTATGGTACATTGGATCATGGTAGGCAGGAGGAATTGGGGTAGGGACATGGACTCGGATAACAGAGGACAGGAGGGACATGGAGAGGTGCACCAAACTGACCCTACAGGGCAGGCATCAGGGTTTGCAGCAGCACAATACACCACACAGCGCATGCGGGACAGGAGTGCAGCACAACAATCCATAGAAAGCAATAGGGAGGGGACAGGACCATGCACATGGACAACAGAGAACAGAGGGGAAAGAGGCAATGGTAGCTAGCTGACCATAATGGACAGACAGGAGAGAAAGCTGCAGCATAACAGACCATAAAGGGCAGGAGGGACGGATCAGGGGCATTACAATGGAACAGACAAGCCAGGAGGGAGGGAATAGGGGTCTGCACATGGAAACAGAGGGCTGGGGGCAAGGGGGCAAGGCAGGAGCCGCAAGATGACCATGGAGGTCAGGCAGGTTGGGCACTAGAAACAAAACACACCATGGAGAGCAACAATGAGACTATGATGGCATACACACAGACCAAGGAGGGAAGGTGGGAGGGGGTCAGGGGCAGCTAGCTGACCACACAGGGAAGGTGGGAGGGGCCATGGCAGCACAGAAGACCATGCATGGCAAGCGGGAGGGTTAGTGGCAGCACAATGGCTATGATGGGCAAGAAGGAGGGTGCAGGGGCATGCACAAAGGCCCATGGAGGATAGAAGGGAGGGTCAGGACCTGGGCACAAACAAGAGAGTTCAGGGGAAGGGGCCTCACAACAGACCGCGCGGGCAGGCAGGAGGAGCAGTTGCAGCACAACAGACCAGGGAGGGCAGAAGGGTGTGGCAGTAAAATGGACCATGGAGGACAGGAGGAAGGGGATAGGGGCATGGCATGTGGACAGGCAGGGTGGATGTGGCAGGGACAGGTTACAGTCATCTGACAATGCTAGGCAGGTGGGAGGGGAGTGGCAGCTCAACACAACACTCAGAGTAGATAGGAGTGGCAGGTCCATGGAACATGGTGGGCAAAAAGGATGGAGCAGGGGCATGCACAAAGACATCGGAGGGCAGGGGGAAGGAGAATAGGGGCAGCAAGCTAAGCACAGAGGCTAATCAGGAGGTCAATGATGGGCCATAGAATTGGGCAATGGAGAGCAGGAGGAGTGGACTGGTACATCATGCTAAATGGAGGGCAGTGGCAGTGCTCCAGCGCGGAGTGCAAAATCCCTCCCTACCGTTGCGGACCAAAAGATCTCACACACGCACACTATCCATACATTCGCTGGTGGGGCCCATAACACCGACACACACTCACCATCAGTCCGTACGAGAGGCGATTATCCTTCCAAGTGCTGGATAATGAGGGAGGAAGATACCACTTTACCCTAATGAGCAACAAACCTACAAACTCTTCTTATACTCATTAGGCCCTAGATTCTACATTTGGTATTCCCCTCATGACCGGGATGGATCTGTTAGTTGTAGATTTAAGTGAATTTCTAATACTCTAATTATCCTTTTCATTAACACATTTCAATGAATAAACAACCCAACTCAGTTCTGTAGATGTTCAAATCCAAATTTATATTAATATTGCAGATTAAATCATTCATTTGATCAAGTTGCCATTCATATTTACCTATTCTGGCTAAAGTCGTCCTCTATGTCAAATCTGGCAATCTCGCAAATCTATGCCCATCAATTTAGCAGGTTAAGTTCATTGGGCATTAATTCAGTCCATCAAAGATTCAGGCTAACAGCTGTCCTGCAGTGTCACCGTCCTCTTCGTCAGCATATCATCAGGAAATCGAAGGAGCGACCCTCCAACCTCTCTATTCTATGTGTTTTATAATAATTTCAATAGCAAAATGTAACAATATTGAGTTTTAAACTGTTCTGATTGGCTAATCAGGGGTCAACCTCTCCGTTCCCATAAGGTTTAGTCCATGTTGTCAGCATACTTGCTGGTTCCGGTTCTTTAATAAAGCCTTTTGTCTGTAGCGCTGGCACCTTTCCCAGTGGCCTTGATAAGTACAGCTTGCCTGGGGTCAAGACAGGGCCATTGTTGCTCATCTTTTAGCGCAGGCGCACTTCACCCAAGCCTGGTTCAGCATCGGCAGTTGGGTTAGGCACCAAAAGCAGCCCTCATTTGATAGGCCAGAATAGTCAACTTAAGCAAAGAAACACAAAAACGTAATTAATACATAGAAATGACTAATTAAATGTTATTCCCTCGCTAATACCCATATGTGTGTGTATTTATCTAGCCAAAAGCAACACTCAATGCGGTTTATACTTACTAAATAAAGCACGAATCACAATTTCATCACCAAAGCGACATATATCATGCAATATTCTAAATATCTATCATTAATATGCATACGAAATTTAGTTCACGTCATTAATTAGGCCATGCAGATGCAAATCCCATGTGTATTTCGGTCATTAATAAGGTTGATTAGTTATTTCCACATCACTCCAAACCATTAGTACGATTATGATTAATTAATTAATCTAATTAATAAAATGACATGCAAAATGGGATGGGTATACAAAAAATTTGCATAACCCACTCCAGCAGCAGCACATCAGACCATGCATGGCAGGAGGGAGGAGGCTAGTCCATGGATTCAGACAACAGAGGATAGGGAGGAGGTGGATGGGGCAGCAAGCTAACTGTTCAGAGAAGGTGGGTATTAGGAACTTTATTGTTTTTAAAATGTGTGTCTGTGCAAACTACTTAAAATATGAACAAGTATGCAGCATAATCTCACTTTTATTCAGGAAGAAGAGGACGTTTGTGACTGTGACTCCGGGCTCACTTGGCAGAAACACCCCCTGACCCTCCACCCCCCATCGCAAAATGTAATGCCCGTGAAAAGGGTTGGTGGATGCAGTGTTATATAGAACATAGTCCTGAGAGCACGATTGAAAATGAAAACTAGATATAGTATATGGTATAAACTATGCACCAAAAAGTGTGATATAAGATGAACTGGGGCGTGAAATATAATATGCAATACATTGTGCGCAATGACAGATTCATTGGAGAGCGCGAGATAGCACAGGCACTAGCGCGTGCTATGCGATATGCGCCTTGGAGTGTAATATGCACAGGGCAGTGTTGTGTAACCTAACTAGTCTCTAAAGTTGTAATATAAAATATGTGCTGGGGAGTGTAACGTTGCATATGCACTGTGACAAAGATATGGATCCCAGATTGTAATATGTATGGCATAGCGCTGTGCGTTATAACATAGGCATCGAGGAAGGCACGTTAGATGGGGCAATATAACCCGTCCGAAGGCAAGTGTGGTATGACATATTCACGGGGTGGTGTTACAGTGCACATGGGCTAGAGAGTGTCATAGCATACGCACTAGCTGGTGGAATACAACACAGAGGTGTGAGGCACTCGGCGGGCACTGGTGGGTGTAACATAGCATTGGGCTCAGCCAGGAGCACGCTGTGACTCTCAAGTGAGGTTCGTCTCCTTTCCAGAGAGTAAAATAAAAAGTATTACACATCCGGCAGTGGATGTGTGTTTTATTAACCGTGAGGGGGATTTCTTGCATAGTTTGGTCACATTTTTGTCGATTCCCCTTTAAATGGCTTGATGTGCGTGTATATTAAATATGCCTGTCAATAGCTACCCATGTTTGTATAAATAAACGACAAGGGTGTCTACTTGGAGAGTACCCACCGGCGGGGGTGCCGAGATTAGGCACGGTAGGGCGTCAGACACGTCAGAGCTTCACTAGTGGTGTAAATACATTCCATGTGGATTCATTCTATGCATAGTCGCCTTTTAATGAATATCACGCAAATCGTCATGGTGATAGGTACATACGGTTTGTCCAGCATGTCCTAGGTGTTTCTATAAATATATATTTTTTAATAAGTGGCCTGAGGAGGGGGGCAACGCAGCCCCCTCCTAAAGAATAAAAAAAAAAAAGGTCATGACCCGGGGGTTGGGGTCCCCGGGGCCGATTAAGGCCTTGAGAGGGCCAAATTAATTTTTTTCAACAAAAAAATTTAGGGTGCAGGCCCTGGGGGATGGGGTCCCCAGGGCCAGTTAATTAGAAAAAGAAGGGGGGCCACACAGCCCTCCTTCTTAAAAAAATAAAATAAATAAAAGACCGTCATCGCCCCCTCCTTGCAGCACTCTGCAAACGCGCCCCCTGGCCAGTTATAAGTTGGGGAATTAATTCCCCTTCAATACTGAGGGTCCCTGAGGGCCAACTAGCCCAACAGGTATCTCCAGTATGCGCCAGGGAGCTGCATTGCAGACAGGTGTTCTGAGGCCACGCCCCTTTTTACACCTCTATGCAACGCAGCTCTGTGGCGCTTACTGGAGGTACCTAGTGGGCTAGTTTGACCCTAGGAACCCTTAGGATTCAAGGGGGCTTAATCTCTCAACTTAGAACGCCCACAGGGCACATTTACACAGTGGTAAAGGGAGGGGATGGGGCCTGAGGTGACGTGTGCAAACACGCCCTGTGGCGCGTTTTAAGATGGGGAAATAATTCCCTTTCAATCCTGAGGGACCCTGGGGGCCAACTAGCCCACCAGGTGCTTCCAGTAAGCGCCACCGCTCTGCGTTGCAGAGAGGTGGTGCAGGCCGTGCCCCTTTTTACACCTCTCTGCAATGGCGCTTACTGGACGTACCTAGTGGGCTATTTTGCCCCTAGGGATCCTCAGGATTCAAGGGGACTTAATCTCCCAACTTAAAAAACGGCCACAGGGCGTGTTTACACAGTGGGGAAGGGAGGGGACGGGGCCTGAGGTGACGTGTGCAAACACGCCCTATGGCGCGTTTTAAGTTGGGGAAATAATTCCCCTTCAATCGTTAGGGCCCCTGGGGGCTAACTAGCCCACCAGGTGCTTCCAGTAAGCGCCACTGAGCTGCGTTGAAGAGAGGTGGTCCAGGCCGTGCTACTTTTTACACCTCTCTGCAACGCAGCTCTGTGGCGCTTACTGGAGGTACCTACTGGGCTAGTTGGACCCTAGGGACCCTCAGGATTCAAATGAACTTAATCTCCCAACTAAAAACGGCCACAGGGCGTGTTTACACAGTGGTGAAGGGAGGGGACGGGGCCTGAGTTAACATGTGCAAACAAGCCCTGTGGCGCGTTTTAAGTTGGGGAAATAATTCCCCTTCAATCCTGAGGGACCCTGGGGGCCAACTAGCCCACCAGGTGCTTCCAGTAAGCGCCACTGAGCTGCGTTGCAGAGAGGTGGTCCAGGCCGTGCTACTTTTTACACCTCTCTGCAACGCAGCTCTGTGGCGCTTACTGGAGGTACCTAGTGGGCTAGTTGGACCCTAGGGACCCTCAGGACTCAAATGAACTTAATCTCCCAACTAAAAACGGCCACAGGGTGTGTTTACACAGTGGTGAAGGGAGGGGACGGGGCCTGAGTTAACATGTGCAACCAAGCCCTGTGGCGCGTTTTAAGTTGGGGAAATAATTCCCCTTCAATCCTGAGGGACCCTGGGGGCCAACTAGCCCACCAGGTGCTTCCAGTAAGCGCCACTGCGCTGCGTTGCAGAGAGGTGGTCTAGGCCATGCCCCTTTTTACATCTCTCTGCAACGCAGCTCTGTGGCGCTTACTGGAGGTACCCAGTGGTCTAGTTGGACCCTAGGGACCCTCAGGATTCAAGGGGACGTAATCTCCCAACTTAAAATGGCCACAGGGTGTGTTTACACAGTGGGGAAGTGAGGGGACGGGGCCTGAGGTGACGTGTGCAAACACGCCCTGTGGCGCGTTTAAGAGGTAGTTTTAATCCACTGCCCTATTATATACTAGGGGCTTACAGAGGAAGTCATGCTGATCACAGGGGGACCCCAACGCATAGTGTTCCCTAGTGTATGTAGGTGTTTTCACTGTATTCTGAGTGTCTTTTAACATAGCACTGGCTCTAGGACTGGTTAGTCAGACTCAGTTACCACCAGTATCCGTCTGAAAAAGTTGAGGGTACAGGATGATTTTGCAACAAGGCTTCTTTCTGCTCTTCTGTTTGTTCTTTCTGCACGTTATCCTTCTTCCTGCACTTTTCTTCGTCTTTGAGGACTTCTGTTGCTTCTTTCTGCATTTCTTTTTTTTCTTTCTGTGCGTTTTTTCTTCTTTCTTCACATGTCCTATCTCTGTAGGCATAGTTAGAAATTAGCATTTAAAAAACCTTTGAAATTCACTGAAAAAACCATAGGTTTCAGGCATGTTATAGTTAGGAATTAGCATTTAAAAAACCTTAGAAATTCACTGAAAAAACCATAGGTGTCAGTGGCGTTATAGTTAGCTGGACTTTTCACTCATACAAAACCATTGAAATTCCCCCGTTATAGTTGGTTCAGCTAACTATAACTCGCGCGCCCGCAATGCACTGTTGATGACGTCACATATTGCATCACTCATGACATGATCAGTGACATCACTCATGACATCACTCATGACATCTCAAATGACATCACTGATGACATCATCCTTGTGATAGAGTGGCAGACCTCCTCTCCCCCTAATATAACCTTTGATACACACAGTCAAAAATAGAAACTAAAATTTTCAAAACAATGGACATACCAATATCAGTTACAACAACCTATTCAGTAATTCTAAGATCCACATACACATCCACTCATTCACCAACAGTCCTATACAGTCACTCATACATGTACTCACTCATCATATGTACTCATACACCTATACATCCTGTTACACAACGCCACTCATCCATAGAGTTACTCACACACAGAGTCACTCATGCTAATAAAGAATCAAACATCCATTTACTTGCATATACAGTTATACACACACCACCACACTTACTTCTACAGAAACTTACACATACTTAGTCTTTTAAACAATCACTTATAGAAACACATACTTATTCATACAGGAACTCTTTCAATCTCTCACTATCACATATACTCACTTATATACACCAATAGTCACATATACTAGTTTAAAACATATGTAGTTACTCATAAAGACACTATTGAGACAGTCATTCACTCACTAACACACCCATGCACACACTCATCCACCCATACAGTCCTGCACACATGCTGTCTTCAACACATACAAACAGTGAGTCACTCATTCATGCACCTATGCACTACGTAATACCCCCCACCGAACCATACAGACATTCAGACACTCATACTGATACTCAAAAATCCAACTAATAACCTATATAGACACTCATGTAGCTACTCACCAACCCATGCAGCCACTTATACACAAAGTGAGAGACTGATACAGATATTTACATATTTAAACATTACTCACTAAGCCATGTATTCACTAAGATACACTTAATCAGTCAGTTATACAATCAATTTTTAAAAAACAAATCATCCATTTAGACACTTATATACCCATTTATTCTTCCATCGACCTTGAGATAGACATATATAAAACATATGTAATTTTCAGAAAAACACACATTCACTGGATGATGTCATCAGTGATGTCATTTGAGATGTCATCAGTGATGTCATGAGTGATGTCACTGATCATGTCATGAGTGATGTAATATGTGACGTCATCAGCAGTGCATTGCGGGCGCGCGAGTTATAGTTAGCTGAACCAACTATAACGGGGGAATTTCAATGGTTTTGTATGAGTGAAAAGTCCAGCTAACTATAACGCCCCTGAAACCTATGGTTTTTTCAGTGAATATATATATATATATATATATATATATATATTATCTACTGGCGGTCGCCAGTAGATCGTTATAGTTAGGACCCTGTTTCCATAGGAAATCCGCAACATTCTATTTTGAATAACTTTGGCGCCGGTCGACGAATCCTCGCAAATTTTTCAAAATAGGTGGGGCGCTACGCTCCGCTCCTATCCTGAAAGTCTCGGGGGGATTCGTCAAGCGGGGGCTGAGATAAAAGGGGGGTCCCAAAACGCATTTTTCCCATGCATTTTTCCATAGGACCTTTAGACAGAGCTACAGCCCGAACGGCTGAACAGAATTTAATGAAATTTGGCAGAGAGGTAGTCCTCAGGTCAAGGAAGTGCCTTTTGTAGGTTGAGTGTAAATCTGTTCAGTAGATTCTGAGAAAATAGCCTTTAAATCAATATATATATCTGAGCCAGCTTACGGTGCGCTTACGGTGCGCTTACCATACGCGTACGGTGACGTGCGCGAGCGCGATTCTGATTGGCCGTTAGATCTTAGTAAACATTCGAATCGGTCGAAACCAGGAAGCGGCGGCCGCCATTTTCTCTCTCGCACTCTGACAGGGGGTTGAAAAACAAAGTGCAAAACCATGTAAAGGGGCTGTTTAGACAGCTCCCAAGCACCTAGCCATGTCGAGGGAGTCACCAACGATCCCCCAAGTGAAAAAAGGGAATTTTAATTTTTTCGAAAATTTCGCCGATTACGCTTACCGTACGCGTACGGTAATAAATAATAAAAAAAATAAAAAAAAATCCACATTCTCACCACCCCGTGTGCAAAGGGTGCCCGACGGGCACCATTTGTGCATGGCTTATTACAGACGAACAAAACATATATTTTACCTGTCACAACGATGCTCATCATGTGTCCTCCATGTGCGCACGGTGCGCGAAGCGCATCGTGCGTTCATGGCCCATCTAGCGTAACGTGGGCACGCGGTGCGCGAAGCGCACCGTGCGCGCACGGAACGAACTGCGTTAAGTGGGCGTACACGCCACAAATGGCGTAAAGTAACTTAGCATTTAAAAAACCGTACAAATTCACTGAAAAAACCATAGGTTTCACACACGTTATAGTTAGGAATTAGCATTTAAAAAACCTTGCAAATTCACTGAAAAAACCATAGGTTTCACACATGTTATAGTTAGCTGGACATTTTACTGATAAAAAACCAATGAAATTCCCCCGTTATAGTTACTGTAGGCAACTATAACTCACGCGACCGTAATCCTCTGCTGATGACATATGTGTCTTTATGAAAAAAAAATATTTGTAATATATGTATAGCTAAAATTTAATGGAAGAAGACATGGGCAAATAAGTGTCTAAATACAGTATTAGCATCAGCAGAGGATTGCGGTCGCGTGAGTTATAGTTGCCTACAGTAACTATAACGGGGGAATTTCATTGGTTTTTTATCAGTAAAATGTCCAGCTAACTATAACGTGTGAAACCTATGGTTTTTTCAGTGAATATATATATATATATATATAAAATCAGGTCAGGCAAGTGGCCGCTGCCAGAAGACAGTCCATGATTACATAGGGAATCGTCATTACTGAATCGTCGATTCACGGTCCTGACTGCATTTGAAATTGGGGCTTGGACGTAGGGGACTCGGGGAAGCCAATGGACACATGAAATATGGGGTTTCCCAAAGCATTAACCTCCCTCTTTTGCTTGGCACATCAGCCGTTATGAGAACTGTAACTTGTCCCGCTAGTGGTACTTACCTCAGTGTTGCATGCTGGTCACTAAAGTCTACAACTGGGGACTATAGAGCTAACAACCAGGTGGGACAAGTCCTACTTCCATCAATTGGAGAGCCGCAGAATATTCATAAGAGGGAGGTGGGCCAACCCTGTGCTGTCGGCATCTGAGGAAGGCGATTCAAGCCGAAATACATAATGCCCATCAGCTGTGAAGAAATTGGTTTCTCCGTTAATTCTCCGCTGTGTCTTCTTGATTGCTTGTCAGTGAAGCGGTCCTGGGTGTGTGATATATATATATATGTTACCCATTAGCAGTTGTAATAGAATAGTTAGGTCAGTGGTTTGCTAATAATTTTAGCGTCGTTTGACAAATCTTCATGAAACTGTCTAAACAAGTGCTTCTTTTTGACCTAGTTTGTGCATGGAAAAAATTTAGGGTGATATTCAAGCGGGGGCGGGGGGGGATGAAGGGGGGCTCGGCATCCCAAAATGCAAAATCCCCATTCATTTTCCATAGACATAGTACTACTGCAAAACCTGCTGAACTGAACTACACCAAATTTGGCACAAAGCTAGATCTTAGTGATTCAGAAAGTATACTTTTCGCCATTGGGTGTAAATCTGCTCAGTAGTTTTTGAGATATTAAGTTTCAAAACTATTTGTATATCTGGGCGGTTGGATTCGAGGGACTCTCGCAAGAGTCCCTCAAACCCAGTTAAAAAAAATAGAGCATTCCGATTGGCCCAGGAGTTTTAATTTTCCTTTGGGCCAATTTGCTCCCACGGATTACACACTGCAGCAGGAGCACTCTAATTGGTCGCCTGCAACATGAAGAAAAATGTTGCAGGCAGCCAATACAGGCCTCGGTGACTTAGTCCCCTGTCCTGAGTGTTATTTATAAATATATATAAGGGGACAGGGTAGGGATTCCCTTCCCCCCTAGGCCTTGTGGGGGGTCCCAGAAGGACCCCTGCTGTGGCAAAAAGAAATCTTGAAAGAGCTCTGTGGGACACAAAATCACGGCTTTTTGCAGAAAGTAAAATGCCTGCAGACATTTTAAATTTCAATAATTGGACCCCGGATGTGAACCAGGGCCCAGGGGTCTTTTTAAAAAATATTTGGGTATGTGGGGCGTGAATAGGGCCTGCTCCTCGAGACAGTCTTTGCCCCAGGTCAAAATCCCCCAGGGTTAATTTAGAATTAAAGGGGAGGGACATGAGGTCCTGTCCCCATCCCACCATTGGGCCCTGGGGACTTCATCCTCTGAGACAGATGTCTTTAAAGAGGGGAGGGGGTGCAGCCTCACTTCCAGAGGCTATTTTGGGCCTTGGGGACAAATTACTAATAACAGGGGAGGGGGGCTATATACCCCCCTCCCAGTGCCGGTATCGGCTCCGGGGATCCCAGCCCCCAGGGCATGATAATCTACAGTTTCCCTTGGAACCCACATCTGGGACATTGTGGTACCCTGCCCAGGAGAGTGCAGGCATACCCTGCCCACAAACTACCGGTCAGGGAACTCCACTTTGTTCCAGCCCAGTGGGAGCAGTTAAAAACAGTTGCTCCCACCGGACAGGAGCAAGTAAAAGTTTCTGACTCCCGTCAGCACCTGGTATGGTGCTGGATGGGGAGCCGCCTGGGCCATGAGGGCACTGGGGCTCCCCCTACATCCTGGACCCCTTAAGGCTCAGGAAGAGGGCAGTGTGCCCCTCCGCTTACTTTAAAAAAAGGCCATGTGCATAGCGTGCCTGTGGCCACTAATGGATCGGGGGGGGCACACGCCCTCTTCCCTTATTAAAAAAGGTCAGCCCCGGGGATGGGGTCCCAGGCCTGGATAGACTCAGGGAGGGGGCCTCATGCTCCCCTCCCCTTATTATATTATTTTTTATGAGGGCACCAAGACACCCACAGTAAATCATTTTAAATAAACAAAAAGTGGATAATAAATGATCGACAGGAGCTGTTCATTTTTCATTTATTATTCACTGCTCCTTTGAAGGAGTGCCCATAATACCCTACAAGTCCTTTATTTTTTATATTTATTTATTTTTTGCTTGGTGGTGCTCCTAGAATAGGGAGTGGCCCCACCAACCCTTTTTAAAATGTTGTTGAGGGCTGCAGGGACTCCAGGAGCTCCCCCCAGCACCATAAAAAAAATAGTAAGTATCCTGGGTCATTAAATCCATAACCCCAGGAAAACTTTCCATATTTTTTAAAAGCACTCCTAGCTGAAGCTCTATGCTCTTTCGCTGGCATGCAAAGCCCTCTTGTGGTTGCTTTTATGATTGCATTTTCTTGGGCGAAATCTTTTAAAAGTAAGACTCTGAGACATATTTGTTTTCTTTTTTTTAAAACCGACATGTCTCTAGCTATATTTTTCTTACATTTTCACCCACAAAATATAATAATATAAACTATGTAAAAAAAGCACAGGCATGTATTTTTATTAAAACTTTATGAAACATTTTTATAATAATCAATAATAATAAGCATTGCATTATGTGAATTCTTGAAATATACATTTGATTAAAAATATTAGTAATTTTGAGAGAAAGGTGATCGATTTGCTTTGTATATATTGATATGCTCACCCCTTGATAAAACCAATTGGCTCACTTTTTATATTTTGGTGTTGCAGAAGGCCATGCTTGGCAATGGGTTGGCAGCTCGCAGGCCAGGCCCTGTGGCCACCCCCTTGCGGTGCACGGCCAAAGGCTGTGCATGGCGGGGTGTTGCCTGCCAGTGGGGGTATTGGCTGCAGGGCCTGGCTGAAGGCTAAGCCCTCAGGCCAACACCCTGCCATGCATGACCAAAGGCGGGGGTTAACTTGGATGCAGGGCCGCGCATGGCCAAAGACTGTGCACAGCGGGGGGTTGGCTGTCTGTGGGGCGAGTTGGATGCAGGTCCTGCGACCAATCTCTTACCACACACAGCTGTGTGCTGTGAGGAGGTTGGCTTTATGCATGCCAATAAAATATTACTTCCTTTTTTTTAAAGTCATGGAAAAAAACAAAAGTTAAAGTGGCATTATAATTAGGTGAAAATGTCAGTGACAACGTAAAGTTTTAGACTAAAATAAAACAGAAATTTACCAATAATAGTTATCACTACTAACTCTAACTCATACCCTAAAGTAACTATAACTCGTGCCCTCGCCATGCACAGCTAACTATCCCACATATTGCATCACTCATGACATGCTCTATAACCTCATTGATAACATCACTGCAACATTTGAAATAACATCATTGATGACAACACTGAGCATGGCAGGTGTGCAATTTATAGGTACCTTAGGGGATGAGTTAAAGTTACTAGAGCTATTTATAACTGGGAATGTTAGTGTTTTTTTTTACCTTTACCAGGTCTGCCATACCAGTTGTGGTGCTGCAGTATAAACACCAGCGAATTATACTTGCACAGGACTTCAACATCATGGCCAAGGGCTGGCTACACGCAGGGGTTGGATGCTAGTTGCCCGTAATGGGATAAGCCTCCGCGGGGGATGAGACCAAGTCACCTGAAGTGACTGGCCACAAGGCCTGGCCGGCAGTGGAGTGGTTGCCCACCTTTCGGTGGATAAGTTCCTGGTCTAAGCCAAATGTCGTGGGCAATGGACGGGGGGAGTTGGTCACTTGTGTAGTATTACCCTGATAAGCGCTACAAAAGTTTATTCTCAGAGGAGGTGTTGACCACCCATCCTGGCCAGAGCGGAAGCCCGTGTACAGCAGGGATGTTGGACCCCCATGGGGGTAGGGTGGAGACTTGCCCTTTAGCATACAACTTCTGCAGCAGGGTTGGCTGCCTGTGGGGCATTGAGGCAGTGCCTGGCTGCAGGATGAGCACAGCAGGAGAGCTGGGCACAGGCTTTGTGAACAACCCCACAGGCCATGCATTGCATGGGTTTTGGGTTCCTGTGGAGTGTTGAGTGCAGGTCACCTGAAGAGGGCTGGACAGGCTTATTCCCAACCGATGGCCGGGCACAATGGAGAGGTTGACTGCCTGCTGGGGGGTTGGTTGTCCCGCCTGCCCAGGGCCAAGGACTGGGTGTGACAGGGGGAATTGACTGGCAACGGAGGTTTGGCATAGGTCGCTCCTCAGGGGTTGGGTGAAAGGCCTTGCCAGAGACCAGATCCTGTGGCCAACATCATGCACCACACGGCTGAAGACCATGCGCAGCAGATGGGTTGGCCACCTGTGGGTGGTTAGGCAGCAGGAACTGTGCAAAGTGTAAGGCTGTGCTCAGCAGTGTGTGCTAGCTGCCCACGAGGGCCGTGCAAAGAGTTTGGTCACAGGTCACGCATGGAGTGGTGGGAACAGGGCCTGAAAGGATGCAACCCTCTGATGCGCATGATTGAAGACTGGCAGGAGTTTGCTGCCCACAGGTTGTTGGGCGCTGGACGAGGCCCAATGGCGGTCAGGCGTATGTTAAACTTAAAATATACTCAAAAACACATAAATTCGCTAAAATATATTATGGGTAGTGTAAGACCTGGGGTCTCCAGGCCCTATGGGGCGGTAACGTGACACGAGCGGTCGGGCCACCAAAGGTCTGTGTGTAAAGCAACCATACAACACGCACCTCACATGCGACGAGGAACACACACAATAAGTGACGCCACACTGTAGGAGTTATGTAAAGACTCAAGTTTATCCAAGTAGATCACGTTAGATGCAGTTCATGAGGTAGCAGTACATTTCATATGCTGATAATACAATAGCTAGCGATGTACACATCAGTCAGGAGCTATAAAGGCTGTTCATACCATATATGCATTTCCTGAGATAACAGTACTGCCTGGGGCACAACTACCAAACACGTAGCTGTACACGTGCTCTTCACCTTCCTGTCGCGTTGTGCGCGCTAACTGGTGACGACCTCAGAACGGGGCATCTAGCATGGAGAGCTACTCGCAACTAAGGACATTTAGCACTTCAAGGTAGAACAGGAGCAGCAGAGCGCTACTCGTAACTTCTGGCACTTAGCACTGCAGTAGGAAACATGTATAACAGAGTGCTACTCGTAATCAATAGCGCGTAACATTTCAGTAGGGCATATGGATAATAGAGCGCTACTCGTACTCAATAGCACCTAACACTTCAATAGGGCATATAAATAACAGAGCGCTACTCGGAATCAATAGCACGTAACACTTCAGTATGGTATACGAATAACAGAGCGCTACTCGGAATCAATAGCACGTAACACTTCAATATGGCATATGAATCACAGAGCGCTACTCGGAATCAATAGCACCTAACACTTCAATATGGCATATGCATCACAGGGCGCTACTCGGAATCAATAGCACGTACCACTTCAATCTGGCATATGAATCACAGAGCGCTACTCGTGCTCGGGTGCAGTCAGTGTCTAACACGGGGCTGTCCGCAGGGAGCACACGGGACTTGCGGAGCGAGTCTCTGGCTCCGGTGCAGTTCGTAGGCACCGCGCTTCAGGGCAGACACGGGGGGTACCAGGAAGGGATCCCTCGGCGGGGTCTCTCCGTCGCGATGACAGGGGGAACTCCCACGGAGAGGGAACCCGGGCCCAGGGTGCGGTGTGACTCCCAACCAGCAGGGGGCGCACCGGGGGCGATCCCAGCCTTCGGCCTTACCTCGATCTCCGCGCTGGAAGGCGTCCGTTCCTGCGATGATGGGGGCGCTCGTTCTCGGCCTCGCGCACTTCTCCTCACAGCTGCGACGGCAGCGACGGGGCCCTGGGCTTCTCCACGGGCCTCACGACACGGCAGGGTACTTCTTCCGGCCTCAGGGTCGCGGCGGTGAGTGCGCTGGCTTGCACAACACGGGGGGGGTGCTAAAGTTAAGGATGGGGGTTCTGTAGGGAGCGCACGGGTCACAGCGCTAATACCTGGTCGATCCCCGGTGGTTCTCCAATCAGCTTCACATCAGAGCTCAGGGGTCAGTCTGGACACGCAGTCTCAGTGCTTTGGCTTGTAAGTTTAAAGTTCAGTCTGGACACGCAGTTTCAGTGCTTGGCTTGTAAGGTTGAAGTTCAGTCTGGACACGCAGTCTCAGTGCTTGGCTTGTGAGTTTCGGTTCTTAGATGTCAGATAAGGTCTTGTTGGCGCAGATGTATCTGGCGCCCTTAGGGGTTCTGTTGCAGGGGGGTAGGGATGGAGAAGGCGACTAGGTCCTTCCTAGTCAGGCTGGGCAGAGGTTCTCTGGGTCCTCCTACTACTGGGTAAGATCAGTGGGTTTCACAGGGTCCCTAACTCACTTAAGAGGCAGCACCTAGATCCTGTCACTCTCAGAGGCATAAGTCCCTGGCTAGGCCCTACCGCCTACACTCCTGGTGGATTCTTCCAGCTCTGCTTCACCCCAATGGCCAACTCACCACAAAAAGTTCCCTCCCTGACTTAAGTAGCCCTAGGTCAGGTGACCTCTGGCCAAGGCGGCAAAAGAAAAACCACACCTCCCTTCTAGGAGGTTCCAGCACATTCCAGGAACTTCCCCACTCTACCTATGGGACAAAAAGGCTGGCTGGAGTCGCAACATTGTTGTGGGGTTCCAGCCAGCTCCTGGCAGCTAGGGTGCTACTATGAAAGACCACTCTGCAGTAGCAGGGGCCTGTGGCAGCCATCTTGGGAGAAGGGAGCACCTGCACCTTAACACTGATTGGCAATGAAAAGGCACCCGGAGACCTAGTCCAACATAAAAATGAGGGTGGAAAAAATGAGGCACGATACAAAAATGGAAGGGGAGACCACCCTAGGGCTGACAGGTCCAACAGGTAGGTTTTGTAATAAGAACCTAGCATCTGTTAAAATACAGAAATTCTGTGAAAAAAGTGTTTTTATATTTAACATACAGTGTAATGGTTTTAAAAAGACTAAACACTAGAATAATAAACTTGAAACTGTGAAAAAAGTGACGTATAAATTAGGTGTTGACATGAGATAAAACTTATGTTTAAATACAAAAAAAACATTGAAATTCGCCTTAAGCCATCATCATGCACAGCTTATGACCTTACATATTGGATGACTCATGACATGGTCAGTTAATTGATCAATTATCTTTATTGGATTAGTCATAAATAATAATAAAAGCACAAGTTTAAAATATTGCAATCTATCCATATTAAAAATATCAACCTATCCAGACAAAGGCATCTTGAATTAAAAGAGTATTATATTGCCAAAGTCATACTGTAGAATTTGAGAAGCACTCAACAGCATTACAGATTACAAGATTGCTTATCATCTGTTAAAAAATAAAATGCAGGTGTACATTTGGGAATTCCATAAAGTTTAAGAACAGGAATTAAAAAGCAGCGGGTAAAAAGTTTATAACATTTCCAAAAGAAGACTGAGTGCATCAGTAACTGCGTGGAAAGTTCATCACAAAGGCTTATCAGCATTGTGGACTGATCACATTCTCCTAGGGACAACCAAGATAACTTCTAATATTGCCCAAGTGGAAACTTGTTAATAACCACCTTTCCCGTGGGGTTTTAACCAGAGATATGTAGGGCTCTGTCATGGTTTGAATAATAACATATTCATGCAGAGTTGTGTTTTTACAATTCAGTAATCATGACATGTTAAATGACTTCATTAATGACCCTTGTAAACATCTTAAATAACATCATTACATCACTAATGACAGCATACACAATTGTGTCAGTATGCAACAATTTTTGTGGGCTGTGAGCAATTCAACACGTTAAAATGCGTGACTAATATTTTAAAAGTAGTTAACAGAAAATGAACATACCATTTGTTATTGTGCAATAGACTTTGCATATTTGTCAAATGACCAACATTTAGGGGATGTCACACCCTTTTTACTTTTATTCACTTGCCTAAGAAACAAATAGCCTTTATAGGTTTTAATCGGTTCACATACTTTTTAAATTTTGATCACCAACTAAAAAAACAGTGTTTGCTATTATTTTACTTTAATTGGAACACTCACCAATATAGGACACAATACTCCCAATGAACACTAATTGTTTTTACATGTATGCATTAGTCAATGATGAGCTACCTTTGACAAGGTGAAATAGCCACATCTCTGTTGTTTTGCAAAATACACTACATCACTTGCTGAGATGAAAAGAATGGCATCTTTAGAGCCACAATTAAAATCAGATTGTGAGTTAAAAGGTGTAAGTGCTCACCCCTACATTGTGCATTCCTGAACAATGTGAAATTAATCAAAAAAGTAGGAGAGGTGGAGAAGTTACACAAATATACATGAGCACCTTATAAACCTTTCATACAATTTATCTATAACTCTGTCTAACACATTTTTATAGGGGCATGTGGACAAGCAGGTATCAATAGCTATTCTTTTGTGTACGGAATGTATGACATTTCCCCCAGATTTTTGGTGATAATCTTTGCCATAAAGGAAGAACCTACTTTCAAATATGCCTTTGCATCCCACACCAGATGCATTCAGCCTGTACCTTGTTTTAAGAAGCAGTACTGCTTGCACCTGAACCTATACTGGTAGGTAAACTATGCGCCATCAGCCCTCCACCAAATATACAACAGCATATGAAATCACAGTTATTTTTGTCTCTACATGACTGTACACCCTTTACTAATAATTGCCTTTTTTTTTAAATGACGTTAGGGTTAATGGAGAAATGTGAATAAGTGTATCATGGATGATGATTTCAGTGATGTCATCAATGATGTGATTTAACATGTCATGAGTAAAGTAATATGTGAGGTTATGTGAAGTCCTCGAGGAAGCCCAAGTTATAGTTAGTTTACAAAACTATAACTTGTAAATGTCAGTGTTTTTTCAGTTTTTAAACATATGCTCTTATTGCACTTCAACATGTAAGTATTACATCACTTTATTCTTTATTTTATTTTCTCAAGCTGTATAGATGTATGGATATTTTGTACAGATTTGTTGAACTGGACCAAAGTCAAAGGAAAACTAAAAATGTATTTCGGGTGTCCTCTGTAATACAAAGGACATTCTTTTATTTTTTGTAAGAACCTCAGCATTTTTCAACAAACCTGCACAAAACTTCTGGTGAAAAACAAATTCATCTATTTATCTCCTTTATGGTAGGTGTCATTGAATTCCACAAGCTGGAGCCAAGGAAAACGAGGGGTTCCAAAGTCCCATTTCTCATTTTAACTTGCATAGAAAGTTTTGCTCTTTGATAGAGAAAAAAAGATGAACGTAATTATACCAAATCTGGCATCAAGTTAGACCTTTACTCAAGAATGTGCCTTTTTTGGTTTGGTGTTAACATGTTCAGTAGTTTTTAAGAAATCAGTGTTTAAAGAGGGGTTACGGTAGGCCTTGAAGAGGTTAAATTTGAGAAAAGCTGAACCATTAAGGATCTGCAGATATCCTTGAATCCAAATGTAAAAAAACATACTCAAATCATGTTTACTGAGAGACATTATTCTACCGTTGACAATTTTGTAGTTGCAGATGCAAACTTGGATCCATAAATCCGAAAAGATGTGATTGGCTGGCTGCAGGTATCAGGGAAAATGTTGTGGCCAGCATTGCAGGACTCATGGGGCTTGGTCCCGGGTCCTGTAAAAGGTTTGAAAGGTCACATAAGGAGGCATGTTTTACACACCCTGACCCTCAAGGTCAATGTGAAGAGGGCCACAAAGGGACACTCACTGAGTTTAATATTTAGAAAAATAGTTTTTCATTGCAGGGTTCATGTATCCAGTGCCTGGATCCATGTATCCCAGTGACCCACCTCTAATGTGGGTTCACAGATCCCCCTGGATTGGAGGAGCCACAGATCCAAAAATAAATAAAACAAACAAAAAGAAGGGTAGCCATACACCAGACCCAGCGACCAATCCCCCAATCCCGATTGCTCAGGTTTAGCCGGATTGGAGTCGGCTTCCCATGGAGGAATGGTAATGGGGCCAGGTTGGATGGAGGGCAAAGGCGAAATAGATGTTGGAGCCCAGGCCCTGCACCCAACTCCGTTGCACACAGCCAAAGGCCTGAGCAGTGGAGTTTGGCTACCTGCAAGGCTATGGGTGCAAGGAACTCTTGAATATAGACTGTGATAAGATAAAGCAAAATCTTTGAGAAAAAACTCCAAATGTTAAAAGTGAAGTTATGGTTGTCAGTGTTAGAACACCTAAAACCCCAGTTATGTTTAACTCACACAACAGCCATGCAATCATAACTATCACACTAAATACAGTGCTTATGACCTCATAATATATATATAAGAATAAAGTTGAAATGTGATTAAGCAACAACACATAACCAAACCAAATAATACTACATTCACAGACATCTCTGTCAAAGTGATAACAGTAATGTGATATCTAATCCAATCTGTAATCTATATTGATGTTGGTCAATTCAGTTGCACATGTGCCACAGTTACTTGTACGGAATGTAATGTCTTTATGCTTATAACAACAAATGCCAATAAAAAGAATTTACAAAAAAAAAATCTAATCCAATCTGTAAGATGATTTACATTTGTTATATTTGTTTCTTTAAGGGTAAGGTCATGAGCATTACATTTGGTGTGCGAGTTATGGTTTGCATGGCTGATGTGTGAGTAATAGATTTTGATTCTAACCATAACTTGTGAATTTCAGTTCTTTTTCGGTTTAAATCTTTAACCATAACTGCTCTTTAGCTGTGTTTTTTTTGTTGATAAAATATATATTTAAGTGTGTGTGTGTGTGTGTGTGTATCTGAAAAAACATAGGCTGGAGGGATGCTATAGTCAGGTGGAAAAGTCAGTTAAAACTTACCATTTTGAACGACCAAAATCTGTGAAATTCACCAGTTATGGCTATCTCAAGTAATTATAATTTGTGCCATAAAGTAACTATAACTTACACCTTCGCCATGCACAGTGTTGTCATCAATGATGTCATTTCAGATGTTGCAGTAATGTTATAAATGAGGTCATAGACGTTGTGAGTGATGTAATGTATCAGGTAAATAGCAGTGCATGGCAAGGGCTTATAATTACGTTACAGCACGAGTCATAGCTACTTGAGATAACTATAATGGTGAATGTCAGTGATTTTATTATTTTTAAATGGTATGTTATAACAGACATGTTCACCTCACTATAACATCCTTTCAACCTTTGTTTTGTTCCAGTGGATTTCTAATGCTTTTTTGAATACCTAACTATAATAACCCTTGGCTTCTTTCAGTGAATGATTATGGTTAGGCTTTCCTGTTTTCAGTTTCTATTTTTGGAAAATTCGGTATTTTTAGGAGCAGGCACATCTTGTTACTGCATGTTTTTTTTGTAGCTGTGTTTCTTCGCCCCATAATTTTTTATGTTTATGTGGACTTTTGTTGCAAGGATATGGTATAGAGATTCCAACTTTGAAAATGGGAAAGCATGTACTTCAGGTCTGTTGATTTCAAATGTAGTTTGTGCCACTTCGTTTGTGTGTGTGTTTATTTTGTAATGAACTGTTTCATATCTTACAGCGCGTTCATTATACCAGTATGTTTTTTTATTCTTAAAATGCAGTCCGTGTGACTATTGTGGGGCACAGTTCCAGCTCAATAAATACAAAAGTCCAATGAATCAATAATTGCCATAACATTTTTTTTACATTTTTGGTTGATTCTTACAACGGATCTATTCAATTTATAATTTTTATTGTCTTCATGGTAACTTATATTTAGCTGTTGATTTTTATTCTCTAGCAACATCCTGGAGTGCCACAAATAATCATATTCTTGCTGCAATACCTTCAACTAAATTTGACTGTATATAAAATTAATAATCAACATTGGAGCGCTTACCATCTAAGTTTTATTCCTACACAAGCGGACCTCTGTGACAAAAGCAGTACCCACTGAGAATTGCAAATAAAATACTGCTCTGTGATCCGCCTAGTACATAGTCTTTGCAGCAGACATAGTAACCCTCCGCGCTACCTTAGATGACTCCACACTGCCACCAGACAAAAATCCAATCTCTCTCCAGCAGGTATGTTAATTACCAGAGTTATCTTGGCACGTTTATTGTTGCCTGAAAACTGTTGAATACAAGGACCTCTGCAGTGCTTTTAAAACAGCTGCACTGCTACAAAACGGGCCCCCCAACCCTTCTTGCCCACCTGGAAACGTCTGATGCACAGTACAGCCAGGAAACCGCCCCCCAACCCTTCTAGCCCCCCTGGAAATGTCTGATGCACAGTACAGCCAAGAAACCGGCCCTCAACCCTTCTAGCCCACATGGAAACTCCTGATGCACAGTACACCCAGGAAACCGGCCCCCAACCCTTTTAGCCCCCCTGGAAACTCCTGATGCACAGTACAGCCAGCCGCTCTTGATGCAGAGGCTAATGCAGCGAGCATTATTATTCAAGTATAATTTTAAAAATATGCTCAATCTCTTACGCTGGCCTAGCTCAATTCATGAAAAATGGAATGACCGTAACTGACAATGACCGATTTATTAATGCTTTTAAACAAAAGTGCCCTCTGCCGGTGCGCACCTCCTTTCTGCGCTGTCCTGTCTCATTAGTTTCAATTAATGGCCTGACTCGACGCACGCTCGTCTTGGGTTACAAATAACACTATTTTTTAATCATTTTTATTTCAAGTTGGAGCAGCTATCAATAAAATAATGTTGCAATCGAATCTGTTTTTGGTAACCAACGCCAGATGTGGAGAGGAAATACACCAGAGCACGAGTGAGTGACATCATTATCTATCGAAACATTGTCATGTAATACCGAGGGGAGGGAGTGACTGTTACTTGGCCTCTTTAATGTAGGCTTTATTCGCAGATGTCAGGAGCCCTTTGGTGCGTAAGGGGGTGTGAGCAGTAGGGGTCAGTGAGATTACCCTCCCCATGTGTCTGACAACACTCCCTGGCAGGAGTTCGTTAATTTTACTAGCAGGCTTTTTCATTCTTAAAGTGCAGTGCGTGTAACTGCATTGTGGGGCACAGTTTCGATTCAATGGATACGAAACATCGAACAGTGTGTCTTAAAACCCATTCAGTGTGGCAACTCCAACAACATTACAGCGCTTGATAAAATCTGTTCTCACTAAAGAACCAGTCCGCCACTGCTTACTTTCCGTACTTGGCCCTTGATGTGCAAACAGCAGGCGCACAACATCCATTGGACTCAAAGGGCTTCAGCCCCGGACCTCTCAACCCCCCCCGTGTCGTGTGTGGCAGCCCGGAATGAGACAGCTTCCTGGGCACCCACACAGCCGCACCCAAGCACTTCCCAGGTCTTTAAAAGACCATTTGCATGCTAATGAGACCTCGCTGTTGTTTCACCCCTTCTAAGAGCCCCTGCAGCTCCACTCTGCCTATTGCTTAAAGATTCAGCCCCCCGCCCCCGGAAATTTGGCTCTAGTTGCGCCTCCGGCAAACAGCATGCTTCAAGCTTAAACCATATGTGCCATGTACTAGTCTCGGTTCAGTTGTTTTAAAAGCTTGAGGTTAGCCACTAGGTCTATTACTTCGAAGCTTGCCTACAATGCGACTTTAAATTTGAAACATATTTAATTGCCGCGTTTCTTTCTCACCACCAATATTTTCCTAATAATCGTGTATTACATGCCTTTTTAAAGCAAGATTTAGCCTAAAACAGCAGTTTTTCCCTTGTTAAGTAAATGGTCTTTTTAAAGACCTGTGAAGTACTCGGGTGGGTTGCAGTAAGACAACCGGCAGTCCACAACAGCTCCTCTCCCCTGGCCCCCACGTGAGCCAAGCAGGGGGCCTGGTGTTGCTTTGGCCCTTGGGCCATTCACACCTCTCCATGTGCAAAAGCAGTGTTTTCCACTGACACCTTCGCGCCAGGCCACCACAGGCAGGCCGATGGTTCGTAATGCTTTGGCTCCATCAAGTGGCCAAAATGCGCAACAACTACAACTACGAAAATCAGTGACACTCGGTTTAAACCAGGTCAGCTGATTTTCATCCGGTAGGGTACTGTCGGGCACATTCGGTTTAAACCGAATTCCGGACAGCCTAATTATGGTATTTTAAGGTATGTCATTTTCAATATTATAAAGTAGGCCGATTGGTTTTATCAAGAGGTCATTGCAATGTCTGTTAATAAACATTTAAATAAATCATTTATAGTGAAAGCAACATTAAACAAGTGTCTGAGCACATAATGGAGCCATAAGAGCACCCATGCTGGGTCCATGCATTGCAAAGCTGATACACAAAAGCTCCAGCTCTAGGAAGGCTTAAAGATATCAACACATTTTTCTGAGATCATGTTTTCTAGACCCCAAGAAACATAAGGTAAACTTTTTTAGGTCTCGCTGAGCCAAAGGCTCGAAGAGACATTTTGTATGTGGGATTTTCAAAGTGCTACCCACAATCTTTTGGCTGGCCTAAACCTTGAGTGCACGATCACATGCACGTGCACAGCTGCTCCCACTCCCCCCTCCCTTCTCTATAGCTTTCTTTCACTTTAGCCGCTTTGACCCTTGCATTCCCCCCTCCCTTCTCACCCAGCCCTTTGATGCTCTGCTTGATTACTTTCACTTTCGCCGCTTTGATGTTTGATTTTTATTGCCTTTGTTTATGTGACGGAGATCCATTGGATTTGGCAGAACATTTCTGGGGCCGTATTGCATGAAATACACCAGGTGGCGCTAACGTGTTTTACAGAGCACCATACAGCATTTTGTTTTGCGTTAAAAAAAAAGACGCTTTAGGAGCGTAAAGGAGCTATCCCTTTTACTTGTATTAAAATGTATTTTTAAAGGTGTCTCAAAGGATCCTGAACATAGTTTATACTAGCATGCTCCAATACTGTCCGTATTTCACTCCTGATTGCACTGGCCTTCCAGGTCCTAAGACTCAGACTCATGATTTTACTGTTATTTCAAAACCAATCTAACATTTGTTTTGTTTTAGGTATTACCTTAGTAAAGCATACCTATGTGATCTTACTCTCCTTGGTCAGTGTTTTATTATGGATGACAAGATGTTTTCTCATTAGGACTCGCACCATAAGCCTCTTTCATTCCAAACATTTGGAAACGCATTTGTCTCTGTAACTATATAGTAATGGCTTTCAGTTACAGCTGGCGGAAATTATGCTACACACCTATTTATTGCCTTCACCAAACGATTCTGCTTTCACTGGTGTGACCATAACTTGCCAAAATATTTTACTGATGCTTTCGGCAGTGTCTCCAGTTCTGTCTGATCACTCCTCAAATGACACCTTCCTTAATCCCACCCACAAGCAAGGTAAGCCACTCAATTTTATGCTAATTTCAAAAACTTTATCCAAATCTAAACCCATCATCGCTCCATCTGACATCACACATTTCACATGCAAATCAGTTCGCCTCCTTGTAGATCGCTCTCTCATGTACCCATCTGCTGTAGAAAACAGGACCCCACTGCTCTCACTGCTTTCCACATGATCTTCATAAAGACCTCACTTCAGTCTTGCACTACAGCTCATACAACTGCTTCATTATCCACCTTGTACCAAAGATAGGCCTCAGCCATGAATTACACTTGAAATAAGAGCGCATAACAGTAAATGAGGGCAGCAGTACATAAATGGCGAAAGCACATATTCACTGCTAACTTCTTGGTTAAAAAGCAAGCCCTTCATACACTGCATAATGATCTAGGAGGTGTCAAATCTATCTATTTCCAGGACCTTATTACCTCACCATCCACAAGCGCTCTGTGCAAACCTTCAGCTCTTTACTCTCTCCATCATCTTCAATTATCAGTATTCTATTGTTCATCCTTACCTGCTCCTGACTTCATCCTGCTACATCTGCTCCAAGATTAACACTATAATTAGTCCACAGTGCTCAAGTCCTCACTCGCCTCAACCCTGCGCAGTTACATTATTACGATTTAACACAACATCCTCCTAACAAACGTTTCCTCTTATGAAAGTAGCTAATCCACCCTGTGCCCCCCCCGTAACCATTTCGTCCTCCCTTCATCAAATCTTTGCCTCTTTCATCCAACAGTTTCCCCTGCGTTTCCCTTCGCACTGACTGCCTGTCCTGTAACCGACTACTCAACCCTCTCCTGCGTTCGGGACCCTTCATTCCACTATCCTATCCTCTCCTCTGTTCTTGTCTATGCTCATACTCTTAGATCGTTCTGCCTCTCCTTTGATATTGATGGTCACCCCACACTTTTCTCAATGAGCGCACGGGGCATTAGCTGGGTACCAGCCCTTATGCTCCTCAATAAGCAGCAGCAATCGTTGCAGTTTCACCAAGGTGACTTTAGTAAAAGTTTATTTTACTACTTTCGATAACTGGTGCCTTTCGCAAACAGAAATGGTAATGACAATGTATGGCACATTACAAGATGGCATGTTTTAATACTAGGGCTTCTGATTATATGCATAACGTTTGATCTAGCAGACATGATTGAACATATGGTGAGACCCTTAAATGAATGCTTTGGGCTCAAATCACAAAGGGACTAATATGCAATAAAGTTACGTGTCTCTTCACTCATGGCAGAATCTCCGCACTGCACTCACTGCAGTGCGCTGGACAGAGAGGCTGCCCAGAGTGCAGAGACTCCACACTTGACCTTTACTACACGTAAGTCCCTTTGCAAACCAGACCCTTAACCTCTACTTCTTTGTGATTTTTAAAATAAAGAGAGGGAAGCATTTATAGTAAAAATGGAAAACTCGTGTCTCTATTTACAATGCAGTTATTGGTTGTTTTTAACTTTCAAGAAAATAACATATTTGTTCTTAAACGACATCCATATCTTAAATCACACATTTTATGATTTTGACATTTGGAATTTCATATCATACCCTTCACTTGTGCCCATTCCCGACTTCTTATACCCTTGCTATCTAGCAGTGCTTTCAACACCACAGGCCATCAAATTCTGGACGGAACGGCCCTAACCGATTTTGCCCATACCTCTATAATCACACTCAAATGCTAACAAGCATTGGCATAGCCAATAGGTCTCGCCTTTGGGACCGTTTAAGTGTTTAGTTATCCAGCACAATATCCTTGGTGCAGTAACATTAACTGTCGCATGGCTAAACACTTATAAGGTCCCAAAGGCGAGACCTATTGGCTATGCCAATGCTTGTTAAAGTATTTCTTGGGGTCTTCTATATTCGCTGCAGTCCCCCACAACACTTGAAGGGAAGCCCCAGGCCCACCATGGTCTCTGCCGGCACTTCAGCCAGGATCCATTGTGGGCGTTGTCAGGAGCAGGCTACTTTTTAGGGCTCGCGCCCTGCGTTGCAGAGCGCAGCACTGCTCGCGCAGGCGCGAGCCCTTTTGTCCGGGGTTTGAAAATGGACCCTGGAATTGCACACGCTCGTGCGTGTGCTTTTCCTTTTGGGTTCCGCTATTGGGCTTTGAGTGCGTGTTTTTTTTAAACAGAGCACGCAATAGGCCAAAGGCGGGCGCATTGCTCCGCCCATGGCCTATTGGTGTCTGTTACGCGCACCAAAGCCCATGTTGTTTCAATTATCGTGCCCAGATACGGGCGCGATAATTGAAAACATATGGCTCACTGTGGCGGGGGCACCCACCACTAGCAGGCGTGTGTTTTATTTTAAATAGCGACTGCTTTCAGTGCTGCTTGTTTTTGTAAGAGATTAGCGTTTAATACAACAGAACATGAACAGCAACAGCCTGCAGCTGCTCATGCTTTTTAAAATCATGCTCCTGTGCCCAATTACTCCTAATCACGAGAATGAGCATCATTGTGCAATGTTCTAAAATTTTGCGTCAAAAGAGTAACATAAAATTACTCCGATTACACTAGCGTAATTAGAATGACGCCCAAGATTAATATATAAGCGTGGGATAACACAATAATAAAATGGCTTGCGTGTATGTACTAACAGCAAGAATGTCCATGTCAGAAGCCTGTGCTGCGCAGGGAACAAAAACTCCGCCTGCAAACAGACAGGTTTGTCTTAACCAGCAAGGTCGACAACAAAACGACCACGAAGAGAAATCGCTGCTGTTACGAATCCATCGTGATCTTGTATCAATTATTCCGTGCCTGGCTCTCTCTTCCCGGGGCTGAAGCAAACACAGACTAATCAGTTTTACATCTCCGTTTAATTTTATTGGAAGGCGAGTCGGGAATGCATCATGGGGCAGCGCGTGACACGTAAGGTGACCCCTGCCAACTTAATGACACAATACATAATCCTTAATGAAGTCAGCATCTTGCCTTCTTCGCTGTCGCGGCCATGTGATTTATGACGGCGTCCCTTTCACTGTGCCCTCTTTTAATTCTAGCTTGACAAAGTGGATGAAACAATTATCCTAGTTATCGGCCACAGCAGTGGAAATGTGATAGCTGAGCTTTCTGCAGGTGGCGGGGCCTTGGCTATGGTTTAAAACTAAGGGTGAAATGTGCTTAGGGATAGCCTTTTTTTACCCTTCTTCCATTCCTCGCCACTCTGGACTCCTAAAGATGGATGGCGTATCCCAAGCTGGATGGCGTATCCCAAGCAGCACTGCAGATCCTATATCATTATGGCAAGAAGTCATTTCAGGAGAAGGGGGTCTGTGCAACTGCAGAGAAAAGCAGTGGAGTTTACATTCTGGGCCCATCCTTGCCCGGTGAGCAGAATTTCACCCACGTGCACAAATACAGCTTGATGTAGGGGCGTTGATAAACCGAAACTGGTGACTGTATCTGTGTTTGGCCCCATGACCAAAGCGTATGGTCGAATCCCAGAGGAAACACTCAGACTTTCATTTTTCCGAGATCGATAAAATGATTACCAATAAACTTCGGTTGCCCGTCAATAGCGCCATCCTAAAGGGATAACTGTGAGCGCTGCAAATAGTATGTTTTCATGCGAGGTACTACCTGTTTTTTCGGTACGCGTCTCTTCACGCTAAAGAGAGGGCTGAGGGGCTTTTATTTATTCATTTATACATTTATTTTTTGGGTCTCACATGCAGAGTTAGCAGGGCCGTAGTTTCGGGTGTTACCCCCCCCACCAATAAATGTATTTTGTGATAAATAGCAGGGTACAGGTGCTTACAGTCGGGTATGGTGAGGCGTTTGTCAGATTTCACCAGGAAGTTTTACACACACAGACAAACAAGCATTTACAATGCAATAGGTCTCGCATTATTAAAGTTTGAGCTATTGGCATTGCTAAATAATGCAACCTCAATAGCTCAAACTTTAATAATGCGAGACCTATTGCATTGCAAATGCTTGTTGTTTTTGTGTATGCCCTAGTGCCAAATCAGATCATATTGTTTGATATGTTGGATCCGTGGATCCTCCGTGTTGTGATATATGCACACATTTTCAACCCTAAACTAATGGATGGATTTACCCCAAACAACAAAAAGCACTCTTTCAGGACCAAGATATAGCATTCTGCAAAATCTGATGGAATTTCATGCAGCTGTTTTTGCCCTATCACTGTTGAATATTCCTATGGAAAACATGTATTAGGACCACCCCATTTTTTCAGCCTCCGCTTGATGGATAACCCCAAAACTTTTCAGGAAAGAGCTGTGGTGGATGAGATTTTTTTGCAATGTGCCATTAAGATTCTTCAAATGGCGCCAAAATTATAAGCAAACCCAAAAAATCTATTTCCAATGGAAACCCAGTCCTAACTACTTCCCAGTGGTGACCGCCACTGGGTAGCTATAGTTAGGCCAGCATTTCCATAGGAAATGCCTTTTTTGTTTTGCTGATAACTTTTGAACTGTTTGACAAATCTCCGCAAAACTTTTCAAGAAGTTTCCTCTCTTTTTTGCATTGTTTATGCATGGAAAGATTTGGGGAGATCCATCAAGTGGGGGCCAAGACAAAAGGGGGTCCCAAAACGCAAAATTCCTAAGCATTCATAATTTTGTGATTTGGTATAAATCCGATTTGTAGTTTTGGAACTCCAAAAATATTTGCACATCCGGATGCTTGGGTTTGAAGGACTCTCGCAAGAGTAAATTAATCCCAATTTTAAAAAACGTGAGCGTTCTGATTGGCCCTGGGAACTTTTCGCTCCCTAGGGAGCGAATGCTCTTACTGACTGCCAGCAACATGATAAAAATGTTGCTGGCAGCCATTACAGGACTCAGCGACTTAGCCCCCTGTCCTGCAATTATTGTGCCCCCTGTCCTGCAATTATTGTGAAAAAATAAAATAAGGGGGCAGGGATCTAGAGGGAGCCCCCCTGGGGCCAAAATTTGAAAAATCAGGGGCGGCTGCCGGGATCCTGCAGGACGTCCAGGAGATCGTGGCAAAAACAAAAGAAAATGCCGCCACTTGTTCAAAATATTTGGGGGCTTGAGTAGGGCCCCCTTCCCGATCCCATTATGGGTCCTGGGGACTCCATCCCTCGGAGTCCAGGTATCTTAATTAAGGGGAGGTGGGCATGCAGCCCCCTACCTCGAGCTGATGGAGGCCAGGGAGAACCCGTCCCCCAGTCCCAAATTTGGGAAAAGGGGGAGGGTGCAGCGCTGCCCTCTCCCCAACCATTCTCAGTTCGTATGGCCCCTCTCCCTGAGCCTAAAAAAGGCCCTGGGGTCAAATTCGACTAAAAAGGGGGAGGGGAGTCGCTTTCCCCCCCCTCCATGAGCAATCAAAGGCCCCAGGGGCTGTCTCAATTACTGTTTCCCTGCCTGCAGCAGCACGAGCAGGGAAACATCTGTTTGCTTGCCCCTGTGGGAATATTTTTTAATCTCCTGCCAGATAGGAACAAATATGCCTATTCTGCCTGCTGGAGAGCGAGCAGGAAAGGCGTGTCTGCTCCAACCTCAGAGGACACAGTCTAATTAAAGTGCAATGCTCTCCCACCAGACGAGAGCACAAATCCACTCCAGCCCGGTGGGGGAGCAAAACCTTTCCCTGCCTGCGCTCTCAGACAGGGAGAAAATTCAGAATTGCTCCCACCTCGTGTGAACAAGGTCCTGCGTGGTGGGAGCAATATTGGCTTCTACTGCACCCAAGAAGGATGCAAGCAGGGGAGCCAGTGGGGCTGCGGGTGGCTGGAGCCTTCCCCTGCAGACTCCAATGAAGGATGTGCTGTGGGGTTGCCCGGGTGGGCACCGGGGCACCCTACTTGAAAACAAAACAGCTGGCTCCTGCAGGGAGCCAGTGGGGCTGCAGGTACCCTGGGGCTCCCTCCCCCCCCCCAGCCCAAAACAAAAATAAAGGATTGGGGTGCCCCGGGTAGGAATCGGAGCACCCCTTCATATAAATATTTGTTTTAATGACTGGCTCCTGCACGGACCGTTAAATGGGTCCATTTGCAGGAGCCAGCGCGGCTGTGGAGCCCTTGGGACTCCCATGCGGCCCCCTATAAAAAAAAGTGGGTGTCCCAAGTGGGTCCGGGACACCCCAAAACATATATATGAATGGTATAAGTGAATAACAAATGAGCGTCCACATCCACTCATTTATAATTCACTGCTCCTTCATAATGCCCTGCGAGGGCTATTTACATTTTCTTTTTTTTGGTGACATCCCTAGAAGGGGCTGGGGTACTATCAAACATTTGTTTTTTTAATGTCTGGGAGGCTGCAGGGAATTTTGCAGCACCCTAGAAACCTTAGAAAAAAATAACCAGTGTGCCCTCATTTTACGTTTCTATAGAACTAACCACAATTTTGAAGACAAGAAGAACCCCCTCATTTTGTACATTCTCAAGGAAATGCTTTAAGTGCTATAGCTTTGATTTAATCAAGATGGCTTGCCACAAGTTTACCATAAATTGAAAATGTTAGCACTCTAATAGATCGTTAAAACACTGTGGGAAATTGCAGTTTATTAGTAGGTATTTAACTGAAAGACTGCTGCTGGTATTAGAAGTTCCTTTTTCAATCTACAAGTCAGAATATTTTACTGAAATGGATGAGGAAAATATTTGAGAACTCAATTAAAATGTGCATTCATTTGACCTTTCTAGGGCACTTTTTAGAGCGCAAACCAACATTTCTATGACAGGAAGAACCCCTTATTTTATTAATATGAGTTACAGCCTTTATTCCGTCTAGAGGGCTTCATGAGTGCTAGGCTTTTATCATGAATACAGAATGTTTGCTCCTGCTATTCCTCTCCAGGGACTAACCTGTTTCCACAGACTCCATCCCTGGGAAGAGGCTGGCATCACAGCCGTAGGTGACTTTTTCCTAGATGCAACGCAAGCACAAGCTTTTTCTCTTTCGAAGCACTGCAACACAGATTTGGTTTCTGACTTTACTGCCAGGAGTCCTTAAGCAATACGGTCCCTTCGCCTAATACTGACGATTATTTCATGCTGTAATGAAGAAATTGATGTCATCCAACAAATAGTTCCTAAATATCATATAGAACTACTACCTATTGTGAAATAAGGGTCTTTTTTAATCAACATATTCAATGTCCTGAATATGACACCTATTTTGTAGTTCAATGTATTGTAGGCAATGTTTGCTTTGTGTAAACTCTTCAAATTGCCTCAAAAATATTTGTTGAATTTAGCTACCATTCTCGCGTCGAGACCCTGACTGTCATTACCCCCTTGATCCATAGGGACCAATCGGGTTTCATGCCTAAGCGAGCCACATGTTTGAACCTACGTCGCTTGGCCAATTGGATGGCCGCGGTTCAGGGTCGGGACAAGCCTCACTTGCTCCTTTTATTGGACGCCGAGAAGGCGTTCGATACCATTTATTGGCCCTTCATGAGATGCACCCTGGAGAGGTTTGGCTTCGGCCCTATCTTTAGAGATTGGTCAGCATTCCTGTATAATGCTCCTGAGGCCAAGGTCCGAGTTAACGGGGCGATCTCGCAGAGTTGGCCGATTCAACGAGGTACTAGGCAGGGCTGTCCCTTATCCCCCCTATTATTTGCTCTTATATTGGAGCTGCTTGCCTGTGTGGTCCGATCTCAAAGAGGTCTTGGGGGGTTTGTAGACGACTCGCATTTTTTAGCAGAAGAACGCGTTTCATTATACGCAGATTATATTTTATTATATGTCACCGACCCGGTTGTGACAAATTTTTGGAGACTATGGCCGCCACGCCGGGTATAAGATTAATTGGGGCAAATCTACTTTGTACCCCATAGCTGGAACGGTGGAGCCCCATGCTTATCCGAGCTGCCTTCAGTTATCTACGGAGGGGTTCACCTACTTGGGCCTCTATATTACTACCGAGCTAGAAGCCAACTTAGAGCGTAATATCAGGCGGATCCTCGCAAACTTCCAAGGCGACGTCAAGAAATGGAGGAAACTCCCCTTGACAATTATGGGGAGGGCGGCTTTGTACAAAATGACTACACTCCCGCAATTGCTATACATCTTGCAAAATACCTATTGTAAGATCCCAGAGACCGTGTTTGCAAATCTCAACAGCGAGCTACGCTTACTGCTTTGAGACGGAGCGGCCCATCTCATTGTCATGAATGGATCCATGCTCCAGGGGACCATCCCACCTATAGGTTGGAAAGACTACAATTCAGAAAGCGTACGCATTTACACTTTATTTATGGGGGCAAAGGTAGTACTCGACTCCTGCCTGCATCCCAACATGTACTGGAGGCGTGGAAAAGTGCTGAGAAGCAAATTAAATGGGATCGGAAACCAACTAGGGAGACCCCGCTGTGGGAAGGAGCTAGATTGCTTGAAATTAAGAAACAAAGAGGATTCAAACAGTGGGATTTAATAGGGATTTCGAAGGTAGGGGATGTACTTCAGGTGGGCACATTGGCCCCATTCGCCTGGTTTCAGGCCACATAACTACATGATAACCAAGCTTGCCATTGCTATCTTAGACTGAAGCATGCTTGGCGGGCGGAGGGATTGGACACACAGACACTGCCGGAATATGCCACATTGAAAGGCAGACTTTTGCAAGGGGAGATTCAGGCTCAGGCCATCTCCCTGACCTATAAAACTCTGATCAATAATATGCCTGGCACACTTGGCCCTCTTCGCACTAAATGGGAACCCACCACAGGTCCACTAGAGGATATCGACTGGGAAGCAGCCCTTATGTACCCGAGAGAAGTAGCGATTAAACTGTGCCTACGTCTCATTCAATTTAAAATTCTGCATAGGACCTACTTTGACAGGGCACGACTCCATTCCATGGGGAGAGCTGACAACCCTGACTGCCTCAGATGCTGCACACACCGGGGCACATTTATCCACACCCTTTGGGAATGTGCTAGGGTTCAAGCTTCCTGGGTAGGATACTGCAAGAACTCAATAACATACTGGAGGCCCAATTTGAGTTAGACGCAAAATTCCTTATACTGGGGATCCCCACTGACGTAGACCTGACAAGCCATAAACTTATACTGGCTAATTTGGGGCTTGTGGTTGCCAAGAGGGATATAGCTAAACACTGGGGTGATCATTGGCTCCCTACACTCGAAGAATGGAGTGCAAGCCTAGACCTATATATGGTAGAGGAGAGGGTGACCTATAAGGCGAGAGGCTGCCCCCGGAAGTTCCGAAAGATATGGATACCGTGGATAAAATATTATGGGTGGGATCTGGGCGATGAGGAGGGGGAATTGCCCTTACCAGAGGTTGGAGCGGGGAATGGGTCCTGAGGATGGCGAGGCCGGACCTCTCCTGGATGTCAGGGGACACTAACTGCTCCTGAGATTGACGCCGGACTGCCCTTTGTCTTCTTTCAGCGTTCCTTTGACCAGCAACTCGCCGGACCCGCTGCGCGGGTCCCGCAGTGCGGCAGATCGTCGCGGGAGTTTCAGAAGGGGCTGACTGTCACCTGGGGTGAGTGCACTTGGAACAGGGCTGCGAGCAGCGGGGACTCCATTGTCCAGGAGTCCCAGCGAGCCCAACTAGCTTCACCTGGGCTGCTCTTCCTGGTCGCCACGCCCCCTCGCCCAAGCATCTCCCTACATTAGGAATACAGTTTCCCACTGCGCGGGAGCACCCGGGGCTAAGCCCGGGCAAAGGGCGGGCCGTTTTCAGATGAGACCGGACCGGGCCATCTCCCTAACCTTTATTGTTTCGGATTGTTAGCCTAAAATTACACGTACTGTTCCCTAGACTCAGTATTATTGATGATTTGCTTATAAAAGACGTTACCTCCCTGTATTAGTTTAGTTTATGGGAATTATGGTTGTAACTAGAGGAAACAAAACCAAAATGTTGGGGGGTGGGGGTAAGCTTTTAGGCCCTATGGACGACTTTATTACCAAGGCAAATACCTTTATAGATCAAAGTATTAGCTTGATAGAAGGTAGGGTGTCTTTGGATTTAGCGCTGGCTAAAAGATCCTCCATAGGTAACTTAAGGGACGCAAGAACCCCGGAAATATCTAATCACTCCGGCCGCAGGACGCTCTGTGAAGGTAGGCGTAGCCTACCAAACAACGTGGACTTATCGGCTTCCCAGCTTTCAGATTTTCAGATAAGTTCAGACCTAGAATGGTCACCAGAGATGATACCCCAAATGACACCGGATGAAATAAGGCAAACAAGAGGGAGGAGGGAGGGTGCCATAAGGAAACGAAAGAACGATTTGAAAAATCCACTTCCCCACGAGAGTAGTGACATGCTTAGTAGGAAAGAGAAAGTACCCCCTAGAGTAGAACAGATAGTAGATTCTGTGATTACAAACCAGTCCACGCATGATATTCCAGACCCCATTAGTGTGGAACTCTCTACCTAGTCACCATTTAGCAAGGTATTAACGGATAACAATAACTCACAATTGTTACATAATATCGCAGATCTTTTGAAATCTTTCATTGCTCCCGTTGAAGTAAGACTAACACAGATAGAGCACCAGCTATCGAATCTTGTAAATCTTACAAAATCCAAGCAAGTGCAGGGGGACCAAAAAAGGGGGGGAACCAAGCAGCCCCCTCTTAAGCCATCAGTCACACAAAAGAAAGTATCTGTTCCTATACCTTTAGAAATAACATCTAAACCACCACCTCCTGAAATATTAAATATCAATAGAGGAGTGGAATCTCCCACGAATGCTACTGTAATCCTATCTCAGGGAAATGCCCCGACAGTAAAAACACCGGCCCCTAAAACATCGGCACCAAAAAAATAGGCACCTAAAAAATCGGCGCCTAAAACTCTGTCTTCTAAAAGACCTGTCTCAAAAACTTTGGCGCCAGTATCTAATAGAGGTGACACTAGGGGACCTTCTGAAGCTAGATTTGCTGTCGATATGCCACCGGAAGCAAGTCCCTTTGTAGTTGTAATGACAGGTGTGCCTGAGTTAGAGGACTATAACACAGAACCTACGTGGTCATTGAAAAACAAGGCCCTATATTGGCTAAATGTCAATCGCCCTATTCCAGCAACCTGGACATGTAGGATTCTGATGGTACGTAGAACCCCCTGGGTGGGAAACAGTAGGAAAACAATACCGGGAGACTGCATTCTGATTACATTTGAAGATCCTCGCGTGGTAGACTACATTTGCTCCTGGGAGTTCCCGAATGTAAATGGAGACATAGGAACTAAGCGACTTTCCTTTTTTTATCCTTCAAGGTACCGTAATGGCACTTTTAATGATTACGATAGCCCCTGGGAATCAGCTGCTCTACGTCATAGCGAATATGGCAACCCAAGGCAAATAGTGGGCCCTCGATATCATGAGGATGATAGTTCCTGGCATACAGTGGGGTTACGTCACTGGGGAGGAGGACGGGATAATTGGGGTCCCCACACTCAGAGGACGGCCTTTAGAGAGCTGCCCAATAGGGACCCCTGGTCCAGTATCCCGACGACGAATAGGTTTCGTGCCCTTGAATTGGTCGATTGACCACTAATGGCGACTGAACCTATTAACCCCAAGACACCCCATTTAAAGCCCAAAGCAAAAACAACTTGTCTAGTAAATGAAGCTCCAGTGATCACCACAGAACTGCAGTCCTTACCTATCCTCTTTTGGAATGTTGCGGGTCTCCGTCCCAAAATTGAGGATGGGACTGCAGTGAATTTTTTGGAGTCGGGTAAAATTATCTACCTCCAGGAGACATGGTCCATGACGGAGCTACATCTCCAGGGTTATAAAACATACTTTACTTCAGCTCTGGGTAGTGGTGTAGGCAGACCCAAGGGGGGACTGATTACCTATATTGCAAACACAGTAAACCACCTAAAAGTATCTGTAGTTGTTTCTGATCCAAATTTTCAATTATTTTCCCTTGCTTTTAAAAAAAAAAGAGTCCATTCTGTTGCTTAATCTCTACAACAATCTGGAGGAGGACCAATTCCTGACCCTTCTCTCTAACATCAAGGAGAAACTAATCAATAAGCTAAAGGCAGGAAAAGGGGTTGTTCACCTTCTATGGGGAGGTGATTTGAATCTGCATCCATGCCCACATGTTGGAAAAAATCGATGTGGGATAGTGGATGAACTTGACGCTCCACTTATGCACTTTATCCATACCAAGGTGGGGATTGCTATGAATAATATCTTATTAGACTTGGAACTCACAATAGCTAATGAGCCAAGTCCAGGCTCAAACTTCCTGCAACCAACATATGTGGGTAGGGGATACAAATCGACAGTTGATTACATCTTCCTGTCATCGGGATTGTTGCCCCGAGCTAGGTCCTTTGAGGTCCTGACTAATACTTTAAGCGATCATTCTGCCTTGAGGATGGAGCTTCATGTAACTAATTCTCAACCCCCAACCGTAGTTATAGCGAAAACTCTTGCCCAGAACAATTTCGAGGTAGGTAGGCAAAATGGATACACACTAAAGTGGGGGAAGATAAATCCAGCAGACATTACCGAAAAACTGGTAATAGAGGCATATTCAAACATAACTAAATGCCTGGATCTATTAGAATCGGATGAAGAAGTCCTAAATAATTTTACCCAGATATTGGAGAAAATTAAGGGACTTCTTACAGTAAATATAAAGAGAACGAATTCAACTACTAAAGGGTGGTTTAATCATAGCTGCACCACGGCCCTAACTAAGTTAAAGGTGGCTCTGAGTAAAACAGTCAGAGACTCGGAGCAGATTCAACTTCTTAGACAGCAATACGGTAGGGCACGTAAAGAAAGAATAAAAGAACTGAAACAGAAATTATGGGACGATTTACACACTAGTGCGGTCTCTAAAAATAGTGTGGCTTTTTGGCGAACTGTTAAATCCCCCTACCTAATAGATGATAATAGTCCCAAGATAGAAGTGGCCATAGAAGAAGATATCTGGGTGTCCCACTTTTCTAAACTCTTCAAAAATACAGCAACATCAGTAGGGACAGAAATTTCCCATCCAACAGTTGAATACCCAATATCTCTGCACTTTGATATCTCCGAGGTTTTAGTGGCCCTGGAATTAAGTAAAAACGGGAAAGCCCCAGGCCCAGATGGGGTCCCAGTGGATCTTTTTAAACATAATCTGGATCTCTGGGCCCCCATTCTTACTAGAGTGTGCACTGCAGCCGCAAAAACGGGTCTGCTAAAATCTTGGACCAAATCTATCATGGTTCCAATCTTTAAAAAGGGGGATCGTCAGGACGTCAAATGCTACCGCCCTATCTCACTGCTGGACTCCCTGGGCAAGGTCGTTGGCAGGGTCCTGCTTGAAAGACTCCGGCAGTGGGCTGAGGAGGGAGATAATATTTCCGATCTCCAATTTGGATTTCGGGAGGGGTTTGGAACGGTGGAGCAAGCCCTCAATCTTAGTTTGATAGTGGGTAAATACATCCAAGCAAAGAAGGACACGGTCTATATGGTCTATGTAGACCTGTCCGCTGCTTTTGATTGCGTCTCACACGCAAAACTTTGGATAGTTTTAACACAAATGGGTGTGGACCCCCCACTTTTAGATTTCTTGAGAGCTCTATTCTAAAGCATCAGCAAGGGTGCGTTTTGGTATGAAGGGGAGTTGACAGCGTCCTTTGGAGTAGAGCGTGGAGTCAGGCAGGGATGCGTCCTGGCCCCCTTCCTCTTTTCTTTCTATACGAACGGCTTGGAGGAAGAGATGTTGAGGGGGGCTCAGGATCTCCCACGGGTAAAACAGCGCCTGATTCCCGCTCTGCTCTATGCAGATGATGCGGTCATCTTGGCACGCACGCCCCGTGAATTACAGAAGTCCCTGAATAGGTACGTTGATTTTATGGGTGGGCTGGACTTACATGTGAATGTTAAAAAAACATTTGTCATGGTAGCAGGCCCTGGGAAAAATCGAGTAAAGAATATCTACCTTAAAGACCAAAAACTTGAGGTAACTGCCCAGTATTCCTACCTGGGTATTATGATGGACGAAAGGCTAAATTGGAGGTCAGCAGTAGAAGCCAGGTGCCATCTTTTTAAAAGAGCCATAATGTCCCTGATGAGCTTTTCCCAGAGAATAGGGAGAAGGGCCCCAGTGGAGCTATTAAAAATCTATAGCGCCAAGTGTCAGGCGATTGCGCTGTATGGGGCGGGAGTCTGGGGACATATAGACATTAGCGCCCTTAAGGTGGCAGAAAACACCTTCCTCAGATTCCTTTTAATAACACCGATTAGTACATCTATTTAAGCTTCCCACTTGGAACTTGGAATCCCCTACCTGGTGGATTTGATAAGGATCCAACCATTATTGCTTTGGAGGCGCATCTGGACCTCTGATAAAAATGCCCTAACCCAGGCAATTGTGGCGGACTCAATGACTCTTGATCAATCTTTAAAAATAAAATGGCTTCGGTATGTTAGAAATTTCTTTAAGGATCTTGGTCTGGAGAAATATTACCTTGAACCCAGAGAAATTATTGACATACCAAAGAGAGCGTTGAAACAACTGGCTCTGAGTCATTTAGAGTCCCTGAGGTTGACCTCTGAGTCGACAAAACCCTCGGTCCTTCATGCCAACATGATTCAGTCCACTAATTCTATCCAGCCTTATTTAACATTAGAGATTAGTATGTACGATAGAATGTTACTGACAAGATTCAGACTAGACTTTTTTTTATAGACTAGTAGCTTTTCCTGAGAGAAATAGGTGGGATTTAATTCTCATTACTTGTCCCTGTGATGAGGAATCAGCACAGTCTAATTTGCATACAATTTTGTTTTGGAAATTCCATCATCCACATCGGAAAATTTGGCTACTACCTTTACTAATGCGATGGGGACTTAGACAATGTCGCCCTGCAAAGCTACATCTCCAACTCTTAGAATCTGAACTGGTTTGTTATCATGTACTTAACTTTTTAAAAAGCATTCTGAAGCATAGGAAAAATCTGTAAAATTTACGCTGGATTTAGTCTCAAACGATGCAATGAAATTATATGATTCCTTGTTTTTAACATATATGATTTTGTGTTTGTACGAATTTTATTTTTGTAAGATGATTTTTGTTTTTATATGAATTTGTATGATCAAAATGTTCCTTTTATGGTTTTCCAATGTGTAAAGCCGAATAAAGAAGATTTATATGTCAGGGATTTGATTCAATTGGTTCTGATCTTTAGCGTAGGTATATATACTGTGGTGAAATCTAACCTTGTGTTCTCTTTCAGGAGAAATGTAGATGTACTTTTGCCCTATGTCCGTTGCGATTGCACGACTGCCGGACTGTAACGTGCATTCATGACTTTTCTTTGGATTATATGTTCACATTATTAAAAACAAATAAACATATTTGGAAAAAAAAATATATCGGTTGAAAAGGTGTCCACAACTGTAACTGTGAAGAATATTTAAACATATGTAAACCCTGACTTCCGGCTACATTGTGTTGCTTGCTTTTTATGTACCCTACTTAATTGAACAAATTTGAATCAATACTAAATCAATTTTTGAATATATACACCCATGTTTTATCTATTTCTTCTTTTCTTGATGATTTATTCATTGATAATCTGATTGAATTGCTTTCTGAACAAGTCAATCATTAGTTACTTTCATAGAACTTACTTAAATCAATTTACTTAACTATTGATGAAAATTCTTGAATAAATCCCTTGTGGGCACATTTACCTGTTCATATTTTTCCTAGACCATCAGCTTCCCCTTTGCTTCTATGGTGGAGCAATGTGGCTACACAAGGATCAATTTCTCACATATGGCTCCCTCAGACACTTCCTTCATGTCAGCTGGGTGACTGTGGACACAGAACCTGAAACCTATTCCCTTGTATGCTTAAGGCAATGAGCTCTGAACTATCAGTTTTCTCAATAAAGCTTGCCTGGTCCAAGCCCAATTCTCTTAGCAGCCGCAGCAGAACATCTGGGAACTGGAGTTACATAGATTGTACAAGACAAAGAATGGTCTTGGGAATAGGAATAGCCACACAACGTATTGCAAAACTCCCGCTGTATGTTAATACAATTATTTATCCTGCATCAGGCCTACCTTCCTCCTTCCAACATTAATCGCCTATTCCCCAAGGAAAATGTGGCCTGCACCATCTGTGGAGCGAACAATGCTGACTTCCATCACGTTATGTTGCTATCCCTCACTGTCTTCTTTCTGGGGAGTGCTGGGATGTGAGGCAGTGTGCTCCCACCCTCTTTTTGGACCGCAAAACTGCTGTACTATATTACTGTGTTTATTGACTAAAACTAAGGGCCTATTTACGATGTGAGTTGGAAACCAAACCGCCTGACTCCTTGTCGGAATTGGTTCCAACAGACTCGCGTTCTGCGGTTCTAACTGACCGATTATGATGCTTTCAAACACCGTTCGGAAGGACTCCTGTTGACTTCAATGGGAGCTTGTGTTCTGACCGACAACACAGACTCCTATGGGGAAAATGGGTGTCTGCAGAAAACCTTACACCCTGTGGTGGTCACCCCATGGTGCCCGCCACACGGTGCATGGTTTTACAGTGGAGGGTCACTTGGGTACCCCCTTGACCCCCAACCAGAGGCCTCAGTATGATGGGGGCCCTGCTAGGGGCCTCTAAAGTCCGTTTCCGACAACCTTTTCATGTAGGACAGACCGAGTTGGAAAGGCTGTCGGAATCCCACATCGAAATCGGTCGGCCGGAAATGCGGTCCGTAGAGCTGTACGAATCGGCAGATGGGTTTCGAGATGGTCGAGGAGATTCCGACTGTGGGTCGGAGGCTTTCCGACCAATATCGTAATCAGGCCCTTAATGTTTATGCTTTTTTAGTCCATCTGTCAGTACTCTGTTCAGAACACATTGCAAACATTTATTAAAAATTATTTTTTATAAAAATAAAAAAACAGAATAATACAAAATGCTAATGTACTGATTATTCATTATTACACTCTGGGAAGCAGAACATTGGAAAGTTAACTTGACAGACTGCGGCTAGTGTTGAAAGTATATGTTTTATCTGCATGTCATACTGTTTTACTGAAAAGGATGAGAAAGATATTTGTGAATAGATTTTTCTCCTTTTAGCTTTCTAGAGCAACAGCCATAATTTCTACCTTTAATTCCATCGAAATGGCCTCAGGTGTTCCACATCTTTATCATAAAGGCGGAATGTTAGCATTCTAGTTGCTCATTACAACACAGTGGGAAGCTGCAGTAGAACACCGGGGAATCACCTGACAGGTTGCGGCTTCTGGTGAAGGAAGTTGGAAGTACGTTTTACTCAGAATATCAGACTTTATTCTCACATGCCTGAGGAAGGGAGTGTGGATGTATAGGAAATGTAATCTCATTTTAGCTTCTGGCGAACCTTCTATAACTGATATGACAAAATCATGAAAGAAAACTATTTTCTTTGAAATATGTATCATCAATTTGCAGTAGAGTGTCAGCATGTTTCATTTGATAAACCCACCTAAGAACACACCACAATAGCTAAAATTCGTATGGTACCATCAACAAATGATTTATATTGTGACTAAGATCGGTTATCACTCTTTTCATATGTGCTCCTTTTTTTGACCCTCAAAACCTGGCATTCGCTACAATGCATTTCAATGGGGACCATGCCCCTGAGTCCTATAATAGCTGCCACAAAACGTTCCCCATATTGTGGCCAGCCAGTCAATCACTGGAGGGTCCCTTTGGGACCACCCCACATGCCCCTTGAATGAAGTGGAAATTATTTATATTTTTGCTGTTCATTCTGCAAAACAAACTGGCATTTTACGTCTGCATTCAGTCCATCAATTGTTGTTTTTGCATTTGTCACCCCGAGTGGGACGGGTATGTTCAGACGTGAGTCAGGGGCGTAACACAGGCCCCCGCGGTGCGGGGGGGCCCCCACGCTCCACGGGCCCCCTCTGCGGCCGCGGAGCAGCCAGCAACGCCGACAGTTTAAAAGGGGGTTAATGGTTGAGCAAAACCTAGGGACACAGGCAGTATAAAGAGAGACAAAGTGCCATGAAGTTCAGAACTGGGGAGGCGAGGCACGGGGAGGAGCCGCGTGTAACAACTTGGCCTTGGCGCCGGAAGGGGGGAGTGGGGACGTAAGGGCACGTCCTGCTGCCAGGGCGCAGAGAGTTACATTTTGTAGGGAAATTGGAGGCAGAGGCTGGCTGTAGGGCTCACTGGTTTGCGGGCTGCACCAGAATCATGGTGCTCGGCTGGCTGGCAACACTACTGATTGCACCGGCTGCCAGGCCGCCTGTTGCTGTGGGGCTAGACTATCTATGGCTGCCCCCTGCCAGCAAATAATTATTTCCGAGCCGGGCCAGTCGAGGGAGAATGCTGGAGCCTGTGACGGGAGCGGGAGATACAGGCAGAGTGAGGCTGCTTCTCTTCGCAGCTGTCCAGCTCTCTGTTCGATGTCAGAAAAAGGGCCCATTAGTCCTGCAGACTCGAGCCTTAAAAAAACGGAGTAAAATCGAGACAACACCCTCAGAGAGAAGCAAAGAGCAGGACGAGCTGGGTGAGTGTGCTCCCTCCCCGTCCCACTCACAGAGCTACCGGCAGCAGGTGTGCTGACCTCATTATACCCCCTTTAGTTGGTAGATATGATTCTTTTTATAATAAAAATGCCTATTTGTTTAACAATAACCCCCTCCCATTGCAGGCTCAGGCCTCCTGCATTTTCAATAACGTGTTACTGTGGAGCTTCTCTCATTAGGGGTCGGATTTAATGGTGTCTTGTTTCTTCCGCTATTAAAAAGGTTGTGCTGCTGTGGATGGGTGTTTTTGGAGGGGACACACGTGGGCCTGAGAGTGTCACTATTGTATTACTATCTGTCTAGGCCTGTAGAAACTGGATAATTAACACTAATTCACACTTCCCAGCGAGGAGAGATCACACTGCCGGTGATTCTCTGTCCATTTCGACCAGAGTCAGACTGGGACAGACATTAGGCACAGGCATCAAAGTAAAAGTGCTTCAATAAGTGAACGAGAGCCATGCTTCCAAATTGTGCCAGGTTTCACTCATACAAGTCATACAAGTATTTTGCAAGGAACCGAAAACATAATGAATTTATAAACATTGCCATGTTTGTTTTAATAACAGGCAAATCAACAGTGAAAACCGGCACAGCAGACCACAAAACAGGCCACAAACAGACAAAAAAACCGCATACACGCTGACCTGGCAGACCAGGCCTTCAGCACTGGCTAACTGCCCCTGTAGACCAGTCCGACCTTGGCTCGGAACACATCTTTCAATTCCTGCGTGCTTCTGCAGCCCGTGACCCTCCTTCCCAGCCTGGCCAAAGAACACACAGCTCAAGCAAAATAAATGAGAAAGGCATTCTTTTACATTAATCTCATTACATTTTCGATTGATTAATACAATCTCTAAATTTTGTCCTTTTGGCGCAGTGGTGGATAGTGACTTCTGTATTCTACTGCTCCAATGTCCCATCTGCGACTCCGACCACCAGAATATGCACATTGCAAGTCTGACGCAGGTAAAAATTGGAGCCTTGCAAGTTCTGAGACAGAGGTGTGTGCACGGTTGAGAGGGGCAAGTGCCGTGGCCATTTTTGCCTCGTTATTGTTTGATTTTGCTTGCGAGAAAGTGTCACTCATAGTCGTTGAATGTCACTCATAATTACACTGAAATTATAAAAATGTCACACATAAGCAATCTGAAATCTTGGCAGCTATGTGTTGGGGCAGAGGAGCAGCACGTGCTGCATGGGACCCCGTTCCTCAGACTGCACTGTCCTCTTCTGACAGACCGGGCCTCCTGAGCCCAAGGGGTCTCTGGCCTTGTGCCCCCTATCGCACCGCTTCGGGCACTCCCCTCAATGTGCCCCCGAGTGCTGAGACCGTGGCCCACCCTGCAGGAATCTGCACCATGCTGAAACTGCCCTTCCAGGAGTCACCAAAGGGCTTGGACGCTGCTTTCATCGGGGTACCCCTGGACATCGGCACCTCCAACCACCCGGGACCCAGGTATCACCGAGCAAGGGTGTGGGGGCCTAGCTTCACTTAACACATGGGACATGTCTCAAGTATGAAATGTCATTTCACTTTATTGCACATCTAATTCTTCCACGCTTGCAATTTGGCAAGCAGTGACTACGTCCCATGGCAAATTCGAATTGGAAGCCAATACTTGAGGTAACATGCTAGTGAGAAACTTTATGGGTTTCCAATTCTGAAAGCAGAAAGACAGGCACCCAAAGGGATTTGTACGAAAGCGAATGAAGGGCATGACCCACCAGAGCGACATCAAAGGGCAATAAATGTGGACCTGGATAGATGAGTACTCTTGAGAATACGCCTGAGACTCCAATAAAGAATAAGCATTTTAAAAATGAGCATTGGCAAAACCAATAGGTCCCGCCTTTATGAGAGCTATTGGCTTTGGCAATGTGTTTTAGCCATGTTGTACACCAGTTTGGCTGCTGTTCAGCCAGGGGTGTAACACAGGCCCCTGCAGCCTCCACGGTGCGGGGGGCCCCCGTGCTCCAGGGGCCTCCTCCACGGCCGTGGCACAGTCACCAACCACTTAGCACTCCACACATCTGAACCTTCTCGGATGCATTGCTGGGAGTTACATAACTTATGTTACGCTCGCCATAGTTGCAAGCGCGGCCGCCTCATCATAAATTAATTGATGTGCGGCCTTCACCCTTAGTGTGGAGCATACTACGGTTGGGCTCAGCTGAATCGAAGTCTGGTGACGTTCTGCCCCTGGCCCGTGAATGCCACTTCGCTCTCCCCGCTCCGGGCGACCCTGGCGTACCTACGCTCCAGGAATCCCACCTCACCTGTTGTCCCCAGGCTGGCCGGTCCCATTAGCATGTCATGACTGGCGCTGACCGCCCGCCCCTCACTCTTCCTCCGCTTAAAGCCTCGGTATTTGCAAACTTTGTAGCAGACGGCGCGCAACCAGGAAGCGGCCCGCAGACGGAAGATCCCTCTTGGCGCTGCCGGAGCTGCTCTCATGGTCGGTCGTAAACTCAGAGAAAGGAGTTTGTGGAGCTCATGGGGTTGTGGCTTTCAACACCATGGGTAAGGACTGTCCATTGTCACTATTAATGGAAATATTGAATGATTATGCAGCGTATCATGCAAACCGTATCATGTTACTTCAGTATTAGGTGACATTGTTACCCATCACATCCACTTCGAACGTTAAAGAGCCGAGTTGGTCCTGCCTGTTAAACATTACAACCCAGTGTTTGCTACAGGCGCACGCATAACCCACCAGGGCGCAGCTTTGGGGTGGGGGGTGTTACCCCCCAATAAATGGATTCTATATTAAATATTTGGGTACAGGTACTTTCAGTTGGGTATGGTGAGGTGTCTGTCGAATTTCACCTAGGATTTTTTTACTATGGCACAAACATACACACACACTCACTCTCTCCTCTCTGTTTTGAAGTTCTTGAACATGTTTTTACTTTACAACATATTGTGCTTTGAGTATCCCTAACAATCTGCAATGCTCTCCTTTTCCACTTCCCCCAGGGGTGTAACAGGACACTGCAGCCCCCGCGCTCCAGGGGCCCACTTCGCGGCTGCGGCGCAGCCAGCAACCACTTAGCACTCCACACATCCGAATCTTCTCGAATGCTGGGAGTTACATAACTTACATTATGCTCCCTGTAGTTACAAGCACGGCCGCCTCATCATAAATTAGGGTGGAGCATACTATGGTTGGGCTGGTCATTCTCATGCGCATGTCACTTTGCGCAATTTAAAGTGAGCGTGAGGTTAGGCGGCTGAGAGGGACCGTGCGGCCCAGGACGGACAGGTGCGGCCTTAATTTAATAATTGCCAATGCTAACGTTTCCCTGTCTTTTGCTGCCTGCTCGCGCCTGCCACTGAAGCTGCAGGCCAGGCCTCAGTTGAATCATTCTGTTGCCTACACATTCTCAAGTTTGAAAAGTTGATTGTCTCACACAGCATAATTTTTAACCTCCATGTCTTCAATGAAACCCATTTCCTCCACTGCCATCAGCATGGGCTAGGACACGTGACTGTTATAGCTCGACCATCCATGCAGTGTTTAACAGATGAATCTTTTCTGGAATCAATTATTACTGACAGTTTCAAAAGTCAACCCTGGAGATTAACATGTTTATTTACAACATCCGACCTCATAACAAATCTCTACCTCATTATGAAGTTCGTACAGAAGCTAATGCTCCACCAATCGCTACACCGTCGTGAGGTCCCGTCCACCTCCCCTCCACTAATTCTTGGATCCACCTCTAGGCATGGCACATACAGCACATGCGCTGATGCACCTCTACCCAAAAGTGCAGTGGCATAGAGTAGAGTGGCGTAAAGTTCGGGCCATCAGCGCAGTAGTTGTAGCTCACAGCTGCAGCATGGTTGCACCAGTTGCCTCAAATCAGTCCTGCGGCCAGGCGGTCTGCCTCATAAATTAAATGATGCACTTCTGAGCCTCTCAGTAGTGAAGATGGGTTGGCCCTCTCTCTCTTTGGTTTACCAGCCCAGCATCATCGTCTTTGTTGTAGCACAATCTGATGACCAAGTTATAGATAGAGCTACACAACTATAGGTGGAGCAATTACATTTTATGGTATGTTATTTATGTTTATATAAAGCATTCTGTGGAAAATATGGCCCACGGCCCAAATGCCATGTCTGTGCTTAGTTAGATGTAAGCAAAATGTTCTATTTAATGTGTTGTGTTGGAAGTTTGTGTGTGTTCCATGCTATCGAAAAGTGCTCTTCGGGGCCACATTGCAGCCAGCTGAATAGCATATCTGCGTTATGTGGGGTGTATGCAAGGTCTGGCCAGAGCGTTCTGTTCGATGCTTGCATGTGTTTTAAACTACTTACAATGCTCTTGGGAGCTGTGTGCCATCCATCTATATGGTATTTCTGAGCTATGTGCTATATAAGCTCTACACAGTGTGCTCTATTCCATGTCTGCATGTGATGTACATTATCGAAAAGTGTTGTTGGGAGCTACAGTGCACCACAACAGTCAGCTGTACGCTATATCTGAAGTGCACAGTCAACATACCTTTGTGAACTGGTTACCAAGGCTAAGTTTTTTCCTGGTTCCAGTACCGCCTGGGCCCCAACTCTGCTTATTCCTTGCATTTGAAATTTACATTTACTGCTGTAGTGTGAGAATGCATTTCATGAAAAGGAATATAGATTAGGGTTGCCAAAAGAAAAATGCCAGCCATGTGTTTAAAGAGCCTGAAAAGACCTTGTCTTGGCACTAAATAGTGTTATAAATAAAAAAGTATGTATTCATTTGTAATGTGACTTTTCTGTCTTTGTTTCCTTTAATTATCAGTCATGGATCTCATCATTCATGCAGCCCTAGAACACAATTAAAGTGCAGTCTATTTATATTTGCTGTTCGAAGTATGCACAGATAAGTGCTGAAAATACGGCTTTAGGTGAATGCTTATTTTTGTCGGTGGGGCAAAGTGGTAGGTGGTGGGCTGGGCCACTGGGGGGCCCCCTCATTGTGCTTTGCAGGGGGGCCCCCTCAAGTTTCGTTACACCACTGACGTGAGTACCGTGCTGTCCATGCCTCTGGAATCAAGCTATCCTGGCTGAAGAGGGGTGAAACCCCGAAACCGGTCCTAGGATGCTTAGTTCCAGTCCAGGGAGGACCTGGCTTTGCAGTTCTGGCTGGACTGTTCCCATGAGGCACAGGGTCCAGACTGATTTGCATATGGCTGGGTTCAAACTGGAATGGCATGGTGAGCAAAACAACGATAGATTTAGGCCCAGATCTCTGTAGTAGGGTGAATGTATGACATTGTTCTGCATTCTGTCCATCAATTGTTGTTTTTGCAGACGAGTTCGGACCTTGTTTTGATTAACTATTAATTTATTTTTGCAACTTATGATGAGAAAAGCATCTTTGTACTTTACTGTATCTAATAAAAGTCAGAAGGGACTGCTGGCATAATATATAGGAGTTTATTACACCTTGCAACTCCTATTAAGCTCTGACAAATCTTTTCTTTTTCCTTCTGATTTATAGATGTTCATAGAGGCAACAAGATTTTACAAAAAGGACATGTAGGTGTTTATAAAACAGATCAACATTACCAGAATGCTAGTTATACTGCCTTGGCATGTGTATGATAGTAGCATACGTGTTGATTGCTTTTGTTTTGTTCGTTCTTAATCACACAATTTGTATTACTTGAGTAAACAAAAATAGTTATTTCTTGGACTTGTGTGGCATCAGCATTCCTGACAGCAGGCAGCTAAAGCGTCTTCTCAGAGCTGTGTGATCTACATTACTTAACGATAGTTCATTAGCGTACTTGATAAAGTTTGTTTGCGGGGAGCGCCCTCTCCTGGAAGAGATGTGTGGAACACCAGTTCTATTTATCAAATGATGATGAGCCCTTTCTACCCAGGAGCACGTGCCTGTGTAGATGAGGCCTGCCTTATAGACCTAGATTAGAACATGGGTACTCACAAGGGGCCAAAATGTACAGTTTGAAGCGTGACCGAAGGCCACATCGATGGCATCACCAAGGAGACGAGGTAGGGTGAGGGATTATCAGGACAGGAAAGAAAAAACAAATCGTTCAAAAGATTACTAGAAAATGTTTTCTTTAAACTCTTTTTGCACATTTTGCACATTTTATACTGGGCTGGCTTGTACATTTTTAAAATTGTGTAGACTTCGTTATACAGTGTTTAATTCATTTTTTTAACTAATGACTTGCACATTCACAGTGCTTCCGGTCGCAGGAAGGGACCTCGGAGCATATATATGCACTTGACTCTTCTACAGTGCACCAAACATGCTGTATCTCAGTAGCACTGTAGTTACACGCATAGGCATGTGAATTTGTAGTGATGGCATTAACTAACTTAGATTGAAGCCATGCACATCCACATATGTTTCGCTTGCACTCTTTTTCATTTAAGGTGTTTGCATTAAGGTACCTGAGATTAAAAGACCAACAAAATAGAGAATATTTTGAACTTTTTAACTACTTCTCTACCACCCCTGCCAACACCCACTTACCCTGCCATTGTATCCTTGATCACATTTCCCATACGCACTTTCACAGTTCTCTCATTTAAGCCTCCACCAATTAGCAGGGCTGCCTTGTTAAAAGTACAAGCTACAATGGCTGTAGAAAGAAACCCCATAACCAAAAGATCATAAAAATATGCCTAGGCTTTGTTTCTAGAGTCATTTCTGCTTGTTCTGTTAACAGGATTGCCCTGCTCCTAAACCACATTGAACTGACTATAGAAACAAAGCCCAGAATGACAAAACGATGTTGCTGGGCTAACTGAAAAAGCCAACAACGGAATAAGAGCAGTTTTCTGTCTCGGGTTACCAGGGGTCCCAGAAGATCAGTGGGCTGCAAGGAAAGGTCCGCTGGGCTGCTGTTGGTCCACGGGCAGTGCTTTAAATGGGCCAGCACTTTTTAATTTTCAATCCTTGAGTACCGGAACTTCTTCTAGGACAAGGAGAGGGGGCTTTGCCTATACACAGGTGGTGCTCCTTATTTTCTTGCGTCTCTGCAGCACTTTTCACACAACCCGCTCTGATTCTGCAATCGTGGGCTGAGTTCGCGCAGGAGCGCCAGAACAGAAGCTCTTGTTACCAAGAGACAGCAATCTTGTCCTGCTTCTCTGCAACTCTTCCAGCAGTGTGGGGAGGCAGGGAGTTTTGTTTACCCTTTAATCCTGCACAGTAGGAGTTGAGAGTCCACCATAAAACTAATGGGCAAGGGAGTGGGGCGCATTCTTCAAGGCAGTACAGCGATTTAGGTCTCGCATATGCAGCGCGGATGCGCTGCATAGGAGGGCCTTTAGCTGTCGCTCTGCTCATTTTCAAGCACACACTCGTGCTTGTGGCGGCATCCACCTTGTGGGAGCGAGCAGGGGCGTGCCACAAGCATGAGTGCAGTGCTTGAAAATGAGCAGACTGCGCGTGTACGCACGCACCACTCCAGGGCTGGCCTCCTGCTCCCCCTCTCTCTCACGCGCATTCCTTGTTTTTTTTTTACTTTCAGCACGAGGCGCGCACGCTTGTTTTTTATGCTTTCGGCCCGTTATTGATTATTTTGCCATCCGCTTCTGTCACCCCTCCTGCCATGTTTATTTTGAACTGCCTTACACCTTGTCACGTGACAAGTGCGATAAAGGCTTCAGTAAACACTACTTTGTTGAGCTTGTTTCCGGTGCTGTGCTTCTTTCATAATTGCCGCAGATCCTGTTCCGTTTCTTGTTACCCTCGTCCCGGCCGCAACGATAAATCTTTCATAGTTGTGGCCGCACCTCCTGTTCTGTTGCTTGTTTGCAATTTATATTTAGGTACATTACGTGGCTTGTCCAGAATCGCAGAGTTTTGAGCTGAAGCCGGGATTAGCTTTGAAACATTCTGTTTACTAACACTCACCCTCTCTTCCTCCTCTCCTGTTTTCCACACCCAGCCGAGTAGCAAAGCCAATCACTCATTTCTATATCATCTGGCTCTCCTGCTTTTCCACCACTTGAGTTTGCCACTGAATCGCAACTTTCGTTTTTCATCTTTCTAGAAAACGGTGATTTCAAGAAACCTCTCTTTCCTCTCCTTTCCTTCATGCGCGCCCCTGTGGAACAGATCCCAAAGAATAAATACATATTTGTTCTGTTACGAAATGCAGCCTCCACACGGAGAGAAAAAAAAGGTTCACAATACAAAAAATAAATAATTTAACTAAATAGAGCAAGACTAAGTGGTCGCAAAGTGTCCAGAATGGTTTTATTCACGCCATTAGCGCCAAAATTCAAGCTCTGCCACTGGATTGTTGTTTCCTCTGGCGAGTCATCTCGCCCGCTTGTGTCTCTCACTACACCTCCAGTGCCTTCAACCATGCCTCTGAAACTGGCTGCCCTCAGGTGAGATTTTGCTTGCTGTGCTATCTCGTGTGAGCATAGCTCCTATCTCTCACAATTGTCCAGCTTTCGTTTCCTCTCTAGCGGCCTCTTGCTTCACCTTATGTTCTCCCACCCTCTTACTTCCACCATTGTTCCCTTATTATCACCTTCTACTCTTTTTTTATCTCCATATATATTCTTGTTTTATCCCGGCTATTTTTATCTTGCGTGCCTGCTTCCATCTCTCTTCTCCCGTCGTTCTCTCATTAGCACCTTCTACTCTTTTATCTTTCCATAGTTATCATTGTTTACTTTCTCCTTTCTTTTTTTATTGTGTGTTCCTTCTTCGATCTCTCCCCTTCTTTATTTTCCTCTCGTCCCTTCGCATTTCCCTTTCGTTTGTTTCCCATTCTCCTTTAGCTCTAATTTTTCCTCTATTCCTTATTTCATCTTTACCGATTTTGCTTTTATCTTCGGTGCCAACATTTTTTTTCCAAATTCATTTTTGCTCGAGAGTTCATGCAGTGTTTCGTAGCCATGGAAACTACTTACTCCATGCAGATGTCTGCTTCTACAGTCGTCCCCATGAACACTACTTTGTCCTGCCATGACAGTTTATAGTGCCTTTTGAAGATGGAAACACCTACGGGTGCCACTTTTTCAGGCACGGTTAAAAATTAATAATTATAATAAAAAAACTTTACCAACCAGAGGGAAGTTTCAATAGCTAGAGCAGACTGCTTGGATAAATAATACATTTACAAATAAACCAGGCTGCTATGGAGCAGATTTGTTTTGTGTGCATGGACAAGCCACCCTTGTAGATGTCCGCTATGAATGAGCATAGTTTATCCATGTTTAACCGTGTATTTCGCAGCACATTTCACCGTTGTAACCCATGTGTGCAGCACCAGTACTATGAGCCTCTGGTGCTCAGTGCCACAAAGGCTGCATGCAGCACAGTAACTTGCTACAGTACGGAAAGCCAAGCTTGTGAGCACGATGCTGCCGTCCAGTCCTAGATATTCTTACCAGCATGCCAGTCCTCTTCAGACTGCAGCTCCTTTCCTCCCCCACTGCCGCTGCTCGCTCCCGCAAGGTAAAGGCTGTCCGTGGACTTCTGCCCGCTTGCCTTCACCCTTACCCTCTCGCCCCCTGGCAAACCTGTTAATTACCCTTTACACATACAAATCTCACCCCTGGCCAACCAAACGCCTTTTTGTGCTCAGTAATTCATCGCACCAGCCCCCTGCTTGGAATTCACGCCCCTCCCCGCGCAGGCACATTTAAATGCTTATTGTCTGTGGAGCTCGCGGCCATGACTGAACTCCTCACTAAAGTAAAACCCTCCCTCAAGCTTCAGAGGTCTCCAGGGTCGGTGCACCGTCTCCCTGGTGAAAAATTGTAGTCCAAAATCACATCCTAATATTGACAAGAGTACACAATGAAAGTGAGTTTTAACACTGACAACACTGCCCATTGTTATAGCACTCACTACCCTCTTGGCGCTTGAATAATGCACGTCATTCGCGCCCGCTGGTATGTGCCTTGCAGTGATCTCAGAAGGATGCTTGCACCCATTTAAATAGTTGTTCGTGTTCCATTGACCCCCCCACCACTTCATTTCCGCCTCCCCATTACCCATCCTTTCCACCTCCTCTGCTCTCTCCTTCCCTGCTTTACCACCCCGATTGTTTGCCCCTACCCCCTTCTCCTGCTGCTCTGCTCCACCGTCATAATGCCTCCTAAATACTGCTCCTCTCCTCTCTTCTCCTTCTCCCCCTCCTCCCCCTCCTCCCCAACCCCTCCCCTTCCTCCTCCATCTTCTTCTTCCTCTTCTCTTCTACCCCACTGCTACCATGCCCTCTCCACTCCTGCCCCACTTCTGCCCTTCACTGTCCTCTCCCCTGGTAAACTGCCCCTAAGATCCCTCCCCATCTGCCCCGATGTTGCCATGTCCTCAGAGCCCTCTTCTCCTGACTTTCTCCCCTGTTCTCCCCCTGTCCTGCTCCACTGATACACTGCTCCCGCCTCTCCTTCTGCCTGATTATTTGCTCTCTCACACTCTCTCCCTAACTCACTCTCTCACTAACTTACTCTTTCACTAACTAACTACCTCAATCCGTCTCACTAACTCTTACACTATCTAACTCTCTTTAAAAACACTAATTCAAACTATCTCTCTCTCACGGACTCTCTCTCTCTCCAAACTAACTCTCTAACTCTCTCTCTCATAGACTCTCTCTCTCTCAATAACTAACTCTCTAACTATCTCTCTCTCCCACTAAATAACTCTCTCTCACTAACTCTCTAACTCTCTCTCTCCTCTCACTAACTCACTCTCTCACTTACTAACTTTCTCACTCTCTCACTAACTAACTAACTCTCTCATTAACAAACTAATTAACTCACTAACTATCACACTAACTGTTACACTGGTACTATTTCCCAAGCTTCAGCCTCCTGTTATTTATGCCCCCCATAACAAAACAAGCATTGGCATAGCCAATAGGTCTCGCCTATGGGACCTTATAAGTGTTTAGTTATCCAGCACAATATCCTTGGTGCAACAACATCAACTGTTGCATGGCTAAACACTTATAAGGTCCCAAAGGCGAGACCTATTGGCTATGTCAATGCTTGTTTAGCATGCCATTGCTTTAAATGACTGTAAATGTTAGTTCATCAGCAATTTAAATTAAGCATTTTTACTTTAATGTAAATCCCTGCCCTTGCTGCCAATTTTACAATTACCCTCAAACAAAAAAACACTTTAAAGGCGACAACATTTTTTTTTGGTTTGGTGCATTTAAACCGCTTGTTTCGTATGGGAAACCATGTTTAAACCAAATGTGACAGGCAGCTCCATGGAATGCTTTAGACTTTCAGACAGTTCTAGATTTTAGCTGGTAATGCTTTTGCATGCTGGGACTCGTAGTTCTCCTTTTTAATTATAAGTAAAGGTTTCTGAAAATTCCAGCATGCAAAGCTTTGATGGAAAAATTCAGAGACGGTTTTGAACATACCCTTATTATTATTATGGCCAAAGTCACAAGATAGATACTTCCGATTTTTTTACTTTGCACTTGGATTTCTTGCATATAAAGTTTGGAAAGGTTGAAAACCTAGCCACGCCCCTGGCTCCGCCCCTAGTCTCATCCCACACTCCACCCCCCAGTCCACCTCTCCTTTTGGTGAGTACCTGCACTTATTTTTTCCATTTAAAGCACTGCCCGTGGGCCGTACTTTGAGCACCAGTGGCCTAGAAGTATACTAAAGAGATGGGGGTGTTTTCAGGTATTTGTTAGGTCAACACCAGGGACACTAGTCCCCGGATTGAGGCCTGAATGAAAATTCTGAAACCTAACTAACTCTGGCTTCTCACAGACTAGAACAAAGGACTTAGGGACATTATCTGACTGAACAAGTATGTTATGACTAGAAGAAAAACAAGCATCGACAAAGCTAATATGTTTGGCCCTGAACTTCCACTAATCATCAAGAAGACCTCCCTTTCATTTGCCCGTACTCCCCGCATCTACCAAAGGTGACAGTATCAGACCACAGGAGGTAGCCCATAAACCACAGTGAGACTGGGGCGGTACATTATATCTAACAACAATGTCTCAATGTGGGATTCACTGGGAGGACAAGTTATGTCAAAGTGAACCATACAATAGAGTACTTATTAGAGGAATGAATCCACATAGGGAAGACACAGGGAGACCAAGGATGTAGAGAAATATATATTTTTAAGGATGTTCAACACATGATGGACATATTACGTCATATGTACATATCATATGGGTGGGAAGCATTGCGTGACAATTAGTGGCAATGTAACCAACAAAATACTGTGCACAAGTGCTCGTGAAATTTGTGACGGCGCAAGTGACACATGAAGTGGTATGTACAGCGCTGAAAGAGGCGCAACAGAAAAAACAATGGTACATTAAATCTGGCGGAGTTAGGGCATTCACACAATTAATGTGGGAATTTTTTAAGGAACAGTAGAGCAAATGCCATACCAAAGGTGAAGCGGAAGACGATCCTTCTCCCACATCGCAGCAGAGGCCTGGAACAGCAGCTCGACGCACCTCCGGACCATCACCTCACTTCCAGAATTCGGAATAGCCCTCAAGACCTGGCTGTGTGAATAAGCCTTGAGGACCTGTGAGCACCTGGATACCCTATTGGGTGATTAGCCACGCTTTATAAATCCTGATTGATTGATTCATTGATTGAGGTCAGCCTTCTCTTTGGTGCGCATATGCAGAACCAGAACTGGAGGTCGGACTTTCTGCTATACCGCTCCTAAAGCAAGGAGCGACCTACCACTACACATCAGAGCCACCTCCTCACTTCTTGAGTTTCACATAAAGCTGAAGACTTTGCTCTTCAGATGGCTCTGCCCACGCAGCTCGATTCTCACCTGCTCAGCGCCAGGATACCCTCCTGGTAATAGTGCGCTCGACAAATACACATAACACAACATAACTTATAAATTGGTTTTAGGACTATATTACTGACATCACTTCCTGACTCCATGCCTCTATGAGACCTAGTCAACCTAATAACTCAAGAGATTCAACGCGGAGAGTCACAAACATCAACGATTCAAACTTTCAAAGTCGGATTCAAGTCGGGTGGCGCATGGTGAGTTTGGTCAAGGTCTTAGTTACGGCCTCTAATTCTTATGTGTTTGAGGTCAGCCTTCTACCCTGTGCAACAAACCTCTTCAATCTGCTGCCATGGACCAATCATAAGTATTCAAGAGCTACTTGGGGAGAGGATGTGGCCTAATGGCTAGAGCGGTTGATCTCGAAGCTGGGTAACCGGGTTCGATGCTCGGCGGATGCTCAACATCCTGTGATTCTAGGAAAATCAAGTAATCTCCCAGTGCCTAACAAATTTAATATGTCCGTCTGTAACGCAACTGGTGCTCATGTACAGCACTCAGATACCTTTGGGTTGAGTTTGCACTATATAAAACTCCCAAAAAAGAGAGCTACACTAACAAAATTGACCGTGTACACGTTGAGGAGTCAATGCTTTAAAATGGCTGGGGTAACCGAAGATCACAGAAGCAGGGTTAACATCCCCCTCCAGCAGAGGCCTTCCAACTGGGGGGCACCTGGATTAATCACTGGGGGGGTCCCAGGTACTGGCAAAAAAAGCACCCTGTTGAAAACAGTGCTCCGTTTAAAACCACAGAGTGAACTGTCACTTTGTAGTGGGCCATCACAATATCTTTTGTCACTCATGTCCTGACTGGGAGTTGGTGTCAACCGGTTTAGGGGTTGACTAACGCTCAAAGTCCAAATCCTTATTGCTGACAAAGGATTACTCTGTGGATAATTGATACTTTAAAGAGACGAGGCTGCCCATAGCATGTTGACAATCATGTATTTGATTGCATTTTTGAAAGGGATAACTGAGCATAGCTGCATTATTTGAACTATTAAGTAGGTTTAGAGCTACCAATTATGTAGAATAATTGTGACAAAGTGTGCATGCCATTTTGGAGGCCCGTTTTTTTTTTTTTTACACGAGAGGGGGCACAGCATATAAAAGTTTGAAGACCAGTGCTCTGTTGAGACCAGTTTTAGTTCTGTTCAGTCTAGTTTGCTAAACCAGGACTCGATAGCCCATACTCCTGTGCCTGTGCGTAAGGAGCCATATTTGGATCTCGCCTAGCGACGCAGCACGAAGCGCTGTCGCTAGCGAGATCTATTGTTGCCGACTTGAGTTCGGAAGGGGGAAAGGCCATGTGCACGCTCACGGCGTGTCTTCTCTGGCAATGTTACCTTGCAGCCGGACAGCAGATGTGCACGCGGACCGCACGGCGTCTCCTTTGCTCGCGGGCTTGTTAGGTCTTCAGACACGGACAAAACATGTGCACGCGTACCCATTCAGACATGGACACGCTCGCACCACTCGCGGGACGCTGCATTTGTTGTGCTTTAACGTGAAAGCCGTCCCGCAGCTGTTCCGGCCTAACCATACTTTCATCGCGCTTGTTTAAAAGGGCTGCCGGTGTTGGATGCCAAAGTCTAACCCCATCCATCAGCAGGCTGCTGGCGAAAGGAGAGGTCTGTGGTTTAACGGAGGTAGGCGACATTTGTTTTTGTTTCACATGAAAGCCATCCCGCAGCTGCTCCGGCCTAATGACTGCAGCCTGTGTTTGTCTTTTTAGGTGTTGGATAGGCGCGCTTGCCAAATCCCTGCTTTCATTTGGGAGGGAAGCCTGTTTGGTTCACTCCCTGTCTTCCTCCGGCGTGCCTGCCCGGACAGGGCATGTGCACGCGCCTGCCGCCTGGACACCTCTTTCCCGTGCCTCCACGTGGGCACAACGGTTCGGCGCACTTTCACTTTCGCCTTACTCTTAGTGCTGAAGACTGCTGGAGATGGATGCGCCCGGTGATGTCAGCGTTTTGCCGAAACACGAAGGTGAAATCCCAGCAGTGTCCAGCACACAGAAATCACGGGGACCATGAGGGAGCACAGGCAAGAAGACCACGCACCCTGCTTTATTCCCTACTCCTCTGCCCTTCTTCTTTCTGTATGCCCTGCTGCCCGACCGTACTCCTGCCCAGCAGCCACGCTTGCTTCATACCCTGCTCCTCTCCCCTGCGGTCAGACCGTATTCATGTGCCCTGCAGCTCCCCCTGGCTGCAACATGCTCTATACCCTGCTTACTTTTTCTGCCCCATAGTCCCTGCTGTCACACCCTCCTCCCGTACCCTGCAGCCCCTGCACCCTCTTTTATACCCTGCTAATGTCACTGCTCCCTTTTCCATTCCCTGCTACCAGACCTACTCCCGTACCCTGCACCTCCCCCTGTTCCATGCATAGTACTTCTGGGCACTTCGAGGCACCCTGAACCCATCCCTGGCTGCTCTTTGGGAAAGCCTTGGTTAAAGGCAATGCGGGCAGTACTGCTTAGTCAACAACATTTACTGCTGTGTGCTCTGGCTTGCCCTCCACCGCAAGAAGTGGTTAAAAAAAAACACTCAAAGTGTAACAGGTGCAAGCCTGTTGGTGGAAGCGGTTTGCCAACTGGTCTCATTTCCGACGGCGTGACTTTGCAAAATCGTTGATGAACATTTCGCAAGAAGTGAGGTAAAAGCTCTGCTAAACATAATTATAAGCAGCAATAACTTCTCTTTTTTTTATTAATAACACAGTGACTCATTTACTGGCTTTGCAACTATGAGATTATGCTCGAACACATTTCGGTGTGGAAATGTGTGCGCTGGACATGCGTCTGGTGTCAGTCTGTAGAGGGAGGGACTGGGAGGCCTTTTACCTTGATCTGGGGTAAACGTGCCCTCCTCGCCGTGAACTCTGCTCTTGAATTACCGTCCTTGAATGAAAGCACTTGTCAGTTCTTTGTTAATTTTACTCGTATTCTAGTTGCCACCTGCTGCTCCATTCTCCATACTTCTTCATGGTATTTAGCTGCACACAATGGCACAAAAGTAAGCCAGTAGTGCCTAGCGTAGCATTTGTACTGTCTAACTCACAATCTAACTATACATCATTCCATTACACTTAATGCTATTTAACTACTATCCACATAATTCTACAGCGCACCATGCCACATATTTCCACAACTCCACACCACACAATTCCATACCACACAAAATCCACTACAAACAATTCCAATACAACACATCTCTCCCTCGCAATTCCACCAAACCGATCATCTCTCCACAACACATCCACTGCCCTTCTCATCTCTCCCTCACACTCCCAATACCCCCACTCATCCCGCAATCCCATCGCCCCCTCTCATCCCTCCCTCCCTCTCTATCTCCTTTGTATACAGCCTGCTGATACATGCTGCCTTCCTGTACCTCCTCCGGCTGTGCACTAGCTCAACTTTGCCCCCCCGTGCCCCTTCCACATGTCCCTCTCTCACTCTTTCTTTCATGCCATCTCTCACCACTCTCTTTCACTCGCTCACACACTCCTTCCGCCCCTCTCATGTGGTTCACTTAAGGTTTTCAAGCACAATATCTTTCCCGTGCCTTTTCAAAGTTTTCGTCTCCCAATACCACGCTCTCCTCCTCCTCTTGGGGTGTCTTCTCCGTATATACACGCTCCCTCTTTATATGTCTGCGGCCTGTTCTCTCCTTCTTCCTCTTTTTTCACACACTCTTTCTTCTCCTCTGTCTGGTGTTTACTCACCACTTTGTGCACAAACTACCTATCCCTCTCTGTTTTCCTCTCTATCTATTCTCTGCACCTCTCACCCCTATCTATTCACCATTCCACATATTTTCACTACATAAATACACTACACACTGCACAATACCACCCCATAGAATTCCAAAACTAACAATTTCAATCCAACCCACATATTTCCACTCTACACCACACACATTCACAACACTCCAAACAAAACCACATAGGTAGAAGACATTACCATTTACAACACCAATAGCTCTAACTCTCGCAAATGCGAGACCTATTGCATTGCAAATGCTTGTTCATTAGTGCAGTGCCATTGTACAGGCCACTAGGCTGTCTATGACCAGTCATCACTTCCTCTGTGTTATGTTGTCCAGTGTGCTTGTGTGTCATTAGCTCGGATGATAAGTATGAGAAATGGGGTGAGCTATAATTCGATAACGTCGTCTCGCGGAATTGTCCCCTATGTATCTTGCAAAACGGGATCCAACTTTCCAGCCCGTGGTACATATGTGTATCGTTTAATGCTGTTCTCCCATTGCGCTTTTGCATAATAGAAAATACGTTAAATTGGCATCTTCTACAATGGCCAAAATGCTTATATTATTAAATTATAGGTCTATAGGTTTATTCTATCTTCAAAATACCAATTTGTCAACTCTTTCCTTGAAAATCACAAATCCACGTGTAGTACTACACACCAATGTGGCATTCATTTCTACGGCTTACTTAGCAAAATGTGACAAATAGCTTGCAAGCATCCTCATCCAAGATCAGATTTGCATCTCTGACTCAACACTCAGCCTGCACAGGGCAAGTACCAGGTCAGAAATCTACTCCCATTTACCTACAAAAATCCCAACCTGTTCCTCCGCCTTGACCCCCTAAATCGCCATCATTTTCACCTGACGTGCATTCCATGTCAACCTTAAACATAAAAGCACAAAACCTTTATCAGTTTTAACAATCATTGTCAGCATCCTGTACACACAAGCCTTGTGCTGGTGTTGGGCCTTCTTCCTTCTCTATTCCATATATTACACTTTTCCACCGTTTTTGTGCTTTTCATATTATAGCGACCTTTATAAGTTCTCTGCGTTCCATGCATGATTGTCTGTATATTGTTAAAATCTACCTTCACCTCACATCCATGACCCATATATCCTCAAAACGTCTTTGACCTGGATTACCTGCCACTCATAACTGTGAAAGGTGAATACTCACTCAGTTAATGAGGAGTATTGAGTAAAAAGCTCATTAAAAATCAGTATTTAGTGCCAATTATACATCCATGTACACAAAACAGTTGTTCTGTTGCGCCAATACATTAAATCAGGATTGATCAACATGGTGTCCTTACAAAAAAACATTTAATCCCATTTCTTTTACTTACATTCTCTATAAAACTCACCTCCTACATCTTAGCATAAATTATTTAATCACTTAATTTGGAGTATTTAGAGGGTGTGGACCAAGCCCAGAAGTAACGGCATGTGGGAGCAAAACTGTACCCTAAAATTTGTACACTCTAAAATTAACCTCATTTAGTTCTCCCATTTTACTGGAACAGAAACTGTGTTAAACTTTAATTTCGTGAGGAAATATGTCTCTGCGTTAAGGTACCTTCCCAAACATCAATTAGCAGGGTAAAAACAGTTTAATAAGTAATGGGGTCCACTCGATAACTGAGTTCTACATCAATGAAACGTTAAAGGGTTTTATTATAAAAAAAATCAAAATAGGTGATACATTGTCTAATATCCTTAAATTCATAAGTTTCTTTAACCCCTTCCCTGCTCATGACGGAACCACTCCGTCATGAGCCACGGGCGCCGTGTGCTCATGACGGAGTGGTTCCGTCATGCTTCGGCCATTGGCGGCCGCTCCACCCACGCGGCACTGATTCCCCGCCTGTGCGGGCGATCAATGCAAGTGGGCGGAGTCGTGACGGAACCACTTCGTCATGAGCACAGCGCGCCCGTGGCTCATGACGGAGTGGTTCCGTCACGAGCATGGCGGCACCGCGCTGACCCCGAACCCCCCCAGCGCCGCGGAGGAATTCGTGCCGCGGCGAAGGGGTTAATGTTGCTTACATTGCTGTCATGTTGCTTATACTTGAAAGTGCACCATGGTGATAGAACCTGGTGTAGTGATGCCGCTGCTGTTTATAGTCAGCTGCACCTGACATCTCCTGCTGGATGGATGAGACCACGTTACTGGAATAAACCTAATCTTTACTTTCACCATTGGAGTCTCCTCATCACCTATTTTACTTGAATTTTACACATAGTCAATGCATAAAGGCTCTCAGATGCAAAATTATACACAATATGCTAAAATCAGAAATTATTCTAGGTCGAAATCAGCAGTAAAATCTGAAATTATTTAGGCAGCCTCCCTCGTAGAATAGGGAAGTCTTCTGGCACCCCCCCAAAATCATGGGGTTCTTATACACAATTCTTGCAAGGGAATTAGTGATTCTGCAAAGTCATCGAGGTGTGAGCACAAGTATTCTTCAGCAAATCTAAACGCAAGAATAATACACGTCATTACCATAACACATAAGTACCATCTCAATTCTAAAAATAACAATTTAACACCCTCTATGCTGCTAATGTCACCTTTAGATGTTAAAACAAATATGAACCATTAAACAATATGGCTTTCTCTCAATTAATGGTCCCAATGAAGAAACACATGAGCTAGATATTTGTTACGATCTTATGTCCGCAGCATACAAACGTCACCAGGAGCAAAACAATACAGCAATGAAAATACACTAATATGACCTCAGTATGACTGTGTGCTGTGGATCCTGTGAGTAGAGGATTTATCCAAGGAGAGGAAGAGCTGGAGTGAGTGACAGAGGTGGCCTCCAATTTGTCTAAGGTGGTGTTTTACAGAAAAATGTGGCATAACTAAAACACATTAATAAACACTCTTATACATACCAAAGGAATTTAGTTTCAATTACAGCCAAAATATATACCCCAAAAAACAATTCCAGAAATGTGCTGTGCATAGTGGAGGGAGTGCTGCGATGGGGCATACTGGGCAAGGAATTAATAAGTCCTTGTTTGGTAGGAAGAAGGAAAGAGGTCAGTGCTGGTTGAATAACACTGTTATTCCTCTCCATAGGCTCTCCCATCACTCTTTTCCAGATAATGCTATTTCAAAATGCATACCTACCTATGCCACACAAACTACTCAACAGCAAACAATCTAGTTAAACAACATACTCTAACACAAAAAGATGGTCTAGCTAATCAGACAAACATGGTTCAATCCGTAGGGTCCCCTGATCATATTCCCGGGTGGTGAATATAGCAATGGTGTTTTAATCTATTTCTCTATCATTTGAAACACACAAAAATACATTAAAAATGCTCTGAAGCTGAGGACCAGTGATGTGTGGTCGGCACATAAAGAGTAGTATGTCATGAGCTTATAGCGCGATCCTGTCCTCAAGGCTGTCCCTCCGGTGGAAACCCCCGACCTGTGCATCATACCGAACCCAGAGTGCCTGGGGCTCTATTGCCAAGACAAAAAGTAGTGGCGTGAGAGGAAAGCCTTGCCTAGTGCCCCGACAAATTGGAAACATTGACAAGACTGTGCCCTTAACTCTCACTTGTGCTTGGAGTTGAGTGTAGAGTACTTTGATGAAGTAGAGGAAGGAAGGTCTAAACCCCCTTTGGAAGAGAACCTGCAACTTAAACTACCAGCCAAGAGAATTGAAAGCTTTTCCAAAATCTAACAATATGAACGCAGAGGAGTTTTTCAACTTCAGAGAGTGTGTGAGGGCGACGTGTACCCTACAGGGATGGCTGCTATGGTGGGGCATGAAGCTGCATTGTTTAGGATGGACAAGGGAGGCTATCGCCTGCAGGAGGCTCAGGGCTAGAATTTTAGCATATATGATATCTTAATCTCAACATTTCGAAGCGAGGTCGGGGATTGTTTTTTTTTTTTTTTTTGTAAAGCGCACTGCTGCCGAGGCATCGTGGCGCTGCAGACCGCTGGGGAACCCGTCCTGGCTATCCCTGTGAGATGGTCCCTCCTGGGTATCTCCAAGGTGAAACCAGGCATCCCCGGCGAATGTGGGGGGCCGTTGTGGAGATGAGGCAAGCTAATGCCCAGAGTTGCCGAGTGTGATCCCTGGTTAGAATGGGCACCGAGGCGAGAATTATCGAGTCCGCTGGCCCTGGTCCACGACCCTGCCACGTCGGGAATTGAACCCTGGTCCCGGGCCGTCCTCTGCCTCCGGGTCTGCCACCTCTAACCAGTGAGCCACACTTCTCCACAGAGGGATAAGAGGAACAGTCCTCTGGGAGGCACCCTGTCCAAATCAGGTGGGGAATTACCCTTACCTATGGCTTCTTGGTAAAGTTGTAGGAGGTGGTGGCAGAGTGTGGATTTAAATTTGGAGTAGTATTCAGTGTTGAAGCTATCCAGACCGAATATGCCACATTAGTTTGCATGCGTTTATCCACGCATGCCATTACAACTCGTTTGTTACAACAACAGCGTTGTTACCTCGCATACCATTAGAACGCAAGTCTGAACAACGATTTGCTGTAGGGGGGGCGCTGGATTTTGGAATAGTATAACTTACTATTCCAACTTCAGTCTGTGCAACAGTAGGGAAGGTGTTGGATTTTAAATCCAACACTTTCTGCCCCCTACAGCAAGTCGTTGTTCCGACTTGTGTTGTAATAGCATGTGTTGTAACAATGCAGTCTTTGTAACGGCCGTGTTGTAATGGCATGCGTGGTTTCGCATTCATGGTAAACAATGTTTACCATCCAGACCCAGTGTCTTGCCCTACCATACTTTTGACTGCCTCTCTGACCTTCTCTTGTGCAAGGGGTTGGTCAAAGTAAATTCTATCCATCACACCGTGGACAGCTAAAAGGGGCTCAGCGACAAGAGGGAGTGTGGATTTACTCTGGGCTTACTGGCGTCAATCATAAAGACCGCTATAATAGGAAGCAACGTTCAAGGTGATCTCAGAAGTACGAAGTTTCTCTACGAATGTACCTCGAATCTCAAGGATCAATCTAAAAATGATGCCCCAGGTTGCAAACTAGTAGAGCAACTTCCCAGATGTATCACCCACATTGATAAACGCATCTGGTGGAGGCAATCTAGCATTTTTTTGGACTCCTCAAGACAAAGTTGGTGCAGCGAGAACCTATCTGCCTCCAGCTGGTGATGAGTGTGCTCTTCTCCTGCTCACCAATACTTGCGTTCAGAAAGCAATAGGTTGGATTCCAGGCTATCTATGTGCTGGGGTCTAGCTTTCTTATGACCACGAAGGAAAACTCTAGCCTTTCTCTGTAAAACTGCCTCACCAGCCTCCTATATGGCTCTCACAGAGTCAACTCTTGAAACAAGTATTGGGAACACTGCGGGTCAGTCAGGCACCAGGTGTTCAATGGCCACATTGGCATATAACCCCACCCCCAGAGGTTCCCACACGCATCATGAATGCAAAGTGATTTGAAATCCATTGAGGGAGAATATCCACCACCATCGCTTCTAGTATGTCCGCGGCCAATAGAAGGAGATAATCTAGACATGCAGCCATCCACTGCTGTGATATGGGTATACTCAGTTTCCTGGATTTGCCATATTTTATAAATGTCACAAGGACCTAGAGAGTTTGTCCAACCCACCAGCTGGGTGGTTACCCGATTCATCACAGTTCGGACCACAGTGGAGCCTACGCAGAGTTCATCACTGCATTCAAGTCCCCACCTATAATGGTTTGTTATGAGTATAGGTTAAGGACCATGGCCAGCAGGTCATTAGGGAGGTTTTCACCAAATGTGGAGGAATTAAAATACTAAGAATCCTATATGGAATGCCTTCTAGGAGTCCTTCCACCACCATCATGTATCGCCCAGAGAATTCTGTGGTGGATTGGGTAAAAGACAGAAGGAGGTTTTTTATGGAAGAGGGTGGCAGCACCGTGTAAGGCTTTAGTGTGTCCGGCATGGAAAACTATCATAGCCAAACCTGGCCAAGACTGGGCATCTTGTGCAAGGAGCTGCATCTATTGGAGGAGCAAGACTGCCGGGCATCACGTTGCACAAATTGAAAAAACAACCATTATTTTGATACGGTCATGAAGGCCATTGACATTCCGAGTCAGCACCATAAAGGTGGCCTTTGGGAAGGTGATGTGAGTATGTGTGCATCTACTGCAGAGGATGCGTTGACCATCTCCAGGCTGTACGGCATCCGAGCAGTCCAATGTAATGCATATGTCCAGTCAAGAGATGGCACTATGTGCTGCAAGTCAACAAAATGGTTGAATGTAAGAACTGACAAACCCCAAGTCCCTGAAACCGACCCCTACCTACACCTCTACTCCAGAAGCATCTGTCGCCCAAACCAATACCATAAACATATATGTGAAACTAATAGAACAGGGACTGCACATGCCCAAACACACTAGTCACAAAAAAATACTGTGCTGCTGGCTAAGAATGATTAAGTCAAAGAAACTTTGATGTAGAGAACACCGAATGGGTTGGGACCCTGGTCAACAGGTGTGCCAAGGAGATACAAAGACTGATCAGCGCTTGTCCTGATTAATAGGTTACTCTGAGCGAGGGTCACAGGAGGCAGCAGAGTCCCACGGGGGCTGTCATCTACCTCTCTTTCCCCCATATACAATTGTCCTCTGTCTCTGAGGTGTCAGGTGAATCGAGGTGCAGGCATATCTGCATCCTGGAGCACCGCCTTGTACAAGCCCTACCTCCATCTGCGTCTCCCTTGATACCAGAAAGGTGGGATGCACCAACTGCCTGGATAGCAGGCTGGGAGGGGCGCTGAAGTACCTTTTCCTGTGCGCCCACTTCCAGCCATCTTTGGTGTGTCAAAGAAGGAGCAGAAGTTGTGGAGCACCTTCAGCTTCACCGTAAACATAAGCATGTAGGTGAGCTTCATCAATCTGAGGTTTTGCTTAAAGTGCATGAAATACCTTCCTCTGCTTCTGGACCGAGCAGGTATAGTCCGTAAAGATAGAAATTTGAGCCTATTAGAAGGGAACAGGCCCTCACTCTTGGGCTCCCTTACAGATGGTATCCCTGTCTTTGTAGTTAAGGACCTTAGCTATAATTGCCATAGGTGGGGCTCAAGTGAGAGGCTGATGAGTGAGGGCCCTAGGTTATGATCCATGACTCCAAGAACTTCTCCAGAGAGGGTCCCTCCACTCCCTCTGGGAAGCCAACACATTGCAGATTGTTACTCTTAGCACTTTTTAGCATCCTTCACTCATTCTTCCAGGAGTTTGGAGGCTGCAGAGAGGTGCACAACCTTAAGGTCCACAGCAGTATATTCAAGTGCTGAGACACACCCCTCTATTTCAGGGACTGTGTCCGTGACTTATGCAAGTCCTGTTGCAGTAGTGCTACGTCTATAGATACTTCACCAATTTGGTTCTGAGGACTGTTTGGGATGCTGGATAGCTTGAAGAATAGAGTCAGCTCCCGGCATGTCTAAAAAGAAGGTAGGCCGAGGTAGAGACCAAAACTGCTTAGAATCATCAGTTGCTAGTTTGAATTTGTCTATCTTGGTCTGCTCCAGTGAGCGTGGCAGGTGATCCCTTCCCATATCGGTAGTTGTGTTGCAATGTACTGGTCTCCGTGTCTCGTAAAAATCAGGTGTCACCAGTGGCTGGTTCCCATGACACGCTTGTGACACGGGCAGCATGAGCAACCAAATGGCCCTGCAGAGTGTATGCAGAACACAGGGAGTCACTGGGTCCCCTCCCATTGACCTGCCAGGGGAGGAGACCGCAAGTGACTTTGCAGCAGAATTGGCCCCTCCAGATGGTTGTGCAGCCGGATCAGTCACAGAGCACAGGTGGCCAAAGGCCCAAAGACAGGCCCAAGAGGAGGGGGCTCGAACACTCAGCACCGATATGAGGCCCAGCCTTTCCAGGGCAGGCCCACCACATCAGGATTACTTACACACCTTCCCAGGTGTCAGATCTCTTGTTGTGGGGTGCTTCAGGCACAGGGCTTGAGGCCCATCCACCATTCCAGGCTTCAATACAGGGGGAGACCAAACTGCCTCTTCAGAGTCTGTGCCCCGACCCACACCTGGGAAGGTCTGGTCTGGGAAAGTTGCATGGGGAGCGCCAGGAATCTCTCCAGTGCAGAGGGTTCAGGATGAGCCCCTGGCTCCTCTGGGGAACAGGAAGAGTGAAAGTAGTGGGTTGCTGGAGACCCCTCACTCATTGCATGATGTGGTTTGTGGCACCCAGGGTGTCTCCTCCGCTGGGGCACAGCCTCAAATTCTCATGGAGGCTCAGGCCATCAGCTGCCAATCTCCAGTGAATCTACGCTAGGGTAGCTACCACCCTAAACCAGCTGAGCGGAAGGGGGTGAGGGAAGAAAGCCCAGTAACCCTGGGTCCCAACTGGCCTTGCCAGCTTCCCCCTAGGTTTGTCGCAGCAGGCAGTTCAGGGGGCGAGAGGAGGAGCACACTCTTGTCCAATGTAGGCTGCAACAACAAGTGTCCAATGGTATCCTGTGCTGCCTGCACCAGAGTCACATGTGCGTGGCAGGTCAGCTGTCTGTGCGCCTTTGACTTCAAAGCGTGCATCACTCAATGTCTGAAGAGTGCTTCTGCCTGTAGCTAGCATGGCCTCGCCCAATCAGGAGGGTGCACTGGTGTCTTTCACCAGGCAGACTCTGCACAACACACAACCACCATCTTGGAACCGTTCTTAGGTGGCCCAACTAGTAAAGCACTCCCCACACTTTTAGACACTGCCAGGCTCAGGTTGGACTCCACATCTCCCCAGGGTATGTGCTCCCATGTGCCGACGGTCAGTGAGAGATTTATGGTAGCCAGTAGCAGGATGCATGTCCGTGGCAAGGTCAGATCGCGGTGTTTCCTAGAGACTCCGCCATCTTGGCCATCCAGACCGTGCCCACGAGCGTCAACCTGTTTTCACTGTTTTACATTGAGGAGAATATTTATAAAAACAAAATCATGCAGCGCAGCATGCCACCTTGCTATGCTGCATGATAGGGAAAGGGCAGGAATGGGCTGTATTTAACATTATAAGGCGCATTCTTGTCTTTTTCTTGTGCTGGTGCACAATGGGCTGCCTAGCGCCAACGCAAGCACCCTTGCACCATGGATGCCTGCGTTGTAAGCAAGATTGTTTTTGTGCAGGAAGGGACACCTTCCTGCACAGAAACAATCCCCTGAGGCTTTTTCCTCTTTCTATGTGTGCTGCATAATAGAAAGAGGAACAAACGAGGAGAAATAAAGAAATTTCTCCTCGTTACGCCTCCCCTAGGGATGAATAGCATTTTGACGTATTCCCAGGTCTTTCAGTAATGGTAAATCTCGAAATGCACCAAAATCCATGGGTGGATGCGTGGGAACACCCATGCTCCACCCATGGAACGCCTCCCTGGGCAGAGTAACGCAACGCAGTGATTTGCGTAACTCTAGATTTATCAAGCCACTCAGGGCCACCTAAGGTGGCCTTGCATGGCTTGATAAATCTAATTTAGGAGTTACATCGCTCTTGTGCTCCGTTGTCAGGCGCAAGGATGATGCAACTCTTTGATAAATATGCCCCATAATCCATATTTTAAGAAAAAGAGGCAGCATTGCCCTTGTCCATTTCCATAGTCTGGTTGAAACACATTTAAAAGCCTTCTGTGTCACCTTGCCAAAATTAAGAAGGCCGATTGTCAGGGCTGATGTTTTTACTAACAGAGCAGCACAGGCTAGCTAGGTATGTGCCCACAATCACAGTGAGATAACATTCTGATTGTGATATAAGCCTTAGGCTAGATACCTTTGGATGCTTTAGGGCAAAATAATAGAGGACCACAGAGCATTTTTGTTGTATTCCTCACTTGCCGTGTTAATAAAATATTAATAGTTAGCACAAGAATCCTAACTCGAGAGTTACAGTGACCTAGCAAGGTAATTTTAATATTGTTATATGGATTCTTTTGTTTCTAAGAGCTATTAAATTAAAGAATATGTTGATAGCATCTATTTGTAAGCCTAATTCGCTGAAGCCATTAAATGCAGATGGTTACCACACATGCAGGCTACAATCATACCAAGAGGAGAAGAGTGATAGTGGGCATTAATTTACAGGCTAGACAAATATAGGAATTTTGTAGCAAGACATTCCTTTAACATGGTTGTAAGCCTTAGTTGTTCATATATATATATATATATATATATATATATATATTATTTTGATACATTTAATTAGGCTGAGATGCTGTGTGGTTCCTCCCTTGCCAGCAGTTCCGAGGTCCATAAAAAAACCTTTTCCATCCATCTCCTTGTTCATGGGAGGGAGAGTCCTAAACAGTCCCTACATCTCATCTTCTCCTAAACACCCATTCCACACAGCAGAGAGTCTAGACTAAGGATGCACACAATGACCACCTTGAGCCACTTGGAACATTATGTATCTAATAGAGTACCCATAATAAAAAACTAGTACACCTCATGCCCCAGGGTATTGGGGGTCATTAGTTTTATGTTTTCAGAAACAAGCTCCCACTTTGGAGGTTAATATTTCAAAACCAAAATAAATAGTTGAAAGGTTTGACAACCAGCCATCATAGCGGATTGTACCATCTGCCAAAGTATCCATGACGACAGTTACTGTCCATCTAGAGAGATGTCCGTGGAGACTGCAGACAAAGGCAACATTTGGTGGACAGCGGTCCCTTGGATTGGCAGAGGTAGTGTTCTCCACCATCCTGATAGAATAAACTCTATCCCCAAACTCTATATCAGCCCCTTAGACTCCGCTCAGAGGCAACAAATACGGGAACCCAAACAGGAGGTACAAGAAAGACCTCTGACTGGAAGAACCGTGTAATGAGTGCAAAGAGTGTGATGTATGCGCGGGCGTACATGAACCCAAGCAGTAAAAGCACTCAAGAAAAGGAGCGAGTTCCACCAGTAGAGGGAATTAATGTGAATACAACCATTGGCCACGGAAACGGTTACTAGGGAATTTGAGACACCAACAGGGAAAGAATAAGGGGATAGAACCACGGAAGCAACAGGGCGGGTGGGCTTCAGGTATTCAAACCAAGGTCCAATCCATGTGGGGTTGAACAGTAATCAAAGGGAAGCCCAGTAGAACACACTGTTCCTTCTGTTCATATCTTTTTTAGCTTGGGAGACCCTAGCGGATGCATCACAAAGCGCCTACTGGAAGGAACGATTCTAAAAAATTGTGATATGTTTCAATTCCAGAAAGTATCCCCAAGAGGTCTTATACTTGATGGCTACCATTTTTACAATATTGTCTGAACCGTGCTGCTTAATCTACTGCAAAGTATGTTAACAATATACTATGAAAGGGTTTGAGACTGAAGGCTCAGCTGCCTTGTGTCAGGAATAGCCCCAGAAAAAATTGCATAGAAAGCATCCGGTCAGTGTTTAATCCTGAGCCTTGGGCATTACTTCAGTGAACTTCTTGGTTCTCACCCCACATGGTCAACATTGTGGCAGAAATATTATGAGCCACAAATAAATTATGATATGGTGCATTATGTAGGACTTTCAAACGTAAGTCAACCATGATGAAATAATATTTAAAAACCTATTAACCTTATTAACAGTTTTCCTTGGTATTAATCTACTAATAGACATATTTGGAGGAGGAAAACGCCACCAGTCTGTACGACAGGCACGAATGCAGCTGGGGCCATGTCTGGATGAACTTTGGGCCAGTCTGCGTTGGCTGGGGCTTGGCTTAGGTAGAAAAGAAGTTCAACGTTGGCTGGAGCTGTGGAGGACGATCCTGCAAGACTGCCACAAATCGGGGCAAATACCTTGAAAAGACCAAAGCTATATAAACCGGGCTTATGGAAGTCTTGATGATCCGTATTAAGACTTCCTTGCGAGTGGTGCGCTTCTAGCGTCTTTCAGATCCTGTGCCCAGGAGGCGGCGTTTATGAGTAGAGAATCCCACTCAGGACACAATTGAGCTCCCTTTCATGGTGGCGGCTACAGACTGATACGTGCTGGAGGGCACCTATGGTTTTGGTGCAAGATAACTATTTGGATCACAAGGAGCACTCTTACACTTTTGAGTCGAACGCTCTCAAGGGTCATTTATGAAGAAAACTGATCAATGACACAAATGTGTAGTCTTAATCAGAGGACTAATAGGACAACCTTTTTATATTCTCACAATTACAATTTAGGTATCTGTTTGGGGTGAATTTAAAGTGTGAGTAATTTTGCTGTGCTTTGAAATTAATGTAGGGCTGATATCTGTGAGACCCTAGGATTTAGTGAGGTAACACAGTGTTTTAAGGCACAGCACTGACCTGCAGGAAATGGAACACGTCATAACATAAGTTCAGATAATTTCAAGCGTGCATTAGTTGTTCCATGAAGGAGGTGGGTTTCAGTTGTTAAGTTCTCTTTCAGTGAAACATCTTGGATTTATAAGGTTCTTTTCTTTTCTTAATTTAGGCAGGTCTTGAAAACCTGTCTGCATGTGTTGCCAATCTGATGTAATTCTGTGGATGTGATAGTCTAGTACAACAGCCTATGTGAGTAGAGGCAGACACCAATCATACGTTCAATATCAACAGGGAAAGTAACCACTAACATTCAGAAACAAGACTGATGACCTCACGGTTTGTTCTCTTCGCTTCTAAAAAAATGCACACCAGTCTGTTTTTATTTGTTTTAGGTTATTTCTGTTGGCTTGGTATTTATTCCTAAACACCCTTCATTTGGGGTCATCGGTCGATTCCAGTTACCCTCAAGGTTCAGTGAATGTCAAGAGTCTTCAGGGGATTGTGGGTTCATTCTGCCTCTGATCAAAGCACAGAGAAGAAAGTGTTCCAATTCATTGGGTCTGACACCATAGTAATTATGAGACTTTCAGCAGTTTAAGATGCCATTGATACGTTTATTTGCAGTCTGATGACCATTGTCAATAACATTGCAGTTTTCAGATTTAAGCTATTTACCAATCAATATCATTAGATCACCAAAAGTAGCTACTACCTAAAGTGGTTTCATCATAACCCAAGCTCTTAAATGTGTGCATAACCCTGCAGCCCCAAAGCTGTAGAATAAAATATTTCAGCCTGATCGTAGACCTTATCGCAAGATTTCAGATGAAATATCAGATAGAGGCAGAAAGGTTTCAGCATTACTTCCAGCTTTACGGCATCAACCAGGACACCACTGTAGTCGTGTATGCATAAGAAATGGCTCTGTTTAAAGGATTCAAAAATGGGATACTTCCATTCATCAACTAACCCTTCAGTCTGCTTACTTCAATCTCTGGGATACACTTGTGCACCTGCTAGCCAAGCCAGAAACCCTGAAGTTAACTTAAATATTTCTCTTGTCTAGACCACACAAGAAACCAAAGTCAGATTATCTATCTTCACAAAACTTAACACCCCAAGAAAGATCCTCCTTTCCCACACAAATTGCTATCACCATCTATCACATTATAGAAAGGCACAACTACTACAACGTCAAATAGTATAGTTTGCCCATATTCATCGTAAACATGAACTAGTTGAACAAAACCATGCAACTCACTCCATTGCTAATAGATCTGGTCATGGAAACACTCAACCAGGCCTAAAATCACTGCACTGTTTGCCAATCAGGGAAGGATGTTACCCTAATCACTCCAGTCTCATCCACAAATATATCCATGATACTGGCCATACTGATCTGAAATGTGTCCCAAGTGACAATTAAGATCTTCATAACGAACCCTCTGCAAACCTATTTTCTGCCCTACAGCATAATGCAGCACCTCTTCTCTTATTTCTGATTGCACTTTTTTAAGGAACAGACTCTGCTAATCTACATTCCACCACTGACCACATCATCTACCACAAGCAACTGAAACTCCACATGTTCACTAACTGCTACTAAGGCCTTTTCCCACTTGTCATCCTGCCCAGAAATCCTGAAGCATCCTCGTAGCCAGTCGCCAGACCTTACAAGGTACACTATTACATGGGTATTTACCCCAGGTTTATAGCTAGTTGCCAACAGTGTTATGAATTAGTGGAAGGGTGTAAAGCATGAAGAACCCCATTCAAAAAAACAAGTATACATACTGGAATGCATGGGATATGCCTAAGAATTCCTTAAAGAATTCATAAAACTCCAAAATAATTATCTATATTGCCTATGAGTTTTGGAATATACACGTAAAACGTACGTTTTTCATAAACGATTTCCAATCGGTTTCAAAACAAATTGGGCAACTACTTCAAAGTACCTTCTTCTCTTCATTGACTTTCCATTAATGAACAGCAATATTCTTCAGATCAATTGACTTACTTTAAAAAATTTAGTATTTTTCAATAATTTTATTTCAAAATTATATCATCACTTAAATCATATGTCATATCTTCCATTCAATCATTTGTTAACACATTTCACAAGAAATTGTGTTTTTCATTCACATGTATAGATCTATCTGAACACTCCTGAAAAGGAAACAAGCATTTTCAATGCAATCGGTCTCGCCTTTTGGACTTTATATGTATTTAGCTATGCAGCACATTAACCTGGGTGCTGAAACATCTACTGTTCTTTAACATGGAGGGAAAGTAAGCACCAAACTGCGTGACACACCAGGTATGGGAACACATCGAGAGAAATATTGCCTTTCAGCGGGAAATGGTATGGTCCAAAGTTCTGTTTTTAAAATAAAATCACTGCCTTCGGTGGTCATATCACTGAAAATACAAGATTTGAACAAAATATTATTGTCTACGGGTGCTCGTGGAAGACAGTTTCTATGGACTGAAATCTAGAGAATGCTTAAGTAATTCTGGTATTTTACTGATCTCTGCTGGTTATTTTCAATGAAGAAACTTAAATAAAGGCAGTTGCCAGGACAATTTTAAAAAAAAGAAAGTCCCTCAGCAGAAAGCAATTCTGGTATTTTACTGACCTCTGCTGGTTGTTTGCTATCAAGACAGTTATATAGAGGCAGTTGAACAAAAAAATAAAAGTCCCTAAGCGGAAGCAGACAAGTCCTAGGGCTGATCTTCAGAGCCCACAAAGTACATACACAAATAAGTATATAAAGTATATATGCACAAGTTACTACTTGTGTAACGATATATCTGTAAGAGACATTCGTTAGTGATAGATTCCTTACCTTAGAATATCCCCAGGTGTCAGACTGGATCCGGAAAGGTTTTCATCAGCAGTACCCCTGCGCGTCGGAAGGTGGCGTTGTGCGGCTTCGCGTCCGTCGCTGCGTCGTAGGCGCTGAGATGACGTCACGGAGACTACTTAGGTGCCACCCATGCGAGCGGACGTCAGTTCTGTACACGACTTTCCGCGCCAGGAACGCAGAGCCATGCAAGAAACTGACCGCTGGGATGACCTTAACCCTAGAAATCAGTTCCCAGAACGGGGAGGATGGGTGGGGCGGTAAGGAATCTATCACTAACTAATGTCTCTTACAGATATATCATTACACAAGCAGTAACTTGTGGATCTGAAAGAGACACATTAGTGATAGATTTCTTACCTTAGAATAGATACCCCAGTAATACCAACCCCGGTGGAGGATCTGTGAACAAAGATCACACCAGAAAGTCATGGAGAACAGAACGGCCAAAGAAGCCATCTTTCCGGACTGGACTGTCAAGGCAATAATGCTTGATAAACGTGTGCAGCGAGGCCCACGTAGCTGCCTGATAGATGTCCTGCACGGGAACGCCGCATCCCAAGACAGTAGTGGCTGCCGCTGCGTGGGTAGAATGGGCACGCAGCCCCACAGGAGGCTCCTTCTTAGCCAACGAGTAACATGCTTTGATGCACAGAATGACCCACCGAGAGATAGTCTGTTTGTGCACGGCCCAACCTTTTTTGGCGCCCACGTAGCCAACATAATGTTGGCCGTCCATCCGGAACTGTTGTGTGCTTTTCAGATAAAACGAGAGCGCACGTTTTGGGTCCAGACGGTGGAGCCTCTCTTCCTCTTTTGAAGGATGCAGAGGTGGAAAGAAGGTAGGCAAAGTGATGGTCTTCCCGATATGGAAGAGCGAGACAACCTTTGGCAAAAAGGAAGGACGAGTACGTAAAACCACTTATTCTGGATAAACATAGAGAAAGGAGGTTTAGAAGACAGAGCCTGGAGCTCACTCACTCTCCTGGCAGAGGTGATAGCTACCAGGAAAGCCGTCTTTAGATTGAGAAGACGTAAAGGACAGTTATGGAGTGGCTCAAGGGAGTGCACATCAGATAAGTCAAGACAAGATTCAAGTCCCATTGAGGTAATATCAAAGGCTCGGGAGGAAACGTGTGTGTAAAACCCTCCAGGAAGCGGTTAACAACTGGGGACTTAAAAAGGGAAGGCTGATCTGGAAGCCTTAGAAAGGCGGAAATGACCGAAAGATAACCCTTGATAGTGCCCACAGCAGAGCCTTGCTGGGCCACAGAGAGAAGGAACAGAAGAATCCCGGAAAGTGGGGCAGAAAGAGGATCCACAGCCTTCGCTGTGCACCATGCCACAAATGTATTCCACCGGCAGTCGTACACCGTCATAGTGGAGGGACGCCTGGCTTGCAGAATGACATCACAGACTTCGGGAGGAAGGTCGAAAGCTGTCAACTGTCACCGCTCAATCTCCACGCATGGAGGTGGAGGCTGTTCAGGTTTGGGTGCAGGACCGTCCCCAGCTGCTGCGACAGAAGATCCTCCTGAAGAGGCAGTCGGATCGGGGGAGCGATCACCATGCTGAGTAGCTTGGGATACCAGTATTTTCTAGCCCAATCTGGAGCCACAAGGATGACTTGGGTCCGGTTGCGCCGAATCTTCTTCAGCACTCTGGGCAGAAGTGGTATAGGCGGAAAGGCGTACAACAGATCGCAGCTCCACTCGTGACAAAAAGCGTCGCCGAGCGAGTGCCGCCTTGGAAATTCCAACGTGCAGAACTGATGACATTGTGCGTTCTCTTCGGTGGCAAATGGATCTAATCAAGGCTCTCCCCACTGCAGAAAGAGACCTTGCGCCACATCCGAGTTCAGACGCCATTCGTGATCCAACATGCACCAGCGACTGAGTTCGTCCGCCTTGGCGTTCAGAGAACCTGCCAGGTGTTGAACCACCAAGGTAATGCCTTGATGTTCCAGCCATGTCCAGAGGCAGAGAGCCTCCTGACATAGGGTCCACGACCCCAACCCGCCCTGTTTGTTGCAGTACCACATGGCAATAGTGTTGCCCGTGGACACCTGCACTACACTTCCCCAGACAGAGGGAAGGAATGCCTTCAGTGCAAGTTGGATCGCCCAAAGCTCCAGAAGGTTGATGTGGAGCCGGGACTCCGCCGGAGACCAGAGGCCTCTGATCTCTGCCTCTCCCATGTGGCTGCCCCATCCCAGGAGGGATGCATCCGTCACTACCGTGTGCTCCGGTGGGGGAAGGGAGAGGGATCTGCCATTGACCCAATAGCGATTCGTGAGCCACCACTGCAATTGTCGTGCAGTGCCCTCCGAGATCTACAAGAGAGGGGAGAAAGGCCCCTATCCCTTACTCGCCAGGTATTAAGCGTTGGTCGAAAGGTACTGGTTCTTGCCCGATGACAGGGGGAAACCCCTATCCCCCTAATTTTAGCAAAAGTTCTGATGGGTTGTCTAGGCAAGATTGGTATATTTTAATTCTTGGAGGAACAAATTCCAATTCAAAACAAGTTGATCCAGAGGTGAACAAGTCCTTTATTTGCACTCACACATAGGAGTGGGTATGAAGGATGAGAAAAGGGGTGGCACAGCCAACACGTGTTTCGCCCCCTACATGGCCTATAGGCCTGGGGCTTCTTCAGGGCGGGTATTTCTGTAATAGGAAGTTTCAACGATGTGCTAGGTAAATTAACGTAGGATTCTCAAGTCTTGGCTAATGCCTGATACGAGCGTTCTGTTCGGTTCGGTTCAGTGTTCCACAGTGTTTCACCTCTGGATCAACTTGTTTTGAATTGGAATTTGTTCCTCCAAGAATTAAAATATACCAATCTTGCCTAGACAACCCATCAGAACCCTCCGAGATCTAGATGTGATCGGACAGGTTGCCCTGATGCTGTGCCCACTGGAACTTCAGGTCCCACTGCAGAGCCCACATTCTGCGCATACTTCTGGCTGTACGAACGAGTCGGGGTGCCCCTTGCTTGGCCACGAAAGGAACGAAAAGCAGACGTGGCCTGGCACGTAGCGGAGAGACCTAAGGACTTGGCCATAGCCCGGTAGTCCTTAAAACGCTCCAGCGCACTATCTGCCTTATCACCAAACAGGCGAGTACCATCAAAGGGCATGTCCATAAGAGAACTTTGCACATCCCCTGATAAACCAGTGGACCGCAACCAGGCGTGACGAAGTAGGGCCACTGTTGTGGAAATCGCCCTACCCAGTGAGTCCGCGGTATCCAGTCCACAACTGATGGCAAACTTTGCTGCATCCTTCCCCTCTGCAACAGCTTCGGAAGCACCGTCCGAGCCTCCTCCAGACACTGAGGCCGCACCTCCGCAACTGTATCCCACACAGCCTGGGATTAGCGGACCAAGAGGCATGCGGTGTTCACCAACCACAGCCCTAAGCTGGCAGATGAAAACAGTTTCTTGCCGAACTGTTTCAGCTTCTTGGATTCCTCATCCGGCGGGGCGGTAGGGAATGCGCTTTGGGAAGTGGAGGCTTGGATGACCAAGCTCTCCGGGGTAAGGTGGGTTGTCAAAAAAGCAGGGTCACCCGGGGCTGGGCGATGGCGCCTGGCCATGTTTTATCCACGGGAACCCCCGTGGCTGGTTTAGACCAGGTGCCCAGCAATACGTCAGTTAACGCCTCATTGAACAGAAGGTGGGGCACCATAGAACTTGCCGCCGGATGAATTACTTCAGTGAGGAGATTCGTTTTGAGGGACACCGTAGGCAGGTCGAGGTCAAGGGCCTCAGCTGCTCTACGGAGCACAACAGTGTATGAAGCGCCCTCCTCCATAGCAACAGCAGGAGGAGAAAGAAAAGGGTCAGATGAGAGGTCAAGGCCACCTGCATCCTCCAACTCTTCTGTTCATTCCTGTTCCGACCTGTTGCCGCGCAAGAGGGTCCTCAGACCTCTCCCAGCCGTCCCCTTCCTCCACTGCCTGTAGAACAGGCTGCGGCGGTGGGGGAGTGAGAGGGGACTAGAAAGGGTCGAACGGCGCAATAAACGGCACCGTAAACGGCGCCGGTCAGAACCGGTCCGGCTCCTTGTCCCAATTAGGGTCCCAACTAGGAACAAAATTGTCCGGGAACCTGGGCAAGGGCGGTGGTGGAACGAACAGAACCCACTGCGGTGCCGGGAGCGGAGCCGAGGGCGCCGCCGGGGCCGGAGTCGCCGGCGGAGGGCCTTGCTGCGCTGGGGCCAGAGCCGTGAGCGGAGGACCATGCGGCGCCAGGGCCGTGGCCGCCCCGATTCCGAGTGTGATGACTTCAACCCCGAGGAGCAATGGTGATGGCTCTGAACGCAGTCCCTCGAACGACCCCTGGACCTCGAACGGCACAGGGACGACTGCCAGGCCTCCAGCAGCTTGCGGGACCGCTCCCGCAAGGCCTTCGGAGCCATGGCCAGACAGTCGGAGCATGACCGGGAGTCATGGTCGTGCTCCAGACAGTAGAGACAGATGCCATGGGGGCCACCGACATTGTATGGCGACAGGCCCTGCAGGATTTAAATTCAGGCATCCCTACGTGGCACCAGGAGTCAAAGACTCAAAAAATAGAAGACAAAAGTCTCAAAAGTTTAGTAAAAAAGTGACTCGGGTACGTGCTCTAACCGGATCTGCGCTTGCTGGTGTGGAAAAAGAAAGAACTGACGTCAGCGCGCATGGGTGGCGCCTAAGTAGTCTCCGTGACGTCATCTCGGCGTCTACGACGCCAGCGACGGACGCGGAGCCGCACGACGCCACCTTCCGACGCGCAGGGGTACTGCTGACGAAAAACTTTCCGGATCAAGTCTGACGCCTGGGAATATTCTAAGGTAAGGAATCTATCACTAATGTGTCTCTTTCAGATTAAAGTAAATACAAGAGGTCTCGAATGCTCGACCTAAAAATAAGAGTATAAACACAAAAATATAAATCCAAGAATTCAAATGATAAGCAATGATAATTTTCCTTCTCATTATCACTTCTAGGTGAAAGATAGTTTCCAGAAGCTCTGATATATTTAAAACAAACATATTCTCTCTAATATTGTTTCCACTTAACAGTTTTAATTAAAACAACTGAATTGATGATGGAATGTGTTTACATTGACTCTTGTTTGCACATCAAAGTTTCATATCTTATTTATATCAGTCAATATGCTAATACAAAGTATGCCTTTCTAATATGACTGTTATTGTTTCCCAACCTAAGTTATTGTTAATTTTCTAAAACAGTTGCGATTAGTTTATAATTTCTATTGGACCCCTTTAATAATACCTTAACATTTAGTACTTATTTTTGTTTGTCTCTTTGTTTACATCCCTATCTTGTTTTTGACCGACTAGTTGCAAAAAATCGCAGTTAAAATTAGATTCTTTTTGAACATTTATATGAAAATATTTTCATACTTGTTCCGAGCCATTCGTCCTTAATTACATTTATGTGTAGACTGTGTTGTAGGCCAATAAGTGATTATGTTTCTAGCCTGCTCTGTCTGTGGCTTGTAGGTAAGGGGGGGCGTGCCAGAGGCACCGAAAATGGACGCCTGCTAGGGGAGCTCCGTGGCGGCTCGGGTGGGTTATTGACTCCCCGGTGGTTTTGGTGCCGCACATTGCATGAATTGGAGGTCCATGGTGCCATGTAGCCTCAGTACTTCAGGAAAGACCTTCATAACCTGGGAGGATGCCGGTAATTGTAGTTGCAGTGGCCCGCGCACTTCTTCTCTTGAACTCGCACCCTCCATATTGTCCAACTGCTGCTCCATTTTCTCCGTTCACATGGAGCGGCATTTTAGTTTGCCGTGCACCTCATACATATGCTATCACTGCTTCTCATCAATGAGCCTGTTATTTGGCATGCTGAAGTCCATGCTACCTTATTATGACAGAATGTGTATTTTTGTCTAAATTACTCCTCTAATTCTAGCATGTATTTTATACAATGAAGTACTTGGTTGCCTGGCTTTAATTTGTTTCTAGATTATATAGCTTTGGGCATATTTTTTCCACTTAGCTTCAGGTTTATTTTTCCTCACACAACAATTTTTTAATGTCTGCACCTTTCTCCATTGATGCTCCTAATTGAAAGTAATTTTGCTTTTTATGGGGAGAACTAAGTCTGTGCGTTGCCCGTCCATTGCCACGCCTCCATCATTGCCTCTAGAGGATTATACTCCTTTCCGGAGAACAGCATTGTATAATTCATGTTTCGGTCTCAGCCTTGGTTTCTGCACTCCCATGGAGAACAGGGCCGGACTGGGAACCAAAACCGGCCCTGGCAAAGTGCTTGGCCGCCCCCCACCTTCCCTTTGGGGGTGCCGCCGAGCTCTTTGCCAGGCACAGTTTTCGGCCGATCTTGTTACAGGGCCGATTTTGAAGCTATGCTGCAAAAACAGCCCTGTAACAAAACCGGCCCCCACCCTTGCGGCGCACTGGGGGATTGCCCGGTGCCCGCTACAGCCAGTCCGGCCCTGATGGAGAAGTTGGAGCACAACGGACCATTGAATTTTTTGTATCGATTAGCCTCATCCTGTGTGGCTGCCTACAGTATGGCATCTCTATCCAGGAAATTGAACACGGTCTAGCCTTGGCCTTGGGAGGTGCCCTCGTCTTCCGCAGAGTTTCCAGTGAACCTTGGAGTCGCTCTGATGTGCAGAATTTAGAGAGGCCTTTTGGTTTCGGCACTGTAATAATCCAGTCATCCATGTAGGATTCTCTGCCCAGGCCACTGTCCATTCTGGTTTCCCACTCGTCTGGTGGTGTTCCACCCTGATCGCCCCTTTGCGTCTTCTACGCGGGTGTGCATGTATTCAGTCAAAAATCTCAATGCTTCAACTGTTGCTCTCAAGGTTTTTGTCTCGGCTGTTACATTAGTGCCGCTGAATTTATGAAAATCGAATCATAGGAGGCTAGGTTCGACCTTCACAAAGTACATTTTGTGTATCAATCTGTACTTTGGGTCTCTTACTTCATGTAGAACTTCCTTCAAAGTGGGTTATGGATCTGTAATGGATGGATCAACCGTGGGGGTTTCGATTTACATCTCTTGCTTCCTTTCCTGACATCTAATGTGTCGGAATGCCCCGGTTACTTACCAGTAATCTTCATTACTCCAAGTCCAGGTCTTCCCAGATATAGCCCTATATTCCTCTCCCTCCCAGAGGGTGGGATTGATTATAACTGTCATAGTGGTTGTCTATCACAGATTAGGTAATTAACAGGATAGGATGTAGTACTTCCTTCCTTTTCAAGGGGTGGCTGGGAAGTCGGCCTCCATATTGTGAGAAGCAATTTAAGTCAGATAGGGAACAAGTCTGTGGACTGGAGAGTACATCTCCCATGTGAGTACTGGAGCCGGGAAGACTGAAGAGGAGGTAATAAAAATGTATGGAGGCAGTTTCCTGTGGTACTCAATCTCTGTTCTGCCTCATTTCAGTCTTTTTTAAGGCTGTATGCTTTTCTCACTTACGGCTGCCCGCTTGTACCGGAGGTTTACCTCAACTCTAGGGCACCTTTTCTTTCAGAGAGAGCAAGAAATGGGAATGGACAGGCTGACAAGAACACCTACGTCTCAGTGCTGCCAGTCCACCCATCGCCACCAGCACAGTACCTCGGCGGTGCACACAACTCCTCCAGGCTCCTTAACTACTGCGTCGCCACCTCCTCCACTCCTCTGCATGGACACGCACCTCTTGCAGCTGAACACCAGTGGGAGAGGTACAGAGGCCTCTGTCAGAGCACCAAGCTCTGCATCAAGTCTTCCAACATGGAGGACTAGCTCCGTTCTAGCTCAGCCGTCGCATGCAGCCTCGGTCATTGGCGCCCTGGTTGCGGCTGTGTCCGCAGAGCGAAGAGCATGATGTAGCTGCCGCCCGCTTGCTTGGTTGTTGGGCTCCCATCCAGGTATAGTTCTTAATAAAAAGAAAAGTCGCTTCATCTGTGCTCAGAGCTGGGAAATAAACCCTCACCCCCCAACTGTAGGTCATGACTTATGCTTGGTACCACCTTCTAGCATAATATTCCAATTGTCTACTGTGCAGTCCCTAAAATATTACTTGTGACAGTCCAGTGTGAACTAGGAGTATATGGTAACCTAAATACTGAACCGTTCGTTTTCAGTGGAAACTCACTAGTCATTTTTCACACTTCCTAACCATTGATTAATAGATGCTGACAGTAGAAGACCTTAGAGTAAACGCATGCTTTGCCACAAATACCTATTGTGGATGGGAAATGAACATTAATTAGGGATCTCCTATTTGACAAATAGGAATTTCTTAGGTAAATAATACATTTAAAATTATTTTTTTTTGTTTAACTCAACCACCTCTGCTCCTAGTTTTAAACTAGAAAGTCTCACATGTCGCAATTTCAAGTCCCTACTCCCTCCTCTTCTGCGTTTTGGAATGTGGGCGATTCCCTCAAATCCTATTTTTATTTATATCCATTCTACTGTTCTCTTTTTCCAAGTCTAGAGACACTGAACTATTTCCTTCAACTTTTCACAGTGCTTTCACATGCCCCGGCCACCTGATCTCAGGTGATTAATGGTGGAACCCACATTTTCTTCCTCTTTCTATGTACACAGAATACTGAGCGATGCGGTTTTTAAAGCTCCTGATCCCATAAAACTTATTCCGGTTTCTAGTGTCAAGATCAGTTGCTTTCCTTCTGTATAATCACAGCAAGGGCAGGGGCGCTAAACTTCATCAATATGCCCTACTCGATCCATCGGTGTCCGATTTCTGCTTTGAATATATACTGTAATCATTTATGGATTGTTCAGGCACCAAATCATACAACCAGTCCATTGTTTAGCCTTCAGTTTCTCGCATATTTATAGTTCGCTATCCTGCACTTTTATTGATGCGTGGTTTCATGAGACACAGCTTTTTACATTCAGTCGCTAGGTGGCGGCAGCATCGTGTGTATTGAAGAAGCCTGTTAAAATACCTAATGCCTAATTCTAGTTTCCAACCGGAGTACTTCTGCGTTATTTCTATGCAATAAAAAGAGACACCAGGGAGACATAATGCTGTTTCACTGAATTACAACAAAATGGCTGCATTGTCTCGCATTAAAGCAACAGCTAGCAATTTTAGGACAGTTGTCTCACAATGAATTCAGTTTGTCCAAGTCAGTTCAAATCTGCTGTCTTCAACAAGAGCACCGAGCTCCTTGCAAATAGCTATTTTAATAGGCAGACCTGGACACGCCACACCTCCTCTGGAACACCCCTTGTGATATGCTGCGAGGTACTGAAAAATCCGGTGTTTGCTTTTATGATGAACTTTGAACCCTGCCTGCTCCAAAGTGCACTTCAGTTACCAGTGGCGTAGGGGGTGCAGAACCCCTTCTAACCTGACGCTCCCTGGCAGCACTCGGTCTCGTTTCGTTTCAGAAATTCACCTTTGTCCTCCCTTGATGCCTTTTCAGGCGGTATTATGCTTGCCATAGATATCGAATGCAAAACAGCCCTTGCAACAGAACCTTTTTATTGGGGGGCGGGCGGTGCAAAATTAGGATTTTTTTTATTTGCGTAACTATGTGACTTCAGGGGAAATTACGGGGAAATTGTGTGAAATGCGAAAATGGCATTTGGAGCTATATTTTAGCACAAAATGCGTCCTCGTGCCAATTTTTTATGCAAAGACAAATTGAGATAAAAAATAGTGCAAAGAACACAAGCACCGTAAACAGTAGCTGCGCACGTTCTGGTCGTTCATGTTGTTCCCATGTGGTGAGGTTTAATGTTTGCCACAAACAGCTTGGAAGTAGAAGAGATGACATGCTAGAATTATTTCAGGAATTACACAAGATGACGCTGGTGTAACAGAAATTTCACTCAAGACTACTTCTCGCTAAACGTTACACATCAAAAACATGAAATCCAGACCGCTTTCCCCCCTTTTACAATATGTAACTGAACAGTTCAGGCAAATAAGACCGAACACGAAGCATGTCCACAAAACGTCCTACAGAAGGATTTGAAACACCACTGTGCTTAAGTTGTGCCGGTGGTTCCAGGTGGCGGGCACTAGCCTTTATTTTTGGGGTCTGGGGCTTATTTTTCATGGCACTGACAGCAAGAGTGAGACAGATAAGGTGGAAAGAAAGAGGAAGAAAATGAAAGCAAAAAAGAGTGATAAAGGGAGAAAACCAGGGGCGGCTTCTCCATTAGGGCGGAGGAGCATCGCCCCACTGCTTTCTCGCAGCGTAAGAAGCAGATGTTTCTGCTCCTCGCGCTGCGAGAAAGCAGAATGGTATGCCTGGTTGGGGGCAGGCGGGTGGGGGAAGAGTGGCTTGCCCAATGCTGTGGGCCCTGTTTGGTCGGCCCTCTGGGGCCAACCAAAGCAGTCGTGCGCACTCTGCATGCAGCCTACATAGAGAAAATGGTCCCCCCTACAGGTGCCCGGCTGGGCACTGTCCGCACCAATCACAACTCTGCCATTGCAGCATTGTGATTGGCTTAGGTGAGGGAGGATGTCTGCTTCATGTTCAAGGAAAACAGCAAGAAAACGCAGACCCCTGCCAGAAGCGGAGGTGGCGCTGGACCCGGTAAGTAAGTTTTATTTGTTCAACCCCCCCCCCCCCCCTCACGACCCACCCCCACCCGCGAATCATGCGAGCTGCGACTGGAGAAAACATGAGTGGAAAAAGAACCTCCATGAATGAGATGAAGAGATAGGACGTGTAGAGTGATGGAAGACAGCAGTACGGGTAGATACCATGTCTAGACAGCTATGGCATTTAAGCAACCCCACCCTTCGGTAGTGCTGAGATCCTACGAATATACATTTTTAAAAAAAACAAATCGAGCACTGGTTGGCACCTCTTCATATTCCCTCTGAACCTGCTTCAGCCACAGCACCCTTTGTTCCTCTGGTGATGTGAAATATGTCAAAGTCCTGCTTTAGATGCTGCCCACGTCGTTGGGTGGAAACCCTGCATTCTGCAACCTGCCAGCCATCTTGGAGTATTTATGCCTCACTAGCACTCTCAAAGAAACTTGTATTTTCTCTCAACCTGTTTTTACTCTATATAACATTGAATATTCCTTCAATATGCTTTGAATGCTCCACAGTTCTATATAGTCATTTTCCTCTTTATCGTGTAAAAGAAGATTTTGTCAAGAACCTGCTCTTTACTCAAGACATGAAAAGCCAAAAGTCCATCGGTCACCATTGGATTCTGCAGGGTTGGAATTACACAAACTTTCTAAATGGTTAGCCAAATAACATACATGGCACCAGGATCCTTCTTCTGGAAGGACGTTGGCTCAGAAGTCGTTACCCATCATGAAGAAATCTTTTCTCACCACATAAATATTGGTAGATTCTAACAACAGTTTCAAATTTTGGCGAATTCCCTCTACAAAAATATCAAAATATTTTTCAAAAACAAAATCCACATAATTGCCTACTACGTCAAGTACACTATCTCACCAGGAATTAATTACTAAGGTTTCTTCATGCTTAGGAGAATGCAAATTACCCAGCAATGCCAGTTTTGTGTGTAACCAATGGTGTCAGTTCTTAGATTGGTTTACAACAAGAAATAATCTAAAAGAATATATAAAATGACATTTATAAGGTGTTCACCTGCTTGAAGAAGTCTCTTGCCACAGATCTGTGCTCATAAAATCCCCAGTGCTTGAATCTGCCATGCATGGCACAGGTGGGCACAGGCACAATGATGAAATTGTGTCAAAGTGTAGCTTCACTAGCCTTGCCCGAAGGTCAATGCAGAAATGTTTGTTCAATCCTTTCTATTAATAATCTTCCAAAAACAGTCTGCATGGTGCGGGCTGAATTTTTTTAAATGAACTACACGACTTAACCTCATTTTGAAACTTTGAAATCCGTGAAATTACTTAAATGGGCTAGACTATATGTATTTTAACAGTAACACCATTTTTAGGTCTCGGCTAGCGAAGGCTGCGCTTGCGCAGTCTCGCTTGCGAGAGATAATGACTTGGAGTAGAGGGGCTTGAACCCGCCCCTCTTCTCCCCTGTTCTCCATTGGCTGGCCTCTTGAATGCTGGCCAGCCATTGGAGAAGAGGTCCGTCACTCCGAACAGGCCCCGTCCTTTTCGGATTCGGGGGCGTTTTTTTTATTGCTTTTCGCTTTTTGCCAGCCCGCCCCTTACACGCCCACAAGACAGCATGTCTTCACGCTGCCTACACGCGCCAGTCGGCTCTCTGATTGGTTGGCAACTACCAAATAAGCACTGTGATTGGTGGACCTTGTCAACCAATCAGAGAGCCGACTGGCGCGTTGTGTGATGTGTCTGGTTTACCCTGCAGGCGTTTGTGCCGATCTGCCGCTGCTCCTCGCAGTCCGTAAGCGCTGCTGTGTGTGTGAGACCTGGTTACATTGGAGCCATTATTGTGAGGCTCATAGTGAAAAGCACTCTGCGTGTTCCAGCAGCAGAGGAAACACACAGACCCAATGCCTTTCACAATTAATCTAAGACAAACGAACGGCCTCCAAAGAGGAAGACAGAACAGAATAACGAAACCTGCCCAAGGGTCCTTTAGGACGCCTGACAGTACAGGAGGAGCCGTGTCCTCTGCAGCGGCCATATTAAGGACGGTCAAAAATCGGCATTCTGTCGTCCGTGGTTGTACATTAATTAAACTGTAGATGCTTTGTTGTACAGTTGCAGCCTCACATGGCCCCACCCTAGATTCTCCCTGTGCTTGCTGGTTTTACCCGCTGGTATACGCTGTCAATTACAAATTATATGCACATACGTTGGTAGCACAACGGCAGACATGTTAAAGTCAGGCGAGACGTTGCATTAATTTCTTCTTAACGCTTATAGTCCGCACCTATTGTAGTTTCCGTTCGCGACTTCTGGGCTTCAGTTTTGGGCATGCAATTTGCTTTGTTGCATGCTCCTATGAATGGCAATAAGTAAATACGAATTATTCTGGTCCTGGTCGCCTTATCCAAGCATTTCAATTAGGGTATTTCAGTGACGCCTGAATCTGCACTATTTGCTTTATTTTTGCCCACGAGATTTGATTTGCATTACTAAATTGCCTGCATTGAAAAAAAATCCACATAGTCCGCAATGGGCGCTATTATTTCATTCAGTTCACTAGGAGTCTCGCATGAAGCCCGTCTTTTGTGTCGTTACTCTTGTCTGCGCTGGTTAACAGTTTATTTGAATGTGCAGCTGCAGGCGCGCAACACCTCGGAGCCTGGGTAATGTGCTGTTGACTCTAGTGCTGCTGACCCATGTCACTTGAGCATTTGGTAGGACTGCAGTTGGCGATGGTCATGCTCCTCTGTTGCAAGTACCCTATTCCGCGATCATGGTTTCCTAGGGCTTATGGAATGGTGCTTACCTTTCCCAGGCACCTGCGCTTGGAAATTATTCACTGACATGCCCCAGGTTGTGGTTTCAGAGGAGCAGATCACCTTTGCCCTGCGCCCCCAAATTGCCAAGAAGACAACACGTTTTGTACAAATCGCAAACGCTGATAACTAGAAAGAACAGTACTCACCTCTGCTGGGACAGCCCCCACCTTGTAGCTGTAACTGTGTTTAGTCCATGGATGTCGGTGGTCTACCAAGAGTACAGCGTCGGGTGACCTCAGTGCGCAAAAGGAGCCTCCCACCGGGTCATAGTTACCTTACTCCTGACAGCAAGAAGAGAAGTCCGCGTGCAGAAGATGATTCCCCAGGGCAGGTAAACGGGAATGGGGATAGTGTAAAGCGAATGGAAAGAGCAGAAGAGATGGCTACATGTGCACTGCCGGAATTATGTTTGAGCTCTAACTGTATTCTGTCATTCCCTGTTCATTAACCCCATCTGACTTTGCTGCTTCGTTTGTTCCATTTTGACAACCTTCATTCATATTTCTTTTAGCTCTTCCCACTTTCGGCCTCGTTACCTACTTCGCCTCCGACTGTATTGTAATGCGTTTCGTATATCTCCGAATCACAGTTCCTGTTCTACCTTTCTAGTGCTAATTATATTGCCTCTCGCTTCTCCTTTTTTATTCCCTGGTCCCTATAATTGTACCTTCATTTAATATTTCCCTTTTGTCTTGGGACTCCTGTACTGTCACTGAACGGGAAGGTCACAGACTGGCTGCATGATTTCTCGACTTTCAAAATGTTGTGGCGGAGTGCTTGCACACTAAATGCTGCAGGCTGAGGGAAATCGTTCCTTTCATCTCAGAAGGAAGTGACAGGGAAAAAAGGTCTTCGTTTGACAGTACTAACCTGTAGGGCTAAAAGTTCAGCCGCGAGTTTGTCTGAAGCAAAATTACCTATGTTAAAATAGGTCTCGCATTTGAGAGTGATTAAGCTATTGACATTGTAAATAACAATGCCGTTTCTTTAAATGTTTTAAAAACAAAAACATAAACAAAACAAATGTCATGAGCAATGCCAATAGCTCTAACTTTACCAATGCTGAGACCATTGCATTGTAAATGCTTGTTTCATCTTCTGAAAGCGAAAAAAACATGAGAAACAGAATAAACATTTCCTCTGCTTACATTTCTTAGATGCAAGTGACATGGGGAATCTCAAACGTTAGGTTATTCTCTGTTTTGGTTATACAAGTCATTTGCCACAAATACACCCATTTGTTGATCAGTTTCTGCATTTAGCATCGGTTATGTCTATGAATCATGTTGCATGTGAACCACTGCAGCAAAATGTGTCCACCTTCCATTCTGTAACTTTAGGCCCAATTGTACACCATGCTTAGCACTGTTAAACAAGGATATTACACGCCCAACCTAAAATGTAACTGGATCTGTATATGTGCACTGAAGAGGAATATTACTTTGTTTTTGACATTAGCCTTGATAAAGCTTATTGACCTACTGATCCAGAGCGAAACACGTGTTAGCTATGTTCAAAACCTTGTACTTGCAGAGTTATCCAGGCAGGATAGTTTCAGATTCTGTATTTCTAGAAAGTAAATTAGAAACTAACTGACCCATCATCAGCATTTTCTTTTTTAAGTGAACATACAGAAACTGATGCAGGACTTTAAAAAAGCTGTACGAGTGTCAATCAAGGGCAACGTTTCAATAAAGACTCACTCAAGAATTGAGCAACTGTTAGTTTATTGATTTCATACATTTAACTCTTCATTGAAAGGACTACAAAAGTAGTACATCAACACAAACATATCTAACAAAGTCTGTGAGAAAATAATACTGTGTTAATAATGGCACTTGTGCTGATTTTCTATATACAGTATAGAAACATACGTACAATAAACGCAAGTACTACACATATTCACTGTGCACTCGTGCCAGCATTTTAATGAAATAATTTAATATAGTCTGTCTCTCTCCATGTTCTTTTTACATCAGTAGGTTTGTTTTTGAGTATATACAGTACTTTACACATGGTTATTAAAAATATAAAACAGGCTAGCTCATATTTACTTCGAAACCAGAGAACCTCAGATAATAGAACTGGGGAGTGCAGGTTTGATTGACACCCCGCTCCCTCAAGGACACAAAAGAAAATGTGTCCCTCGTTACACGAAAAGCGGCCGTAACAACTGGACCAATTGTGCAATGCTGCTCTGTTCAGCTTGTTATAAACAAACAAATATAGCTTTGGATAGACAAGGACCACAGGAAGGGCTCTTATACACGTCTCTTAACTGTTTTTAAGATGCTAGCTTCTGCTGAACTTAATGCACAGAACATACTGTGTTTATGCTCTGTAGGAATAGTCAATTACAGTAGAGGTAGTGTATGACACATCTGTGTAAAGCATGAAGTCCTAAACAGCCTAGAATTTCTCTAAAGTTATTTGGTAAACTGGTTAAAATGTAAACCTTGTGCAGACAGGCCATGAATTGTAAACTTTTAGAATCTCTCCAGAGGGTAGACATGGGCTATCTTCTTCAAGGGCACTAAAACGCAACAGTCCCAGTGATGCATTTTGGAATCCTGCAGAATGAGTTTCTAGTACAGGTTAGCATTCTGATAATTGAAAGTTATGATTCAGCAAATCCAATTATTGCTAAAGGCAAGAGCGTCAAGGATCCACTCACTGCATCCATGCTCACACACCCCCCCTCGCTTCCCAGTGACTCCTTCGGAGCACTATGTGAAGTCTGCATTAGACACTTTCAAATCCAAATGTGTCTTGGAATGTAAATACAAGCCTAGTGAACTGATTGACCAGTAGGGAAGTCTAAAGATTTCACAACTGGATAGAGCTGGTCAGAGCCGTTAATGTATATGACTATACCCAATATGACTCGATCCTGCACCAGCCAACTAGCTTTCTTGGGTACCCCTGAAAGACTTCATCTTTTGTGTTTAATACACCGTCGTGTTTTCTTTAGGGGTAGACATCAGCTGGTATTATTCAATTTGTAATTGACACAAGTACTAATTGACAGAAATATTGCAAAGTAAACAATGGTTTGGCATAGTTTGCTTGTTGCAGAAGATATACATTGAGCCAATAAGTGCATGATATTCTTTGTTCTCCAAGACTGTACTTTGTTGTTTCATAAAAAATATTCAATTCTCGTCCCTCGATCTCATACTTGCCCTAAGTTGAGGATAATATAGACAAATCACTCTGCGCTGTAAGGGGCTACTCAAAAAAATAATTAAAAAAATAATATATATATAACAAGTCATTACCTACCCTGGTGCCATGTTGCTCTCTCTGGCCCTCGTAGTATAGCAGTTCAGAGAAATATTATGCCTTTTCCTTGCTCTTGCATAGTTAAAACAAAATGGACACATAGTCGCCAGCAAACATTGACTTCAGATGACTCACATCATTGGCTCTTATTAAAAAAAAAAATATGTAGGGCTTACATTGTTTTCCCCAAAAACACTTGCTTTTAAAACTGAAATTTGGAGTCTGAAAATAGGAAACCAATGGGTCATGCTTATGTTTCCTTTATCAAAATCGTTGACAATCAGTAAAAACTTTTAGCCTCAAATATATTGAGACCAAAATGTTATCAGGAATATGGTGCAGTATTACTGAACTTGTCAAAATTCCAACTGGCATATGAAAACTTGGACCGATAAACTATTCTGTCCCTATCAATGGTAATAACATTTCCAATATGTGTATATATTCTCCCCCCATCTTGAAAAAATATTTGTGTGAACTCACCGTGGCTTGTAATGTTAGACCAATGACCAAAGCCATGGACACAGGTGTTTGTGATTTATTGAAAAATCACATTTTCACAGTCCTTTCAGAATTTAGTAGAATTTTGAAGAATCCTGTTTTGTCATTTAAGGGCCCTAAACTTAAAATATAATTGCTTAAGAATAATATGAATTCTCCAGAGGAGAAAGATCTCCAAAGGACTGCTTTGCAGGAAATTTAAACAAAGACAGCATTTGAAAACTACGTTTAATAACATGAAGTGTTTTGTGGAGAAATAATGCATATGGATAAGCTTGGTCCTCTGAGTACTGGATAAAAGATTCCACAAGCAAACAATAGTGGTAGAGGGTTCATCTCCCAGTAATTAGACGCAATATTGAATGTAGTGGTGGCCATTATTTATATATAGCCCTGACATGCTGGCAGTTTTATGGTTTAGTGATTCATTTATGCCACTTCATTACTCGTTTCAATGGATTTGCATTTAACCAGATTAAATTTGGCATGTTTGGCAACTAGGGGCACATCTTACATAGATTATTATAGTACAGAGTAAAACGGGTGCCAAGTATATAATAACTTTCTTCTATATAGCTACCTATCATGAAGTACAATACACATATGAAATACTTGGACCACAATAATAGACTAAATAGGTATGCCATTATCTGGGTCACTGGAATTATGCGATTGTTCGGCCGTGGCATTTTTCACACAGATATGGATTTGCCACATTTGCCACACAATCCACCATCTTCTGCATAATCTGCAAATTTGAACAAAAAAAGGTTTCTATCTCAAATGGTCCAAAAGCGATGCGTGATGCAACGCAGTTAAAGGCCCTTTGCAAAGGTTGACTTGTTACCTTTCTGTTGTTTATTGCCATATTTGGGGGTTAAACTGATACTAATGAGGTGCAATTAATACCCAGACAGTGTTTGCAAGTGTTAGGAAAAAAAACCACAAAATAATGAATACCAACACACAACATGCCGCATAATTTACTCAGCCATTTCGTATAATTTGGCCCTCCTCTTTCCGCATTATTCCAGTGGCCCTGGCCATTATGTAGTGAACACTTGGGATCACCAATTATGAACCATATATTAGAACAGTGCAAGCTTACATTATTGTCACTAGCCAGGGCAACAAAGGGAACTGTAGTGATTTATACAAGATGGGAAGGACTAGAATTGATCAGTGGGTTTCTTACTATAGACCCAGTCTCTCTTAGCAGCCATTTTGAATAGTGGTGCTCTATTTCACATTATAGTGAAAGCCAAGACACACACTCAACAGTGGGTTCATACTGCCCTCCCACAGAAAAGGGAGTTCTGCACAGCCTAAAGGAAGACATGCAATAAAGCAGAAACCAAAAGGTCGATCAATGGTTGTTTTCAGATCCGTTTTTGTCAATACACAAAATGACTTCATCTAATGCTAACTTGCTGCCTGAGGAAACTGAATAGATCTTGATGAAATGGGGAAGGCATGGATGAAAACTTTGGCTTAATATCTCCATAGAAGATAACGGTGATCGATAATCATATATTTGCATTATCTTTAGTTTGTCAGTCCAGCCACATAGAAGCAAAATAAACAGTGGAGTTTTTTCACAAAGGAAAATCTCTTTTTTCCCCACCTGAAAGGCACTTCATATTTCTGGCAAATTAAAAGGTTATTTCTTGCACAGTTCAAGTATCAACCGGCAGTGTGTACGTGTATCTACCTCCACATGTGGTTTTATTTTAAGATTATGTCCTAATCGCAACATGTCGGTACACAAAACCCATGCGATTCTTTGAAGTACTGCACACTTTAAATGTTGGTGATTTTTAAATACCGCCAGTTGTGAGGCGGAATAGAGCACTGTAAAAGGTGTGCTACCGTATTCTGGTGGCCAAAGGCAGGGTTGTTCGTCATAAACCCAGGTGTATTAAAAGTTGTTTTTTTAGATACAAGAGAAAATAAATAGTTTGAAATTATGACATTTCTGCATGAGTTTATCCCTGTAATTACTTTAGTTTCCATGAAAATGTGATTGTTGTTCCTATTGCTTAGAACTGAAGTTCTAATCCCCAGCACTTCATGGTTGTGATCCGGTACACTGGCAAAATGGATAGCTCCTGCCATTGCATTTCTGCAGTTTTGTAGCACTGTACTAACGATTGTAACTACTCTTACCCCAAAGCAAACGGTATTCAGTCGATCAATCTGTTAACAGCAAGGGTGATTCGGCCCCAACTAGATTTATACCTCTAACCAGGTTACGGGTAGATCTCAAAATCTGGCTATACCCACTTTCATTTCAGGATCGGAAACGGTAAGCTCTACCCACGGGATATCCCTTTCCGGATGAGTTGCGCGCGTTGTAAGTACAGAATCCAAATACAAAGCAAGTGCTAGATACACTAAGGCATGAGAAACGTGAACCCAGCACTGCAGTTATAAGCAAGTGACATTGGTGAGCCAACTTCAAAGATGACTTCTGTATTGGATACCATACTACTAGCAAAGACCCAACTTCACCAACTTCCATCAAGCAGACTGTTGCCAGGTCCAAGGATTTATAACTAATGACCTGTGCATGAGTGAGTGATAAAATACCCTGTATGCCTCTTCCAATCGGTGTAGCCTTGGAGCCTGCTATGGTTCGGAGTAGCTAGAAGTATTCGTAAGTTACTTAAGTGTGATGAGAAAAAGGCACAACATGTTAAGGTAAAGCTTTAAGTGGTTGCATTAAAAAGTGTTCTGTGCACACAAAATTCAGAAAAATGAAGAGCATGCCCCTGGATTTAGAGAATGTCCAGGCAAGATTCCCAGCCTAGGGAAGGGGTGAAGATATAATAGTTCACCGGGGAGAGCATCAGGAGGTGGTTATGGATTAACAGAAAGAGGGAGGTCATGAAAACAAGACTCAGTTGATGCTGTGGGCCACACTCCTCCTGCAGATTTGATGAAGCCTACCCACGTCAACCCACTTTCTGCCCTCCACCATCGCAGGGAGCTGGAATGGTGTGCTTAAGTAGGGCATTTTTATAGGGCGTCCTACCAAAGATCCCTTCTTAAATATTTTAGGAGCCTTGCAAAACTTTGCACTCAATGGAAGATTCAGTCAAGAATGGTAGCTATTCAGCCTTCTGGTATCAGTCCTGGGGAATTCCCCTGCCCCAAATTATAGTCAGGAGAAACCTTAGACCTCAGTGGCTGTTCTAGGGTTTTGGGCAGGCAGCCTACCTTACACAGCCCCTGCTAGATACGGAATGCTTAGAGTGGATCTATACCAGAGGTCTACACTGCCCATCTGCCATTGACCACCTTACCTCGTCCTCTATTGCCTCCTTGAACATGATCTGCGGCTTACCCTTCTACCACTGGCACGTGGGATGGAGACAGCTAGTTGTAGCTGGAGTGAGGCATTATTGCTCACGAGGAAACAAAATCTTAATACGAGCTTATAGATGCGGACAAAAGTCAACCTCATTGCACCATTTTTATAGAATTGTATGCAACTCATAAATTCTGGATCTTACTAGTGAACTATCTGGATTCAGAATCCTACTATTTTTTTGAGTGAGTCTTGAACAGAAATGGATTTTATTTTTGAGGATGGCATTATTTTCATCTTGGATAGCAGCTCTTTCTCAGCGACCACAGATCAGGTAGTTTGAACACATACACATTTAAGGAAGCTAGTTGTGTGCAGGAACCAGTGAACATTTCTAAGTAAACCAACAAAAGGGAATGCATTGTTAAATACAAATATGGTATATCTTCAGCAAACAATTATGACACAAGTACATCTGTATCCGCAAATATTCAAACTGGTTCCAATAGGTAAAACATAGTATTTAGCTTATTACAAGATACTCTTGAGTTGCAGCTACTGAACATTTTCTACGGCTAGAACTGGCACTGTATTTAACACAATCCATACTCTTCATGAACAGTGGCATACCTGCCAACTCACATGTTGCCACCGTGTGTCACGCAATTTTGGCTCCCTTCACACGGTCACATAGTGAGGAGCCACAATCACACGATGGCAGAGAAAACAAGCTGAAAACCACTTTACACCGTGGATTACCAGCTCTTTTTTGGTGGCTGTAAGCAGCCGATGTCCATAAAAGGTGTGAATAGACCCCAGGACATCGGTGACAGCCTCGATGACCCTTTGTTTTTTGGGAGGGAGTGGGGGGGCTTATTGAGGTGCAGAATGTCTCTTAGTTAGCTCTCGGCACAAGGCCCCACCCCCTTCTCACACAGTGAAAATATTTTGTACGTTGGCAGGTATGCGATAATGCTGTTTTAGCTTCATATTACGGATATAAGCTTCATTTAAGTGAGTAGACTTTCTCTTTAGTAGATAACAAAGTGCTGTATATTTAGCCTAGTATGCCAATAGGGAGCTGTCTAGGGCACCATAAAGGAGGGGGCAGCATAATGTCCCCAGAAGTATCAGACATGGCCCCTGTGCCAGGGGAAGGAGCAGCAAAAAGCCACTTCACCCAGGGTGCCAAAAATAATGGCACCGCCCCTGTGTTTGAGGCATTCATGCTAGAAGACTCCAAGTAGGTCAACGGAGGAATGCCTTGGACCACTCTTTTGAGTTCTACAGTACAACATGCTGCTAGGATACTTCATTATTAAATCATGACTTGCTGGACGACAGCGCGTTCATGGGAACATCCTTGGTTTCCACAGTGCAGTTTCTTGAGCAGCCTTCGTAGCTTACTAGGAAAGTTTTTGTTTATGTATCTGTAAAGCAAAGGTATCACAAAACTGCTGGAAAAGGCCAGGAATTTCGATAAGCCCTTTACAAAATGAAATATTCGAATATAGTTCTCATCTGTTGGCTTCCCTTGTATGTTAGTGAACGTGTTCACCAAGAGAGTGATGTAATACGGTGTCCATAGAATGAACTGCGTACATACAGTGGCAATTAAAAGCCGGTGCACGGAAGGATCCAATCTTCCGCTATCGTGGTCCAGTGGTGTAGCCTCTTTCCGAATTCTAGAGATCAGCACAAGTGCATAGAGTATAGCAACAGCTGGTACAATATATCCAATAAAAACCATAATGGCGTCTGCAGCTTCTTTATTCTGCATCTTGGAGCACTCAATGATTTTAGTGGAGACGTGATTGCAGACGTAAAAAAGGAGAGATGAGAAGCTTGTTAGCATGGCTCCGCCCCAGATAAATCCACAAACATGCTTGGTGTTGTACACACTAGACATATATGTTCTTGGTAAGGCACGCTCAATGTAGTAATCCAGGCTGAGCAGTGTTGTGGAGTACATGATAACCAAAGACGAAACATTGAACAATATCAGCAAGGTGATATAAACTTCATTGTTAAAACTCCAAAGTGCCCACTTAGTGTTCGCGGGTCCCAAGAGGTATATGGGTGCAACAGCACTGATGATGAGGCCGGCGATGGCCATGTTCACAAAGTAGACATCGGGCATGGTCATGGTGGCCTTGTTGTAGAGGTTGACTAGAACCAGTAGGGCATTGTAACAAAATCCGACTGGAAAACAGACAATGAGGTAGAGCAGGGAAAAGATGGACAGGATAAGATGGAAGTCTTGGCAGCGATGCTGATCATCAGTGGTAATGGTGCCATTGTAAGCTCCACAGCTCCACATAGTGATCCCAGGCCTGGGTCCTTTGTTCTTGTTCACCAGCCAGGCTGCAGAAAAAACAATTAGGAGAAGATGAGCAACTCACAGTGTTACATACTTTATAAACACAGGTGCAGTGATTTGTTTTTGTGAATGGTGTTAATTAAGCAATACTCCCTTGACTAATAAATTACATTTATATCTGTGTCTGGGGATATCTTTCCAAACTATACAGTCTTGCAGTCATTGACATTATGCACCATATTTTTTAGACCTTCGACCAGTGGTACTCAACGTACAGCCTGTGGGCCGCAGGCGGCCCGGCAGACCTTTCGTTGCAGCCCGTGGACCTTCCTCTGGTAACATGGAAAACTGCAGCTCAGAAGAAATAAAGCTGTTCGAGATCCGTTTTCATTCTGTTGCTGCTAACCAAGCAACATCGTTTTGTGATTCTGGGCTTTCTCTTGATAGTTAGTTGAGCTTGTTTAATGTGCTGGGCTGCCCTGCTCATAGAACAAGCAGAAATTACTACAGAAACAAAGCCCATGATCAGAACTCAAAGAAAACGAAGTATTAAGGTTACATTTGTTGTGATGTTCAGGATATATGCTTTGTTTCTACATCTGGCTCTGTATAGGAAAAGTTTGGGAACTACAAACAGGAGTAGAACAAGGCATGGTTAGTGAGTGTGAGGAGGTGGCCAGCAGGCAGCTAAAAAGAGAAAACTGTTCTGTAAACATTTTCTTGGTCTTTAACCCACTGGTAACTGCAGATAAATTGTAATACACACACCTTAAATGATAGATTAATATCAGTCAAGCCTATATCTTGAAATACTTGCTTTGGTAGGAAAGGGCAGTTTGATCACTGCAGGGTTCAGTGTAAATGGAGGGCCATTGACCCTGGTTGGTGGGCTGGGGAAAAGCGATGGTGTATTTTTAGTGTTATTGGGTCACATCCTACGATAGAAACCACTGTGAATATACAAGCAATTTGTTTAAACATTTCTTACACACAGTATAAAAAGACTACAAAACCTATAAAATGTATAGAATACACAGAGTACGTGATAGGCTGCTGCAAAAGGTGTAAATAGACTTCAAAGAAAACTTTTTCTACAAATCTTTTTAAAATGGTGCGTTTCTTCTCTGTCTCCCACTAACACCCACCTCACCCAGTCTCCCTGGGCTCTTGCCAGCACAGGTGTGGCCCTTTGGCACTCAACCGGACTCTACTTCTTGGCCCCCGTGAAAAGTTTTGTGGGTACCTGTGCCTTAAACTGGCTACCCACTCCCATTTTAATTTTGGTAACTAGCATTTCTTTACTAAACATATGTGTAGCTGAGAATAAAGGTTATACATTTTATGCTTCACATAGGCTCATCATTCATAACTTCACATTGTCCCAGCATTTATAATGTCTCATTGTAGCAGAATCCAAAACGTCACAGAGTCCCAGTTTCTAGAATTCCACATAATCCCAACATTCACAATTTCACAGTCTCAGCATTCCTAATTTTTCACTGTTTCAGCAACCATAACTTCACACAGTCCCAGCATTCATATTTTCCCATAGTCACAGTATCCATTTTTCATACACTCACAGCATTCCTACCTTCACACAGTTGCATCATCGACAATTTCATAGAGCTATAATCCACGAATCATGGAAAGGTTCTATAATAGTTCCTATATTTAACCCGTTCGACGTGCTTGACGGAATGGTTCCGTCATGCACGTCGGTTGGGCTGTGCTTATGACGGAACCGTTCCGTCATGGCCCCGCCCGCGCACGGAATCTTCAGCGTGGCGCGGAAATCCGCGCCGCGCTGAAGGGGTTAAAGGAGGAGAGTGGTCAAAACCAGAAAAACTATCGCCTTATCACGCTTAAAGATACCGAAGCAAAACTTTTCGCATGGATACTTCTGAAGGAATATTACATTGGGCAGAGGAGAATCAGATTGTCCCTTCAAACCAAACATGTTTCGTCCAATGATCGATGGCGACCAACATCTTGGCGCTTTCAGTAATGGTTGATAAATATAAACGAAGCAATAACTAATCTACCTATGTTTTGTAGATTTTAAATCAGTGATCGCTTGCGTTAATCGCCATCGTCTTTGGCAAAAGCTGGCAAAATTACCCCCCCCCCGTCTCTTAAAGGCAATTCAAATGTTATATTCTGATACACGGGTAAGGGTAAAAATGGGTGTGATGGCTCCCCTCTGTCAAGACAAATTGTAACTTTTCAGGGTACGAAGCAAGGTTGCATTCTTGCCCCATATTTTTTTTTTAATTGTTTTTGCCGGATTTAACCCAAGTGGTACAAAAGAGGGTGGTGATGGACGGAGCATCAGAACCAATCAAACACTCACACCCAGTCAACAGATCTGGGTTTGATCCATCACCGTTCTTTAGCCCACTTCAGACATGGCCATATGCAAATCAGTCTGACCCTGTGCCTCATGGAAACAGTCCAGCCCGAACTGCCAAGCCATGCCGTCCCTGGACCGGAAACAAGCTTCCTAGGACCGGTTTCTGGCATTTCAGCCGTCTACAGCCAGGCTTGCTTGAATCCAGTGGCAAAGTGAACAAGGGACTCACGTCTGAGCATACCCTGCCAACTTATGGCGAACAAAGTGGTACAAAAGAGGGTGGTGATGGACGGAGCATCAGAACCAATCAAACACTCACACCCAGTCAACAGATCTGGGTTTGATCCATCACCGTTCTTTAGCCCACTCTGCCACCCCAGTTCAGACATGGCCATATGCAAATCAGTCTGACCCTGTGCCTCATGGGAACAGTCCAGCCCGAACTGCCAAGCCATGCTGTCCCTGGCTTTAACCCAAGAGCTGGACGAGATAAAAAATGCTTACCCTCCAAAGCTAGGAGACAAGTTCAAATCGAACCTCTTATATACTGACGATGTGATTTTGCTGAGCCAAACAAAGGTTGTTTTGCAGTGACTAATTAATAAATGTTCAAAGTACTGGTTACTCGGTGGCATGGTAAAACAGAAAAAAAAAAGTTATGGAAGTAAGCAACAAGATTCATAAAAAAAATAAGTGGTGCCTACAAGAACGACAATGGGAGCAGGTTAAAACATATAGATGCCTCAGAGTTGTATTTGAGGAGAAGGGCTCCTTTAACCCCTTCTGTGCCACGCCCTTTCCCCTCCTGTGCCGGGCGTTTCATTAGTGGGTGGGGGTTCATGACGAGATAGTCTCGTCATGGGCACAGCGCGACCGTGCTCCATGACGAGACTATCTCGTCATGGGCACAGAAGAGGTTAAGCAGCATAAGCTGGATCTACAGAGGAAAGGAAATACTTTATTCTTGACATTCCATACATTAAAAGGTCATTGGGTGGTCCAAGCCTTTACCACTATTAAAAATAATATCTGCAAAACTTTTACCAACTATCTCGTATGGTAGCGAGGCTATGCAGGGAGAGATGCAGAGACACTAAATATTTAGTTCTCCTTTTCATCTACCATGCAATGCCTCGCCAGACATGGTTAGAATTTGGTATGCCAAATCAAACCATTGCACGAAAAGGAGCATACATTAAAGTTTGGAAAAGAATAAAATCAAACACTTCAAATCAACTAGGTCAAAGGCTTTGGCAAAGTGACCGCAAACTCAAATTCTACAACGTGGAAGTAATTAAATGCCACAATAGGAGATCGACTATCTTCAATAACTTTTAAAAAGACCATTTAAGGTTTAATTTGAAAAAACTGCAATGTTAAAAGATGGAGTTACTTGTACCTAGATCACACTCCGGGGTGATTAAATGAATATAAAACTCTCAAATCACAGTACTACTTAGAGACTGGTTGGTCGCCACAACTAAAAAGAAGGTTTACGGGAGCATGATTTGGAATCCTCCCAGTGCTTGCGACAAATAAAAACTACCTGCTGTAGACCATGTAAATCAGGAGAGGAGAACATCATTCATCTAATTTGCATATGCCTGGCCTTATCAGAAGTAAGAAGGTGGTTACTAAGGTCACCATTTTACTGGCTGGGTATTCACTCCTGCAGACATGCTGTAATGGCAGGTCTTAATATATCAGATACATAATTGAACTGTATATTTATAAGATTCCTGAGGGCAGTGGAAATAAAAATGGATGCATGCGATGCTATCACAGACTGAATTCAGCAAATGATTGATCTTTCCAACAACTGAGAACTATGATCTAGCAGTTGAGGAATAATTGTGAAGAAGTGGAATCAATTATTAACAGTACCTTTTAGTATTTGAACATCAGATTGTTTTAAGTCAATTACCTTGCTCGGTTGCTTGACAATTGCAATATTTAATGACCCTTCTTATACATTTTAAATATATAGTGGTTTTAGAACTTTGGCATAATTGTATATTTGACTGTTTAAAAAGATGGTGATTTTATATTGTAAGATTTTAATTAATGAACAATAAACTTATTACTTACATTTAGTGCTAGCATCCATATTTTCACTTACACCATTCAAACTACCACAGGCAAAATATTTGTAATTTCACACCGCATTATCATCCAGAGAATGTGGCCTAACAGCTAGGTGGTCGACTTGAAATCTGATGAACCAGGTTAGAGAGTCTTGGCAACGATGCTCAACATCCTGTGATTCTGGGCAAATCACTTAATTTCCCTGAGCCTAACCAAACAAGCATTGGCATAGCCAATAGGTCTCGCCTTTGGGACCTTATAAGTGGTTAGCCAGGCAACAGTTGCATAACTAAATACTTATAAGGACCCAAAAGCGAGACCTATTGGTTATGCCAAGCCGTGTGATCGCAATCGCGATCAAACATCAAAGCGGCCCTGCGGCCACGAAAGTGAAAGTAATTGCGGTAAAGCGCAGCGCGCGCGCCCGCGCAAATGCACTGTAGCTCTATGCTGGCCTGGTAGCACTTTTTGGAGCCCTCTCAATAAGTCTCGCCAGACCAGCGCATGCGCTGGGTCAGGCGAGACCTAAAAATGAATGTGATCTTATGTAACGCAACAGGAGCTCTTGTAAGGCGCTCAGATACTTTCGGCTCAAGCTCGCACTGTATAAAACTCCGGGGGCGGGGGGTAACCTCGTACCCATGCCAGGAACCTCAGGGTCATCATGGACAGCAAACTAGACATGACCACACAAGTCATCACTCTCACTGCATCTTGCTTCCACATGCTGAAGATGCTCAGCGATATTTTAAAATGGCTCCCAAGCAACAACAGAAAAACCATCACTTAAGTCCTCGTCACCTGCAAACTGGACGATGTGAACACCCTCTATATTGACATCACCAAACAACTCACCAGAAGACCACAAACTATCCAGAACTCTGCAGCCAAACTCATCCTCAACTTCCCACGCCGAACCCATAGCACACCGCACTTCATGGACCTCCACTGGCTCTAGATATGTCAAGCGCGCTCGGTTCAAACTCTTCCCTCATATGTTCAAGGCAATGCACAACTTAGGCCTCTCCTACCTGAACAGCCACATATCCTTTCTCCAGCCACTCAGAACTCTGCAGGACTCCTACAAGCACACATACACAACACTAGATTCAGAGGTCGGGGGCTCTCCTTCATGGCTCTGAAAGCATGGAACGACCTCACACTTAACATCAGAGCGTCCTCCTCTCGTCTTGAATTGCACAAGAAGCTGAAGACCTGGCTATTCAACTAACCACCCTGCCCTAGGCAAAGCAAGGCGCACACACTTGCTCACCGCCACAATACCCTCATAGGTGACAGTCCGCTTTAAAAATAACATGAGGTAATATTACATAAGAGAACATAATCTAAGCTAACATAAGTTAACATGCATACAGTAGCATAGTTGCAGCATTCATAATTTCACAGTTCCAGCATCCATTATTTTACATTGTCCTTGCATTCATAATTTGCTGAGGGGCTGCGATTCATGTGGAATGCACTCCACCCAAAACTGAATTATTTTAACCCCCTTTCCCCATCTTTTCTTTTAGCTTTACATAATGCATGCCTCAGTCTATGGTTTTGAGATGATTGCTTAGGCCTCAAAAGAATTTAAAGACAACCCAGGACTAAAAGATCAACAGAGTTTGTTATCAAATTCAGTTAAAGTCTTCCACTGAGTCATCAGCCTCGTCAGGCAATCGGGCTAGCAGTGCAAGCCTAGATTTACTTAATTAGCCCTAGCCCTCACCTAAGCCCTAATTCTGAGTTTCTTGGAATACCCGTTTCATATATTTAAGGGAATTTGTGTGCAAATCGGAATTTAGAGAAGTGTACTAATTCTGAAAGTAGTATTACTTCACCTGGTTGAAAAAACACCTCTGTGGAAAACAGCCTAGAATCTGAAAACATAGAACTCAAGTTTCATCATAAGTGTCCCCCAGTAGTTTCTCAATTCAATTAAGTATATCCTCAAAAAGACACACAGGCACCATAGGTAGCTTCAATAGTGACTGTTTAATCCCACAGGTATTATAACAGATCACTGTAGGGAACGCTTCAAATCCTTTTTCCACACTCCCCCTGGAGCAACCCTCTTTTCTGTTTTGAAACGTTCCCTACAGTGATCTGTGATAATAACCAAGATTAAACAGTCACTATTGAAGCTACCTATGGTGCTTGTGTGTCTTTTTGAGGATATACTTAATTAAAATGAGAAACTACTGGGGTACACTCATGATGAAACTTGAGTTCTATGTGTACCATGTTCATAGATTTTGACTTAATGAATACCTTCCTAATGTAATCAGTCTTGGACCATTGTTTTCTATACCGAGCATCACCCAGGTCCATGGACTAGTATAGGTCACCCCATTATATTGTAATAGAATCTGAAAACTGCATGTAAAAATCTAGGCATAAACACCTGTTTCTGTAATTAAAGACCCTTTTCCTCAAGGGACAATTAAGGATAGTGTGGTAATACGGCACGTCTTGGTATAGCGAATTCCAGGTGCAGAGAAGAAGCTTCTGTCCTCCGGATCATCAAGAAGCCGCTTAAGAAACAAACATCTCAAACACGGTGGCAGAATTCCTTGCATCCCGCGTCACGGAGGACTGGTTTTGATTAGGACTAGAGAAGGGCACATCAACTTTGTCTTAGAGGGTCTGTTTTTTTTCCTGTGAGAGCATTGTACTCCTCATACTTGGCAACGCAGGTGCAGGTACTGCCTGTTTAAAATTAAAGAATTGCTGGCCTTCAGTTCCTGACAGCACCTGCCCACTTAAAGCACAGTTTGTTCCCATCATGAGAGGGACTTGCCCAGGGAAATCACCATGAATTGGCACTGTATTGTGTGCTTTTCACCTTTAGGTACAAAGGCTAAATCCTGATTTCGCCTACTGGCTGTCCTTTTTCAAATGTGTGAAATGGGTGGTGCCGGCTCAGCCTTGCTCCCAATGGCTGTCCTATGCCTACTGCGGAAGGTCTACTACACTCATAAAAATACACAACAAAATTTACCAGCTTATTTCCAGATGGAGAGATTGTGGAATTTTGGGAAAGAGGAACAGTTTTTTTTCTTCACAACATATTTTATTGAATTTTGGTACCATATACACCAGAGTAACCCGGAAAAATGCAGACTTAAATAACCATTTTGAAAGACATTAATAATTCCAGTATTCACACCGGTTATGGCTACTGTACAGATGAGGAGACTAAAACCAACTGCAACCGAAATATATAAAACAAAGAGGAATAGTTTTGACTCTCCTTTGTAAGGCAGCATCCATTGTATACAGTAGCGGGGACAAAGGCATCTTTGGAATGTGAATGACGTAAAAACAAATCAAATAACTAACCTCAATACTTTTATGAGTTACTTATTTCAGAGCCAATCATGAAGCCAACGATCAGGCTGGACATGATCTCTTTTCTTCGTATTGGACTACACTATAGGTAATCTCCATTTCCATATATTTTGTCAATTCACATGAGAGTACACATCTTCACAGCATGCTGCGAACAGACCCTTTTTGCAGACGTCAGTATATTTCAAGTATTATGAAAAGACTATGGGCCTTATTTAGGGTTCAGCAGAAGGACATAAGGAAGATGTCTCACGTATCTTATTTTCGGAATATAAGGCCTATATAGGCTCCAAGTACGGTGGACGAGACATCGGCCAGGTTTTGGTGGATGTCCCACATCTGCCAAACTTAAAATAATGCTATATATATATATATATATATATATATATATATATATATATATATATAAATAAATTTCAAGTAATTCTGTTCAGCCGTTCGGGCTGTAGCTGTGTCTAAAGGTCCTATGGAAAAATGCATGGGAAAAAACGCGTTTTGGGACCCCCCCCCTTTTTCCCGGCCCCCGCTTGACGAATCACCCCGAGACTTCCAGGGTAGGAGCTGAGCGGAGCGCCCCATTAGTTTTGAAAATTTCGCGAGGATTCGTCAACCGGCGCCAAAGTTATTCCAAATAGAATGTTGCGGATTTCCTATGGGAACTAGGTTGTAACTATAACTATCTACTGGCGACCGCCAGTAGAATATATATATATATATATATATATATATATATATACACACACACACACACACACACACACACACATACATACACACACACAAATTTGAATCATTGAATCACTTGTGATCATTTTTCCTAATGGCTTAGTTTTTAATCTGTCGTAAGATTGTGCCTCCCCACTAAACATAGGAGACGCAATCATAATATTTGCGCTTTACAGTACTCATTTTCTTTCAAAACCACAAAGTTCAAACCTCACTACTGTTTCCACAACAACTCTAACTTTAACTACCGACATCTTTTGTAATAAGGCCTGCCATGCAATATTGTTATTTTTGATGGATCACAACAGGTGTCAGGTCATGTTTATTGCCGAGTCTGCATTCTGCACATCTCATTCAAGTGAGTACAAGCTCATTATTTCAATGCACTGAACACTGGGGTTGGTGATTCACAGTGTCCTGGCGGAGTTAACATGTGCTTCTGCTGAAGAGGATTCAGGATTCCTAATCAATAAGCGGCTAGGAGTTATTTTGTCTATGGGGCCCTTTTATTCCGTCTACATGCCTTTAAACAGAGATTAGCATGTTATGGAGCTTTTCAAGGTGGGTGAAATTGTGTAATTTGTTTTGCTACATTTCAAGAAAAGTGTGTAAAGTTACCCAGATTGCATGAAATGTGGTTTACTGGTATCATGTATAGCTCTTGTATATGAGAACATACCAGCAAGAGACTGCACAGCTCTTGTATATGAGAACATACCAGCAAGAGACTGCACAGCTCTTGTATATGAGAACATACCAGCAAGAGACTGCACAGCTCTTGTATATGAGAACATACCAGCAAGAGACTGCACAGCTCTTGTATACAAGAGCATAGCAGCAAGAGACTGCACAGCTCTTGTATATGAGAACATACCAGCAAGAGACTGCACAGCTCTTGTATACAAGAGCATAGCAGCAAGAGACTGCACAGCTCTTGTATGCGAGAACATACCAGCAAGAGACTGCACAGCTCTTGCATACGAGAACATACCAGCAAGAGACTGCACAGCTCTTGTATACAAGAGCATAGCAGCAAGAGACTGCACAGCTCTTGTATACAAGAGCATAGCAGCAAGAGACTGCACAGCTCTTGTATATGAGAACATACCAGCAAGAGACTGCACAGCTCTTGTATGCGAGAACATACCAGCAAGAGACTGCACAGCTCTTGTATGCGAGAACATACCAGCAAGAGACTGCACAGCTCTTGTATGCGAGAACATACCAGCAAGAGACTGCACAGCTCTTGTATATGAGAACATACCAGCAAGAGACTGCACAGCTCTTGTATGCGAGAACATACCAGCAAGAGACTGCACAGCTCTTGTATACAAGAGCATAGCAGCAAGAGACTGCACAGCTCTTGTATGCGAGAACATACCAGCAAGAGACTGCACAGCTCTTGTATGCGAGAACATACCAGCAAGAGACCGCACTCCTCTGGTATACGTGAACATACCAGCAAGAGACTGCACAGCTCTTGTATGCGATAACATACCAGCAAGAGACTGCACAGCTCTTGTATGCGATAACATACCAGCAAGAGACTGCACAGCTCTTGTATACAAGAGCATAGCAGCAAGAGACTGCACAGCTCTTGTATGCGAGAACATACCAGCAAGAGACTGCACAGCTCTTGTATGCGAGAACATGCCAGCAAGAGACTGCACAGCTCTTGTATGCGAGAACATACCAAAAGAGACTGCACAGCTCTTGTATACAAGAGCATAGCAGCAAGAGACTGCACAGCTCTTGTATACAAGAGCATAGCAGCAAGAGACTGCACAGCTCTTGTATGCGAGAACATACCAGCAAGAGACTGCACAGCTCTTGTATGCGAGAACATACCAGCAAGAGACTGCACAGCTCTTGTATACAAGAGCATAGCAGCAAGAGACTGCACAGCTCTTGTATGCGAGAACATACCAGCAAGAGACTGCACAGCTCTTGTATGCGATAACATACCAGCAAGAGACTGCACAGCTCTTGTATACAAGAGCATAGCAGCAAGAGACTGCACAGCTCTTGTATATGAGAACATACCAGCAAGAGACTGCACAGCTCTTGTATGCGAGAACATACCAGCAAGAGACTGCACAGCTCTTGTATGCGAGAACATACCAGCAAGAGACTGCACAGCTCTTGTATGCGAGAACATACCAGCAAGAGACTGCACAGCTCTTGTATACAAGAGCATAGCAGCAAGAGACTGCACAGCTCTTGTATGCGAGAACATACCAGCAAGAGACTGCACAGCTCTTGTATGCGATAACATACCAGCAAGAGACTGCACAGCTCTTGTATACAAGAGCATAGCAGCAAGAGACTGCACAGCTCTTGTATATGAGAACATACCAGCAAGAGACTGCACAGCTCTTGTATGCGAGAACATACCAGCAAGAGACTGCACAGCTCTTGTATGCGAGAACATACCAGCAAGAGACTGCACAGCTCTTGTATGCGAGAACATACCAGCAAGAGACTGCACAGCTCTTGTATACAAGAGCATAGCAGCAAGAGACTGCACAGCTCTTGTATGCGAGAACATACCAGCAAGAGACTGCACAGCTCTTGTATGCGAGAACATACCAGCAAGAGACCGCACTCCTCTGGTATACGTGAACATACCAGCAAGAGACTGCACAGCTCTTGTATGCGATAACATACCAGCAAGAGACTGCACAGCTCTTGTATGCGATAACATACCAGCAAGAGACTGCACAGCTCTTGTATACAAGAGCATAGCAGCAAGAGACTGCACAGCTCTTGTATGCGAGAACATACCAGCAAGAGACTGCACAGCTCTTGTATGCGAGAACATACCAGCAAGAGACTGCACAGCTCTTGTATACAAGAGCATAGCAGCAAGAGACTGCACAGCTCTTGTATACAAGAGCATAGCAGCAAGAGACTGCACAGCTCTTGTATGCGAGAACATACCAGCAAGAGACTGCACAGCTCTTGTATGCGAGAACATACCAGCAAGAGACTGCACAGCTCTTGTATACAAGAGCATACCAGCAAGAGACTGCACAGCTCTTGTATGCGAGAACATACCAGCAAGAGACTGCACAGCTCTTGTATACGAGAACATACCAGCAAGAGACTGCACAGCTCTTGTATACGAGAACATACCAGCAAGAGACTGCACAGCTCTTGTATACAAGAGCATAGCAGCAAGAGACTGCACAGCTCTTGCATACGAGAACATACCAGCAAGAGACTGCACAGCTCTTGTATGCGAGAACATACCAGCAAGAGACTGCACAGCTCTTGTATGCGAGAACATACCAGCAAGAGACTGCACAGCTCTTGTATGCGAGAACATACCAGCAAGAGACTGCACAGCTCTTGTATATGAGAACATACCAGCAAGAGACTGCACAGCTCTTGTATATGAGAACATACCAGCAAGAGACTGCACAGCTCTTGTATGCGAGAACATACCAGCAAGAGACTGCACAGCTCTTGTATGCGAGAACATACCAGCAAGAGACTGCACAGGTCTTGTATGCGAGAACATACGAGCAAGAGACTGCACAGCTCTTGTATGCGAGAACATACCAGCAAGAGACTGCACAGCTCTTGTATACGAGAACCTACCAGCAAGAGACTGCACAGCTCTTGTATACGAGAACATACCAGCAAGAGACTGCACAGCTCTTGTATGCAAGAACATACCAGCAAGAGACCGCACTCCTCTGGTATACGTGAACATACCAGCAAGAGTTCGCACAGCTCTTGTATATGAGAACATACCAGCAAGAGACCACATAGCTCTTGAATCCAAGAACATACCAGCAAGAGACCGCATACCTCTTGTATATGAGAACATACCAGCAAAAACCCGCCTACCTCTTGTATCCAAGAACATACCAGCAAGACACCGCATAGCTCTTGTATGCAAGAACATACCAGCAAGAGACTGCACAGCTCTTGTATACAAGAGCATAGCAGCAAGAGACTGCACAGCTCTTGCATACGAGAACATACCAGCAAGAGACGCACAGCTCTTGTATGCGAGAACATACCAGCAAGAGACCGCACTCCTCTGGCATACGTGAACATACCAGCAAGAGACCGCACAGCTCTTGTATCCAAGAACATACCAGCAAGAGACCGCATAGCTCTTGTATATGAGAACATACCAGCAAAAACCCGCCTAACTCTTGTATCCAAGAACATACCAGCAAGAGACCGCATAGCTCTTGTATACGAGAACATACCAGCAAGAGATCGCACGGCTCTTGTATACGAAAATATACCAGCAAGAGACTACACTGCTATTGTATGTGAGAACATACCAGCAAGAGACTGCTTTGAGCAGATGGTGGTCGCTCATAGTTTTGCTGTTCCTGGGAAACATTTTCTGCTCAAAATAATTACTAGAAGCAAAAAGTACACCAAATTGCCTAGTGAGACATTTCACCGGGGTCTAAAAGGGAATCTGGCTACTACTCGCAAAACAAATACTTTTAGCAATCATTACAGTTAGGCTGAGAATATGGAATAATTATAAAGTCAGGACATTTTAATTTCAAAGTATTTTATAAATTTTATAAGCAAAGACATTAGCAATTCTTTTACAAGGTTAGCCACACGTAGTTTGTAGAAACCGTGTTTACAGGCACTTTTGAAATATATGCATTAGCGAACCCCATCTGACTTGACTTGCTGAAAATTAGGAAAAGGGGGATAGAAAGAAGCAGGAGAGAAAGGGGTGAAAGGAGGACACGAGAAAGGTTCTGTAGTAATGAGACTAATAAGACCTATAGCCGCATGACAAAGCCGCACACCACTGGCTTGTTTGTGGCGAGCATGGCAGCCAAGTCCGCCCACCCACCACCCCGAAGGGTCATGGTAGTAGTGTGCCGTCACGTTCGCCCTCCGCGCATAGGGAGGGACGGGGGGGAACGACAGGGGGGGGGGGGGGGCGCCGGGAGGAAATGGTTTCATGGGGGTTCTTAAGGCCGATCTAGGATGTATGACACAGAGTACTGGCGGAAGTACACACTACAGCTGTCCATGCTACACCTCTTCAAGGTTGAAGATTGTGGAAAACATTTTTTAAAACGCCTCGAGATGGTTAATTTAATTAAATAAACCTGTATTGTGTAAAGTGTTTCTATGGTACCCATACACGGGACACTGAAGGATGAAGTTTGAGGCCCAATTTAAAAGTTTGAATGACAGATAATTCTTTCACTTCTTGAGGAAGTGGTAAATCTGAGAAAATCCACTGCTGGATTCTTCTATGGATTTAGCACATCACACTAAGAAATCTTTCTATCTTTAAAAATTAAAGCTTGTAGGGCATAACGACAAGCTCGGCTGAGCAGAATTCCAGAGTGGGATTCCTCTATGTCCTGTTATGAGTACCTTATTTACTGGGAGCAGGAACACCGGGCCACATTTTACTGGCTGGGAAAAGAGTCTGGTAAAATTTCTTTGAGAAAGGAGTAGATGCAGGCTAGACCATGTAATGCTCCCCCTGCAAGGAAACATCTGTCCTTACCTCCCCGGTCCACGTGGCCTCCATTCCTCCTGGTAAGAATAGGAGCCACTTGCTGAAAACAAGTGGTAAATTGTGTTAAACTCACAAGTTAAGATGCTATGAAGTAGTTCTCTAGAACGCCATTAACTTAATTGTTCTGCTCCACAGGGCCGCACTCGTGAGGCAGTCTCTGCACTCGAGGCAGAATCCCAGCAATGCAATGAGAATTCTCATTTAGAAGATTTCGCCCGGGGTGTGTCGGCGCCGCCATAAGTGCGTCGGGCCTTTGTGAAGGAGGCCCAATGTGTTTGGTTGTATATACACAAACCACAGAAGTAGGGACGGGGAGCAAAAAAAAAAAAAAAAAAAAAAAAAAAAAAAAGGAGGTCCAGTACCCTAGCTCCCAAGAACAAGTACATAAAGCACACAGGGGTAGCTGTTCCTAAAAAAGTCAGGCCAGTTGGGTGCAGAAAAACAAAATAGGGGGGAGGGGTGAGAAGGTGTCTCGGGATTGGATGTATATGTGGGGGGGGGGTGGGTTCTTCCTTTTTGGAAAAGTTGCCCTCACACCAGTTTAGCAGATGCGGGTAGGTGACTATGACGTACGCTACCAGAGAACACAGCCTCGTGTAGCGCACGCCTGCTACTACCTCAGAGGCTCTTTCATTTACTTTAAGAGGGTTGGATGTTTCTTAGGTGACTCAGTCTCATGCTGACTAAGATACAAGGGGAGCTACCTTTTGACACCCCCCTACCTAGGTTTCCCTCTACGCATTCCAGGCAGGAAGAGACTTCACATTTCACACTATATTCGGTCCTGATGAAACGCTTAGGTTCCCTTCTTGACCAACAGGGTGTGAAACTTGTCGACCCGATTCACTTCACCGATACTTCTGACCAAAATAAATTTCCTCATTAGTGCAAAGTAGGAGTTTGGCTTCTGTTTTTACTATATCCGGTGGACCCACAAATAAAAACCCTCTTTTACTGGGCACCATTGTGGTGTATTTAACTCACTGTCACACACTTGCATTCACTATTACAGCGTTTTTTACTTCAAAAGATCTCCGCCAAAGAGCCCTCTAGCGGGGCCCATGGGTATTGCAGCACCGACCCCACAAGGAGCAAAAACGCCCAATGATGAAGCATGACACCTTCACGGGTGTGTAAGGGCAACTTTTCCAAATAGGAAACTCCCCCCCCCCCCCCCCCACGTATACATCCAATCCTGAGACACCTTCTCCCCCCCTTTTTTGTTTTTCTGCGCCTAACTGGCCTGACTCTTTTTTAAGAACAGCTACCCCTTTCTGTTTGACTCCATATAAGCACTTGCACTGTATATCATGCTATTCAATTTTAATACCAAAATCTTAATAAAAAGATGTTAACAAATGTATTCAACCACACAGAATGGAGAATTCTGTTCAAAATACCGACCGGTACATCTGGGTCCAGGTAGTTATTCCCCATTACACAATGTTTACCTTGCTATAGGAGTAAATTAAGTGTAGGTAACCTTCAGAAAAGGTAATTCTGGTCACCGGGGATCTATTCACATATTTACTTCTAGCTCACAATTGGTCCACTGAGCATAAGACATTCAAATGATGAATGGAATGCAGAACAAATCAAGCATTCACCTCCAGTCAAGAGACCAGGGATCAATCCATCGTTATTTTGCTCAACATGCCACCCCAGTTTAGACCCAGCCATATGCAAATCAGTTGTGACCCTGTTCCTCGTGGGAACAGTCCAGCCCGAACTGCCAAGCCAGGTCCTCCCTAGACCAGAAACAAGCATCCTGGGACTGATTTCAGGGTATCACTCCTCATCAGCCAGGCTTCTCCGAATCCAGTGGCACAGTGAACCTGGGACCCGCATCTGGGCATACCTGGCACACTTAGTGCGAGAACGCAAAAGGCACAGAAATGATGGACAGAATGCAGAACAAATCAAACCTTCACCCCCAGTCAAGAGATCAGGGTTAAATCCATCGTTCTTTTGCTCACCATGCCACCACAATTTAGACCCTGCCATATGCAAATCGGTCGTAACCCTGCTTCTCATGGGAACAGTCCAGCCTAAACTGCCAAGCCAGGTCCTGCCCAGACCAGAAACAAGCATCCTGGGACCGGCTTCGCGGTTTCACTCATCAGCCAGGCTAGCTTGAATCCAGGACCTAGCCTGGCAGTTCGGGCTAGACTGTTCCCATGGGGAGTAGGGTCAAGGCTGATATGCATATGGCTGGGTCAAAACTGGAATGGCGCGGCGTGCAAAAAAAATCCCAAAATGATGGATTTAACCCAAATCTGTGACTGAGGGTTATTGTTTGATTTGTTCAGCATTCCATCCATCATCTGTTTTTTATGCATCTGTGCCCTGCGCAGCACCACATTCAAATAAACACTGAGCTTGACTGTTTGGAAACCTAATGGCTAGTTGTGCTCAGGCCCTGCAGACAGCCTGTTCGAGTGTGCATTTTTGTAACAGTACACTGTGAGTCACATTGTGCCACTTGGGAGTAAACAGCGACTATTACACATAAACAATCATTAGACAAGAGACAGCCTTGACAGCCGGTACAGCTGCTGCACGCCCTGTACCTTCAGCAGGAGAAACAAAATGTCTCAATGCCTGCGCTGCGATTGCCAAATACCTTCTACTACAAGGGGAAAAAAAATACTTTAAAAAAAAAAAAAACACATGACTAAGCTGACATGCTATGTGAAGTATTTATAACTTAATTGGTGCACTCAGTTTGATGTGCACACGCCTAAAAGGGCGGCACGAAGTCGCAATGTGTCAGGGCTATTTTCAGACATCATGGTTCCATCTCTGGTCGAAGTTTCCTCAACAATGTCCCATCTCGCTCCCCCTCCCCTCCTCGAGCTTGCAGCCTTTCGCATCCCTTGCAGCTGTATCCACAGACCACACCACGCACCGCCACAGCCTACCTCCGGTTCCTCGCCGCACATTCTCTTAGCACCGGGTCCCTCAAAAGTCACTAAGGGAGGCGCGGGGGGGAGAGGCAGAGGGAGGCTCTGGGCGGACGCGACCCCCTTCCTCGGACAGCATTGCGTTCCATCCGCGTTTCCCGGCAGCGTGCTGGCCAGTGTCGCTGCACTTGTTTCTTCGCCTAGTAAATAACACAAACTTCCAGCTCCCTGGGCGGGCGGCGCTAGGCCCCGCCCCGCCGCTGTTTACAGCCCGGGCTGAGAGGCGGGAGCGGCTCTCTGACTGGACAGCGCGGCGAGGCCCCCCTCAGGACACTACTGCACCCCGGGAGCCCGGTCCGGAGAGCTTCAAGAGCCCTTCAGAAAGTACGCTGCGGCATACCGACCCGGCAATCTCTGAGAAGAATGCGAGGTCACGGGGAAGTTCAACAAGCAGAAGAATTTTATTGAAAAGGGGGTAAACAGCAGAGTGTATCTGAGTGCAGATTACAGGCGGCGCGAGCGTCCGCAGCCCGCGCGCACAATGGAGGCTCTGTGTGCGCGTGAATGGGCGGCGGGAAAACAATGACAGATGCCTCGCTGGGAAACCACAGCCGCCCCGGGGCCAGGTGACGGCGTCAGGGGAATGCAAGGCCGTGCAACAGGTTCCTGTGAACACGGATCACCTCCCCGGCGTCCACTTCCTCGTTCCACTCATTGCTTCGGCTTCGATTGTTGTTATTTGAAATGGATGCAAAGACCGGAAGAGCCGGCTCAGAGTAATTTAATTACTGGGAAGTAACATTTTACACCTCAACGTATGGGCCACTTTTGGTTAAAAAAAAATAGTTAAAGAGGGCGAGGCCTGGAAATCTATTTCGTGGTTCTTGTAGTGGTTACCTTTGAGTTTGCTAGAATTGTTTTCTGAGACGTAGCTGGGATAAAAAAAAACCACAGATATCTGTTACTAAATAATTAAACTTACATCATCCTTTCCTAAATGCGAAGTTCCAAAAGTTATCAAATTTACATTAAAAATACTTCTTAAAATTCTAATTTGAATCACAATAGATGTTTCGGGAATTACACTTTAAGCAGTCCCTGCTTCAAAAAATGCAGAAATTCAGTGATTATTTTAATCCGCACTTTCCCCGTGACAGGTGCTTGTGCATTTTAAGCACAGGGCGCTTTGCAGAAGATCCCACGGCCTAACAAGCTGTCCCTCTGAGGAGTTATGAAGTGTACTTGAGAAAACACCAGTGACTACCAAAAAACACCCCCCCCCTTCCCCCAAAAAAAGCAAACACCAATTGCTTCAGTTCAGAGCGCTGCAAACTACGAAACGAGAATACTCTCCATTGGTGAAACACATACTCACACCAGAAAGGAGAAAACCGAACCACACAACCGTAACTGGCAAAGAAAAAACACAGACAAGATACACTTTCCACTGGCAACAACAAAGAGATGAAACACAAGATGTTGCATAATGCTTACCAGGAGCTACATTGTAGCAGAACACGTCAACACAGCGACGAACTCCAAACACAGGCAGTTTATGACCGAATAAAGTGCCCCGGATCTTGTACCAGAGATGGAAACAGGATGTCTCAGGCACGCATGGTAAGCAGAACCACATCTGATCTGTTAATGTGATGTGGAAAACGAGAGAACTTCCTCTCGTGCTGGCGCAGATACGAGTAAAAACAGCGGCTGCTCTGAGAAACTTGCCCACAGGCGGACGGACTTCACATGACTTAAGGATGACCACAAGATCTGAATGGGAAGTCCAACGGCTGACAGAAACACACAGGAGAATACCTAAAAAGAACTTTTTTTAAGAATCAGCTGCTTTGGTGTTCTTGGTATTTGGCACGTGCATAGCACACAATGTGCCGCGAGCATTGAAAGGCTGCGCAGCGCTTCGATAGTTTGGGGATGACTTTCCAAGTGGTTGTGTGAATCAGTTTGTGTAGATGTGCAGTCAGGACTGCTGGACTTTCCCACGTGGGTCCTGTGCTCCCCATGCCACTGGAGTGAAGCTCGCCTGGCTGATGAGGGGTGATGCCCTGAAATTGGTGCCAGGATGCTTGTTCTCGGTCCAAGGAGGGCCTGGCAGTTCTGGCTGGACTGTTCCCATTGGGTGCAGGGTCAAGACTGATTTGTAGAAGGCTGGGTCTGAACTGGAACGGCATGGGGAGGAAAAAAAGACTATGGGTTTAGGCCCAGATCTCTGTACTGGGGTGAAGGTTTGACATTGTGCAGCATTCTGTCTATCAATTGCTCTTTTTGGACTTTTTCTTCCAGGCACAGCCAATACCAGGTGTTCCTACGAGCCAACTTAAGGCTACACATCTTGCTAACTTTGAAAGCCTGGAAGGCTGAGGTGTACTTGCCAGGCTTCGGACCTCTGACCTTTATCAAAGCAGATGTCAGCAGCAAGTGTTTTAGTCACAGAGCCAACTTACCTGTTTGTCAACTTGTGACGCCATCAAAGACACACAAAGGAGTCTTCAAGAGCTCTTGGTAACACATACACATACACAGGGCAAGGTCGGGGGTACACGGCATTCACCCACTATCTTCACAGGGTGGACGCCATCCCCCCTGCTAAGAAATTGGGCCCCACCGATATATGCTGAACTTGTCCTGGTGTAAGACACCGGGACACGTTCAGCAGCGCCTGCACATTGTCTGCTTTCCATTTCCGGCAGCAATGTGCAGGCAACTTCCACCAACACCACAACGGTACCAAAAGGCCAACTCACTGGCGAATGCAGCACTATACAAAAATCACCCAACATAAAGGAAGCTGTGCTAAAACCTCATTACATTGTATTGATTAGGGTGCTATCACAGTAATTTGAGAGGAACAGCAGACAATCAGTAATGCCCATAAATAACACCTTGAGCCTCTGCAGCAACAGATTCTTTCATCTCACTGAAAAAGCGCTTTGACACCTCGTCAGGGGTAGTAAGCGCTATATGAATGTAACTACAATACAATACAATCTCCTTCTTCAAACACATGATTTTGAAGGAAAGTAGCAAAACTGCCCCAAAAGTGGGCCAAACCATGACCAACAACATTTCTTATGGATGACTTCGCAACACTGGCCCCGGAAATCACAAACTACCAATTCAGCTTTCATAAAAGAAGAAATCAGCACATGCATGAAACAAGGTATAAACCCCCCCCCAAACCGACCCTGGTTAGGCACCTACAGACTGATCTCCAATCTCCACCATAAAATGCATTAGAGAGTGAAGTGAAAACAAGTACGGGTAAATGTGGAACAACATAACCTCTCCTATAGCTGCAACCAGGCTTAAGACCCCTCTCCACCCGCTCCCTCGAGAGGGACTAAACTCAACAGTAAATGTACAGGTGCATCGTATCCCGGCACTACCTGGGACGAAGAACACAAAACTGGCCTACTTCTCTTCGGCTTGTCCGCACACCACAGTGTTCGTCTCAGAGAGAGTGTGAAATACAGTCAATCATCCTTCAAGAAGCACAATCATAAGACCACGATAAGATGCTCCGAAGGCTAAATTCAAAGAGTCCCACGCAGCATATGTACTATTGCATGGGGCAACAACTGTCTGTCGCTACTAACCCAACTCACTAAACACCTCCAGCTGTAGTTTCAGATGTTTGCAGATGATACACAAATGCTTGGTGCATTAAAGGTGGTTGGTAAAGTAGACCTACCGTAGCAACTCCTTCCATCCCTCCGATCATCTGGAAGAAGATCTGCACCACCGTGTCAGCTGGAAGTCCCCAGGAGTGCACAACATACGGGAAACGTGCAGTTGGCAATGCTGCTGCTGCACTGCGTTTTATGGCCGTAGAAGGATAAAAAATAATGCAATACCTTGGAGTACAACAATCTGTGTTTCATAAACATTCCTAGCTGACAACAGGACTTGAAAATACTCAATTTCCAGCTATTCCAACAAGTTAACTTTTAAATCCACTTAAGGGGAAAAAGTACAGACATTTCTCCAACAAAAATAGCATATGTGGCCAAAATCCAATTAAATAAACATGGTTGGATTATTTTCTGTTTTTCTTCTGAACAGCCCATCTAGAAGCACAAAGCGTAAATCAGACTCGCGTAAAGACCTACTCCACGCAGCGACTCAACAGGACCCACAATACAACAGACTTCACAAAATGGACGAACACAGAAGTTAGCTGGTACACAGAAACCCCGAGAGGCATAACAAATAAGTTGCAAACTATCTGATGTACCAGGGCCAACCAGCAGCAACAAATGTATGAGTTTTCAAACGTATTTATGTATGTATGTATGTGCGGTCTTATATAGCGCTCAAATTACTCTTGGGCATCTCGGCGCTTGCATTGGGAACCCGTCCTGGTTTTTCCCTGTGAGATAACCCGTACTGGGCATCCTCAAGGTGAAAGCCAGGCATCCCGCCGCGGGGGGGCGTTGTGGAGATTAAGCAAGCTTGTTGCCCAGAGCTGCATAGTGTGAACTCGTGCTTAGAGTAGGCACCGAAGTGAGAATTATCGAGTCCGTGGACAATTGGGCTCCAGACCCTGCCGCGTCGGGAATCGAACCCTGGTCCCGGGTCTGACCTCTGCTTCAGGGTATGCCTCCTCTAAGTAAAACAAAGCCACTTCACTTACAGAAGTGCAGCTGGCAGAAACAACTGTAATGAACTATTTTGGTTATTTACCCGCTGATCTTCAAGCTACAGAGATGTGACGCTTTAGTAAGGACTTGATCTATAATACAAAGAAGAAGTGCTAAGATAGCAACACACAGCAAGTGCACTAGACCTCCAGTGCCTCTACTGAAAGTAAACACTCTTGTAAAAAGGCCCCAATTGTACTTCACCCTCCAAAAGACTTATAACATGTCACACACCATTGATTTATCTAAACCTGGATCCTTCCACCACATCGATGGCAGTGCTTAATTTGAGCCAGTGGTTTCCGGTGCTCGGCACCGACACTGGATTGTCATCACCAGCGCTTGTGACAGCCTGCCACATGGTGGTGCTATCTGACTAATTTAGAGATAACCACAACAGTTAATTATTAATTCAATGTACATTAAAATTAACTATTACCTGCCACCCAAGCCATTCTTATAAGTTTGGAGGCCTGACATAGTCCAAATTGTAACCCTTTAAGGAGTGTGATGGTGAGTAGTTGTGTTGTTACTATCATTGGCAGTATCACAGGGACAATGTGTGGTGTAAGCTGCAGTGCCCTCCTTAAAAGAGCCCTGGCAACTGTTTTGTTACAAATTAAGCACTGGTCGAAGGCCAACCAGATACTCAAAGAAATATCCGTAACAGTGCCCCCTTTGTCACAATGTTGGTGAACGTGTCCATCGGGCGGAGAAAATGAGTGGTCCTCTTCCCTGCTCTTGGCAAAAGACTTTTCCTTCCAAAAAAGGGCAACAATTCTATGGAACGCAATTCTATTACCAACCAGATTCTGCAAAAAAAATAATATATATATATAAAAATAAAAATAAAAATCACTGGTACCCCGAGTAAACAAAACGAAAAGAAAAACAGTAATTGTACAACAAGATCTGTTATCACACCTTTTATTGTCAAACCTCACCAAAAAGAGCAGATGACCTAAAATAGACGCAGAAACTGAACACTAGCGTAGAACAACTGTCTAACCAGGATAGGGAATAAGAGCTCAACAGACAGAAATTAAACCACCCCTACCTATGCAAAGGAAAAGGAGAACACATCAGGTCTCTGCTCTAACAGGACCAACCTTAAAAGGGAAGAGGTCACTCTGCAAATAACCTAGTTCAGATGCCAGGCTCACTCACAGTTACAGAGAATCAATAGAAACCAAAGGAAAACTCAATTGAATTGCCTTGGCACAGACCACAGCAAATAACAACTCAATCAAACTCACACCAAACAACAAAAGACCTGCTCCTTCAGATGATGCAACTAGTTTACCATCTCCCTGAAAATGAGCATGACAACCCCTCAGCACCCAAATTTGAAGACTTTGGAAAACACAAAAGTACACGTTTCAGGGCAGCCCTAAACTCAGGACTGGTTGCTCACCCCTTCTTAAAAGTTCCATTCTTAGCTACATGGTTAAAGTAACATAAGGATCGATGGCTGCAAAGATGCATAACCAAATCCTCCAACACCAGCTCCTGTACACCTTAGAATCTTATTTCAGGCCAGGATGTGGATCCAGTTTGACTAATCTGCAGCTTCTTAAGTGTGATTCTCAAATCAGCAAAGAGCATGGCTTTCTCAAGCTGGTTTGATCATTGTGCCAAGACATGTCTAAATCTGGCACTTACTGTCAACTGGATCCATTTCCTGAACTACAGAGTGGTAAATGTCAGCCCGCTGACCCCAAATAAGCCTACTGACCTGCTACAGTTCAAGGGAAAGTTGAAACAGCTATAATAATACAGCTAGTAACACACAGCGTGTCCCACAACAGAAACTGTGAGCGATTCCATGAAAATCATTATACACTGGATGCACAAACACTTTAGGCTATTCTTCTGCACTACAGATGCCAATCATGCAGTCTTCCTGGTGCAAACGATTCACAACTTTTTGCAAAATCTATCAGTGAAGACTGTAATTTGCAGAAACAACCACTCTCTGCCAGCAAGCTCCACCACTAACACATCTATGGGCAGAAGCAACACAATGACAAGAAGTATCCATCATAAGAGACTTCTATATGCAGAAACCATGCCTCACCAAGAGCCATCATTTTAGACTGTAATTTGCAGAACCGTCCTGTCTCTAGAGCCCCTATGTGCAGAAACAACAGAAAACCCAGCAAGATCCACCATTACAGACCTTTAGGTGCAAAAACAATGCAGCATCCATCTGCAACAAGCCCTTAATGTGAGTAAACAACCAACCTCAACTTGTGACCCAACTTTAGTTTTTCCTGAATCTGAAACTGGCCTCCTTTGAAAAAATTCTGGAATAAATACAAATTATAGCAGTTTACAAGGAGCTACTTCCATGCTCAGGCCATGCTCTGGGGGAGGGCTGTAAGACACATTGTACAGGTATTGCAAGTCGGCTCTAAAGTTCCATTGCTCATGCAAATTCACAGAAACAATGTACGGCAGAGGGTATTTTATTTCTTATAATACATGTTCACACCCCTCACCCTTTCCTCAAACTGCTCAATTCTTTGGTGTCTTGTCCTTTCATATATAATACATACCATAGTTATGGGGAGGACTAAAAGCACAATCTATTGTGAAATTAAACACATCAAAATTCAGTAATTCGTTGCGAAAAATGATAAGAATCAGTTTAATATAAATCAGTTAAACAAAAATGAAGGGGCTAACAATGTGTTGATAAAATGCAAGGAAATTATATTTTACTTATAATTACCTTTAGTGTGCAAAAAAATAAACATGTCCCCATACAGATCTCATATGTGCTTCATCAATATACCTTTGAGGAAAAACAGATCAGAAGAATGAAAATCCAGTTTTCATTGCTTTGTTTAAACTGCAGCTGCAATTATGCTCCATGACCTGCATTTCACCTTGACAGAAGACTCTGAAAGCAGCCACTGTGATGCCACTTAGTGACTTTGATCATTTATTTATTACACTAGGGGGCATATGTATCAAACGATTTTGTAATCGCAAACGCTGCGAATCGCAAAAAAACAGCGTTTGCGAATACAAACTCGCAAAATGAGATTGAAGGCATTTCAGCAGCGCATTCTTAAGGAATCGCTAATTTTGCGATTTCTTAAGTTTGCGTAAGCATTTAAGAAATCGCAAATTGCGATTCCTTAAATGTTATGTAACACGCACCCAAGTTGTGCGATTTCTCCTTAAGAAATCACAACTTGAAGTTGGTGGTAATTTGCGATTTCTTTGAAAAATGCACTTTTTGGCATTTTTCAAAGTGCCATGTGGCGCACATACATGCCCTTAGGGCATGTATGTGCGCCATATGCGCACACATGCTGATTTCAGGGGTGCATCAGGGTGTCATCATGACACCCTTGCACCTTTGAAAATATTCTCAATTTGCGATTAGCAAATAGCGATTCGCAAATTGAGAAAGACTTCCCATTCATTGCTATGGGCCTCCTGGCCCATAGGAATGAATGGGAAGGTATTCCTTAATTGCGTTATCGCAATTAAGGAATTTTAAGAATTCGCAAAATTTGTGCGAATTTTTAGATACATCCCGTTTTGCAATTCTCAAATAGCGATTCTCAAAAATCGCTATTTGAGAATCGCAAATGGAGATGTTGATACATATGCCCCCAGAACAACAATGGCAATTTGTTATTACAGATGACTAGAGATATCACAAGTTGCCTGCAATAAGTAAATTAGAGACATATTTATATAGGGACAGTGGCACTCACATTGTATATAAGGCTCCTTGTTTCCCGTTTTTACTGATTTTTACAGATAAATACAGACAGAAAACCATTTATTTTCTTGTCCGTATTTATTTTTAATTGTGGATAGAAACGGAAATTGGGTGCTTTTTGAGTGATTCTAAATATACTTTGCCATGACTGCCAGGCCAATAGATGGATGGATTGATCGGTAAGGGGGTTAAAAAAAGAAAGGAATTTAGTAAAGAGGCTTAAACAGCAGTAGCTGTGCACAAGGCTGATACTGAAATGTTCATATTTCCATATAAGTGCATATATTTATCTTCTGCCGGTGTTCATATCCATGAAACCTGGCAGGCATTCAAGCATGACTGCATATTTATTGGTTAAATGTGAAAATATACTAGTTTCAGCTTTATTTTTTTCTCAAAACCCATAATAAATAAGGATAAATGCAGCTAAAATTGACAAAAAAATAAAATATGGATAAATACAGACGGAAATGTCAAAAAAATAAATACCATAAAACAAGGAGCCCTAATTATATAATATGTCTGCTGGTCGAATAGAACCAGGGCAGTGCTCAGATTAATAGTAAATAAAGATAGCTTTTAGCGCCCTCTTCATGCCCCCACCAGTGCAAGCTCCATCACAAGGACCTGTTTGTCACTGCCAAGGTGACAAAAGTACCATGGGAGATCGCTGTGCTCTTTCACCCCCCTCCTTTTTGTGTTTTTCACATAATCGCATTTTTCTTTTTTTATGACAGGTTGTCATTATTGGGCATTTCTACATGCTCTTTTAAGACAGGTGCTACTGCTCACAAGGTTTTCTTACCCGTGTCTTGTGAACAGAATTATAAGGGTTTTAACAACATTAGTGGACGATTAAGTAGCTGTGTTGCACAGATCTAACGCAGCAATCAGGAAGTTTTCTATGTGGTGTAAAAAGTGCTACATAATAACAGGACAAAACAAGGCAGCTTCTTAGCGATTCTCAGAGAAGGTATAACAGAATTCAATTTTTCCATGTATTGTGCTACATGAGATATTAACATACGTCAAAGTGAAGTACTGCTCTTTGTTAAAAAAAATTAAGAAAAAAGAATCTATATTTTATATAAGGAATCCGTGATTATTTATCTGTGAGGACTTGAATGCTAGACTGAGCATATGATGGCTGCCATATTAGGATTATTATTTTTTTGCAGATATGGCCTGCCTGGAGACCCTGAGGCTTTGCGAGATTGCAGCAACTTCTTGGTCTCGTGAGACTTCTCCCACACACGCACCTGACACTGTGATGGTGGCGTTGGGTATCTCACGAGACCTTGCTGCCTGCACCACTCTTGCGTGTGTTTTTCAGTGAACATTACAGAGGGGCCTCTACTGTACCCAGGAAGATGCAAAAGTGATGACGTCATGGTTAGTGGTTTTTATGGTCTGGCTTGACAGTGCAGCTGTCGCCCAGACAAATATGTGACAACCACCAAGAGATATGCTTTGCCCATAGGTTTGGAACCAGTTGTACAGCTTTTGATTAGGCAGAAGCTGTGTGCTTCCACAAAAAAGTGCTTGCCCTACGCACAGCTGTGGTAATTTCGCTTATTTATCCAGCTACTTGAGCTATAACTTTCATGGGCACAGACACGCCATAGTGATGGTATTAAGGGGTCTTGGATAACTAAATAATGTATGAGGTTTTTCTCTGGCAGCAGCACAGATGGTAGGAGATATGGATGTTTAGGTCTGTCCTGACAGTGCATTCATAAGCCAGACCTCTTGGCTTTGCCAATGCATGTTAAATTGATGTGATAGGCTGACATCAAGATGCTTACGTCTGAAAACGTATTCCACTGCCGGCATGCGTTTCTGTAGCGCCTTCTGCTGTGTGTCACTGTCGCCTTAAGCAAGTCCTTAATTCGGTACCAGCCCTGCTGAGGGTGACGCACAGGTTTAAACCAACTCACAGAGGAGGCGGGAGAACCCACGAAGGGACGACTCACCTCATGACAGAACAGATCAACAGGAATTGTTATTACCCATCTGGGGGCGGAGCAGCCGCGGCCATTCATTCTCTGCAGCCATGTCCCTGTTCCCCACATCTTCTGTCGCCTACAACTCCCAAGATACACCGCGATCTATGCATCCTCCTTAGTTCTCGCGCCTACCAGCAAAAATTCCTTGTGGTATTTGGAATGTAATTCGTGAAATCTGATGCCTCGCGGCTGAGTGAGAGATGTTTGTCAAAAAATAGCACGGTTTTTTTTTCGAAACAACAAATAAATGCTGTTACAATCAGATGACCCTATGCATAGTCCCACAACTGCCTCTCACGTGCACACTGCTGTTTGCATGCATTAGCACATTAAATCTATTGGTTTTGCCTGGGCTCGTAGTACATAGTACACTGCAAGGGGCGCATACAGGTTGGAGCGGACAATCGAACATGCTGTTTGGGTGCAGAACATGTACTGGCGCTGGTTCCAGTGGTGCGGCCTTCTGCGTTTTAGTTACGATAGTTTATACACCATGATCTCGTTATTATTTAATCAGTACTTTGCGCGTGCGCCACGTGACACGCACGTTCTACTTAGCCGCGTGCACGCCGCGAGCACTTCAGCAGACCCAGCGGATCCGCTTTGCTAGTAAATCAGCGCGCGCGGCGTGCTCCAAGTAATAAACTCCGGAAACGCGGGCTCTGCCGCGCAGCGCGAGGCATTGCGCGACTCCCCAGAGAAGCAGAGAGCTGCCCCGGCCCGAAGTCAAAGGAAGTTTGGGTTATTTTAGCAGAAGCGTGTTTAAAATGTGAACAGTAGGTTTTAAAATCTGCCCTCCTCAACCAAGTAAGGTGTGCAGTTTATAAAATAGTTATTTCTTCTACATAAACGATTTATTTTTCTTGAGGGCTAAAAGGGAGCTGTGTGATGAAGAGGCCTGTGTGTAATTTTTTCATTTCGGCTTTAAAAAAAAAAAAAAGTCGTCCGTCGGTGCGGCTGTGACGTAGAGATTTAGCAGCAGCCAAGTTTTACTTCTCAGGGTCAAGGGAAGCGCTCAACCTGCAGAGTTTATTTGAATGGGGTAGAGCGCAGAGAGAGCAAAGAGAGGGTGTAGAGAGCAAAGGGAGGGTGGAGAGAGCAAAGAGAGGGTGGAGAGAGCAAAGAGAGGGTGGAGAGAGCAAAGAGAGGGTGGAGAGAGCAAAGAGAGGGTGGAGAGAGCAGAAAGTGGAGGGATTGAGAGCAGAGAGAGGAGGGTGAAGAGAGCAGAGAGGAGAGTGGAAAGAGAGTGGATGGGTGGAGAGCAAAGAGTGGAGAAAGCAGAGACAGTGTGGAGAGAGAGAGAAGAGAGAGAGATAGAGTGGGGGGGGTGGAGAGAGCATAGACAGCGTGGAGAGTGGAGAGAGCAGAGACATCATGGAAAGAGCAGGAAGAGAGTGGAGGGGTGGAGAGAGCAGAAAGAGAGTGGCGATATAGTGGAGAGAGCAGGTAGAGTGGAGGGATGGAGAGAGCAGAGAGAGAGTGGAGGGGTGGAGAGAGCAGAGAGAGAGTGGAGGGGTGGAGAGAGAACAGAGAGTCGAGGGATGGAGAGAGCAGAGAGAAAGTGGAGGGTGGAGGGAACCCAGAGATAGAGCGGACGGGTGGAGAGAGCAGAGAGAGTGGAGGGGTGGAGAGAGCGGAGGGGTGGAGAAAGCAGAGGGAGTTGAGGGAGGGGTTGAGAGAGCAGAAAGTGGAGGGATTGAAAGCAGAGAGAGAGAGAGGAGGGTGAAGAAAGCAGAGAGGAGAGTGGATGGGTGGAGAGCAAAGAGTGGAGAAAGCAGAGACAGTGTGGAGAGAGAGCAGAGAGAGAGATAGAGTGGGGGGGTGGAGAGAGCAAGAAGAGGGGTGTAGAGAGTATAGACAGCGTGGAGAGAGCAGAGACAGCATGGAAAGAGCAGGAAGAGAGTGGAGGGGTGGAGAGAGCAGAAAGAGAGTGGCGATATAGTGGAGAGAGCAGGTAGAGTGGAGGGGTGGAGAGTGCACAGAGAGAGTGGAGGGGTGGAGAGAGCAGAGAGAGTGGAGGGGTGGAGAGAGAACAGAGAGTGGAGGGGTGGAGAGAGAACAGAGAGTGGAGGGGTGGAGAGAGAACAGAGAGTGGAGGGATGGAGAGAGCAGAGAGAAAGTGGAGGGTGGAGGGAACCCAGAGATAGAGCGGACGGGTGGAGAGAGCAGAGAGCGCGGAGGGGTGGAGAGAGCAGAGAGAGCGGAGGGGTGGAGAGAGTGGAAGTGTGGAGAGAGCACAGACATAGTGGAGAGAGCAGAGAGAGTGGAGTGAGCAAGACCGGTGGGGACAGCGAAGGTAGAGAGAGCAGAGCGAGAGCGTGGAGGGTGGAGAAAGCAAGACAGGTGGGAACAGCGAAGGTAGAGAGGGGTGGAAAGAGCAGAGAGAGAGTGGAGGGTGGAGAAAGCAAGACAGGTGGGGACAGAGAAGGTAGAGCGGGGTGGAGAGAGCAGAGAGTGTAGGGTGGAGAGAGCAAGACAGGTGGGGACAGCGAAGGTGGAGAGAGCAGAGAGAGAGTGGAGGGTGGAGAAAGCAAGACAGGTGGGCACAGCGAAGGCAGAGGGTGGAGAGCAGAGAGAGAGTGGAAGGGTGCAGAGAGCAGACAGAGTAAGGGTGGATATAGCAAAGAGATGAGGGTGGAGAGAGAGTGGATGGGTGGGGAGTAGAGAGAGATTGGAGTGAGCAGAGACAGAGTGGATGGGTGGAGAGAGCAGAGAGAGTACAGAGAGAGTGGAGGGGTGGGGAGAGCAGAGAGAGAGTGGAGGGGTGGAGAGAGCAGAGAGAGAGTGGAGGAGTGGAGAGAGCGAGAGAGAGTGGAGGGTGGAGATAGCAGGGGGAGAGTACAGAGAGAGTGGAGGGGTGGCGAGAGCAGAGAGAGAGTGGAGGGGTGGAGAGAGCAGAGAGAGAGTGGAGGGGTGGAGAGAGCAGAGAGAGAGAGAGTGGAGGGGTGGAGAGATGTTGGAGAGCACAGAGAGTGGAAGGGTGGAGAGAGCACATATATAGTGGAGAGAGCAGAGAGAGAGGGGAAATCAAGACAGGTGGGGCAGCGAAAGTAGAGAGGGGTGGAGAGGGCAAAGACAGTGGAGGAGTGGAGAGACCAGAGATATAGTAAAGAGAGTGGAGAGAGCAAGACAGGTGGGGACAGCAAAGGCAGAGAGGGCTGGAGAGAGCACAGAGAGAGTGGAGGGTGGAGAAAGTGAGACAGGTGGGGACTGCGAAGGCAGACAGGGGTGGAGAGAGTAGAGAGAGAGTGGAAGGAGGAGAGGATAGAGCAGAGAGAGTTGAGGGAGGGGTGGAGATAGCAGAGGGGAGGGATTGAGAGAGTGTGGATGGTGAAGGGAGCAGAGAGAGGGAGAGTGAAGGGTGGAGAGAGAGTGGATGGGTGGAGAGCAGAGAGAGTGGAGAGAGCAGACAGAGTGGCGATGAGAGAGTGGGGGGTGGAGAGAGTGGGGGTGAAGAGCAAGACGAGGGGTGGAGAGAGCATAGACAGAGTGGACGGGGGAGGGAGCAGAAAGAGAGTGGAAATATAGTGGAGAGAGCAGGTAGAGTGGAGGGGTGGAGAGAGCAGAGAGAGAGTGGAGGGTGGAGAGAGCAGAGAGAGAGTGGAGGGTGGAGAGAGCGCAGAGAGAGAGTGAAGAGAGCAAGAGTGAGTGGAGGGGCGGAGAGAGCAGAGAGAGAGTGGAAGGGTGGAGAGAGTGGAAGGGTGGAGAGAGAACAGAGAGTGGAGGGATGGAGAGAGCAGAGAGAAAGTGGAGGGTGGAGAGAGCAGGGGGAGAGTGGAGGGGTGGAGAGAGAGTGGGGGGGGTGGGGAGAGCAGAGAGAGTCGAGGAGTGGAGAGAGAAAGTGGAGGGTGGAGAGAGAACAGAGAGGTTGAAGAGAGCAGTGAGAGGTGGGTACAGCGAAGGTAGAGAGGGGTGAGAGAAAAGAAGGAAGAGAGTATGAAGGAGGGCGAGATAGAGGGCAAGGGAGAAAGAGGAAAAGAAAGGTGGGGAAGCAGGAGATGTAGAGAGGGAGGAAAGAGGGAAGATGTGGGAAGTGACAGAGAGAGAGCAAGCTAGACAAAGTTCTAGACAGAGTAAGAGACGGGGAAGAAGAAAGTGATGTAAGACAAGAGAGAAAGAAGAGGGAGAAAAAGGCGGGAAACCATCGAGAGAAAGAGGGAGGGACGGCACAAGTAAGAGAGGAGGCAGTAAGGATCGAGAGTTGTACCAAACACTACTGGGCATTGCACTTTATTGCAAAGATGTCTACAGAGTCCTTCCCGTGCCCCAACCCCGAACCGTCCATGCATCCGCCATAGACCAGCAATGCTGCTCGGCCTGTAGAGCTCCTCCCGGATTCAAAGACAGCATGCGCGTTGCTGCACAGTGATGCTGTGCCCAAACGGGCGTTGCCTAGAGACCGCAGATGGAAAAAGAGCAAGATGTGCAAGATTGGGAGATGCTGCGCACAAACACGGAAATAATCCCTCACGCACCTTGGGAAAAGCAGGAGGGTGACTCAGTGTTTATAGCAAGGTTTTCAGGGCAGGAAGAAGAGGCGTTTTTTGTTGGACAACACAAGGAAGATGAGAACAGAAACAGACCGGCCTTCCCTGTGATGAACACAGGCCACTGTGGCAGGTTTGTGCTGGGTCTATAGAGAAGAACATATTTTTCAAACCTTCTCTGCAAAACGTATTCCTTAGATCATTTGCGTCACAAACAGGAGCTGCGCCTCCATTAGGAGGCTGGAGCGTCGCCCAGCTGCCAGAAATGCCTCCCAGGAAAGCCCCAGGGAAGAAAAATAAAATGGTAATCTAGTTAATTTAGGCAAGGAAAGTGGTTATTTCTTTTTATTTATATTCGCCTTGCATGCATGCACACACCGACCACATGTTTGCCCCCCACCTACTAGCCAGCTGCCACTGGTCACACACTATTATTGTGTTGAGCCACCAGTCTTCAAAAGTTGGCCTGAAGGACATGAAGATGTCGTTTTTTGGGTCAGGTTTGAGTTTTTGGGAGTTTTCCTCAGCACCGTGAGAGTCTGTAAGCGCTCCCGAGACAAGCTCCTTGAGCTAATTGGAGCCACCGCTGCACCCCACTCCACAACAGTAGACAACTTGTGCCGGTAAAACTATGAGCCTAATTTGTGGTCACAAATGCTGTGCCTTTCAAAAAGGGGGCATTTGGGACCACAAAATCGGTTTTTACCATGTACCAATCCAATTTTACGTGTCAGTAAACTTTTACTAACTCCTAAGATCGGATCCTGAATAACTAAGATGTACCAATTCATTATGACCATAATCATTTACATTCGTGAGGTAGGTCAGATCGCGAGACACTCTGAACAGGAGTTTTACAAACCAACGTAGTGGTGCATAGGTCATTTCACAAAATTCCACACGGAGTGCAAATACACTGCACTGATGGGCGCTAAAGGAGGCTAAACGCTTCATCCAATACATGTAACATGTTTGGCTCCTTTTACTTAATCAAAACAGTGTCATAACCCACCATTCACTGAGATATGATTCTATTTTCAGATATGACAATTTATGTGAAATATGGGCATCACTCAATGGGTATTCTAACCTCAGTCCGATTTCCTATGCTCATTCAAAGCATCGCATTACAGTCTGATAATGCAAGGGCCACTCTGCTAAGCTCGCACATTGCCAGTTGCTTAATTAGCCTCTTCTTCATGAAAGGTAGCCAGAAAATTCAAATTTCAATCAGTGCCCATTCTTAGGTGCACCATACAGACAACAGCTTCGGAAGCTCTCACTTGCACAGAAAAAATGTATTTCATATCCACTATTATTAGTGGATACTAGGATCAAATTTAAGATTCTGCGTCACATTCAGAAAGTCCCATTTGCAAAGGCACGAAAATACCATCAGAAACTAGCACCACCTTTCTTTAAGCCTTCACGCCTCTAATTAGCCAAAAAAACTTTCAAGAATTTCAAGCGGAAGCACATGCGTGGGAGAGCACATGTACTTAACAGCTTAACCCAATCACAAACTGTTCAGGAAACCCCTAAAAACTGAGATAGTCTGACTAGCTTTCAACCCAACTAGTTACAGAACAGAGGCCATGAATGGAGAATCCTGGACACCGCTACTCTCCCGATGTGGTTGGACTCAAACATCCACCTTGCACTTCATTAAGTTCCATTTTAACCATAATTGTCAGACCTCTGACCAGTTCCGCCTTAATGCACGGGCACGCTGGGCAGTTGCCCGGGGGCCCCACGAGCATAGTGCCCCATGCAGTCCAGAATTTGAAACTAATTTTCTGTTAAACATTTTTATTCCTGTGAGTGGTTGTGTGGGCAGGGCCCAGTGCACGGCTTTGCCCGGGGGCCTATAATGCTGTTAAGACGGCCCTGCCTCTGACATGAGCACGCGGCTACAAGCAGCCTCCCACAGAACCTCCGATTAAACAATAAACTGAAGCGACTGTCTGGTAATTCCCTACCCTCTGAATAAAATAATTCACTTTGTTCTCTCTTGTTTTTTCAAAATAGTACTGTCCAGCATCTCACTTACTGTTTTGAATAAACATTTCTCCATTTGAAAAGGGTACCCATGTTAACTGTACGGTAATAAATGTTTGATGTAAAAAAAAAAAAAAAAAGCCATAAAGGCTTCAATTATGAGTGCCTGTGTAGTATACAATCACAGCGCTAACACCTGTTTGTGTAGGGATCGCAGTAACAAGAGGCACCGGGTAATAACCAGGTATGTTAACCACTGCACAGTTTTCTTCAGAAAAGATCAAACCTGCTGAAATTCAATGGGGAAAATAGCTGGCAAGTACTGTGACATGTGGATGTTCGGGGGCCCATTTTGCGGGGCTTAATAATTCACAGGCGATATATATCTCCCACAATAAATTCCTAGCATGGGTCCCGGTATTCACAGAGGGCGATAAATGTCAGGCACTTAGCCTGGACACACTTAATCAAGACCAGAGGGCAACATGTGTCTAGCTAACCAGAGCCGCCCCCTGCATGTAGCACCATTTACAAAACCACTCAACCTTCGACTTCGCGGTTTACGCCATCACCAGAATAACTTGGTCTTTTTCCTTCCAGACTTGAACCCTCTTACTTTGAGACTTCTATCCATTGTACAGAATGACCATTCATAAGTGTGATTTAGTCTGCTTGATAGGGACAGTGTATTTTAGCTTTTAATTGTTCAAAACATTGTTTTTTCAATTTGATGAAGAGTTACAAGAAGTGGTCCTGGAATGTCCCGCTCTTGCAACGTCCTCTTCTCCTGTTCCGAGCCATGTTTTCGTTGGACTCCCTCAGTGTTTACCAATCCTGCTGTCTCTAAAGACTTCCTGAAAACACCACCTGTTCCTGACTTGGTTATTTTCTGCCTAAATGGCTTCCTGCACTTCTCTGACTCCCACACAGGCCAACATTATCCTCCCAGGCGGATCCTTGTTGTCTTTTCACTTTGTAATTTCACTAACACTGATGGCAGGCTTCACCCGGACACATGCTTCTGTGTATAAGCATCTCAGTACAAATTTAAAGGGCACTAGGCCAAGCGCCAGTGACCTTCTATGGATTGAAAGAGGTTGGAGGTTAAAGCTTTATGCAAAAAATGAAAGGGGGGCATTTAAAGTATGATAGGCAGTCTGCAGAGCCTCTGGTGTGGCGATGGCCCTTATGAATTGAATTTTTTATTTACAGATTTTTAGTTTTGTTTAATTGCAGTTAAGACATCCATCGCAAAAGCTGGCTATGTAGTCGTCATGGTTTGATCCACCCGCATTCCAAATTACCTGCTGATAAGTCCTGGGATGCCTTGGTAACACTGTAAGTGGCATATTATGATACATTGCTTTGCATCTGAAGGTATTTTGATCAGACTATGGTAATCTATCAACTATGTAACATCTATCAACTGTTTATCACTAGATGAACCTAGTCAAGATTGAGGGGATACGTTTACAGAACTGCATTTGGAGAGGAAGAAGAAAACTGCACCACTGTGGAAGGCTCTCCTGAGCTCAATTTGGAGATTAGCTGACTGCATTAAAGGCCATAGGGTCATTTCTCTGCTGTTTTAGGGATGCTTGGGGTGACTGCCTATCTCCAGGTTACTACAGACACTGTCTCCAGGCTTGAACTTTTCACCCACAAATCAATGCTTTCAGGTGTGTTAGTTACATTAAGTTAATGGTCGAAAACAGGACTACAACGTGGTGAATGCATTAGGCTATCACACAATAGTCAAAGACTGGAAACAGTATTGGCCATTGACCTGGATTAGCAATTAGGCCACTGGAAGCCCATTCCCTCTGTGGTTGGGGAGAAGCATGTCGGGCTTGGCCTGATGCTTGCATGCTCTTATCATGATAAGGCCACGTGTGGCTAATATGATTGATTTCCTCACTTCCGGTGGTCTTTAACTAGCATATAGACTCATGCGCGAGCAATCAGTGCATCGCTGTTCCCACCCGGGCCCCCCAAGAAAACTTCACCATTGTAGTAATCGCCTTGGTAAGAGCATTAATATTAACTGTCCGGACACTACATCTCCCTTTCTTGAGGAAGATAATCCATTACATAATCTTTAAACTTAGTGGACATTCCCACTTTGCGCGCAGTCCATCCACTCACCGCTACTTGATGTTCGGATGGACATGTGATGGAAGATCTAAATCCATCAGGTGGTACCATTTCCCCAGGTTGTGACGGAATGACCACATGTGGAATAATTGGAAGTGTGGGGGGGGGGGGGGCTGCATCAGGACTACATTTATTGTCATTCTCACTTCTGGTTTCAGGCTTATCATTGGTTGTTTTAGTGTTATGGGGACCTCAAACAGTGTTAGAAAGATGCTACCAAGATTCCACCATTCTCAAGTTTGTGGGCTGAGTCAGATGTTTTAATCACCCTTATTGGGTGACTGAATCTTTCACCACTAGATTTGTTGTGTGGATGCTTGAGCCTCACCAGATCCCCTATTCTAACCTTACTGTGGGATACACCCTTCCTCTGGTCGTAATATGTTTTCATTTTGAACTGCCTCTACTCAACTACATCACGTAAAGCATTTGTCTCATGGTTTTCACTAAGGGAAACTGTGGTTCTGTAAATTCTGAACCCGTGTGTTTATATCATGGTTCCGTTACAATTTTGGTATCTGCATATCGTAAATAGCGAGTTTGGTATGTACGAGTGTTTTCATCACGCTTCCCCGATGAATTTGCTGCATATTAGTAAATCTCGTCAATGAACACACGGGTTCCATCTTGTGCACGGCATCCATTTTGTTTGCATCGCCCTCACTGTAGGCAGCCTGACTCTGTAGGACACGTCCACCCCCCCCCCCAGTTTGGCCTTGCGCTGACTCATGACCTGGCGAAAGCTGACGCTATTGCCTGAGGCGAAAACTTGCCAAACCAGTACCTGCCCTCGAGTTAAGCGAGGTTTTGATCAAAGGCCAGTGTTGTATAAACTTATATGACCCGCACCCACCTGCCCAACCTTACTTTCTATCTCTTTCCTCCGTTTCTGTTCCTTCCTTTATGACCTGTTTATGGTGGGGAGGTGACCATTTGTTTGTTATGAGTGGACGGTCTCTTCAAAGGAGGATGTTAGGCTGGTCCGGTTTCAACCCCAGAAGAACGTACGTTTTAGCCAGAGGCCGGACACATGGGATTGTCATCAATAATAAAGTATTGTTTTGGGTACATGGGGTGCGACCAACTGCACTTTAAAGAATGTTTGCCTGAAGCATGATTTTGGGTATAAAAAGGAGCGACCTGCTTTGTATTATTGAGCAGTCTCCTCGCAACCTACTTGTGTGGTACTTGTTGGACCTCTGCTACTGGCTGCAGCCAATAAACCGATCTTTGATGCCATCTAGAAGAATCCCGTGTTTCTGTTATATTGGTAATCCAGGCAGGAGAACCCGAGAGCTTAGAGCGTTGTTCCCTGGCGCTGCCGGACTATAAAAAGTTTGGTCTCTCAGTTGGCGCCCGAACGTGGGGCGATATCAGCGGTACCGGTCCAAGCTTGAAGATCGTGTGGGGCTTCGTAAGAAAATTCCGGAGGAAGAGATCTCCCACTTCATCGATCCCTGTATGTCGCAAAAGTGGTCCGAAGGTCTTTTTCTGCGAGGTTCCCTCTTCCAGACGGCTACGAAGGACTGCTGCCCTGACTGTCGCCCTGCCTTGGACCCATTCATAATTCTTTGGACGGCGAAACACTAGACGGGTGATCTTCAGATGACGTCATCGATCATAAATAAATTGAGTTAAGTATAAAGTGGGTCGCACCCAGTCCTTAGTTCTTTGGTCCCTTGGTTTAAATACCTTGGTTTGTATTTGGTCTGGTTCTTTGGTACCTTGGTTTAAACACCTTGGTTTGCCTGGTTTGCATTGGTCCTTTGCATATTGGTTTGGTCTTTGGTAACTTGGTCTTTGGTAACTTAGTTTGGGTCCTTAGTTTTATTTGGCAATTGCAATTTCCAAAAACCGAGGGTCTCGTACATTTACGAGTATATCGGTAAAGATAAGCCTTCGAAGTTTGAAACTGGGTTAGTGAGCACGATGCCTAGCCGCAGTATTTTTGGTAATTTGGTCTTTTGTTGCAACAGGGATTCCCGGTTGGAGGACTCGTGTCCGATACCTCCAGTTGGAACTCCAACGTATGAGCTCTACTCGAAGCATGGCGTGGGTCCAATCACGTATAATGAAATATGGGTCCGCTACACCAAGAAAGATGGTGTTTTGCGATGGCCCCAAAATGGAAGCTTTGAAACAGAAGTCTTAGATAATTTAGAAGTAAAGTTATTTAAGAAAAAGGCTAGACCCGCAATGTTTGACTCTTTCCGCCTATGGCGTAAAGAAGCCCGACAACGCGAGATTAAACAAGCGAAGAAAGATAGAAAAGTAAATGGCATATCTATTATGCAAGCTGCTAGGCAATTTAAAAATGATGTAGAGGATAAGGCTCTTGAGGTGTCTGAACGACAGCATAATATGGCAACCGATAGATGCTATCCAGTATTAACACCTCTGTTGGAAAAAGTAGCGGAAGATTCTGAAAAGGATCCATTAATGTCTTATTTGTTAAAGTCTCCTCCCCCTTACGCACAAGGTGCTACTGCACCAATGTTGCCACAGGTTGCTCCTCCGCAATTGCATGTTCCCGTTCCTGCTCCCCAGTTTGTCCAAGTTCCTCCGGCACCTCCTCAGCCCGGATTACCTATTGCACCTGTACCTACTTTACCTGTGCCTGTCCTGCCTCCCACTACTTTGCCGAACTTTTTCTCTCCTGTCCTTATGACTGACTCTCCTTCTGTTCGTCGGCGAGTAGCTGACACTGTCGCTAATTTTCTGACTCCTTTGTTTAGTTCGTTAACTACGAACGCCGTTTCTGACAGTCGACAGAGACGTAGTCAGCTCCCTAATTTTCAGGAGCGAGAAGTGTTGGATTTGTTAGCTCGTAGGTGGATTTCTAAACCCGCCAAATATAGTCCGCAGGTGGTATTGGATACGTTTCTGCAGTGGGACGAGCCTACGCAAAGATATGTGTTTGAAATTATGTGTGCTTTCCTTAAAGAAGATTGGGATAGTGATGAGTTAGATACAGTCCCCGAGGAGTTGTCTGAGCTACGGAGCAAGTTTGCTAAAGGTGTGATTGTGGGTTCTGAAGTTAAAAATGCGGTAGTAATACTTCTTTCGTATAGGTCTGCTCTGCCGCCGAGAACTTTGTTTAAACCTGATCATTCAGTTGGGATGAAAGCTAGGCAGTATCCTATGAGAGAGGTTCCTCCAGTTTGACGAGAGGGATACATGTCCCATGGAAACGATCGGAAGTGTTGACTCTTAAGCAGACTTTACCTGATCCCCGCAAGAATCCTGCAGGGTATTATAAAGAGCTATCGCAGACAGTAGAAGCCTGCGTACTGAACTTGGCTGATGTTGATATGCTGTTTGGCAATGTAGTACCACAGCCTATTTGGGCAAAAATTCGGCATGAAAATCATGTAGCAGAACTGGGTGATACGTGGGACAACATTGCTTTAGCGGATGGTAGACAAGTGGGCGGTGCGAAGCCAGAACAGTTAGTGACGGATTTGCCAGGTAGGATAATTACTCTCATGAAAACTCTAATGCCCGCGCTGAAGGTTAATTGGGATAAGTTAGCTGCCTGCAAACAGAAGAAGGATGAAAGTGTCTCTGATTTCTAAACGAGGTTTGAAGAAACTTTCATAGACCATAGTGGTCAAGATATGAGCTCTGAGGGTGGTCAACGGTTATTTGTAGACAAATTCGTTTTCAACTTACTTCCTGAATTGAGCCATAAGTTAAAAGATTCCGAGAGTTCTTGGGCAGTTTCATCTACAGCTCAAATATTGGCTACAGCTCAATATTATGAGAATAGAGACAAGGAGGAGAAAGATAAGGTAGAGAAAAAGACGAAAGATCTGAAAACTAAAGTCCTGTTACAACAAGCGTATCCACCCCGTTCAAACCAGCCTGAAGTACAGCAACGCCCTGCGTATCAACAGCAGCCCCAGTATCAGCGAATGCCACCCAGGTTTGATTATTACCATCAAACACAGCCCTTAGGTTTGAATCAGTGTGCGTATTGCAGAGAAGAGGGCCATTATAAAGGTGAGTGCCCTGCTTTACGGCAACGTATGAATGGTGCTTTTGTTCCAAGGGGACGTGGTAATTCTCAGCAGATAGCTAGGGGTAGAGGACGTGGTGCCCCTGTTCAGAACGAGCGCTCTTCTCAACCACAACAGTCACAGAACTATTTTGATCGACAGAATGTGCAAGATGGTAGATCTCAGCAGTACTATGCTGACGATTATCATGTCGATAATGAGAAAGTAGAATATGCAGATTGTTAGGACAGCCATAGACAAAGAGAGGGAGTAGTGTCGGTTCCAGTAGACCAAAAAGGGCCCTATGTCTCTGTAGTTACATTAGGTGTGACAGAGCCCTTTCTTCTGGATACTGGTGCGGCTAAGAGTTCTATCATGCACTCTAAACTTCCTGGCGCACCTTTGTCTGGCTTAACTAATGTCTCGGTGGGATTTTCTGGCGCCCCGGTTCATAATCCAGTGTCTAGTCCTTTGTCTCTTTCCATTGGGCCTTATGAATTGGAAGCTCCTCTGATCTTAACGACAGGTTGCGGCGAAAATTTGTTGGGTCTAGACTTGTTGAAAAGATTATATGCGACCCTGCATTGTTCTCCCTCAGGAGTACATCTTACCTTGGGACGGAGAGTGGTTTCTCCAATGTATGTGTCAAAAGATAAGCTTCCACTGGAATTGCGCTGTCTCCCTGATTCTCTTTGGGCTGATGGTCCTAATGATGTGGGTCTCCTTGAGATCCCACCATATGTTGTGACTTTGAAAACAAATGTTAAACTACCACGCATTCCTCAGTATAAGATTTCGAGTGATGGTGAGCGAGCACTTTTGGCGATCATTTATGATCTGATCGAGAAGGGTGTGATTGAGGAAACTAGGGGTAATGTATGCAACAGTCCAGTTTTACCGATTATGAAACGTACAGATTCTTCTCAGCCACCCGTGTACCGCTTTGTGATAGATCTTCGCGAAGTCAACAAAATTGTCATCCCACAGTTTCCTGTGGTACCGGACATAACTGCCTTACTGACGTTGATTCCTGCCTCAGCATCCTGGTTTTCGGTTATTGACTTAAAGAATGCCTTCTTTAGCATCCCGATCGCTTAAGAAAGCAGAGATATCTTTGGCTTCTCATTAGGTGGGCGTAGTTTCAGATTTCGGCGCGCTCCCCAAGGTTATTGTGAGAGTCCCTCAATCTATAGTCAGGCTCTAAAAATGCAGCTTGATACTCTTGTGTTGCCGGCTGGTGCTGCTCTCATTCAGTACGTAGATGATCTTCTTGTGGCAGCTGATAATGAGGAAATATGTAAAACAGCTACGATTTCTTTGCTCCGCCATTTATCTGACTACAACCATAAAGTATCACCTTCGAAACTACAGTATTGTTGTCAAGAGGTGACCTACTTAGGTCATCTCTTATCAAAGGAGGGAAGGAAGTTGACCCCAGAAAGAATTAGAGCGATTGCACAAATGACTGTACCAAGTACACAGAGAGAAGTGCGTGCGTTTTTAGGTATTACGTCATACTGTCGCCAGTGGATCCCCAATTTTTCTTTGTTAGCAAAACCTTTGTTGGCTCTGACATGCAAAAATACACCCAATACTCTTCCTTGGTCTGACGAGTGTCAGAAAAGTTTTTCGGAGTTACGTACTGCACTCTGTTCGGCTCCTGTGTTGGGTACACCCGACTACAGTAAGCCCTTCACATTGTTCGTTCACGAGAGAGAAGGTTGTGCATTGTCGGTTTTGACACAGTTATTTGGTGACAAACAACGTCCATGTGCGTATTTCTCGTCAGCTTTAGATCCGGTAGCTAGAGCATTGCCGAGTTGTTTGAGAGCTACAGCAGCAGCTGCAGTCTCTATACGACAATCTGCTGGTTTGGTGATGGACAATGACCTGCTGGTATTGGTTCCACATGCAGTGGATACCTTGATGAACAGAACTAAAACACAACACCTCACGAGTGCGAGATTGTCAGGGTATGAGTTGACACTATTAGCTAGTCACATACACATAAAAAGGTGCAATGTGCTGAATCCCGCAACACTGTTGCCGGTTTCCATGAATGCGAATGAGGTAGAGCATGATTGTTTTCTGAGGACGAAAGAAGAAACAAAAGGAAGAGTGGATTTACAGAATACCGCTTTTTCAGATCCGGATGGTACATTATGGGTGGATGGATCTTGCTATAAGTTGCCGAATGGTGATACGACTGCTGCGTATGCGGTGACGACGTTGAGCACGATTGTTGAAACAGCACGAGTGAATCACAACTCCGCACAAGCTGCAGAACTGATTGCATTGACAAGAGCGTGTGTTTTGTCTGAGGGAAAGAGAGTGAATGTGTATACTGATAGTCAGTATGCATTTGGTGTGGCGCACAGTTTTGGACGTCTGTGGAGAGAAAGGGGATTCCTGACGTCCCATGGCACAAAGATTCAGCATGGACAGTTGGTGAATGAGCTTCTGGAAGCACTTACATTGCCGAAGCAAGTTGCGATTGTGAAATGCAGCGCGCACCAAAAGATTACAGATGACGTTGGTCGTGGGAATGCGTTTGCGGATGAAGTTGCGAAAGAAACAGCGAGAAACATGATGAGTCGAATGTATGTTGCGAGTAATGCGAGATGGATGAGTGAAGCCGGAATGTGTGAAGATACGATTGAAAGTGTGAAACAGATTCAAGCTGAAGCTACTGAGAGTGAGAAGAACGTATGGAAAGAAAGCACGGGTAAATTGGATTCGACTGGATGTTGGATTGATTTGTCCGAGCATCAGAGATGGATGTTGCCAAACGCGTATGTACATGCAGTAGTAACGATGGCACACGGTTTGTCGCACATCAGTGTAAAAGGGATTTGCAAGGTGCTAGCTCCAGTGTGGAAGAATTCTGGAATTTCTAAGTGTGCAGAGAATGTGGTGAAGAATTGTATGGTGTGCTTGATGCACAATCCTGGTAAGGGAACTCCGACTCCTGCAGGTCACTTTGCTCCCCCTACATGCCCCTTTGAGGTCCTACAGCTAGACTTCATTCACATGGAAAGACGCAACAACTTGAAATACGTCCTTGTCGTAGTTTGCGCCTTTTCAAAATGGGTAGAAGCTTATCCGTTAAAGGATAACACTGCTTTGTCCACTGCCAAAATCCTGCTCAAAGAATTTTTTCCCAGGTATGGGTTGCCAAAGATTGTGTGGAGTGATAATGGAAGTGAGTTCGTGGGTGAGGTAATGAAGAAAGTGTGTGCTGGTCTGGGGATCAGGCAGAAATTCCATAGTGCAAATCACCCCCAATCAGCGGGGCTTGTTGAGTGCTATAATGGCACTCTGAAGCTAAAACTGGCTAAAATTCAAGCGAGTACTGGATTATCATGGCCAGACGCGCTGCCCTTGGCGCTTTTGTCCATAAGGACGACCGCACATTCAAGAGTTGGGCTTAGCCCATACGAGGTAGTTTTTGGTCGTCCTGCCAATATTTGGGGTGTCCCGAGACCTAAACAATTCAGTAGCATAGAACATCCAATGTTGATTGACTATTTATTTGATTTGACTACTAAATTGCGAATCATTCATCAGCAGGTTGTTGAGAGCTTACCTAAGGCATCCGAAGATCCCGGCCACAAGTTGCAGCCAGGCGACCTAGTCTTGGTCAAGAATTTTCAGAGGACCGAAAATCTACAACCTCGCTGGCTTGGCCCGTATATGGTCCTTTTGTCCACCCGCACTGCAGTCCGGCTCAAGGAGAAAAAAAACTGGGTACACGCTGCCCATACAAAGCGAGTACCACTCCCTTTACCTTTTGATTCCTGGGTTCGAGAGGGTGTGGGGAATTCCGAATCCGAAACCATCCCTCAGTTTATTCCTTTTTCTGATGCCCAATTTGAAGGACATGAATCTGTGACCATTTCAGACACTACTGAACAATCTGGAACATTGCCGTCACCTACGGACTCTGGAACATTGCCAATACTCACAGACCCGAACACTCCTGCTACTGAACTTTTTCCGGACCATACTCGACCTGGAAGAAGCAGATATAACCTACGTCCCCGAACTCTCATGAACTGATTTTTTTTAATGATTTTTGTGTACATTTCTCCCAACCAAGAAACTTGCTTGTTTTTTGTTTTCCCTTTTTCCGAACCGCCACCCGGGTTCAGCCGGAGGGTCGCGGTGCAAAGACTCAGGAGTACAGGCTCCTTGACACAAGGTCAGGGGTTCTATTGGTCTTAAGGGCGTTCCTTGAGCTAGTAGGCGTAGTCCTGAGCACAGAAGACCCAACCGCCGCGGACGGCTCGTTAGAGGGTGGAGTTTCTTGGTTTGATGGGATTAGCTGATAAAATGTTTTTTAGTAAGAGTTTTCTAGTTAAAAGTACCCTATTGACACTCAGTATTTCGATAATTTTGGTGGGTGGGATTGTCCTCCTTTTTCAGCTCCTATCCACACCTACCCCACAACCTACGTCTACTCCTTTGTTTTCCACTGTTTCTATACACTCTTTTCACCCCTTGCCTGAACATGAACAAACTAGAAGACAGGAATTCACAAACAACTCGTTCATCCAATTGCTTCACCAACACCAATTAATAGTCAACACCACTAATTGTTGGGTGTTTGGGTTGATGCCACATACAATGGGAAAGGGTATCCCCTACTTAGTCCTACCTTTTAGTCAGAACGGGTCATCATGGGCTTTTCAGACGATGTTCCTTTTTGCTTTGGAAGTCTATCCCCCGCGTTCGGTGAAACATAACTCGAATCTAGCCTTGGTGAAGGGAATTGCGAACATGAGCAGAGATGTGAATGCCTATATGTCTATTCCCAGGGACGAGTTATCAGCTTACACTGGGTGGAACGCAACTGGATACCGCATTAGTCTGGGTGGGAAACAGCGTAAGAGATCGTCTCCGATTTGGGTCGTACCCCACCGAGGTCATTTTTGTCTGCAAGGAAATGGTACGAATCCGAGGGCTCAGCTAGGGAAGAGTGTTTGCACTCAGACGTACATTTTTCCGTCGCAGTCTTCCCCATCATTTTTGGCCGCTAAGGGTACGTACTTTGTATGCCATAATCAGGCTTATACATGGCTGCCCCCAGATTTTTCGGGCATTTGCTTTGTTGCCTATCTGTTGCCCCCTACGTATACCGCTTCCGCTGACTATCACAAGACGAGAGTTGTGAGAGGTGTCTTCAATAAGGAGGACACCGCGGGTCAAGAAGCAGGGGATTTCTTTAAGGGATTCCTGCCGTACTGGGGACCCATGGTAAATAGTAGGCATTTGAGACAACTAACCCGAGTGGTTGAGTCCACCGTGAACGAAACTGCTGGTGCCCTTAGTAATTTGACAGCTGAGCTTCAAGCGGATCGCCTCATGACATTACAAAACCGTATGATTTTAGATGTTCTACTTGCTGACCGAGGGGGAGTATGTAAAGTGATCCAATCGAGCTGCTGTGTCTTCATACCCGACAATGCTCCAACAGTGTACAAGGCCATTTCCAGGTTACATAAGATCTCCGAGTCTATACATATGGCCGAAGGAGATTGGTCGTTAACTGATTGGTTCTGGGGACTGTTGTCCACGTGGGGATGGAGAATTCTGACGATCAGTGGTATGGCTCTAGCAATCCTTTTCACTTGTTGCCTCTGTGTGCAGTGTGGTCCTGCCTTGTGTAGCCTTTGCGCTACGGTATGCGTGCGCAGTCCGCCTGTTTCACGGGAGGAACAGAGAGGTAGGATGATGCTTCAGCAACATACTGATGATCTGATGAAGATTGATATTGACTCAGATTCAGAATGGGTTATTGCCTAAGTGAGGGCAAAAGGAGGGTCTGTGGTTCCGTAAATTCTGAACCCGTGTGTTTATATCATGGTTCCGTTACAATTTTGGTATCTGCATATCGTAAATAGCGAGTTTGGTATGTACGAGTGTTTTCATCACGCTTCCCCGATGAATTTGCTGCATATTAGTAAATCTCGTCAATGAACACACGGGTTCCATCTTGTGCACGGCATCCATTTTGTTTGCATCGCCCTCACTGTAGGCAGCCTGACTCTGTAGGACACGTCCACCCCCCCCCCCAGTTTGGCCTTGCGCTGACTCATGACCTGGCGAAAGCTGACGCTATTGCCTGAGGCGAAAACTTGCCAAACCAGTACCTGCCCTCGAGTTAAGCGAGGTTTTGATCAAAGGCCAGTGTTGTATAAACTTATATGACCCGCACCCACCTGCCCAACCTTACTTTCTATCTCTTTCCTCCGTTTCTGTTCCTTCCTTTATGACCTGTTTATGGTGGGGAGGTGACCATTTGTTTGTTATGAGTGGACGGTCTCTTCAAAGGAGGATGTTAGGCTGGTCCGGTTTCAACCCCAGAAGAACGTACGTTTTAGCCAGAGGCCGGACACATGGGATTGTCATCAATAATAAAGTATTGTTTTGGGTACATGGGGTGCGACCACCTGCACTTTAAAGAATGTTTGCCTGAAGCATGATTTTGGGTATAAAAAGGAGCGACCTGCTTTGTATTATTGAGCAGTCTCCTCGCAACCTACTTGTGTGGTACTTGTTGGACCTCTGCTACTGGCTGCAGCCAATAAACCGATCTTTGATGCCATCTAGAAGAATCCCGTGTTTCTGTTATATTGGTAATCCAGGCAGGAGAACCCGAGAGCTTAGAGCGTTGTTCCCTGGCGCTGCCGGACTATAAAAAGTTTGGTCTCTCAAAACACTTTCTCCTTTTTTTGAACCAGTGGGGTTGTAATTTTGTTTTTGGGAGTCCTCCTCCCAAGAGTTCATAAGGTGTTTTCCCTGTTACATTTTTTTTTTATTTTAAGAACGTTTTATATAGCGCAAACTTGACCTGAATCGGGTATCAGAGTGCTTTACACAGCACCAGTTACGTTACATGAGGACACATTCATTTCTGTTAGGCACGGGGAGACCAAGTGATTTGCCCAGAATCACAGGATGTCCAGCGTCATTGCCGAGACTCGAACCCAGTTCCCCAGATTCGAGGTTGACCGCCCTAGCCGTTAGGCCAACTCCTTTCCCCAACAATGGGGAGGTACAACAATAAGCCAAAATGTGAGTTCATAACACATTTTTCAGTCATTTCTACGGACATAAATTGGCCACCATTGATTCTCATTACATTAGTATAGAATCCCGCTTTGGAGAAAGTTTCTTTTAGGAATTCGAACTCCCCTTTAGTAGTAGGATTTTACACTTACTACAGTAATAAATTATGACTATCGTACCGCGCATTTCTAGAGGCACTTTTTACATAGGGCCAATAATATCAATACCCACTTTCTGCCACAGATCTGCGGGAAAATCCATAGGCCCAAGAGGACGTGACGTACTTTCATGCCTCTATCAGTGTCGATAAATGGGTAACATTCATGTAGAAGCATCTCCACATCTCGGTCCGTAGCTCTTCACCAATATATTAATTTCTTAGGTTTTTCTTTGTGACAATTATGCCTATGTCAACTTCGTGTGCCAAGGCAACCAAACGTGGTCTTGGGTTGTTAAGGACAACCAATCTATCATCTCTGGTAATTAGATTATCTTCAACTGTCAATTCATCCCTGACTTTCCAGGATGGTCTTAGGTTAGCTTGCATATTCTTCTCTTTGGGCCAACCATTGCTGACGAAGTCGGCTATGACAGAATATTCTGGGTCATCACCAATGGCTGGTAATCATTCAGATTTACTTAAACTGTTGTGGCTATTGGTTTCATATCACGAGAAAGCATCAATATTGCCTTCATCAGTCTCACACTGCGCATATTCCTCAGAAATATACTCATACGACATGTGAGACAATAAATCTGTTGTAGTATTACACTTCCCTGGAAGATACTCAACTTCCATTACATATTTGTGTAATTTACGTGCTAATCTTGTAATACACTGATGAAACTTTGCCAGAATTATTTTTTGATAATATACTGATCAGTGGTTTAAGCCCTGTTCTTATTAGAAAGGGTTTACACAAAACAAAAATTACATTTTGAAACAGCCCAGGTGGTGGATATAAGAATCATCATGTACATACATTTTCTTGAGTCGTGTCTGTGTTGCTTCTTCTCTCCTGCCCCAATCCTCCCTGCGTCCTTGTTGCTTCTTCCCTTCCATCCCTCAATCCCATGTTGTCCATGATGCCTCTTCCCTCCTACACCCTTTCATCTGTGTTGCCTCTTTCCTCCCTCCACCCTCCCTTTGTTATCAGTGTTCCCCCTTCCAATCCACTCTCCTGTTGTCTATGTTGCCGCCCCCCATACCTGCGATAAGAAAAAAAACGATATGATGCGGCCAGCGCTAGCCGCAGCATAGCTCTTTTTTTTTTTAGCTTCCTCTGTTATGCCGCTTTGTAATAACTTTAGTAGCACTTGCACTTTTTTTAAATAACTTAACTATGCTGCAGCACATCCACGCTGCTCTACAACATGACTATATGGCACTGTCAAAGACAATAGCTCTCACATCGACATGACATATTGGCTTTGCCAATGATTGTTTATCCGTATCCCCACAAAGACATTTTTCCTGCAGGCAAAAACCCACTTCCCAATTATATATAGTTGTGTTCCCTTCCCATTCCCAGACTTACTCTTGCCTTCGAGTAACCTACAGTCCACTGCAGGGCGGAAAAACTTGCTTCAAGGGGCTCATGAATAACTTAAACGTTTCCCTTAAGAGGCTGCCAAACACATCAGCTGTTAAGACCTTACAGACTTCCTAATGCTCTTTTCTCATGTTCAAAAGGGCTAAAGGACACCATTTTTGTTTGTGTGCAGGGGGTCTGTAAGAAATTGGGGGTTGGGTGACTAACCACCTCAAGGAATACTTTAAAATCCTTGTCCGGGTGAACACTCGGTCACTAAATTACCTGAATTCAACCCCCTGGTATCTTTGGCACAGAACAGACAGGCTTAACTTAGGGTAATGGGTTAAGTATTTATAAAATAATCAAGTCAAAATGCAGAAGGATAAAAATCCCAAAACAAAATTGAAAAATGGAGTGCAATTTAATAAACAAAATGACAGAAACCCAATAAGGTGGACCGGAGGTATGAATTTTTTAAGTAGAAACAGCTGCAAAAAGCACAAAGTGCCAATAATAGTCAATGGTCGATGTAGACCAGGACCTAGGCATAATTTGAGGCTTACAGCAATGGTCTTGGGTCAGGCAACAAAGCAGGTTTGTCCTGGTCAAAGATGTTATCTTCTAACGTAGTCCTTCAATTCCTAATCCAACACAGGCATACACTTCTAAAGTCCCCATGACCTCTGGGCAGGCACTTAGAGATGCGCAGGGCATCAAGCAGAGGCCAATAGCAGGGGCCAGTTGAGGTCCAGTTGTCACAGGTCAGCTGGGCAGTAGCAGGAACTGCCTCTTGTAGCCTGTTGTATACTTCACTAAATGTACTAGGAGTACTATGGTAAAACTAGTGTCCCCCACATTTAACACCAAAATCCAGTTTCAAGCAGCCACTATACCCCCAATAACCCCGGACACAGAAGGACAAAAGTAGGGTTTCCTGCAAGCAGACAATGCACACACAACAATGGTCTTGGCATCCGCCTTCGTTTTTTTTCAAGTGCATCGCAAAGTGTTATATGTAAACCCACTAGACCAGTCAAGCAGACTCTGACACTCAAGCAGGACTCTTTTCGTCACAGTTACCTATTATGTAGCTCTTGTGATGAATTTCCCACCTCATCAGGACTTTAGCAACCAGAGGGTGGCAGATGGAGATTAATGCAAATTAGTCTCCTGAGGCTATCGGGGAGGGAAAGGTAACTTTCTGAAAGTACCTTTTCATGAATAATTATTAACATTTTGATTGTATAATTGGATTTTTAATAATTTATTAAGAGTCCTTGAATTATTTTTGTAGCAGTTTCCCAGTTGAAGATAGCGTTGTTAATTATAATAAAGCATCCCAGTGCTTTCCTATGGAACAACCAGCCTTAGTAGAGTGACAATGGCTTTTGGGGTCTAAACACTGCACGGACATGTGTAATGCAACTTCTACATGCCCTACTTTTAAATACCATGCACCGTGCCTCATGGTCTATAAGGCCTACATAAGGGTGACGTATAAATATATAAAATGAAGGGTTTTACCTGTCAATGTGGTTTATTTTGAAAGATTGAACTCTAGTTTTTTCACTGCTGCAGTCGGGCTACAAGGGTAGACCTGAAGCCATGTTTGCACTGCCACTGCAGTGGGTGGCACAATAGGTGCTGCAGTCCACTGCTGGCACTTAACTTACAGAACCTGGGTACACCTTTTTAGGTCAATCCTGGGCAGCACATGCCCTGCTCAGCAAGGCGTGCTTCAAGTATGGACTTGAAGCCCCGCCCACTCTCCGCCCATATTTGTCAGTGGCTTGAGTCATTGTTCTTTGTAAATGCCGGTTTCTGATTCATTCATAGGGTTGTTAGTCCCTCCTTAGTACCGCCTAGTCTTCATTTGTAACCTCCCATGAGGACTGGCCCTTGTTCTTTGGTTGTTACACGGTACGTCTTATTTAATCTGTAAGCACTATTTTCTTTGAGTTTCTCCTATGCAGGCACGACATGCTTTCCTGCAGCATTCAGCAAGCCATGCGCGCTTTAACTTTCCAAGCAGCCCAGGACAATGGCGGCCGCTTCTTTGAAATGAAATAAGTCTCGCATTCACAATAGTTTGAGCTATTGGCATTGTAAATGACAATGCCTTTTACTTATGTGTTAATTATTGAAACAGATAAATAAAAGGCATTGTCATTTACAATACCAATAGCTTAAACTCTCGCAAATGAGAGACCTATTGCATTGCAAATGTTTGTTGACCTTATACTAGGGACTTAAAGACAAGTTAAATGTGTTAATTAGAAATCTGCTAATTCAACCATGTTTAGAGGGGAAGCACAAGCCCTGCAACACTGGTTATGAGAGTTCATGTATTCGAAAGCCAGCAAAAATATAGGGCTCACCAAAAGGCAAAACATGTGGGGTGACCAGGGAGAAAAGGTGGATTTCCTACAGTACCATTCTGAATGTAATTTTTTTTTTTTAATCGCTGCCTCAAGAACTGCAAACTGTGCAAATCAATTGTCTGTGGTGACTTTTGAAAATCCTCTGTCTGCTCTCAAGGACACTACAACCCAGTCCACACCTGGCACTCCTACTTAAAATGTGTGTTAACTCCCAGTCAGCTTGTCACCTACCTGCTTATAATGGGCATCACCAGCCAGTTAGATCCACACAATCCAATATTTGTTGTCATTATATGGACTTCTGTGGCATGATGGAACCCACCACTTGACCAATACAGTCCCTGGCATTGTGGTGGTCACCAAGAGCAATATGGAACCCACATCTGACATAATGCAACGATTGGCCCAATGAGGGTCATTCGCAGCATACTATGGGCATCAATGGCATGACGCTGCACACCCCTGGCATACTGTTTACCTTAATGTTGGCAAACATGCACTATTCAGGTCTGGTAAATGCTGGCCCTGGCATAATGGTGGTAACTCTTTCCTTATTTTTGCCACCCTTACCATAAGGGTGCCAGCAAGAAATATTGATGGACGTGGCGTCAGTCATAGAGTTGGACCTGGAATCGCGGTATCTTTTCCATCAATCAAGCAGCATTTGTATAGCGCAGCACTGTCACCCCTAGGGGTGTCTGGGCGCTGCATTGACAGCTACCTACAAGTAAAGCAGTGGAGGTTCATGTGCAAAACTATTTGAGAGGTTGAGGCAGAGATGCACCGCACCCTGCATCTTACTTTGTTGAATGTGAAACATTTCCCAAGCCATAAATATATTTCAAACAAGTAAGAGAGAGAGAGTGAATGTATGTACGGAATCCTCCTTCGGGACAGATTCCCTCATCTTCTGATACTCCACTTGTATCCCTCCCCACCCTCTAGGTAGCCAAAGCGCCCTATAAGAGCAGGAGGGCAGCGCGGGCGCAAGAAAGACAGCAAGGTGTCAGTGATTTAAACGCTCGCCGCTGCTATCTGCACGTCACGAGTTAGAATCCCAGCAAGGCTAACGCAGTCTTCCATCATTCTTATGTTCATAAATCAACGGGATAACAGTAACGGTTGTTTACTTACAGCGCTTAAAAACTGCAGAAGCGCGGGACGACGCGCTATATATAAAACAGGTTATCTGACAAGAATGATACATGAAAAAAACCCGCTCCCTTCGGAGGGCAGCGTAACGACTGCTCTGTAAACTCGATAAACCACCCCCGTTAAATAACACTGTAATTTCATTTCCTGCTGCGGATAATCTCCGCTCGCGGAGCCCGGCACTGGCCAGTCGGGGCTTAATGAGAGCAGGGCTCTGGGCAAACGGCCCGAATACTATTTGCAAGATGAAATATTGTTCTAGCATTGGCAGAGGCTGGAAACAATGCACGACTTTCGAATAATACTTTTAAACATCTGTCGAGAAACGTTATAAAAGAACGTTAGACCACGACATACAACGACTCAAAGACAATGTTCGCTTTCAAGTGCACATTAAATATAGTGTGAGGAATTTGGCAAAAGAGGTAAGTAAATACAGCACGTTTTTTAATCTTTAACATGATCTTCATAACGCGACTGTGTAATTTGAGCATTTTAAAAACAATTGAGTTAAAGGGAATGAAGTTTGTTCTTTTGAGTTTAAAAGGGAATCTATTGAGTAAAAAAAAAAAACATGTTTAATCTGTGCGCTGTCCAAACACTTACATTTCCAAAGCTTTTAACCTCTAATGAAAAGAAGCAAAAAAGAGGTGTAAAACTCACCTGGCAGGCGAAGCTCTGGGGCTTTTCTCTGTCCTGCATGGGCCCCTCGTTGGCAGAGAGGGGCATTTCACTGGTCTGGACTGTAACCTTAATCAAAGCAAAGAGAGATCAGATTTCCCTCAGAAGGTAAATAATGGCTGAGCTCACAGAAAAAGAGTCCTGTCTTCACTGCGCCCAGGCCCCGTGTGGCACTGAACTCTGTGTACACCACGTGACTTGCCCCCTCCCCCCCCAGGAGCCGCCCCCTCCCCGCAAACAAATCCCCTCAACTCGGGCTGCCCCTCCGGATTGGCCCAGCGGCTCGTTTACAGAGGCGAGCCCTCCGCGGCGGCGGCGCCCCTAAAACTGATTGTGAGAGGTGGGGTTAAGAGGGCATTAATGGTGGCGCCGGGTCACTGCCCCCTTCTCCCCCCACCCCGGCCCAGCGCGCGGCTCACAAGGGAGTCATTCATTGATGTTGGTGTCTTTTTGAAAATACAGGAGGGGGTCGGTGGGAGCCAGTGGGAAAGGAATCGCATTGTTACAGGTAGGCACCCACCAAGTCCACAATTTGACGACAGCAAACAGACACTCAAAGGGTGCGTCACTGGGGCATACAAGCAAGCACCCCTCGTTAAAATACGCCTCGAACTGCCACCGTCACCTCAGTAACTCGGGGCATACTTTATTTCACAGGACTGTGTCTACCGCTCCCGAAAAGTTCTGAAGTTGTTTCGACTACAAAATGAAAAAACATTTTTGTCCATATTTACAAAACATGTAAATACACGCACGCCAAGAGGCAACAGTCCTCCTTAAAAAATAAAACTAGGATTCACGATTTTATTGCAGGTCGTGTTGATTTTCAGCTTTTTACATGCAGTGACCATAGTGTGTTAGAGGGTCCCAGTGTCAGAAAGTGAGCGGGTCTCCCTACCTCTATTGAACTGTGAAATACAATAATCAGCTCCCGGGCCCTGGTGCCACTGCACCTGCTGCACCCATGGACGCCCCCCCCCCTATTTCCATGCCTTCCGCTACAGCTGTTCAGCACAGACGCCTGCCTGGCAGGCTGGCTTACCTTCGGAGCTCGGCGCCACTTTCAAACCCCCGTCTCTGCAGGGCACCCCTGCACTTCCTGAAACCAATCAGATCTCTGCAGAAATGCGGCCATTGTCTCACCCCGCTGCAGACAGCCTTTGTTTCAATTTGGGCGACACCATTGTACTGGAAAGGGGCGTATTTGCATTGATGCAGTCAGGGGGGGTAGGACGCTTGTTGGATGCTACTGTGCTGCCCCCCCCCCCCCCCTCCCACACACACAGGGTTTATTGTTTTTCTCTTCACACAATTCCGCTAAAGTTTTTTGATCTGTGTGACTGCTAAATAAGAAACGTTTTTGTCTGAACTTCTGCAACAGTGAAGCACCTGTTTGAACGTCTTGCATTTCCCACAGCTGTAGGCGCCTTTCTTCCCTTTTTATTGAAGCCTAACATTAGCCGGTCGGAGCCTTCATTAAATGGAGACAGTCTGTGTTGGCGCTTGAAGAGTCTAGCGCCGAACTGATTGTTCGCTGTACCAAGTCCACACATCTAAAAGATGCGAGGACGCCGCCCTTTACAACTGCGAGGCAGCCAGTACACACACACACAAACAAACTTAGAACACTGTAGCCAGAACTGTAGAGCACAATTACACACCCCGATAGAATTGGTAATGTTTATTTTGAGAGTAAACTAAATTTGTAGATTCAAGTTATTGAAAAATGTGCGGCAGCCAGGCAGGCCACACCCACTCGATAAACACAAGAAAGCAAACACTCACGTGTGTGAGAGGCAAACGCTAACAATGTTGGAATAAATACGCCCACTAGATCTCTCTCAAGTACAGGTATAACTTTCATAACACTCTTTTAGTGCAAGCAGCAAAACACGTGAAGGAAATTTAACAAAGCAGGAGAAATCGGTTGCTTACCACTAAAATGCAGCGCCGACTGTAGCATCCAAGCACTAGCTCATATTTTCCCAGAAACCCCTGCTTCTGCACATATATATATGATCAACGCACGTTTCCACTCGTCAGACTTTCAGAAGTATCTGCCTTTTGGGAAATTACTGACTACATCCAGGGCTCTAGTTCCCAGAAGTCTCCACGCCCCTCCACAACCACTATGAAATAATGCACTGGAACAGTCTGCCAGTGGGAGAGCCATGTCTTTGCATGGAGACGGACCAGAGCCACAGCTGCCTGGTGTGAAAGTTGACGGTGAAAGATCTTTACCTTCACATTCTTCTATCCTATCGCAGTCCTAAACTGAGTCGCAGTACACACCCCACATCAAAAGTTAGTGCTGCTACTTTAAAAGTTCTAGATGTTGGAGGAGGAGCCTAGCGCGCATCCAAGATGGTCGCGTGAGCACAGGGCTCCCCGGACCCTTGCTGCTCCTCGGAATTTATCCTGAGAATATCCTGATGTGGTTTGTGGAATCTGGCAGATGAAGACCGGATGAGCACGTATCTCTTTTCAGAACTCGAATCGGACCTGGGAATCCTGAGTTGTCGTCGTTCGAACTTTTGGGACCCACCCGACGGAGGTGCCCGGGGCGAAGGTGAACCGTGGAACCGTGTCGTAATTGAACAACAGCGGCTGCAGTGCGGTGCCAGTGGCCGCTCTACCACTTTCGGTTTCACTTTCGTACTTCAGGGGGCTGGCCTGCGACTGCAATTGATGTGGCGGGGTATTCCCCTGGCCTCTGCGCGAGGCCTTGTCTCCACCTGCCACTAGAGTGCCCGTCGCCTTGGGTCCCCCCGCACCGCTATATTGTGGTCTATGGTGAGGCGCTGGTCTGTGGTGCCGGTCCCCCTACGACTCTTGATCGGCGATCCCCTTCGGTGTCCGTGACCACATGGGGGGCAAGGGGGGCCCCGAGGGGCGTAAGACTAAGGCCTCTCTCCGCGGGGGACCGGTCCAGGCCAACAACATGGACCGTTACACTCAGGGCAGAGGGTCCCCTGGAGCGACCGCCCCCCCCCCCGGATGCCGTCGGTGGTGGCACGACCGTCTCTCCGGAGCTCTCCCTGCAGGACATCATGGGCGCCATTGAGGGCATCAGGGAAACTATCGCCACGCAATATGAGGCCCTGGCCCGTAAAATCGACACGGTGGCGATCGATGTCACCTTAATTCGGGCAGATCTCTCCAAAACAAATGAGAGGGTACAGGCTCTCGATGTGCGGACCTCCACCCTTGGTACGGATGTGTCGGACCTGCAGGCCGCGCTTGGTGACATTAAGGCGGTCAACGACCAGATGGCCCGGCGGCTGGAGGACTTCGAGGGACGGGCCCGACGCAACAACATCCGTGTCATAGGCGTACCGGAGTCCTCCGACAGCCGACCGGTTGACCTCCTGGTTGAGGAACTCATCCTCCAACAGTTGGCCCCTGCTGGCCTAAGTAAGTTCTTTGCCGTGGAGCGGGCACATCGAGTTCCGGGCGGTCGGCCACGGCCGGGGGCCCCCCCGAGGCCTATCGTGGCCAAACTGTTCCACTATAGAGACCGAGATGCGATTCTACAGGCCTCACGGGTCCACGGCCCGGTGCGTCATGAGAACTCATCCATTAACTTTTATCCGGACTTTACCCAACTTGTTCAGAAACAGCGGATGGGATTCCAGGGGGTGAAGCGCCGTCTCCGTGAACTGGGCCTAAAGTACTCTATGCTCTACCCTGCAAAACTCCAGGTGGAACATGAGGATCGGACTGCCTTCTTTGACTCTCCTGTGGCGGTGAGTGACTGGCTGGACTCGTTGCCGGACAGAGGTGACCGTCCCGGGCCCTCTGCGGGCGCCGAAGGTGACGGGTCCCCTTTGGAGTAACTTTTGGTCCTTGATTTTGCCATTTTGCACTGTTCATCTGGGTTTTACTTCTTTTGTTCATTTTGTCTCACTAGGACCAGTGTGGGGGGCGGGCGGGGACGGATCCCTTTCCTCCTCCGGGGTCTTTTCGTAGAATGGGGTTAGTAGGGCGACAGGCACACTGCAAGTTGGGGGGGTTTTCAGGCCCGCAGGGGTGCAGGGTGGGGGGAGTTGGGTTTTTTGGGGGGGGGTTGGGGGGAGGGAGGGGCTGTTTTGCTGTGTGTTTTTTGTTTACAGGGCGAGGTATTGATTTTTGTCCAGATACGGGAACTGTGCTACTGACGGGGAGGCCTGTGGTCTATTGGAGGGGATGGGGGGGGACGGGTTGAGACTGATGTCATGGAACGTCAATGGGTTGGGGGATCGTATCAAACGGGGTATAGTACTGCAGTATTTGCGTCGTCTTACTCCTGATGTGGTGTTTATCCAGGAGACGCATCTGGTGGGCAATGTTTGTCATGCAATGAACAGGGGAGGATACCGCCTCGTGGCCCATTCTGGTTTCACAACTGGTTCCAGGGGGGCGGGCATTCTCCTGCGATCCTCACTTCCGTTGGATATCACTAGGGTAGTCTCGGATGACAGAGGGCGCTATGTGTGTCTGTCTGGGAGATGGGAGGGGCAGCCCCTTTCCCTGGTCTCAGTCTACGTCCCCCCGGGCCTCCAGAACTCCACCTTCGCGGACTTGGGTCGAATGCTGCTTGAACTTCCGGATGGCCTTTTGCTTATGGGCGGGGATTTTAATTCGGTGGTTTCGGGTGACCTGGATCGTCACCCACCCAGGGCCCTCCCCGCTGCCCAGGCATGGCTTGGTGGCCTGCTGGATACCTTCGGCCTGGTAGATAGCTGGAGATTAATGCATCCGACCCAATGTCAGTACACTTTTCACTCTGGGGCACATGGGAGTCTTTCTAGGTTAGACTATTTCCTTATGCCCGCGGCACAGACTAGTCGGATTCGGGAGGTTAGGCACCTGGCGCGGGGTATTTCCGATCATTCCCCGCTGTGGCTGCTCTTTGACGCCGAGACGCGGTCTGCAGGGCGGATTGCTCCCATTAACCCGTGGTACCTGAGAGACCCTATGACTCGCGACAGCCTGGTTAAGGCTATGGACCAATACTTCCTTGAAAACGAGGGGTCGGTGTCGTCCGCAATGTCCCTGTGGGAAGCCTTTAAAACCGTAATCCGCGGACACGCCCTCTCCCAGATAGTGGTGGCTAAGAAACTCAAGAGTGAGGCAGTGGTGAAGCTGGAGACTGACATTTCGGGGCTGGAGTCGGCCTTGGAGGCGGGTGTCACACCGGGCGGGCTCCATGCCCTCAGCCTGAAACAGTTTGAATACAGGTCTCTTGTCACTGACGCCGCCAAAACGTTGTATAGGGAACAGCAGGGTCGATTGTATGATGCCGGGGACAAGGCGGGAAAGTTGATTGCATGGCTGGATAGGAAGGAGAGAGTGAACCGAGTGGTCCCGGAGCTGTGTGTCGCGGATGGAGTGTGTGTGACTGAGCCTGGTGAGATTGTGGAATGTTTCGCTGACCACCTCCGGGCCGTGTACTCCCCGGTGACTGATAGGGATGAAGAAGACTCTCGCCTTCTGCTGAGGGATATTGCTTTGCCCGGCTTGTCTGTCGAAGACCGTGAGCAGCTGGACGCCCCCTTGTCTGTAGATGAAATAGCAACTGCGATTCGGTCCCTTCGTTCGGGCAAGGCGATGGGTCCCAACGGTCTGCCTATTGAATTATACAAGTTGCGCCCGGATAAACTCGCGCCCTTCCTCCGTCGTATGTTTCAGGAGTCCCTTGATGCGGGTTCCCTTCCTGACGACCAACGTCTGGCAACGATAGTCGTGATCCCTAAGGAAGGTAAGCCACGAGATCGCTGTGCCTCCTACAGGCCTATTTCGCTGCTAAATGCAGAGCCTAAAATCCTGGCGAAAGTCCTTGCCAACCGTTTGTTGAGCGTCATCTGTGATTTGATTCATCCTGATCAATGCGGCTTCATCCCTCACCGTAACACCGCTCTTAACTTGCGGCGTCTTCACGGCGCCCTCGCCAGGGCGGAGTACCTCTCCGAACCTGCCGTGCTGGTTTCTTTAGACGCCACGATGGCCTTTGACACCATCGAGTGGCCATTTCTCTGGGCTGTCTTGACCAAATTCGGCTTTGGGGAGGGATTTCTTGGCTGGGTGAAGCTTCTTTACACGGGACCCATGGCTCAGGTGGTAGTTAATGGGCGGGTCTCTTGGCCCTTCGATCTCGGTAGGGGTACGAGGCAGGGGTGCCCGTTGTCCCCTCTGCTCTTTGCTCTTGCCTTGGAGCCGCTCGCTGCTTGGCTCCGCTGGGAGCCCTCGATCAGAGGGATCCGGTGGGCCCCGGGCTTCGAGGATCGGATCTCGTTGTATGCGGACGATATTCTCCTGTATCTCACCTCGCCGCGGCAGTCGCTTAATGTTCTCTTTGATGTTCTGACTTCCTTTGGGAGAAATTCGGGTCTAACGATCAACTGGTCTAAATCCTGTGTCTATCCTATCTCTGGTGACCCTCCTCTCTTGCCGCCTCGGCTTCCGATCCAATTATCTCTGTCCGGCTTTAAATACCTGGGAATATACGTCTCGATGGACCCGGTGGCTCGCTATGAGCAGAATCTCCTGCTTCCACTTCGGCGTTTGAGGGAGGACACGGCTCGGTGGTGTAGGCTGCCCTTGTCCCCGCTGGGTCGGGCAGCGCTGTTCAAAATGATGTCCCTTCCCAGATTTCTCTATGCACTCCAGAACTCCTTCGACGTTATTCCGGTGTCCTACTTTCGGGAGGTGGAGAGCCTGCAGAGGAGATTGGTGTGGGATGGACGGGCGCGTATCGCTCTGGCGAAGCTTACTCTCCCCTGGTACGACGGGGGCATCGCGCTTCCCGACATTCGCAGGTATTATTGGGCCTCACAGCTGTCGGCCATAAACCATGCCACGTATGCGCCTGGCTTGAATCCGGCGTATGAAATGGATAAATTCCTGCTTCCCGGCGGGAACTATAACAGGGCACTTTACTCCAGCTCGGCGGGACGGACCCTTACGGGCCCTACTAAGATTGCGGTACGGATCTGGAAGGCGGCCAATGTAGCCTTGGGCTGGAGTGAGCGATTAACGTGTGCTACTCCTCTGTTTGCCTCCGATCGCCTGGGAAGCCTCTGGACAACGAAGGGGTTTGAACGTTGGGACACGATTGGTATTAGTAGAGTGGGAGACCTATGGATTAAGGGTGCTGTTAAAACATTCGCGGCGCTCCAGAGCAAATACGAACTTACGGAAAGGGAGTTCTTCCGCTACGCCCAGATTCGGCATGCCCTGCTCTCTGTTTTTGAGGAGGGGACCAATATCCCGGCTTCTTCGCCCCTCGAGGACCGCATACTCGATGGTCATGTCCCCGACAGTACTATTTCATTAATTTATAAAAAACTTATCAATAATCGGGCTGACCTCTTGGTGCGCCTCCGGGAGGCGTGGACGGGGGATGGGGTGGAACTGGACGACGAGGACTGGCAGTCCGCACTGTCGTCCCCCAAGGAAGTGGCCATTCCAGCCCGTCTCCGTCTGGTCCAACTTAAGATTCTCCACCGGGTGTATGTGACGGGTCCCCGTTTGGTCTCGATGGGATTTTCTGAAGACGGGCTCTGTAAGCGGGGATGTGGACTCAGAGCCACCTTTCTCCATATCCTTTGGGAGTGTCGCTAGGTGGCGGAATACTGGCGTCGGATTCATGTGGTCATGGGACAAGTCACCGGGGTTGTGCTGCTGCCGGAGGTGCGTCGCTGTGTCCTGAATGTGTGGGAGCCCAATGATCATAACGCGGCTCAGACTCGGTGGGCGGCCCTGGGGAACATGATTGCCAAGAGAGATATAGCGCAGCTTTGGGGTTCCCAGCGGCCTCCCACCGTGTCCGTATGGAAGGAGAACATGGACTGGTGCATGTTCAGGGAGAAGACTGTATGTTGCTCGTGGCAAGCCGGGGGCGTGGGGTAGAATCTGGGGGCAATGGAATGCGTATCGTGGGGGTATCTGTGTTCCCCCCCTGGTGGACACCGACATTGCCTTGTCCCCCTGACCCTTGATGGTTCCCTGCGACTTTTGGGATAATCGAATATAGACGTTCCTCTCCCGTGCCCCCCCCCCCGACCTATTATTACTCCTGCCTTTTAGTAGCTATTTGAAGATCAGAAGTAGAGTCCCCCGGATGTAGCCTTACCCACTTTTTTTTGCCTTTACGCCTCGCCTTTGTTTTTTATTTGTTATTTATGTTAAACCTATGTATCCTGCTTCCCTAGGACTTTTCGGAGTCATGTACGGGGCTGGACCCCGGGAGTCGACTACTGCCTTAACCTCAGTATGATCCTTCCCGAATCTAGCGGCCGGCCCCGGTGGTTGTAGGCCCATTCTTGTAATTGATTTATTGTTCAATAAAATTTTCAAAAAAAAAAAAAAATAAAGTTCTAGATGTTGAAGCTCCACCTCTATGCAGCCAGACAAAAGCGCTTCGACGCCTTGTCTGGGGTAGCAAGCGCTATATAAATGCAATTACAATACAATACAACCCCGACTTCACCTGCACCACACAGCCTTGTGGCTGCACAAGATATGGCACAAGGGGAGCTCGGGAAGTCTGGTGGGGCCCAGTTGGCGCACAGTGAGCATGCGCTGCGTAGATGTGCCTGCGAGGAGCCACTGTTTAGGATTTGTGGTAGCCAAGAGCTTTTGATTTTATTAAAATTACATGTATACTATATCTATAGGGGCTCAGAGGAAGAGCGATATCAGAGAGCGAGCTGTGAGCAGCCCGTTGGCTTTCATGGGGTTCCATTGCTTGGATGAGTTGTTCACCAAGGTTTTGGCACTTAATGGATGGTTACAATGCCCCATTTATGTACATATTTGGTTTTGGTGAGAAGGCCACCAGAAGTCTCTTCGTTAGACTGCAGAAGCAACATGATGTGCAGTTTATCATTGAGAAGCAGTGTGTCTCCTTTGAGATATCTACTTTGCTGCCACAACATGTTAATTGTAGACACACTTTTTGTTTAAGAAGTGCCCACTGTCTATTTGCCTTAGCCTGTCCTAAAAGCAGAGCTGTTCACTTAAGTTATCCTTGCACAGTCTTTCACTTTACTTTGCTGAAAAGATAGCACGCTGTTCGACTTAAGACTTAATTGTCTTCACGAAATAAAAAAATGACATGAATGCTCATGGCTTTTATTTTATTTTTTAAAGGTTTTATTGTTTTCTAATAAAACTCATATAGTGTTTGACATAAAGCAATCAAAGGATACGTAGATTCAGATCCCCTGGCCACCCCTCCCCCACATTATAGTAGGTGAATGAGCCCAGACATTGCCTTATACTAAGAGTCGCCATTCGGAAAGATGACCCATGGTGCCTTCTGGTGCATGGAGAATCCCTTTCATCATGTGTGACTCACAAGAGCACTCTTGTACACCAACTAGGCATTTTATATTTGGTCTCATTTCCAGGGGCCACCCCTGTCCCTCATACACCACACTTTCAGCCTGCCTGCACCACTCTATATCTTTGTACCAGTGGTCAAACAATAGTATAGAGGGTGATAGCCCACAGCCGAAGTATATGGCGCTGGCTCAGCGCCATTCCCAACTTACAAAACAGATACTGGTACCGCATGGTCATGTCTTACCCTCCCAGATCATAGTGATACACAGCTTCTTCCTCGGGGTTAGGTGCATGGACAGAGTTCTTGACAGGCACTGGAGAGCCTCCCCCAGAACTCTCTAATGCCAGGTATTCCCAAATGGTGTGAATAAGGGTGTCAACAAAGCCACGTTCACCAAGACATTCATCCACTCCAGTGCGTTCAAATTTAACCATCTGGGCCCTAGTGTAGTAAACTCTATGCAGTATTTTCACCTGCACCAGCCTATATCCTTCTCTTATAGCCAGTTCCCTCAGAGCCCGCAGAGTCTCCGCCCAGTCCTCGTCAGACAGCAGAGCTGTAAGTAACAAAGTACCCCCACCACCAGCATCTCATCTTTGCTCTTGTGTTCCGCAAAGAGAGATGTGGTCCTCCAAACGTCCCCCAGTTTACTAATGCCAATAGTATCCCAACCACTTAACACTTCCAACGTGCCCATTTCCCATAGCTCCTGGGAATACCAGGGTGGGGATTCTCCTGTCCATATTCCATGCCATCCCAGTAGGGTCAGTGTTTTGCCCCGTTATCTGCAGACCCACTTGGTCATATAGGATGGCCATGTCTGCCTGCAGCTTGTTTGATGCAGCGCTGCAGGACATCCACGGTCCTCCATCCATCATTTGTTATGTCGGACCACGGGCTCTACCAGGGGGGCATAAGTCCAATCATTGACCACCACTAGTTGGGCATCCCAGCAGTATTTCTGTACATCCGGGAGGGCTCTGTATCTGTCATATACCACTCGCACTAACTTTGAAGACGTAGTTCTCGGTACTCCGTCATTCCAAAATAGGTGGCGGATCCCGCTCTCCATCGATGGAAAGCACAGTGGCGAGAGATCCGCTGTATTTCGTACTACATGAATGCGTTTAGGAAATGAATAATTCCGAGCAGGGATGCCCTACCTAGCATAGAGAGGGAGAGATCTCCAGAAATTGGGGTCTGCCTTAAACTTTCCAAAAATTGGGTAAAGATTGCGTTGCAAAAATATCTTCAGGTCCCATGTGACACTGATACCCAAGTACCGTAAGCCCTCCCTATTGATCTGCAGCTGCCCTCTCAGCGGTGCTCTAAGAGTCCAGTCCGATAGAGGGTAAACAATCCATTTTGCCCAGTTTATTTTAAAACGGATGTAGTTTGCGAATATCTATACCATATCTGCATCGCCTTATCGATTGACCACCCTGGGTCCATTGGGTACAATAAAACAGAATTCACACAAAGCGACATCCTTTCCTCCCAGTCAGCACCAACCAGTAGGGTCCTCAACAGAGGATCTCCCCTCATCCAACCCACAAAGGGCTCTATCGTCAAAGCGATGGGGAGAGGGGTAAGGGCGTATCCGTGTCAAATTACCCTGGAGAGGGAAAAGGACCACAAGGGCTCCCCATTCACCCTCTATAAGAATGATGCAAAGAAAATTCTGGCCTTATGTCACAAGTATCCATTAGGCAATATTTTGCTGTTTACGCCTACTAAGGTCTCCATCCCCAATAATATGAATTCCTGTTGAACCTGGATGTTTGCCCCAGGTCGTAGGATGTCCAAACCTGCATGTTTTAAGAGACCAGCAGTGCACCAATGATTTTTATGGGAGAGTACCAGCACTTCTCTGGAGCAAACGGGTAGTCACGGATAAGGAGTACCTGCACTTCTATATTTCTATTTCAAATACTGAACAGCCCTATAGCTAGATAGATAGATTGTATTTAATTGCACAGTTACTTAAAACCATTCACAATATAACAGAATGATTTAAAAGCCGAATATTAAGATTTTTTAAATAATTATAAACAATTTAATTTGATAAAAAGTACAAGTAAAATATGGGAGTTAAGAAAAGAAGACAATCAAATGAATAAATTGAATGATATATAAAGCGTTACAAGGGAAGTGAGCAGCCCTATGGGTGGAGCAGTGAAGGCCCCGCAAATTGATAATCTGCTGGCCAGCTGGTGGCCTTGTTACTTCTTATTGGGTGTGTGTTGTTGGGGGGAAGAGGATGGGACAACGAAGACCTTCCATGACTTATGTTTTGTTTATCCAAAGACAGACCCCTAAATCAGTAGTCTACCTTTTGGAGGAAAAAAAGCATAACTATGTACCCCACATTTTGGGAGTTTTCAACTCGTGCATGAGGAAAATTTGCAGATTTTTCCCGTCTAGTACTACCAACATGGCAGTCCCGGACAGAATGGGCAATGACAAGAATGGAGTCAGAAATGCTCCGTACAGTTCCTCCCAACGCCATTGCCACTGGCATTATCTGGTCCATGCATACATTTTTCCTATGCTTACAGCCACAGTTGGCTCAGTCGTAACAAAAAAATGCATTCATACGACCAGTAAATAAGGTAGGAAAACCGAGAGATGGGTGGATGGGACTTTCGCCAATTGTCGGTCGATTTCTCATCACCACACACCGCCTACATGAGGCCTGAAGTATTTCAGGATAAATCTTGCCTTCCTCAGAGGGAAAATTCACCAGAGATGATTGTGGAAGATGACATAGCACAATTCTACTAAACTGTGACTTCTCCATGGGGTTGTGTTACAGTCAACACAACTAAAGATAGTTTATTCAAACAGAGACACAATTCTGTAACCTGAAATAATAATTCCCTGATTTGTATGCAATTATGGTTTGAAGTTCAAATATAAAGCTCCTTTTGCCAGAAGAGATGGAAAAAGCAAATGATGAGACAATAGTCTGGACCCAGACTCTGCTGCAACCTGCAGTGGTCTGCATAAGTGTTCAATGGTGGAGAGTGGGCTCAGATGCTTAGCTCAATTTGGTTTGATGTCCTTGAAACAACACTGCACTCATCTCCCATTTCTTCAGAAGTTTCACATGCTGTGTTTGTGTTTGAGCTCGGATATTACTGTTTATATAAATGCTCTATTAATGCTCAGAGCCCTCCGCCACCCCATCAGAAGATTAAAGATTCCTGAAAACAGAGGGATTATTATGGCTTTGGCTGAAAACATACACAGTTTTGCAGATGTCAAATACATGCTCCCTTTTTTGTTATATAAACACAGACTGGGATCTTGATCCCTCCCATTGTAAATGCTGTGATGAAAACGTGTCAGTAAAATGCAATTCATAAAACTTTAAATGTCGACTTGCAACTGACAGATACTGAGAGTCGCTGCATCATACCTCACCTGTGAGCTGTGAATGGCAAAGTAATGGCGCTCTTTCATCGACCCGCGCCTGGGCCTCACCCCCTCCTCTCCTTGCCCTGGAGGCACTATTGCAGACGCCTCATGATACATTGGGTTCTGCTCGATGCTACACATGGCACTGATCCGGACTGTGTCCGCTGTACTTACAATTCACCAGTATGTTCTTTATTGCTGCGCTACTGCGCACTGTGTACATGTATGGAGTTAATTCATGCCCGGCCACTGCTATGTCAAAGCTTGTTTCATGTGTGACGAGAAGCGCTACACTAAGTAGTTTCGAGATGGTGTCATATACGACTGTGTTGTGTTATGATGTGTATTGTTGGAAATTCCCAAAAATAAAGTTAAAAAAAAAAAAAAAGATGCATACCAACTTCAGGCAACAGAGCAAGCGGTGTACATGCAGGGCTGTCTTGAGGACTAGAAATCTGTGCATAAGAGAGCTTTAATGCCCGTGGTGGGACTTTGTTAGGTCTGGCCTAAAGAGTGTTTAGCTGTCTCGCCAGGCTCCTAATTCTTCCCTTATTTTAAATAATACATTCTCTCGCTCTCTCCCTCTCTCCCCTCCATGTGTCTTTTTCATAGTGCCTCCGCCCACAATAGCTTGGGGCAAAAGGTTAGCCCACTTAAGCCATAGGCTCTGTTGATGTGAGTGAAGGCATAATTCTTTACCGCAGGTGCACATCTGCTAAAAGAGAAGTACACTTCACTGCCACGGCGGGGTAGTCCAAGCTCTGCGTTTACTCCATCTTTAATTTTTTTAATTTCTTTTTTCCAATGTGTACATTTGTAACTTTTTTCTTTTAAATACAGGCACAATTGTATGACAGAAAACCAATTGGAAAAATATGGTGATACAATATAGCTCCAAAAACTACTGAGGTCACAAATATCATCTTTACATAGTTTGTATGTATAGTGCAAAATTATTGGCTATAAATAGAATATAAAAAATACAATAAAATGGGATAGTCTATATATTTTTACATATTCACTTTAAAATATTAAATCAAAAACATTAAATGTAAAAATAATATTAAATATATACAAATACTTAAAAAATTATATATATATATATATATATATATTTTAAAAATGTAAACATTTAATAGACTTAATATGTAAATAAAGATAATAAAATAAGAAATACTAATAATTAGTAATAATTAAACACAATTTTATAAATTATATTACACATATAATAAACATGCATTCAAATTAAAATGTAATACAAATAACTTAATTTAAAGTAACATATTTACATTAAAATAACTTAACATTAAATACATCTTTAAAATAAAAAAACTCAAGAATTTGTTTTCGACTTGGAGGTGTAAAATTTACTATGCCCACTTCAACCTGAGCGACAGTTTAAGAAAGTGCAGGGAAAGTGTTGTACTATGGAAGGCTCAGATTGAATAATAAAAAAAACTAAATATAGATACAAATAAACATGCTATATTTCAACAAATGTATGAAAATATATAATATTTTTACCAGTATATAAATAGCAGACCGGACGTTGTGGTTGAACGAGTGGACTTGATTGATGCATACTAGATAAAGAATAGTTAACTTCTCTTGCTTCTTGAATTTCAGGAGAGTTTGGCATAATTAAGCTCAGTAATGTCTATGAAATCGTGGACCAGTGAAGGGGGTATGTGGTACAGTGTTAAGGTGGCTCTGCTCTTATCTGGAGACTCAATCTTGGCAATAAAGTTTTTTAGTGCGGTCTCTAACGCTTTATTCTCCCTGCAAGGATTGCCACAGTCTATCCCCGATCTCTTCAGTCTTTACATGGATGTGGATAAACCAGTGCTTTAAATGGGCCGGTACTGAGTACCGGCACCTTTTTGTTTTGAGAGGGACAGTACCGGCACTTCTCAAGAGAAATGTAATACTTTTAATTGGAGAGTACCGGCACTTCTCAGAAACAGGCAGGTACTCTTGTATGGAGTACGTGTACTTTTATTTTTCCATTTCAAGCACTGGGATAAACTATTCTTTTTTAGTGGGTGCTTAGTTCTGTTTTGGACTGCAATAAAGGTGCTCTTTACCCCATTCACCAGTAGTGGTTCCTCACCAGGTAATAGGGCTGCTAAGAATGGTTAATCACCTCTTGGGTACCACACTGGTATAAGTGTCAAGAACAGGTGGCTGCAAGTGATAACAATGGTCCTACCAAGGAAATCGTCGGGGAAGCAACATGGATGGCACTTGGTGCTTCACTATGTATGGTCCACAGGATGCCAGCTCTAGACTTGGTTGACATCATGCCCAGGCTCCTCTTCACAATCTATGGATGCTATCGTATGGTGTTTATCTCCCCTACTACTTGGACATTGAAAACTACATGAGAAAAGAAATCACAACATCTTCAGCCACTGTCTTACAGTATAACACCTGACTATTGCTAAAACAATTTCACCAAACAACTTAGATTAATATCCTTTCCATAACTATCTATCTATCTATAGGGCTCCATTAACCTATAGCGAAGGCGGAATCAAGGAGGAAATGTTTACAAATGGAGAGGTGTTGCAGCTATCTCATTTCAGGTTCTATTTTGTGGCATGTAATAAGTAGATTTCAGAACATCTGAAGACCTGATGACCAATGTTCCCTCTAATTTTGTTTCTGTGTGCCTGGCAATGAGGGTCCTCTGTGTGTGCACCAAAGACATGCAATGATTTACTATGCAAGTGCACAAGCTATGAACATGAGAGGCAGAATTAGAGATATATTCCTTAATTTCTCTCAGGCCCCTTTACACACCTACTTTGCGTCTCCTTTGTTCATGGTTCTGCTTCCTGTCTACACTCTGTTCTCTCCTTTACACATCATGCAGCATTCTGCTGCTTCCCTCATTCTCTCTCTGCTTTACTTTCCATCGTTTTACACATCTTGCTCCTCTGTCTTACACACCATCCCTTTCTCTCCTAGCTTCATCCGTTTCCACACCTTTTACACGTCTTTTACTAGTCTTCCCGTCTTAAATGCTGTCCCCTCTTCTGTTCTATCAGCTAGCCTTTGTATTCCCTTTAAATGCCTCTCATTATCTTGCTCCTCTGTCTTACACACTGTCCCCCCAACAAATTGCATCACCTCTAGGCGGTTGTGTAAATTAAGGGCATGAATGCCATTGTGCACATAAATGCTCAGGAAAGGGACTATTCAGACTCCATCCTCATTCTGGGCTTGGCTTCTTAACTATGAGAGGGAAACTGTAATATTGTATGCAAGGCTCCAGAAGTAGGCAAAACAAAGGCGACAATGCTAAAAATCTGTAATTCTGACTCCAGAAAGCATCGAGCATCAGTCACAAGATATTGGGAAATGCAGTGGGTGTCAGGGCTGCATACCCCAATTGGTACAGCTGCTGAAGTTTGGCCGTGTCGTCTTCCCCCAGGAATTCAAGATGCACCCTGGGTAATGGGACAAGTGGTGCAGGCCATAGCTGCTTGCTCCACATTTCTGTTGCTGAAAGTCCACAACTTCTATGTACACCCTGGCTGGTCCTTTTAAGAACCTACATGTCCACCCCAACAGGATTACATATGAACCCAGGGCCCCACCGAAAGAGGTCCATGGAAGAGGAAAACTGACATGCTTGCCTGGTTGTTTTGCTCTGTAATGTAGAATTCATATGGTGCTTCATCCCCTTGAAATGTCTGTAAAGCACTCATGTTTTTAAAGTGCATAGCTGAATAAAGTATTAGAAATAGTTTGGCCTAGGTGTTGAGCGAGGTGTGCGAGATTTTTAGAGACACTTTAAACATGATGCAGAAGATTCTGCTGTTTTAGGCAGGAGGTGATGCTGAGAGTGGGAGTTGTTCAATGCTCTGACTAACCCACAGTGGAAAGTTCACAACAATGTAGATAGAAACCATATAGTATTTTCATGGTATAATAGCTGGGGTGGGAATGTAAATCAGAAGCATACAAAACACATACACAAATCAAGACAAGTACTGCAACCATATTTGCAACAAAGCAAGCCATGCTAACAATACATCTTAGAAATGCTGTGATTGTGGCAGGATTGTGGCAGCATTGTTGCAACCATGAAGCCTGAGAAGTCCTCCACTAAATGTAATGAATGCACTTAAAAAGTAAAGGAATTAACACAGAATTCTTCAACACTGAATGATCTATGGTTAGTAAAGGGTTAAACATGCATTAAGCACAAAACAAAGAAGTATGTGTTTCCACACGATGGCTGCCACTTAGATACAGCGCAACTACATGTTTCTTCAAATGTGCATGTTTATGATCAAACTTAATGGAACTATCCATGAGTAAGATTATGTTGTACGAAGGTGGCACATTCCTTTCCTGAAAGCACACATTGCTTTATAATGCTTACGGGGAAATTCAGTGACAAAAAAAAGCATGCACTAAACAGCAAATGAGAACAAGCATTTGCAATGCAATAGGTCTCGCATTTATAAGAGTTTGAGCTATTGGCATTGTAAAATTACAATGCCTTTTATTTATGTTTTGGTTTTAAAACAAATAAAAGGCATTGTCATTTACAATGTCAGTAGCATAAACTCGCATAAAAGCAGTGTGTGGAGTGCAGCAGTGTGCGGCATGCAGCATTGTGCAGCAGTGTGAGGCGTGCAGCAGTGTGAGGCGTGCAGCAGTGTGCGGCGTGCAGCACTGTTTCATGTAGCAGTGTGAGGCATGCAGCACTGTGGCGTGCAGCGGCGTGCAGCAGTGTGCTGCGTGCAGCAGTGTCGTGCAGCATGCAGCAGTGAGTAATGCAGCAGTGTGCAGCAGTGTGTGGCGTGCAGCAGTGTGCAGCGTGCAGCAGTGTGTGCCGTGCAGCAGTGTTTCGTGCAGCAGTGTGCGGCGTGCAGCAGTGTGCGGCGTGCAGCAGTGTGCGGCGTGCAGCGGCATGCAGCAGTGTGTGGCGTGCAGCAGTGTGTGGCGTGCAGCAGTGTGTGGCGTGTAGCAGTGTGCGGCGTGCCGCAGTGTGCTGCCTGCAGCAGTGTCGTGCAGCATGCAGCAGTGAGTAATGCAGCAGTGTCCCGCAGTGTGGGGCGTGCAGCAGTGTGCGGCTTGCAGCAGTGTGTGCCGTGCAGCAGTGTTTCGTGTAGCATTGTGCGGCGTGCAGCAGTGTGTGGCGTGCAGCAGTGTGTGGCATGCAGCAGTGTGTGGCATGCAGCAGTGTGTTGCATGCAGCAGTGTGTGGCGTGCAGCAGTGTGTGGCGTGCAGCAGTGTGTGGCGTGCAGCAGTGTGCGGCGTGCAGCAGTGTGCGGCGTGCAGCAGTGTGCGGCGTGCAGCAGTGTGTAATGCAGCAGTGTGCGCAGCAGTGTGTGGCGTGCAGCAGTGTGCGGCGTGCAGCAGTGTGTGGCGTGGTGTGTAAACAACAAGGAAAACGGACATCAAAGGAAGGGTGGGAGGGAACGAGCATATGGGGTGTGAGTTATAACGAAAGTTAATTGTTGTAAGAGGGGATGCAGGAAGTGAGGCCGAGCGCGCGCTGGCGAAAGCAGTCTGCTGCTTTCAAGTCCGATGCCAGATGCCAGCTTCGCGCTGGAATGCCTCTCATGCACTGGCCATAAACCGCATTCCTAAGGTCTTGTGCCCCTTACTAAATCTCTCTGAATGCGTGAGGCGGCGCACGCGCAGGAAGTAGCTGGTGGCAAATGGAATGCGCGTGGTTGTGCATGTAACCGCCACCCGATCCGCCTGGGAAGCCTTTGGGAGCATTTTCTGAAGCCCCTACATAAGTCTCGCTGCGCGATCGCTTACGCGATAGCCAGGCGAGACCTAAAAAGGCTTCATGGCTTCCAAAACTGGATTGATTGTCCAGGTAAAGCCACTGGGGTTGGTTGTGCTGCATCCACGCAAGTAGATGCAGACCCTGCTGTGGGTGTTCGTATACAAATCTCCCACATTCACAAAAGTGGGTTGCAGTTATTGTATCCAAGATGATATGTGAATTGCATTGTTATAGATAGCGCTAACCCTACGAAGCCTAAAGCGCTATATACAGCAATGTGGCTCAAAGCTGTATTTTTGACCAGCAGTTTTTGTTTCAGTCACATTGTGGAAGATAAGTCTCCTGCCGCTCTACAGACAAAAATACATTGTTTCAATTAGTAAATAAACCAACAGCAGGATATTCCTCAGTCCTTAGTTATGTAAAAAGAAAAGATAAAAACCCCACACACGAACGCTTACTCACAACCTGAGCCTACTCAAACCTAAATGTAACATTCGAGCTAAACACTTTACACTCAGAGTATAGCTTTCAGGCAATGAAGGAATCCCTCTTCCTTGCTGCCATCCATGATCTCTTTAATGTGGCACCAGCTATGCTACAAAGAGAGACCAGTTGTCACACTGGTCCCATCTTTTAGGGCATGTAGCTGCGTGCATGCTGCCACTGACTTCCTGTGCGCTGGAAGAAAGAAGGCTGCTCGCGCGCACAAGTGCGCATCTTACAGAGAACAATGCTGAGGACCTCTACTGAGCTTGCAGTGACCGCAAGGCATTGAGAAATGAAAGAAAGCAAGACTCTATGGGCCTGATCACAAGTCTGGCAGACGGGTTACTCCATCACAAACGTGACAAAATATCCCATACGCCGTACTACGAGTTCCATTACATTCAATTGGATATAATGGAACTTGTAATACGGTGGATGGGATATCCGTCAAATTTCAGCTGGACTAACCCATCCACCAAACTCGTAATCAGGCCCTATGTGTGTACTGCCGCTTGCTTCGGTTGCAGAATATTTCCTAAGTCAATACCCACATTTAGCTAAATATCTCCATTGTTGATTAATGATTGGATACATGTTTTGAAAGTATTAATGGGGGTGGTGGCTGAATGGCTGTTTTATTTATAGAAGATGTATCAAAGGTATAAAAACAAATGTGAATTATTGTATTTTAGGCCAGCCCCCTATGGCGGTCCTCTCCACATCGCTGTCTTCCATAAAATTCCAACTTTGAAATTTACCGCATACTTCTTTCATTTACTTATTAATAGGCTTCTACAGAGGCAGATTCCAGTGACTGCTGAAATGCTTCCCTCTGATGCATGCTAATACTGGTCATGGCGTTGGGCATAAGATACCAATTATGGATTTGAAAGGTTGTATAGATTGGGAGCCTATGCTTCTACACTGTGCAATGTTCTTTTTTTCAGAAAGTCTAAGAGAGTGAGAGAGAGAGACTGGCCCTCATTACGCTTGCGGCCAGATGAGCGTCCAACCGCCATCGCCTTGAGCAGATTTCCAACGACTACATGTCAGCGGTCCCACCTGCCAGATTACAATGTGAGCGCCGTGCAGGCAGTCAGAAAACTCAGGTCTCGCTGAGTCAACACACATCCGCTGCTCGGAGAGACATTTTGTATGTGAGTTTTCAAAGTGCTGCTGGCTGGCCTAGCGCTTGCGTGCACGTGAGCGTGCACGTGCGCAGCCACCATGCGCTAGGCCAGCCAGCAGCACTCAGGAACGCCTTTAGCGCGTCATCAGGATCACTTTCGCTTTCACAGCGATCGTGATGACTTTTGTGGCCAATGCTTGTTTATCTGGTCTTCTGGACTCTGTGCACCTTTTTGTCACATTTGCCTCCTTTTTCTTTAGCCTTCATTTTAAATGATTCGTTCTCCCTTACTCTGCTCTGCTTGTTCTTAGTCCCAATGCACTGTCTTTCATAGCTTTCTCTTTCAACCCCCTTATGATTGCCTTGCACACATTCTCTTCTTTCCATTGCTTTCTATCTGTATCATCTCATCACGTTACCGTTTTTTGCACCCTCCCTCCAAGTCGCTCTTTTCACTACCTTTTCCTCGACTTCCTCGTTTCTCTCCCTCTCTCGCAATCTTTTAAAACCTCTCTTAGTTTTCTTCACCCCGCTCCTCCATCGCTTTCCTATCTCCGATTCCTCCCTTCTCACTTTCTCTTATAACCCTCTCTCACATTCCTGTGTGCCCTTAGTTCCCCTTTCAGTCTCCTTTCCCTCGTCTGCTGGCCCTTTCATCTTTCTCACCTTCTCTTCCCTTTCTTGGCATCTCATCTTTCTCACAGCGCCCCTTTGCTCGCTCACCTCGTTGTCACCCTTTTTTCTCGTTTCACTTTCTCTTCCTCTTCGTATGTTCTCCTCACTCTCTCTTAAACACCCACCACACATTTTCATTCCGCCACCCCTTCTAGGGCACCCTTTGCTCCCAGCCCTAGTACAGGCCACAAGTGAAAGTGCTCTGGGACTCCCTTTATGTCTCTGCCTCCTGAATTCAATTGAGGTGTGGGAGGGAATGCGCGAGAGGGCGGGATGCAGGCGTTTGCCTCGGAGGCATCGGGCGCGCATTTTGGTCTGCTGGCAGGGGGCCAAGCCAGAATTCACACACGCAGGTGCCTGGCCTGTGGTGATTCAGTCAGGCATAGCCAATAGGTCTCGCTTTTGGGACCTTATAAGTATTTAGTTATGCAGCGCAATATCCTTGGTGCAACAACATCAACTGTTGCATGGCTAAACACTTATAAGGTCCCAAAGGCGAGACCTATTGGCTATGCCAATGCTTGTTACCATTGCGGCTTGTGCTGCGGCCCTAGAAAAGGGCACAAGCCACGGTGGAAAAGAGGAGTTCTCAAACATCCTTGCACTATGTGCCAGGCACAGTGTGGAGGCCCATGGAAGACAGGGACCTTGTTAGGGGCCCCCAAAGTCCCATTCCATCTTAATTTGGAGGTCGGATCGCCATGTAAAGGCAGAGGGAAAAGGGACCTCGTAATCCCTACGGTGGTGCCTCTGCAGGCACTGCCCCCATTGTATGGATTACGCTCTGCCCGACGCTCCGACGGGCTCCATGAGCCTTTCGGAGAAGTTGGTTGGTCCCTCCGCCCGATGCGCTCCGGCTGACTGTGTCATTATGCAGCGGTCGGACCGCAACCTCAGATGTCGTGCGGAGCACCACCGACGGCCTGTCAGTGGCGGACCGCCCAACATCAGAATGCGGCCTGCTGTCTTTGTGGCTCTGAAGAACTCCGAAAACAGGTTAGCAGCACACACAGTTTGCCCCAATGACAAGAATAAAATGCAATGGAGGTATCACCTTATTCTTTCACATTCACGCAAAGTACAGGTTCAGACCACACTTCTAATAGTGAGTCTAACGATTACAATACGTTATAAAATTGATATTTTACTTAACATATATTTTAGGTTGCTTTAAATTTGCATGATGCGTACTATTTTTACGTGATGGTTTGCACTATTTTTACATGCTAGGTTTGCTATTTTGAAAAGCACTGTGTTCTGGAGATATTACATTAAAAAACCTTTGCTCGGATCTCTGCTCCTGCCCAAAGTACTGCTTTGCAAGATATAAGTGGCTCTCTGTTGTCAGACTACTTCAGCTTCTTGCTGCAATAACTCTCAAAGTGATCTTTTTGTAGGTTAGCTTAGATCTGGTGTTTTGCTCAAAGCTGGACTGGGAACAGCAACCAGCCCTGGCAGGTTAATGCTCGACCGGCCCTGGGAGCGGGGAGGGTGTGGTAGCGAGAAGCACTGCTCCCGCTTTTCTCACAGGGGGCAGATCTAGCAGCACTGCTGCAAAACCGGACCCCTGTAAGAAAAGCGCCCCCGCGGCCACAAATCCGGCCCCGCCCCACCTGGGAACCCGCTACGGCCGTTCCGGACTTGGTTTTGCTTCACTTGGGTAATCGTAAAGGCCATTCTTGCAAATGGAATGTGCATGCAGCTGAACATCTACTGAATAAATTCTTGGTGACCAGAGATTTTGGCATGGAAAACATGCTCTGCAATGATAACTACTCGATTACAAATGTCTTTCTTGAACCACCACAGAAACTAATACATTCTAGGTTAAGCGGAGGTACACTAATTTAATGAGTCCCTAATGTCAGTGGCCTTTGCACGTGGCATGGAAACATATACCAATTGAAATTGTCGCATAAGCTCACCATTTTGTGATAACACCCGGTAGGTTTCTTTGGCCCCAAAATTAAGATATGCCCTTTTCAGAGTAAAGGAAAATTGGCAGGTACCTCTCAACCATGCACAGAGTTATGATCTTCTGAAATAGGGGTGTTACGATTTACATAAACCAGTAAATCTCTTAGATCTGCATGTGAAATAGCAGTACCCCCACCTGAACCCCATAACAGGTACGCAAAAAAAATAGTAGTATTTTTGTAATGTAATAGAATTTAGTGTGTGCTACTCTCACATAAATCTGATAAATGCAAATTTTCATCTTGATATTCTTAATCAAGAATGAAACAAGAGTGAAGGCTTAACACCCAAACATTGTCCATGACACATCCAGAACATATTATTAAAATTCATAACTATATTATAACCAGCTGAGTTTTGGCTAAACGTATCAGTCTAAAATGTACCATAATGTGGTCTGGGTGATAGAAAGTGTCTACAGGATCCCTTTATTCCAGTTGGACTCCAACTGGAGTCCAGACTATCATCTCTTTAGGGGGCCCTTTGTACCCTTTTCATATATTTGGGTCTATCTGTGGAGCCAGTGGAGACCCCTCACAGTCAGGTCCTGATTCTGTTTCACATTCACTCGGTCTTTGGGAGGAAGGTTTAAGACCAGGTGACTGCACAGCAAGACTATATACTCATTGACGGCCCTGATCATGGATGAGCCCTTTACAGAATTCAGTCTCTGACACACCTTACGTAGGGGTTAGTGTGGCTGTATTAATGAATCCTTAACATTAACTAGCCTCCAGTGTTAGGTGGATTATGAATGGACAAACTGAGGTCAATTCATTGACGAGTGAGTAGAAAGATTCCTCTTGGAATTTGAAACCAGCAAAAACTAAAACATGTTGTTGGATATTACTGTATTCTAAGCCTTGAGAAAGCAGGTTAGCCTGTGAAACATGTTTTGATTGATAAAAAAAAGATTGTTTTGCTGGTATTTGAAGCAGTAGTAATTATCGATTTATTCCTCAGTTCGAAAAAAAGACAGGAAAGTGATGCAAACATGTCTGATGGAAGAAGTTTTACCAAATAAATGACCAGTTTGTGTGGAACTAGAGGATATCCATTATTTGCCAAAAATACATGGTTTCAAAGAATACTCACAGACTTTTTTTTTTTACTATTAAAGATGTTATTTATTCCATATTAGTCCCTACAACTTTATAAACAAGATTTTGCAATGTAATTCGTCTCGCATTTTTTAAAGTTAGAGCTTGGCATTGTAAATGACAACGTTTTTTTACTTATGTTTTTTCATCTGCTGAACTTGGCAACAAATATTGTTCTGGCAGGGCTGAATATCAAGTATATAGTCAAACAAGAGAACATTTAAGTAAGTTGCTTAAGCATGATAAGGCAAACTAGTTAAGCCAGAATAACACAAACCGTCACATTGGCGTGGGGGGTCACGTTTCACACTGTACACACTGCATCACGTGCAACCAAAATAAACACAGGCAAAAAGGGCTGGATAGGACCACCCACAGTCAACTGTTTCAAATAGAACTGTTCGAGTTCCAAGATTTGAAAAATAAAACCAAAATTATTGTTTTCAGGTGTGGTGTGTTAGTTCACCTGGATCAACTAAAGTGCACCAGGGCTACACAAACCAGAGAAAGCAGAAGTGTTAAACTAACCCAATGATGGCGCATTCCGTCCTGTGTGACATGTTAAGCTTATTTGTACTGCTGTGCATGATGGTAAATGGCCAGTCAAAGGGAGAGAGGGGAAATGCACAAAGTGGTTTTTTGCATGATTCGAGTTACGTTTAGTTAATGGGAGAAGCTTATTTCTTGGACACTGCAACCATGAAATTGAGAACCCTCCTCTCTCGCCACACAGCCGATAAAACAATAATTGGCAAAGTCATTAGGCCTCGCAATGGCTTTGCTTTAAAACATTTTCTTTTAAATTATATACTGATCTGAGTTGGATTGGTAAATTAAAAGCATCGGTATTCTGGAATGCCAAAAAAAGCAAACCAAAGCCAAGATAACCATTTTTTAAGAACAGAGGCACTCAATTGTGGGCTCTTCTGTCCAGGTCAGGAGCAACCACCGGCGGTACTGTGGGAACCATCCCCTCCCTTCTCACCCCACCCCCGGCTGTGGGGGGCGAATAGAAACAAACCTGACTTACCTGTCCAGCACAGATGCTGCACCTCTTCCCTACCCTGCTGTGTGGGTCACGGGTGAGCACGGGAGGGGGCGGGAAGAAAAACAACACGGACAACGGGGAGGGGAGTGGGGGTGGGAGCAAAGGGAATAATGACAATGGGAGGGGTCGGGAAGAAAGACACCACGAACAATGGGTGAGGGGGAAGGAGCAAAGGGAACGCTGACAACAGTTTGGGGTGGGAAAAAAGACAACACGGACAACAGGGGAGGGGGCGGGAACAAAGGGAATAGGGACAATGGGAGGAGGCGGGAAAAAGGCAACAGGGACTACGGGGTAGGGGGTAGGAGCAAAGGGAAAACTGACAATGGGAAGTGGGCGGGAGCAAAGTGAGCAAGGACAACGGAAGGGGGGGCAGGAGGAAAGCAAAAGACAACAGGAAATTACTAAAGAAGCTGAGGTAAAGGAAAATGTAGTGCGGGTACCAAAACATATGGCCCATATCGAAAGGATCCATGCAGCAGGGGCAAACGCCAGGAGGGAAACAAAACAGTCACAAGGCGGAACAAATGTACTCTTCTATCCACGAACCAAAATTATGGAATTCATAAAGGCGGACCAAGTAACCAATCATAAGCGGTGGGCGTGTGGTGGGCGTCTTCTCACTTCCCAGAGACATTACAGCATGCCTTGCAGAGCAGCCCATGCGTGCTGCCTCTAGGCTGGAACTAAAAAAGGCTACTTGGGGCATTCTGTTGATTTGTGCATAGGTTGCTAAAACTGCTCGTGTTTTCAAGAAGTGAAAAGTTAACAGGGAAGGCAGTGAATAGAAAATGCGCCAACATATTCCAACATTGGGCCTTTCCAGCATGTAGCATACACAACAGGGTGCCTGTTACTAGGCGGAAAATTACAGGAGAAATAAAAAACAAATACAATCGGCCTCCGCTCAAGGGAAGTTGTTCGCTTCGGAAGAGTTGTGCATGACTGCATATTGAAACTGCCAGTGAGGGAGAAATTCAAAAAGCAATGCCAGTGGTTTTGCAACGTGGATTAGAGTGCAGCATCTTTAATGTTCATTGTATTGTTTAGATGTACTGCATGCGAAAGCCTAAAGTGCAGGAAGAGAGGTTGCGTTGCCACTACTAGACTGAGCGACAAGCAGGCTTCGCCCGCAGGATCTCAAAACAATTTAAGGTAGAGATAGAGCAATGGAAGCAGCTGCAAAACGGAAAGTTATTTAAACATTTAGGAAAAACATTTTACTGCGACGCCGACCAATAGACACCTTAAAGCAAAAAATAAGCAACTTACACACTCAGTAAAAACTCTCCCAATACTATACCCTCCAAACTACTGGAAATGGGAAGGAAGAATAATTCTAAAATTATGCCAAAGCTATCGCAGAATGCACAATGAACGAGATGGGCTACATGAACATTGTTGTTTCGTTTACTTTTGCATGAAGTGGTCGGAGAAATTCAAAAGCAAAGTGAAAAACTTGGTGTTTGTCACAAAAAGAGAAGATAAGAGGGGGTCCAAGCATCAAGGGTATATATAATATTTGAGCCGAAGTCTTTCTACGGACATCCCCTATTTTTAGCAGCGACGATGGGAGGTGGGGCGTTTGAGGACGGCACTGGGGATATTAAGTGACGACAGCAATGACTGGAGGGAGGGGGGTGCGAGCAAGGAGACACAAGATGGCCAGAGCTGACCAACTAAAAGAAACAATCAGTGAAGTCCGCTGGGAGGGATCCAAGCACCCAAAGGCAGAAGAGATGGACACTATTGACCAACCAGAGTACAGGAATTTCGAAAGGCAGGCCAACCAACTAACCAGAAGAGCTGGGCGTGTTGAAAGCCCATAGACTGAATACAGCATGCCTCGCAGAACAGCGCATGCGTTGTCCAGGCTTTACCTAAAAATGATATGTAACCATGATAGAGTGACTAGAAAGCAATATTTTTGGGAGTGAAGAACTACTGCCTTCGTAAAGCCTAAGGCTCAGCCCTTCGCCAACACCAACAACGCCAGAAGCCAAAGACAGCAATTCATGCAAGATCCACCAACAACTATGAGATCAAAGGAATGCACTTGTGATCAGTGTGCTTGCTCTGAACATGAATTAGGCACAGAGTGGAAGGGAAGGAGTGCTCTGAGCACTGTTCAGAACAAGGACGTAAAGGCTGGTCTCGGTGCTTCATCTGCATTAAAAAAAAAAGCAGGTGCCTTCACGGGAGGATGCTGCAGACTGCACCACTCATTGCCCTGTTAGCTCTGCCAAGGACAGTATCAGCACAACTTATAACTATCACACTTACAAGTGAAACAATTCAGCCTAATCTAGGCCATCCAAAGCTGTAATAACGGTGTGAGCGGCAGGTAATGTTATTTTTTTAATGTATATTGACTTATTAAACCCTGCTGTCGTGCTTATCTCAAAATTAAACATACAGTGTCCCCATATGGTGGACTGTAACTAGAGTCAGTGCTGACAATTAAGTGATAATGCAGAGTCCTGGAAACCACTGGCTCAAATTAAGCACTGGATGGTGTGCCCATCACAAAAAGAGAGGAACTGTCTACACAGTGTGTGAGTAAGAATAAAGTTCTCCTAGGCACCTTTACCACCATCATAGTGGAACACGTGCTGCTCCATGACAACCTCTTTAAGAGTGCTCGCAATAGCATCAGCTCTCGACCGATGACAGCGCGTAACTTATAAGAAACAGACCGGATACTGCTCATAGTAACTATCTGCACCCGGGCTTTCGCTGTGCAAAATTTGCAAAGGCGGTGTTAAATACAGTGACTGAATATGGCCTAAAAGTCTCAATAACGTAAGACACTCCTCAGGCAGACGAGGTAGTTTTAATTCAGAAAAAGCCGTTTACTCCAAGCGTTTTAGAGGACTAGCTGTGTGCCAAATGTTTGCGTATTTTATGGAAGCATACATCTTTAAGATGCCTTTGTTTTCCACATATGTCTGAACTGTCATTAAAACCTTCGTCTAGATTGTTTTTGGGACGTATTGGAACACCTCCGTTAGGATTCACTTAGTGAAAACTTTCAGCAATTGATGTATATGATAAAATAGTGCACTGTTGATAATGCAATAGTTAATTCGTGAGAAATCAATAGATTTATTTAATTATTTGCGAGATGTACAGACCACCACTAAAGAATTTGTCCTCGGGTTGCCAGCATTGCGTCCAATATTCATCCTGCTAAGATTATCTGCAATGTGTAAACATCTTCCATTTCATTTTACTTCAATGTTTTTATCGACGAGTATCAAAAACAAACAGAACAATGGCCAGTACTTTAACTGCAAGTCCAAACAAACACAGAATAATAAACGATATTGTACTATAAACTAAGTCCATACGCATCAAGGACTGAGTGTGCATTCATCAGAAATCTATAAAAATAAATCTAATAATCTCAGCAGGCATAAAACTGGACGAGAGTTAAAAAAGGAATAAAGAGGTAGATAAACAGTAATGACAGAATGCAATTATGTTAGTAAATATAAAAGATTGCACAGTGCGCTTCTGAATTCCCCTGACATTAACAACACCTGCTCCTGCTTTTAATTACTATCTACCGTCACAAGCGGTCTCTGTAATGACGTCGAATCTTTATTCTTTCAGTTTAGTTTCCTCGACCTGTTGCTTTAAAACTGCGGCTCCATGGCTGCAACAGTGTGTGCTTTCAAAGTAAATCTTACAACAATAAAAAAGCATTTTATTGCACTGTCTTGACAGTGACGTTACTTGCTGGCAGATTATAGCCCGAATGCCAGCCGGAAGAGAATGAGTCACGGTTAATTGCTTCGATTCTATTTTGAAATCAAAATGAAAGATGCCACAGTGGGCAGGAGCGAGTTTAAAAGGCGCAGCTCGCGCGCTGGTTGACTCTCATCTGTTCTCTCCGGCAATGTCTGGAGAATCGACTTCACATCCAACCGCTGTGGCCTCAGACCACCTCCCCAAAGAACAAGCAAGATGTTGAAGGGATTATATACGTTCGATTGCATGAGCATCAGAACAGTCATGACTATTAGACCACGCCTGAAAGAATGGAGTTCGATGGTCTATGTTGTTTTAGATCCTCTGGTGGTCATTAAACCCACTACAGCTTCCCCAGCCTTGCAGTTTGATCTTGTTTATTTTACCCTCCTCCTCAGGCCTGGCTGAGCCCTTTCTGAGATTTAAGGAGACGAAAAATGCAAACTTTTATTAACAAAATCAGTGAATCAATCTCACAATGTTCTGTTTTATATCGCACGCGTTCTGCCTTCCTAGAGCCTCACAGCGCCTAGAGGTCTGGTACCTTCTCTCCCAGACTCCAAGGGTTCCTTTGGAGGCCAGTCTAATTTGTTTCAAAAGCTGCAAACTCCAAAAGTATTTGTGGTTTTGTTGTTTACAGTGGGTGTCTTTTTTAAATAATCGGTGGGTTGATGTAATAGGAAGTTTAATGGGTGTGCCTGGAGGTCTCCCCTAAGCCGGTGGGCCTATCTGGGGTAACGGACCTGCCCATTTCCCGGCATACTGATATGGATGTGAGTTACATGAAGGCAGTAGTGATGCTGGGTTGCCATGACATCCACCAACTGATCTATCTGGACAATGTTGGGTGGTGGGTGCAAGGATGTGTTTTAATGCGTCTGGTTGCTGGTTGGCCTTTGTCGCATCAGGTCTGTCGCAGGCCGGTAGGAGCATGCTGTTCTGAGTTATAGGACAGATCTGTGAGGTTGGATCTGTATAGACTGTTCTACATAAGGTGTGGTATTCAGTGTTTTTGGATGTGATGTTTCTTGGTGCAAAGTGGTGATCGGAGCATGTTGACACCCAGCGATTTGGAATCTATGCGCGTTGTTCTGCCAAATGTGTTCCGCTGGATGTTCGATTGGTGCTAAGCGTTGCTGTATGTTCTCCTAGACGGCAGGGCAGCGGCGAGTTAGACGCTCATTTCGGACACGTGCTGTAATCTGCAGGTACCAGGTTTGAATCCAGCTTGACTTTCCAAAGTCAGTAATTTGGGTACCATTACAAAAGGTATAGTAACACCAGTTACTTGTAGTGCTTAAAAATCGAAGGGGGGATGAATTCTATGTAAGAAACAATTTACTATTGACCACTGGGGACTGCGTGTTTTCCCTTCATTTTTGTAGCCCCTTTCCAGGAGCATGTCAGAATTAGAAGGTTCATATGTTATGCACCGAATTAGAAAAGCTGCAATGCACAATGGAGGAGTGTGGCTCAATGGTTAGAGCGGCAGACCCTGAAGCAGAGTTCTGGCCAGGGACCAGGGTTCAATTCCCGCCTCGGCGGGGCTCGGGCTCAATTTCCTCAGACCTGTCTATTCTCGCCTCGGTGCCATTCTAATCATGGGCCCCACGCTGCAACTCTGGGCAATAGCTTGCTTAGCCTCCACACCGGCCCCAACAGCGCTAAGGATGCCTGGCTTCACCCTGGAGGTGCCCAGGAGTAGACACTTCACAGGGAAAGCCAGGAGGGGTTCCACAGCGGTATGAGTATCAGCGCCAGGAAACCGCAAAGGCGACACCGCATGGTGGCCATCTGGTGACAGTGCGCTCTATAAGTACCTTGACATTTACAATGCTTCCCTCTTCCTCTAGACGCAGCAGTTAAAGGAAAGTAATCTGATGTCTGGTGGACAATGACAGTGTCGCGATGTGGACACTCTGCCACGAGGTATCACTGTCGCGAGACCCAAGGCTTGATTGAGAAACTTTTCTGCAACATAAATTACACTTAGGGCAAAAATGATGGATTTGCAGTCAGCATTGCAAAAATACAAGTTTACCAACTAAATACTTGAGTAAATTTTCAACCCCAAGTCCCAATTATGCTTTAGAAAATAACAGATTTTTCACTGTTTAGGTATGGGGTTGGGGGTGGGAACATGGGAGTTCTGGGGTGCATCAAGGGGCGGTCATTGGGAATGTACGGAACCTCCACAGTGTCAATTTATACATTTTTTTCTGGCCAGACGTTTAAAGTGTGTATGATTTAGAGTGGCTGAGGTGGGGGGAAGCAGGAGGATGAAAGAAACAGAGGGGGTGAAAGAGAAGCATTAGCTGAAAGAGAAGGAGGCCGTGGTTGGGGGTAAGCTCATTTAGGGCGGGCAAGGAGGATAAGCAACGGGCAAGAGAGCGATGTTGAGCGGGTGGAGAGTAGCACACGGGTGACAGAGAGCAACATGGAATGCTGCGGGAGAGAAGTGCACGAGGGAGGCAGCTAGAAAACACATGATCTCTCAAGGAGTGCTTGACCAAAAAGAAAAAAGTAGTGCTCAAAAAGCCGGCAGTGAAGGCACAGACGCCAGCCAATTAAAAGAGACGGGAAGGAGGCTATGCTCCATGGGAGGGACACACAAAAGATTTACAAGCTGCGACACAACTAAGCAGGTAAATAAGAGTGACCGAGAAGTCAACCAACGGGAAGCAATGTGAGTGCTCCAAGCACTAGTATATTCTTGGTATGCTAACAATATGTCTCGCGACCGACAGAGCGTGCACTGTTCGAGTAGGCTGGAACGAAAAAATAGAATAAAAATTAACCCTGGTGAGGCTGTAGGGGGACGGGACCTTCTTAATTTAAAACTGAGCTATGCCGCTGAATTCCATGCGCATTTACTACTTTGAATCTCTCCATTTCAGACTACAACTCATAGAATCCATAAGCAGCTTGAGCATCCCTTGTCCACGCCAAATATTCTACGTTTTAGGATCACATGAAATCTCACCTACTCATAGTTGCTTTCCACTTTTAAGTAATGCTCCTTAACCCATTGACTCTTTTCTGTGGCATCTGGAAATGCCAGGGCAATAATGGAAGCTCAGGGGAGATTGTGGCAAGAAATCATCTTTAGATCTAAGGTTATAGTTATAAACTTTAATTCACAGCCACAATAGGGTACTTAAGTGTGTGGGTATTTTGCTTGGAATTTAGGCAGCCAACAAATGTTTAGAAGACGTCTGCTCAGTATGCAGGAAGAGAGGAAAATAAAAATAGTTTTTAGTTGAATAGGAAGGCATATCTATTGCCCCACCAATGGAAGGATGTCACTTGTACCTGGATCCCCACCTGAATGGGAAACTTTTTGTTCTTCACTGGGATCCAAAAACAGCTCTCAAATGTACCATGCCCTAGGATACAACATGGAGTGCTTCAGGACACCTCTTTGGGAAATACTGTCCCACATCCTATTGAAGCCATCAGTAACCACATTTCTTAGCACACCTGAACTGATAATATTACTGTCCATGATAGTAGGTTTCCAGTGTGAGATCAAGAGTAATGTCTCTAAGTGGTAACTGGTGGCACAGTTCCCCAAATACAGAAATGAATGCAAACATTCTGCTCAGTCTTGGCATCCTTCTTATGTTTTTTTTTATACTAATGAATGGCCTTGCAGATGGCTGTTCGTCTAGTGTTGCAGGCTTTGCTAATGCTTATCAGGGGTAGTGAGTGGCCTTTGTGCTGCATGTCTTGTGGTCAAATATTGTTCTAACATTTGTGTATAAGGTGCAGGGCACAAGTCGGGGGTACATGCAGGGACATGGCGTTCACCCACTATTTTCACAGAAGTGGGCCCACTGAAATATGCTGAACTTGTCCTGGTGTCATTTTCAGCAGCGCCAGCACCTGGTCTACTTTCATTTAGAGCAGCAGCGTGCAGGCAGCCAGGGGGGGCTTTCATATTTCAGACTTCAGCTGGGCCCATGACAAAGGCCAAATTTAAGGGCCCATTAGGGCTCCTTTTGTTCCACTATCCTGATCTGATGTTACTTCTTGTGATGTCACTTCCTATGATCTCATGGGTTGTGATGACGCTTCCTGTGAGGCAGTATTTTTGTGTTGTGATGTAACACACCATGATGTCACTTGCATACTGCCTAACTTGATTAGTCCCTCCACTTCTTTTTTTAGGGTGTGTGCCCTGATAAGGTGTAAGGCAAACTTATGAGTCTGAGCCCACGGAGGAAGAATGGGAACTAAAGGTTTGGACTACCACAGATGTCCTGAATCATATAAACAAACAGTTGGTGCCAATATTTGCCAGTGAAATTGGTGTGATAAGTAATCTCATCTTACCACAGAGGTCAGCAGCTCCTGCTGCTGATATTTTGGGATGAATCACACACTTTAGTGTCGGCTGTATACTTTAGTGTCGGCTGTATTTGCATTTGTTGCATGAGCAGCTATGAGCAGTATTTGAAGCGTCATTTCTAATTCGGAGCAGATAGAAAATTGAAGTTTGGTGTCTCTGGACTCACAATGTAAAACACTTCTTTTAGTGAAGTTGTTTTTTAAATTGCAAGTCTGTAAATGCCACTTTTAAAAAGTTGGCATTTTCTTACTTTAACCATTCAGTGCCTCTGCCTGTCCCTAGAATACACGTCTGGACCAGGGTACAGCTGGGCTTTGTGAATTCACTCTAGACAGTCACACTTAAAGGAAGCTGAGGTATGCCATGCATATCCTGATGGCCCATCACCAGGCTGATGGGTCTTCCCGAGTTAGAGTGGTGGGAGTAGTTGACACTTGCACTTGAATAGGGCTGTGCCTGTCCCCTCAAAAAGAGCTGCATACCCCCCTGTAGTGTGTCTGGAGCCAGGAAGGGCAGGGTCCTGTGCACTACAAAGACCTTTCTTTGAAGTCTCCCTACTTTAAAGGCTAAAATGGGTACAAGTACTGGACCACTGACTCCATATACTCAGAACACTCAGGATATTCAGCCCAAGGGCATAACACAGGCCCCCACAGCCCCAGTGGTGCGAGGGGGGCCCCAAGCTCCAGGGGGCCCCCTCAGCATAGCACTCTGGCTGGAGAGCTCCTGATTGAGCTCGGAGGGGGCCCCTCCACGCACCTTGCAGAGAGGCCCCCTCAAGTTTTGTTTTGCCAGTGATTGAGCCAGGAAGTAGAGCTGTTGTGCTGCCAGGAGGAACTGCCACTTTGCTGCTTGCTTTGCTGTGTTGCCCTGCTGGTTATTGAGTTGGAGGGCTGGGTGTTACTCTCTGCATCCTGCTTTCTAAGGTTCTCCAAGGGCTTAACTGAGCTTGCCTCCCGTAGCTGAAGTCTCAGGGACATCAAAGACTACACCTGCATCTTGCTACCAGCACCTGGGTTCCTCTGCTGTGAGTCCTGCTCTGCCAAGTGGTGCCAAATCCAGTCCTTGGCCCTGGGAGGTGAATTTGGTGCTGCAATCAAGAAATCAACACATCTACTCCAAAGCATCAGTTCGGAACCGGCGCATCCCTGCGAAACAGACATCGCTGCTGCCTGCACCAAAGCTGTGGACACCACTTGCAAAGTGCACGATGCAACAACCTCGACTTTCAACGCAGCCCGGACTTAGCCTTAGTGCCTCTGAAAAACCGGCACTGTGTGAGTCTCGAGCACCGCCTCACCTAAGTCTGTGACGCACTGCTCTGACTCTGACACAGCCCCGGCACTGCGTGGCTTTTAACCGACGCATCTCCTTCAGCTCAGCAGTTTGACTTCTACACCATGGAATTGATGCAGCGCTCTGTTGACATCGATATATCATCGATGCAGTGTCGCATTCAGGGACCTAGGCTCACACCAGCAATCGAGGCATCACCTCCTCTGTGCAGCGCATCGTCCCTGGGCGTTAAAGCTTCAATGACCTTGCACCGCTTTATGGAACCGACGCATCACCTGCATACGTGACGCCTCACCTCCTTTGTGCCACGCATGGTCTTCGATTTCCAAGGGACTGTTAGGGGGTCTGCGTGAATCCTGTATCCGGCCCGCGCTCCATCGCTGTCAGATTGAACTTTTGGATTTATCCCGGTCAAGCGCGACCACATAGCCCCAGTTGGAGATATTGACTTTTAAGCACTGCATTTTGATTTCATCTTTAAAAATTCATAACTTGACTTGTGTATCTTGGTTTTTTGTCATTTTGGTCTTGTTTTACTCAGATAAATATAGCCTATTTTTCTAAACTGTTGTGGAGTACTTTTGTGGTGGTTTCACTGTTACTATGTGTGTGTGCACAAATACTTTACCTCTTTAGTTTAGCCTGACTGCTCTGTGCCAAGCTACCAGAAGGTGAGCACAGGTAAACTTTTAGTGTGTACAACACTTACCCTGAGTGGAGTGTGGGTCCCTTCGAGGACAGGGTGCACACCGCTGCCAACTAGAGACCCCATTTTTAACATTTACTCCAACAAATTAAAATGCTGATGTCACAAAGCTGTTTAGTAGATCCAGCTAGTACTGCTGCCAAATTCCATCGCCGACAAAAACTGTTTACCTGATCCAGCCACATGCATGGTTGGCGAACAACCGCTCTTACCCAACTTCCGTAGGTTTGAGGTTTTTAATAGAAGGTTGTGCTCAGGTCCAGAATGTGCCCTACCAATCACGGCATATCTGTGGGCACCTCTTCCGTCTTTATTTCAGTACTGAAATGTCCTTTGTAAACAGCCCTTAACTGGCGAAAACACTACCTAGTGAAAGCACGCACTTGTGAGATGATATTATGAAAGCGGGACTGAAAGCACGAGGGAGCATTCCCACAAGCAGAAGATCTAAAAAAAAATTATTTAGGATTATTTTGACCCCTTCCCTCCAGCTCCCAAACATCGAAAACCGAAGGTCAATTTGGCGGCTCAATTTATTTCTCGGTTCTGCGGCCGAAACATTTGCCATTTCCGTTCCACAAAACGTTAAAAGCGTCCTATTGTGTGCGGTAATAAAGAAACATACAGCATCATCCGGTAAAAACGAGCATAAAGCGTTGGAGAATAGAGGAAACTGTGCTGGCAAGGTCAGGCCACAGGAGATGAAAGAAATGTTCTCTGTTTGTGGAGAACATAAGCGGATGTGGAAGATTCAGCCTTCGATTTCTGCTGTAATTGAATCTTCGTCTCCAGCGAGCTGCTTCAATTACTCAGCACAACAGAGACCTTTCTAAGGCACCAGGAAACAGAACAGCTTCTGGTTAACACCTGGGATGGGATTGTGGAATAGGAGGATGTTATACTTTTCATAATCACACCCTTAAGTTTTAGTGTTTACTATACGTAGCAATATGTTGCAATGCCACCAATAATGGTTTACGGTAGTGTGATGTGACAGTTAATATTTTACCATCGCAATAAAGATGGTTTACTATAATTTAAGATAGTGTGAGGTCAGTAGTAAGTCACAATGTAAGTAAAAGTGGTTTAAGGTAGTGTGATGACAGTAGTAGTATGCTGCAATGTCAATAAAGATGGTTTAAGGTAGCATTATGTGACCTCCTTCCTGTGGTATTCTAGTGGGCCAAAGTGTCTGTGATGTCACTTCCGCTCTGTATAGTTTGTAGGAGGTATCATTTTGACTGTTGTGCTATACAGAGGGAACCTCTCCCGAGAAGACTCCCTTCCGATTTTAAAAGGCATGGAAGTAAAGGCCGAATCGTGCCATGGGTAGGCTCTTGCTTGGCTAAGGCGCATCCTTGAATGTAAACAATGCAATAAGTAGAATGGCGCTGCTGCATTTTTTTTTAGGTTTCAACACTCCGAAGAGTTAAAGTTGAGCATACGCACCAGCGCATGAGACCTTCTCGACAGACATACCATATGAAGTATGTAGGATCACAACTTTGAAAACATCCCGCTTTCCAAACGGGATACGTCTCTAAAAGGTAGAGGCTTCCTATGGGAGAGCAAACGTCTTCCTGGTTATTTGTTGGCAAATTTCCTCTAGAACGATTTTCTAAATCACAGGTTGGCTTGGGGTTCCGAGAGGTAGACATCTGTTCTACCTTCTTTTAAACTGTCCGAGAAGGTCATATCTTTCAAACTCTAGTAAAAATCCCATGAGTATCCTATGGGAATGAAAGACAACTCCTAATGTTGATCTTGGGTCAAATTTACTATTCTTTTTTGCTCACCTAACTCATGGTTCCTTCACAGAAGTTTGCACTTCCCGTCACCGATCCCAAATCAAATTCACTTAATATTCAGTCATGTATTTTCCAAATTCAAATGCTACTTATTAGTAGGGAATGTTTGCAACTAATGGGCATTTTCCGTATTTCCAAGTTCTAGACTGGGGTGTGTAGGTGTTCACAGAGGAGGCTGGAGGGAGTGGCCATTGGAAAGGTAGTCAACAACCTCCACGTTATAGGTTTGTGGGCATTCACAAATCTTTTCATAGTTTTTTCCACACAAAATGTATATTTAGTAACACAAAAGGCCTGACTAAGCATGAAAGCTGGGTGTTAAAAAACACACAACCATCCCCATGTTTGTAGGGGCGTGCGGGGGGGGGGGGGGGGGAATTTCTGCCACCACCAAAATATTTTTACAAGGGGAGAAGAAAAAAAGGTAAGAGTGAAAATGCACATTCCGTTGACACTTATTTCTGCCTACTGTCTATGCTGCCACAATTCACAGGCGTGCAGTGTGGGGCCGTATGGTTACTCAGGGAAATCTGATTTGCACTGATGACCATGCAGGCTCCTGGGAATGTTGGTGAACTCAGATTATGCATAATCTTTGAGGGCCTGGAGACTACAATCATTTCATGTCAGAATAAAAAAAAAAAAAAAAAATCTCTAGACTCCTCAATGAGCCACTGACCCATTGCACGGCGTGCATACAGTTCCCTTCGATTGCTTACAATGACACCCTGCCTATGTTCGTGTTGCACATGTTGGCCTTCTCAATGGAGCTTACCACAGTACTTCCGCCTTGCAGCGATGAGACGCGACCTGCAAGATGACCCAGCAGTTGGGTTGACTTTGCCATCTGTAAACAATTACCCTTTCCTGCTCTTGCAGGACACGTATGGTTAAGGTGTATGCTCCCCATGGTGGGAGGTCTTATGCCTGCCTTAGCTGGTACTGCACAGCTTACTCTTTACTGCATTGACTTCCAGACCGCTTAGATCCTCTAAGGAGAGGATATGGCGCAGCGGTCAGAGCTACCGACTCGGAAGCTGGGGATCCAGGTTCGAGTCTCGCTGTCGGCTCAACATCCTGTGATTCTGTGCAAATTACTTAATCGCCCCTTGCCCATGGACAGTGCCTGGATACCCTCATGGGTGATAAATCGCGCTATACAAATATACAAATTTAAATTGTACCCACCCCTACCACCAACTTGGGACAACATATGCCCCAATGTAGTAAAGTACTGGTCGGCTCGTTCCTTTGAAGCACATCAACTCAGCCCCACTCTGCATTTCAAGGCAGCGCTGCTAGTGTCGTGACGCCCACAAAAAAAGGTCCATCCCTTTGGTGCACTTTGCTATCAAAAGTCAATCAATAAAATAGCTTTATTAGAACATTAAATATGATCATAAAAGCAAATACATAAAATAACACTTAATTATAAAACCATTAACGTTACGATACGTAAAAATCCTAGCCTTGTTACATTTTCAAAATCAAAAGACCATATGGCAATCAAAAGTCATCTTTTACGTAAAAAAATCAAAGACCATTCTCTTAGGAGAAAAATATGACCAGCATCATAAATGGAACCAAGTGACTAATCTTTCTTGATATACATCTTGCCCTCCATAGCCTTCTCGTGTATGCATGTAGCATGCCACATGCAGCTTATAAAATAATATAAAAGTAAATATAACATAAAATATAGGTCAGCACAACAGGATGTCAACCCAGAGGGAGACGCAAGCCTGAAATGCAGAATTTAGCACTGCTGTCGACGCAGGTCATCAAAGACAATCCATGAGACAGCACAGTCATGTAACTGAACTGAAGCACATAAAAAAAGAATAAAGTGTTTTTTTGTTTTGTTTTTACAGGTGCACTTTTTCCATTGTTTTGTACCTTTGAAAATGCATGCATAACGTTCTGTCACAGGCTGTACCCGCTGGATCAGGTGCAAGAGAGCCTCATAATTGGAGGCCTCACTGTGTGCTGCTCAGGACTAACCATCCATCATACACATTTGCCAGTTACAGACTGGTGCCCAAACATGCTCTTCCTAGTTTACTGCCCCGTCCTGGTCTGCCTTTGAGCCTGGGAATAATTCTTCTTTTGGGAGATTGAGGACTGGGTTAGAGTTCAGGTCTATGTGGTCTTTGGATTGGTCAGAGCTGTTCACGGCCTCACCGAGCTCCAAGTGAGGAATTGCTGCAGAGCCCTGCAGTGACTAGTACAGCGGGCCCATTATAGCCTTATAGCTCCCTGTAGCAGGCTAACCCGGCCATTAAAGGCCCAAGCCGAAGTCGAGGGCCTTTAACAAGGGAGCGGGACTTTAATGTCAGTATAGCCCAGCTACGGAGGGCTATAAGGCTATCAGAATATTCCGCAACTAGAGGGCAGAATGTTCTAACAAATAAACAAAGGCCTCAGGGAGCCGGGGGACTGGAATCACAGCAACAGCTGTGAAGGACAACATTGGAATGTTGGAGCTCCGGGCTTCTACCGGCCATTAGAAGCCCGGAGCACTCCATTGTTTTCAAAGGCGCTCCCAACAATCCAATGTTCTAATATGGGTTGGTGACCTCACAGCCATTTGAATAAGGAGACATTCCTCAAAACATCTGTCCCCTTCCTTGTAGTGACAGTTCATGGGGTGCTTTCAAGAGGAAGAGGAAACGTCCCCCAAGAAGGACATACCTGGCTAATATCTAGTCCCATGGTCCAATAATGGGTGGTGGTGGGGGGCTCACAGAGTGCCTCATCGGATCTTTATCATATTAGTGTTCCTCTCCATCTTTGCACTCTCCTCGTGTTGTGAGGAACCAGACTGGTACACTAGGCATGCTGTGTCTCATGTGGTCCTGGAGCAGTAGAGCAGCAGTGAATGTTATGCTGCTGTCTCTATGGTTGCCTTGCAGGAGTTCCATCATGATGTGGCCATGATGGGCAATGCCAGGTCGGTGTGTAGCGGGAGTGGACAGGCTGTGGTGAGAGATGTGATCAGAACTGGTTCCGCATTGATTGCAGGTTTTTCACCCCCCATTGTCTGAATGATGGGGATAAGGGTACCCAGGCGCTGGCGGCTGTCGGGGAGTTTAAGTGAGCTATTGCCCAGGGTCACATGATGCTGAACTGCCGCCGGCACCGGGGACCGAACAGTGTGCCCCACGCTCCGGAGTCAGTCGCTCTGGCCGCTGCACCACACCTCACACGTATGAGAACCATGTCAGGTGTTTTGTCGCAAGCCAGACCCTGGTTCGGGTCCTCGGCGGGTGTAGGCCTCCCTGTGCACAGGAGACCCCGTCACACGCTTGTTGAAGTTGCACAGCATGCTTTGTCCTACACAGTCACAGTGGTGGCGTGTACTGTACACAGGGCAGGCCTCCAAGGTCTTACCTTAGGCCCTGATGGCAGCTTACAGGACATCACAGATACATTAGCTATTTCATGCACACTACTATGCATCTGGGGAATGGTTTCGTTTGCGTTATTCTCAAGCATTTTAATGCTCAGTTTCACTCGTGGCATGATGCTGAAGGAAACATTTGTCGATCACCACCCTAAGTTAATTTTGCAACCAGTAGTAAGTTCAAATCTCAAAAACATGCTCCATAAACACACTTTCTTTCTGCATTTGATCTATACGTCCTTCCAGTGTTTGGATACATTTACAAGGTATACATTAGTGCCAGATACAAGATCTCAAATGAATCGCCAGTTTTTAAATTCCACTGCATTACACATCTGTAGGAGCGATGTGTGTGGTACTAAGCTTACCTCCAACATACACATTTCTAGTGGTTTCACTTATTCACACATCTGGGATAGAGATGGGCCTGTCGCTGAGCACAGCTACATTCACGTTACTGCACAGACCGACGTCTCCACCCTTTAATTCTAAAACATGCAGCAGATTGAGACTTAAGGAAAGCACCCAGGCTTCAGTACCCCTCAAAACAAACAGCGCTTTCTACTCTGGCGGTGGCGCTCCCGCTGCGACTTCCTGGCTTTGTGTTGTGTTTCCAGCTCGGTGTGGGCAGGAAGCCGATCCATGTGCGGAAGGCAAAAACAATGCCCTGCAGGAAATAACAGCTCCAGCAGCCAAGCGCATCAGCCAAGGCGAAGAAAAGGAGGGCCACGATCACAGGGCTCAGCGCCTTCAGCAGTAAATGACTAGCGCCGAGCTTAATGCGTAAAGAAAATAAATCATCCAAGGGGGCGCTTCAGAGCTGCAAGAGCTCCGTCGGCTTCTTTTAGAAATGCTCGTTTCTGTGTTAGTTTATACATGCTGCTGGCCATCCCTCCGGCACTTCTCACAAGCCCCGATTCGCAAAAAAAGTCAGAAATGCATTCCTGTGTGCAGAGTCGGACCAGCGGCAGGGCAGCCTGGCAGTGCCAGAAGAGCTGGTCTGACAGGTCAGGTGGGTGCCTGTTTAGTGCCGGTTTGTGGACCTGTTTATAGTCTGGTGGGCAGGTTCTTGCTATTGATGTTCCTGATATTATCACAAACATTGCCTGCAGCAAGCACAACAGCATGCAGTCTCCCATACCTTGCAAAACACCTATACAGCGAGCCTTTACAGGTTAAAAATTGTGGGATTTCAAGTGTGGGTTACTTTTTTAGCAATATGATTCAGAAATGGTGTAATTTAGATTTTTGCACCTGGTCCTATTTTCTGTCACTCTCTGACAATTTGTGCGCTGGTTTATATTTGAGTTGGGCATACATTTTTGAAATTTTAGGTCAAGCCTACCAGCCACTTGCGATGTGAGGGAGGCATATAATGGCTTACCAAAAATAGGACTGGGAGCACGCCAATGGCTTACCATTGGTTGGCTTTCCTCTTCACTCATTTGCCTTCTTATTCGTGTCCCAGCTTGTCAATCTTGGGTTTCTCCCTCCCAAGGAGCATTGCCCTTTTACAATCTCTTTGACTGACTGGCATTGCTGCTTCCGCTGCCTGCTTTACAAGCACCACTTTCTTTCGTGTGAAGCACTCCATTAGAGTGCATCTGTTTTCAAGCAGTCTCCTTTGGGACCGTCTATCCTCTGCACTCCATACAACTCTATTTTGCCAGACTGCTTGTTCCCACCCCTCTCTCTCTTCAGCCAGCCCCTGTACTTCTCTCCATTGCTTCCACCGACCCCCACCTCTGCGTTGCTTTTCCGCAAGGCCCTTTCGCAACAGCCTTCCCTCACTGCTGCTTTCGCGTCTCCTTCAGCCCCTCCCTCTGCTGCTTTCGCGTCTCCTTCAGCCCCTCCCTCACTGCTGCTTTCGCGTCTCCTTCAGCCCCTCCCTCTGCTGCTTTCGCGTCTCCTTCAGCCCCTCCCTCTGCTGCTTTCGCGTCTCCTTCAGCCACTCCCCCTGTTGCTTTTGCGTCTCCTCCAGTGTTGCTCTGCCCTTCCCCATGATACTTTGACTTTCCCCTCACATTCCTCAATGCTGCTTCCGCTCCGCGGCCTGCCCACTTAAAAAATTAATAATTAAAATAAAAAATCAATAAACACTTCAGCATGTTTTACTTTCCTTTTAGTTACTGATTCAACTCCAATCGGTAACTAAACAGAAAAAAGCAGCCATGTCTTTTTGTAGACATGCGCACCTACAAAATGATCCAGGCGGCTTCGTCCATTGCTTTTGTGTTTACTAGCTTTTGCCTCGCTCACACAGCATCGTGGATGCTGTACAGTGTGTCTAAAAACCATTGGCAAAGCCAAATATATCACAATGGTGAGACCTATTTACTTTGCCATTGCTTGTTTAAAATGACTGATGATTCTAGTGGTACCTTGGAAGCTCTGATAGGTATTCTATTGGGAATTCCACTCTTAGATGGTGTACATTTAATCATGCACATCAAATTTGTAAAAATACTTCTGTACATTAAAACATATTTTTTTTCCCCCTTTCCTGGTAAAATATTCCTTCAAGAAAAAAAAAATGCCTTCACCCTACACACTCAAAGATACCAGCACTTTAGTTTGGGTTACAGCACTTTTTTTAGCTCAGCAGATTTTGAGTTAAAGCAAGAGGAGAAAAAGGCAGAAATGCATGAAAGAAGGAGTAAGAGGAAGATAGAAAAACGTGTCAAAAGGAAACAAAAGTTGCACTATAGTGAGATCAAAAGACAAAGTGTAGAGTTATAGAAGAAAGAGGCACAAGTTGGAATCAAGACTAGCCAGGCTTGGCATTAGGCAGCTCTGGCAACAGCCTGCTAAGAGACAATCTGGCCCCCTGCAGTTATTTGTTTAGGTCGAGCCTGAGCAGCGCTTGTGCTGCTCTGCGAGGCCTGTTGTATTAGAGTATAGACTTGAAGCCCAGCCCAGTCTCCGCCCATATTTGTCATTGGCTGGTGTCATTGTCCTTCATAAATACTGGCTTCTGATTCGTTAATACGCTTGTTAGTCCCTCCTTAGTACCACCTTGTCTTAGTTTGTAACCTCCCATAAGGATCGGCCTTTTTACTTCGGGTGTTACACAGTATGTCTTTTTCAGTCTGTAAGCACTAGTTTCTTTAATGTTTTTCTCCAACTGCAGGCATTACATGCTTTCCTGCAGCATTCAGCGCGCCATGTGTGCTTTCGCTTTCCAAGCAGCCTGGGACAATGGCGGCCACTTCTTTTAAATGAAATAGGTCTTGTATTTACAAGCATTTTAGCTATTGACATTGTAAATGACAATACTTTTTATTTATGTGTTAATTATCAAAACAGATAAATAAAAGGCATTTTCATTTACAATGCCAATAGCTTAAACTACCTAGTGCATTGTAAATGCTTGTTTATTTAACTAATTATGCATTGGTCAGACCTTTCAGGACTACGGACAAATAATTGTGAAATCCCTGAAGTAGTCACAACTAAACCTGCAATAGGACACAGCTACTTTCACGAAATGCTTTGTAAATCCATTTTCATGTGTAATCCACATCTTTGACAAACGTAAATCACTATTACTCCCATAAAACCCTTTGTGTATATGACCCCCATCTTATGAGCAGGTTATGGCCGAGACCCACTGCCCGACCTCCCTGTATTCATATCCATCACCATGGTTTGTAAGGAGCTTTCTCCCTGGAGTGCCAATCCCTGAAACCGATACTTCCCTCATGCAATTTCACGTTCTCCGTCCCTTGCTGTCCTTATCACTCCGGATCAAACACATTTTTACAGTCTGGCTTCATATGAACAGTGGATGGGTTTGCCACGTGCATTTTTAATCGGTACACATTTGAAAACAAAAGTTTTTTCCTAACTTTATCTTTATATCTTATGTATTAATAAAGCTATGTATAAAGGGCAATTGTTTCATCCTATACTAACCCTGTAACAACTGTTTGCGAATGTTTTTCTTGTATAAAAAATGTATATATATATATATATATATATATATATAACTCCTCCAAACTGCTCCAGAATGCTCACCACCTCCAGACCGGAGGGCGCGTCGACGAACGGGCCTCCAAAGCACGGCCCGAAAATATCAAAGATAAGAATCCTCTTGTCAAAGAAGGAAAGTCGACGCCTTGTCTGCTGCGCATAAATCTTTAATCAGCTCAAAACGTTATACGCGTTTCGCCTGCAAAGCAGGCTTGTTCACCAACGTTCGAGATAAAGTTTTCAGCCTTTTTTAAATTAAACAGTGCTCACGTGACAAATTAAAAACTACTGAGGCATAGAGAGTGTCGACAGACTCGTAGTTTCGAGACATATGCAATTCAAAACGTAAGCTCACGGTTTCAAATACAACCAATTGCTACAATATACATACAGTTTCATGCTCTGCAATTCGCCCTCTATTAAAACGTAATTCACAATATTACAGAATTACAAGGGAAACCGTTATAGAAATATAAAAGACAATAAATTCAAATGAATTCAGAAAGGTTAACACCCCATTAGGTACATGTCGCAGTCCCAGTGGACTTTTAACTTTCTATAATTACGGTTATACGTGTGTAGCCCCAGTGGGCAAGCTCGAAACTGTAATGAACCTATGAGCAAATTGATTATATCACTCTCCGAATTACATTTGGTCTGTGTAAAGTGCTTGTGCTAGTAAAAATAAGTTCTGAGACTTAAAGTAAGGTAATTAAAATACAAGTAGGGAGGTGCGGCCAGGGTGGGATCATAAGTGTGTGTGAAAGTCTTCCTCAATATTAAGACCTTCAGGAATTTTAGAGTTAAGGCGAATGATGTAACTAGATTCTAATTGCCTCAATTTTTTCACTCGATCACCCCCTCTTGCACTCACTGGAACTGCATCTATTACGTAGTATTCAAGGCCCTTAATGTCCCTTTTGTGGTATGCATCAAAGTGCCTGGCCACGGGGTAGGTCTTATCCCCATTTTTAATGGCCCTAAGGTGCTGGAGAATACGTTTGTGTACAGGGAGGATTGTGCTGCCCACGTACCGCAACCCACACGGGCAACGCAGCACGTAGACAGCATACTCAGTTTTACAGGAATAATGCCCCTTGATTTTACTTTCATGGGATGATAGACCTCCCATGTAAGCCGAGGTATTTTTGCCATGGATACAGGCCTTGCATTTCGTGCACTTGACAAAACCTTCTTTTCTCTTAAGCCAAGTATTGAGCATCTGCCCCTTTGGTACTGGCAGCATGTTGGACACCAATGATTGTTTTAATGATTTGGCTTTCCTGAAGGTTATCAGAGGTTTGCGTCCTACTCGCTTTCCAAGCACTGGATCATTGGCAATGATATGCCAATGTCTATGTAGTATCTTACGTAGGCTGCCCTCCTGTGCATTATAGCTGGTAATTAATCTACACTGATCCTCATTAGTAGTAGATTGGGTGCCTGCACTTTGGTCCCTGTCAAAGAGTATAGCCTCTCTAGATGTTTTCTGTGTCTTCCGAATAGCTGTTTCCACCCAGGATTGAGGATATCCTCTGGCTGAGAAACGTCCCTTAAGGCAACCCAGTTCTACTTGAAAGTCTTGGACATTACTGCAATTCCTCATTGCCCGAAGGCACTCCCCATAGGGGATGCTTCTCACTAGATTGTTTGGATGGAAGCTTGTGGCATGTAGTAAGGTGTTTCCATCTGTCGCCTTACGATATAGTTTGGTCTCCATTTTGCCGTCAACAATGTAGACTGTGGGGCGTGGCTAACCGAGCAGCGTGATGGCCGCTCTCTGAGCGAGCTCCGCCGGCTGCACACAAATTAATCCTTCACAATCCTGCGCGATGCTGCTGAGGGGCCCGAATTCCGTTGGAAACTGATGCGGCAACCCGGAGGCACGACCGAGTAAATCCTGGCCGCTCGCGAACGGCTGCGCGCGGTGATCTAGCGACCGCGATTGAAGCCGGCCCGCCGGCTGGAGCCTGCCTGACACTGCGGAGCCCGAGGCGGCTGTGAAACCTGATCTGACCCCGGGGATTCCCAGGCCCGCGGAGATCGGAGGTGAGGAGGTCGCCCTGACGCCCTTGCTGTGGAGCTGGGGGCCACCGGCGAACACTGTGTGGTGCTGCCTGTGCGCGGAGTGTGGAAGCGGAGCGGCCATCCACCTGAGATAGCAGATCGGGGGAGGGTCGGGGCTGCAGCCGAGGAGCGACGCCGCCATTTTGTACTGTGACTGGGGCGACTGAGCAGAAACTGGGCTCCCGCTGTGCTGCATAGCCCACGCTGTACATGCCCCTTGATTGCTGCACCCTGAGGCCCCGGCTGTTCGCCGGTGGATGTACGGGTGTTGATCGCACCCTGACGCCAGGGCTCCACTCCCGGGCATAGAGCGACGTGCTGACGGCCTCGGCCTGCTCCCGCCGGAGCCTCCCACGCTCCTCACCTTGGAGACCGCAGACCACACTTGGAGGGGTCGCCGTCGGACACTGGGCAGCCCACTGGTTTTGGGGCTTCTGTCCTCTTGCTCCCTCCCGCAGCGCCTCGAGCTGTGCCGGCCAGTCCTAGGAGCCTACGCAACGCGCCGGTGAGCGCTTCCTGCCTCGGACTGCGCTTCGCGCCCGGCGCGGGTCGAGGATGGGGGGCACAAAGGACGCAAAGCAGACCAAATTGGCTTTCGACCACAAACAGAGGGCCAAGCAGCAGGCGGTGGACACGGGGGCCACGTCGTCACCCCCAAAGAGCCCCGCAGCCGAAGTCGATTTTGGCGCTTTGATGATGGAGGTCAGATCAAGCCTAAAGAGCATAGACGCAAAACTGGATGCCATGGCTGTACAACTGGAGGCGGTAAAGTCCAAAGTGGAAGTGCACGAAACGCGGCTAGACTGCCTAGAGAGCAAACATACCGAATGCGCCGAGTTTCAGCAGCAGGCGAAAAACCACATCACAAATATTGAGCGCGAACTGGAGGCCATGCGAGCTAAGGCGGACGATCTGGAAGCGCGCTCCCGGAGGTCCAACGTCCGCATTACGGGCATTCCAGAGACGGACAACACCGGAAAGATGGAGGTCTTTGTGTCTGATTTGTTACACGAGCTGTTTGATCCGGACCTGTCCCAGGTATTCACGGTGGAGAGGGCGCACAGGACACTGGGCAGGAGACCGCCACCAGGCGCCACCCCACGCCCTATATTGGTCAAGCTACTCAACTTTCAGGATAGGGACCGCATCCTGCAGTTGGCCCGGGAAAAAGGCAAGATCATCCATAAAGGGAATCACATCTCGTTTTACCCTGATTTCACCCCCCTCGTCCAGGCAGCCAGGAAGGAGTTTATACCTGCGAAGAAGCTCCTGATGCAAGCCGGAGTCCAATACTCCTTGCTCTACCCAGCAAAACTGAAAATCTTTCATGAACGAACTGCTCACTTCTTCACTGACGCCAAGGAGGCCCTAAAGTTCGCTAAACACATCGGAGGCCCTGGTGCCAAACGCAAATCGCCGAGGCTGGAGGAGGACGTGGCCCGCATAAGCGACAACGATTGAGGTACAGGGGGTGCATTCATCTGGGTTTGTCCCTTCCACTACAGTTGACATTTGCTGGACTGTTTGGTCCCCTCTAGATGCGCACTGGGGCCGCTACTGGACCTGCTGGAGCTGGCCCGCTCGTGTCGGGTGGATCTTGGTTGCTGATTGTGTCGCAGGTCTGGGGCGCACTGGACGGCATACTACTCCGGTGCTGTGTGTTCCATACCGCTGGGCGCCCCTCGGGTGTCGCGTGGGGTCTTTAGTGTGCGGCCACCCTGTGCATTCAGGGGTGTCAGCTAGGAGCACCTCGCCCCATGGGGAATCTCCTGTTGTTTTTGTTCTCGATTGACTCATGTGCGTTTCAGAGCACAAATGGGATTTTAGCGCAACCTATTTGGGGGGTTGGCGTGGGTGGGGGTTGGGAGGGACTTTTGTTTGTTTGTTTACCGGTGCTGGTGCAATGCATTGAAATTTATCATTACATGTCCGTGCTGCGCGGGGGCGAGCGGTGGTCTGGGCCTGTTGGTGTGGTGTGGGGGGGCGGGGAGGCGGCCTGGTCGCCTTGGCTGTGCCGTCAACATGGGGGGAGTTAAACTGTGGACTTGGAACATTCGTGGCCTTGGGGACTATAAAAAAGCCAGGTTGATGCATACTATGTTGACTAGACACAATGTAGACATCTGCTTGTTACAGGAAACTCACATTAACTCTGCCCCATCGCCCAGGCTAAAACACCACAGGTGGTCACATGTATATTCCGCTATATACTCTAACTATGCCCGGGGGGTGGCTGTCCTCGTACGGAGGGGGCTGGACTGGAGAGAGCATCAATGTGTACTGGATAAGGAGGGTCGTTATGTACTGGTTCATGGCTCATTGCAGGGGAAGCCACTGGTTTTAGCCGCTGTATATGGCCCCAATGTGGATGACCCTGAATTTTTCCGAACTGTCTGGGCGCAAATTGTGTTGCTTGATTGTGACCTGATAGTGGTGGGGGGTGATTTCAATGTGGTGTTGGATGATGAATTGGACAGAAGGGGCACTAGTAGGCCTACACATACGAAGGCGAGACAGGCGTTGCTAGATGTGCTTGAGGAGGGGAGACTGACTGACGTGTGGAGACTCCGACACCCCGGAGAGAGAATGGGGACCTGTATCACGTGCCACCACGACGCTTGGTCCCGTCTAGACTTTTGGCTGCTGTCCCCTGAGGTGGCTACCTGGGTGGGGGAGGTGGAGATTCAGGCTAGGTCGCTTTCGGACCACGCCCCTTGCATGCTAGAACTGCGTATACCCAACGTGGCCCCCAGGGCGTTTTCGTGGCGACTGCCGCCTCACGCTCTTACGGATCAGGTGTTCACGGAAGAAATTAGGGAGGACATTGTTAAGTACTTCGAGGACAATGAGGGTTCAGCCTCCTCTGAGGCCGTGGTGTGGGACGCCTTTAAGGCGGTAATACGGGGCCAGTGCATAGCTCGGCGGGCGGGGGTGCTACACTCCATACGCCGGACACTGGCTAAGTTAGAGCAAGACCTTAAGGAGCTGGACTCAGCCTTCTGCCGGGACCCGTCGTTGGCTAATGCAGGTAGTCTCAAAACAAAACTATTGGAATACAATGAAGAGGCGCAGAGAGAGGTGAAGTTCTTGGGGAAACAGGCGGAAGCTCGTAGATACGGAGAGGGTGATAGACCGAGCAGAACACTGGCTAGGCTGATTGCTCCCCAGACTCAGACGCACTATATACACACCATCATGTCCAGCGAGGGGACGCAGGTCACGGGTCAGGAGGCGGTGCTGAAGGCCTTTGCTGACTTTTATGCCTCTCTATACACGTCCAAACACTCGGCTGCCCCGACTTCTCTGGACGATTTTCTTGACTCTATAGCCCTAGTCTGGTTCAATGACAACCATAGGCAATACATGGACCTGCCTGTCTCGGCTCAGGACATAGCTCAGGTCATTAAAAGCATGCCGGCTAATAAGGCTCCCGGCCCAGATGGCCTTACCACAATGTTTTACAAGACATACGCTGAAGAACTAGCTCCGAAATTGCACTCTGTATTCGTGGAGGCGCTAGAGCTGAATGCCCTCCCAGACTCCATGCGCGAGGCACTCATTGTCACTCTCTTAAAGCCCGACAAAGACGAACTACATCTGGACTCCTATCGTCCCCTCTCTCTCATAAATGTAGACGCCAAAATCTTTGCCAAGGTCATAGCGGACAAATTACAGCCGCTGCTGCCGATCATTGCTCTTCCAGACCAGTCGGGGTTTATCCCTGGCCGTGCCACCTCGCACAACCTCAGAACGCTATTTTCCGTCCTACATTATCTTCACCCCTCCGTCCAGGCCGCGGTCGTGTTCTTAGACGCGACTAAGGCCTTTGATTCGTTAGAATGGTCGTACCTCTTTCGTATCTTGAGCAGGATGGGATTCAGTCGTAACTTTATTAATCTCATCCAATTGCTCTATGACAGACCCCGTGCGCGGGTGCGAGTGAATGGCCTGGTGTCCGAACCCTTTCCCATCTCCAGGGGGACTAGACAGGGGTGCCCTCTGTCGCCCCTCCTCTTCGCTATTGCGATGGAACCACTGGCGGCCAGAATACGCCAACACCACACGGCGAGGGGGATAGGCTTCAGCTCTCGCAGCCTGCTTATCTCGCTTTATGCAGACGACGTTACTCTGTACGTCTCCAACCCCGCAGAGAATTTGAATCCCCTGCTCCGAGAATTTGTACGTTTCGAGGGACTGGCGGGTGTGTCTATAAACTGGTCCAAGTCCGTTGCATTCCCTCTCACTGACGGGACAGCTCCACCTCCTTCGGACTACCCCCTCCGTTGGGAGACTGATGCGGTCAAATACTTGGGCATTTGGATTAGTCGGGACACGCAGGAACTATGGTCTCTAAACTTCGGCAGAACGGTCGACTGGCTGGAGCGGAGGGTGGAGGTTTGGAACAAACTTCCCCTGTCCCTGGTGGCGAGGGTGGCGCTGGCAAAGATGGTAGTTCTCCCGAAATTCCTTTATCTGTTCGTAAATCTCCCGTTGCCCATGACTGCATGCTTCCACGCACGAGTCCGCTCCCTACTTATGTCTCTGGTGTGGGCTGGGCGGCAGGCGCGGACCTCTTGGGCCTTGCTCACGCTCCCGCTGCGGCAGGGGGGCCTTGGAGCGCCTGACCTTCAGCTTTACTCGCTGTGCGCTCAGGCTCAGTTTCTACACTTCTGGGCGTTCCCCACCCCCTACCAGCCGCACGTGGCGGTGGAATTGGCTGCGGTTGCCCCGCTGCCGCTCCGGGTGGCGTTGTATGGCAGGGTTTCCCGCCCCTCGAAGGAGGTGGACACCGTTGAGATGATCCGCTGGTCATGGAAGGAGCTACGCCGGAGGGCGGGCCTTCCCTTGCTCTATGCGCCGGCCATACCGCTGCGGAGCAATCCGATGCTGCCTTGCCTTAGCGCTAGGGGAGATACTCTTACGCTCCAGGGGAGACGGGTGGCCACTTTCGCTGACCTCTACCCTGACGGGACGTTTGGTGAGTTGGATGTCCGCTCGGACGGTCAGCCTACCTCGTTCTCGGACGAGCTCCTGTATCACTCTCTCCGGGAGTCCTGCAAAAAGATGTGGCCTCAATTCCCCGAGGAACCCCCGCAACTGAATGCCCTTCAAAACTTGCTGTCACGACCCTCCCCCGCGAAGCTGGTGTCCAGGCTGTACAACTGCATGCAGGAGCAGGCACCGCTCACCGTGCCTAGGGCCAAGCGGGCTTGGGCCACTGATCTGGACGACGCCCTGTCAGACGACATGTGGGAATATTGCTGTAGGCAACTAACAGAGCTGTCGCCGAACTATAGACTCCGACTGGTCCATTTTAAATTCTTGCACCGGTACTACCGCACACCAGTGCTGCTGCATCGCATGGGGATCCGCACTGACGCTTCCTGTTGGAAGTGTGGCGGAGCTGACGCGTCCTTCATTCATGTGGCGTGGAGCTGCCCTAAACTAGTTGAGTACTGGTCGAGCATCTTTGAGGCCATCAACCGCATTTTAAACAGGACTGATGAGCCCTCTCCGCTTTTGGGGCTCCTGGGATACGTTAAAGACACCGTACCCGCTGACAGGAAACTGCACGCGATGCTGCTACTTTACGCTAAACGTCAGGTGGCGATACACTGGGGCCGTGGAGCCCTGCCTACGTTCGCCGAATGGGTTCGTGACGTCGCGTATGGTCAGACGCAGCTCACGACCTACTGGGAGTCGATGCCCACCGCATCTAGGCCCAATGACATCTGGGAACCCTTCCTGCAGTGGACAAGAGAGCGGGCGGATTCGGCTGCATCTGTGGGCTCCCCCGGGACGGGCGTTTCGGATGACATGGGGTAGGCCTTTGAGTCCTACCCACACCGTGATGAGTGGACGGATGCCTGCTTGGTGGGTGCGCCTGGGTGTTGCGGAGTGTGTTGCTTTTGCCGGATCCCGTGCCTGCCGCATGCCTGTTGGATTTGTCGTGTTACCTCCCCTCCCCATCCGGGAGGTCTCCTGCCTTGTCCTGCTGCGTTCCCCCCCCCCCCCCCCTGCCCTATGGCTGCTGCCCTGTGCTCCTCCTACAGCCACCGATGATACTTGTGGTCGTCCCTCCAGAACGGACGGGTCCTTGTACGTGAGCCCCTGCGTGAGCAAGCTGTGATGTCTGTTGATTTATTGCACTAGTTCTGCACCGAAAGTTTTCTGTTTCCCTCCGATTGTTGCGGGGGGGTTGGGAGGAAAGGTGGCTGTGGATGATCTATCTATACATTGCCTTTTACAAGAGCTGCGGTCCCAGTACTTGCTGGAGCGATTAGACGGGACCGGGTGCCTAGGATTTGTTTTTAGTCCACGAAGCCCACAAATGTAAGACCTTCCACTTTTCACTGACTACGCCATTGTGCCGCTCATCAATGGCATTGGTGTGTATATCCCTGTATGTTACGTTGTTGTCATTACTTATGACTTCTGCCATGGAGCGCCTCAATTGGACACACTTGTCGATATCGCGGCCTGCCTCCGGGTTGTTGGCGTGACGCAGTGTAATCATTACTTTGCTAAATAAAGGTCTTTCAAAAAAAAAAAAAAAAAAAAACAATGTAGACTGTCACATCTAAGAAATTAACATTGGACTCACTGATCTCATGCGTAAGTTTCAAATTTAGATCGTTCTCTTGTAAACCATTGACAAAATCCCTTGCACTCCCAGCAGATCCTTTCCATACTACAAAGAGATCGTCAATGTAACGACACCAAAACATCACATTCTCCTGCCATATCGTGGAGAACCGCGATTGGACTACCTGCTCCTCCCACCAGCCCATATGCAAATTCGCATAGCTGGGGGCGAAGCAGGCACCCATCGCAGTCCCGCAGATCTGATGGAATAGTTCCCCAGATGCTGTTGACAATGATTTCTACCTGCCTCAATAACAACTTCTTTCTTTTTAATGGGGAACTATTCCATCAGATCTGCGGGACTGCGATGGGTGCCTGCTTCGCCCCCAGCTATGCGAATTTGCATATGGGCTGGTGGGAGGAGCAGGTAGTCCAATCGCGGTTCTCCACGATATGGCAGGAGAATGTGATGTTTTGGTGTCGTTACATTGACGATCTCTTTGTAGTATGGAAAGGATCTGCTGGGAGTGCAAGGGATTTTGTCAATGGTTTACAAGAGAACGATCTAAATTTGAAAATTACGCATGAGATCAGTGAGTCCAATGTTAATTTCTTAGATGTGACAGTCTACATTGTTGACGGCAAAATGGAGACCAAACTATATCGTAAAGCGACAGATGGAAACACCTTACTACATGCCACAAGCTTCCATCCAAACAATCTAGTGAGAAGCATCCCCTATGGGGAGTGCCTTCGGGCAATGAGGAATTGCAGTAATGTCCAAGACTTTCAAGTAGAACTGGGTTGCCTTAAGGGACGTTTCTCAGCCAGAGGATATCCTCAATCCTGGGTGGAAACAGCTATTCGGAAGACACAGAAAACATCTAGAGAGGCTATACTCTTTGACAGGGACCAAAGTGCAGGCACCCAATCTACTACTAATGAGGATCAGTGTAGATTAATTACCAGCTATAATGCACAGGAGGGCAGCCTACGTAAGATACTACATAGACATTGGCATATCATTGCCAATGATCCAGTGCTTGGAAAGCGAGTAGGACGCAAACCTCTGATAACCTTCAGGAAAGCCAAATCATTAAAACAATCATTGGTGTCCAACATGCTGCCAGTACCAAAGGGGCAGATGCTCAATACTTGGCTTAAGAGAAAAGAAGGTTTTGTCAAGTGCACGAAATGCAAGGCCTGTATCCATGGCAAAAATACCTCGGCTTACATGGGAGGTCTATCATCCCATGAAAGTAAAATCAAGGGGCATTATTCCTGTAAAACTGAGTATGCTGTCTACGTGCTGCGTTGCCCGTGTGGGTTGCGGTACGTGGGCAGCACAATCCTCCCTGTACACAAACGTATTCTCCAGCACCTTAAGGCCATTAAAAATGGGGATAAGACCTACCCCGTGGCCAGGCACTTTGATGCATACCACAAAAGGGACATTAAGGGCCTTGAATACTACGTAATAGATGCAGTTCCAGTGAGTGCAAGAGGGGGTGATAGAGTGAAAAAATTGAGGCAATTAGAATCTAGTTACATCATTCGCCTTAACTCTAAAATTCCTGAAGGTCTTAATATTGAGGAAGACTTTCACACACACTTATGATCCCACCCTGGCCGCACCTCCCTACTTGTATTTTAATTACCTTACTTTAAGTCTCAGAACTTATTTTTACTAGCACAAGCACTTTACACAGACCAAATATAATTCGGAGAGTGATATAATCAATTTGCTCATAGGTTCATTACAGTTTCGAGCTTGCCCACTGGGGCTACACACGTATAACCGTAATTATAGAAAGTTAAAAGTCCACTGGGACTGCGACATGTACCTAATGGGGTGTTAACCTTTCTGAATTCATTTGAATTTATTGTCTTTTATATTTCTATAACGGTTTCCCTTGTAATTCTGTAATATTGTGAATTACGTTTTAATAGAGGGTGAATTGCAGAGCATGAAACTGTATGTATATTGTAGCAATTGGTTGTATTTGAAACCGTGAGCTTACGTTTTGAATTGCATATGTCTCGAAACTACGAGTCTGTCGACACTCTCTATGCCTCAGTAGTTTTTAATTTGTCACGTGAGCACTGTTTAATTTAAAAAAGGCTGAAAACTTTATCTCGAACGTTGGTGAACAAGCCTGCTTTGCAGGCGAAACGCGTATAACGTTTTGAGCTGATTAAAGATTTATGCGCAGCAGACAAGGCGTCGACTTTCCTTCTTTGACAAGAGGATTCTTATCTTTGATATATATATATATATATATATATATATATGTATATATATATATATATATATATATATATATATATAAATAAATAAAAACACTTGACATAACCAGCATCAACCACTAGTGAGGGCAACACCTCCTGCTATTTGTCTGCCCCCACCCCATATCATATGCTTGAGCTGAGAGGCAAGGCTGCTGCTCACGAGGACAAGGAGCTGAGAGGCCTTTATCACAAATACGAAGCAATAACATCTTGGAACCCATTTAGTCCTGCTTGACAGGGCCCATGTCTGCATCTCTATGGCTCTCACTTCTTTAAAATATATAGAGTGTGTCATTCAAACATACTGAAGAGTATTTATTCCCACCCGCTTGCTAAGGCCTTGTGGTTCATCATTTTGCCTCCTACACAGCATTTGCATTGCAATATATAAAATATAAGAGACTATTTTACACTTTAGAAACCCACTGAATCATCACACATGACTTTTTTTTATCTAAAAGCAGCATGTTTTTCCTTTTGTGTTTCTTCCACTGCATAAGTGCTTTTTGAAAGCGTAGACGGGATTCATAATGCAAAACATCCCCGTTTGCTTTGGCAATGCCTGTTTCTCTGGTCTTTCCTGGCCTGGGCAGTAGCGTCCTATGCCTGTCTCTTGCATCTTCACAACACGCCTGCCTCTATCCTGCTCTTATGCCAGACCTCTTTGCTGCCTGCCTCTGGGCACTCTGCCTGTCTCTTGCATCTTCACAACACGCCTGCCTCTATCCTGCTCTTATGCCAGACCTCTTTGCTGCCTGCTTCTGGGCACTCTGCCTGTCTCTTGCATCTTCACAACACGCCTGCCTCTATCCTGCTCTTATGCCAGACCCCTTTGCTGCCTGCCTCTGGGCACTCTGCCTGTCTCTTGCATCTTCACAACACGCCTGCCTGTATCCTGCTCTTATGCCAGACCTCTGTGCTGCCTGCCTCTGGGCACTCTGCCTGTCCCTTGCATCTTCACAACACGCCTGCCTCTATCCTGCTCTTATGCCAGACCTCTTTGCTGCCTGCTTCTGGGCACTCTGCCTGTCTCTTGCATCTTCACAACACGCCTGCCTCTATCCTGCTCTTATGCCAGACCTCTGTGCTGCCTGCCTCTGGGCACTCTGCCTGTCTCTTGCATCTTCACAACACGCCTGCCTCTATCCTGCTCTTATGCCAGACCTCTTTGCTGCCTGCCTCTGGGCACTCGTGTGCTCTGCACTCCTGCCCAGTCCCAAAAGGATCTATTTCTCTTTCATTTATAAATGGAAACCCAATGTTTTAACGGGGTTAAAATGTGGGCAATTAAAACTAGTTAAAGCCCACCTTCTAAGCCTTCTGGCTGGCCTTAGGAAGCCAAACACCCACAAAGATTGTGCACATAAAGTCTGTGGATTCATTTATATGCTTTCCGCTGAAGGAGTGTTTGTGTAGCAGCCCTACAGCTTTCATTGGTGGTTTCGTGCACAGCTAGCTGTGTTGCAGACAGTTTGTGGTGTGTTTGCTGGATTTTGTGCTGTGGTCGGTGTATGCAGAGACGGGGTGAAATTGCTAGAAAGCAGTGTGGCCTGAAGCTGAAGATGGGGCCCATACTGGCAGCAAACGGCCAAAGTGCCCTCTTACGAGCTCCTTCGCAAGGCTGGTGCTGCTACCGAGAGTAAACCTCGTTTCCACGTCAGGAACATCCAGTGTAGATGACAATCAGGAAGTAGGAAACGTCAAACACGGATGCCAGGGGCATTATTCAGGGTGTTCTAAGAGTTATAGCTGCAGAAAAAAACAAAATAAAATCATAAATATAATCTAGAACTCATGGCTGCCTCTTTTTGGCCCATCATCCAGTTGATAGGTCCATGCCATGCACTATTTGTATTATGTGTCGTATGTACTGTTGTATCCTTTATGGTTTAAAGGAACCGAAATAAAGATTTTCTGAAGTCCATGCCATGTTTCTCTTGACCAACAGGATGCTCAGGGTCTGCTGGCCTTTGGCATGGTGGGTGTACTCAGTGGTGTAACAGAGGCCCCCAAAGCCCCTGCGGTGCGGGAGGGGGGTCCCCGAGCTGCAAGGGGCTCCCTCAGCACAGTACCCTGCCCTGAGGGCTCCTGATTGAGCACGGAGGGGGGCTCCTCCATGTACCTTGCAGGGTGCCCCCTCAAGTTTGGTTACATCTTAGCTACTAAGGCTTTAATTTATCTGTTGAAGCCTCTCACTGGGAAAAAGTTTCTGTTCAAGAGGAAACCCTCTTCCCCCTCACCGGTCCCGCGTGCTTCTCTGGCCTCCCACTAGAGCCAGAGGCATTAGTTCATATCAAGGTGCGAATGTAGTATGTTTCGGAAGGTTAGCATAGATTTTACGGCAGTTTTAATAATGTGGGTATGAAATCTGTCACCTTTTAAGATTTATAAAGCATATTCATTTACTTTGACTTTTTTTTTCTCCTTTTTTTCCCCCCCCAGAGTTTTATATAGCGCGAACTTGAGCCAAATCCAATCAGGTATCAGAGCGCTTTACATAGCACCAGTTATGTTACATGAGGACACACATTCATTTTTTGTTAGGCACAGGGAGATTAAGTGATTTACCCAGAATCACAGGATGTTCAGCGTCATTACCGAGACTCGAACCCAGGTCCGAGGTCGAGCGCCCAAGCCGTTAGGCCAACTCCTCTTCCCTAACCTTCCACTCCTTTGTTTTTCCCATCCGGATACTTCCAAGAAGATTACCTCTAATAGGAATGAATCTAATTGGATGGGGAAGGACTGGATTGTGAAATATCTACATAACCTTCAGAATGTCAGACCTTAGACAGCACTGCTGTCCCTCACTGCTCAGATTAGACAGATCTAGAAGGTTGAGAACTAAGCCTTCACAGTCCTCGGACAGTAGTTCGATTTAGAGATATTAAGGGCATAAACATTGATTAATAAAGATGATGTAATGCCTTTCATAAGCCATGAAACAACCATCATAACAGGAGTGGCTTCTGCGACCAACAAATGCATCTTTTCCAATATTGCAATGCCGCAGCCTGCAGGGTCGATGTGTATGGAGCTTTTATGGCAGGGTTCAGCAATTTTGCTAATAATAATCCCCGGTGCTGTCCAGGCTCTGCCAGGGATGTTCCCTCCAGGTTCACTCCCTCCAACCACTGCGCCACCCACTGGAGCTGCGCAGCCCACTGGTAGAATTCATAGTCTGGGACCCCCAAACCACCTTCGCTCCTAGGGCACCGCAATGTCCGCAGCGCAACCCTCCGCCTGCCGTCTGCCCAGATAAGGTCTCGCACCAATGCGTCTAGGGGTCTAAACCAGCCTGCAGGCATCATTACTGGCAAATTAACGAATAAATATAGCAACCGAGGCAGCATGGCCATTTTGGTCAGCGAGATTCTAGCCATCAGCGGCAGTCTCAGCGAGCTTCAAAAGGCCACGCTACAGCGCAGGGAGCGAACTGCCCTACCCAAGTTACCATCTCTCATGTCCTCCAATGAGTGAAAGAGTTGAATGCCCAGGTACCTAAAGGAGGTCAAAGGCCAATTATATCTAGCAGGAAGGTTCCCAGGCCTAGCATATGGGCCGGCTACCGGGAACAGGTGTGTTTTGTGATGATTAACCCGCAGGCCAGAATGTTGGCCAAAGCTCTCCAATAATTGAAAAGCGGTGTTCGCTCCCGAGCTCGCGTCGCATAGATAAATCAGCAGATCATCTGCATACAGGGATATTATAGATGTTCTTGCATTCAGCGACATCCCTAGTCCCTCCCCCCCAGCGAGAGCACTCTGCCAGTGGTTCAATCGCTAGCGCAAACAGTAGCGGGGACAACGGGCAGCCCTGTCTGGTCCCACGGGATATTGCGTATTCTGGGGAGATGGTACCACCAGTTTTGACCCTTGCCGTTGGGAAGGTGTATAATTGCTGGACCCATTAGAGCCAATCCGGTCCCAGTCCCATTTTCGGCATAACCCCCAGTAAGTAATCCCAGCTGTCCGTGTCAATGCTTTCTCCAGGTCCACCGAGAGCAGGGCCGCTCTCGGTAGATCCTGGGCTGCAGCATGGTATAATACAGAGTATAGGCGACGGAGATTATAAGATGTATTCCGAGAGGGAACAAATCCATTTTGGTCATGGTGAATCAAATTTTTCATGTCAGGTATCAATTTTAACGCTAGGATTTTACTCAATACCTTTAAATCAATATTGAGCATAGACAGAGGTCTGTAATCTCTTACCCCTGCCTCCAAGCTCTCGTCTTAGGGAGTGGTATCACCATTGTGGAGCGCGGGGAGGGCGGCAGGGACTTAATCCAAAAGCCCGTTTATACAGAGTAACTAGGCGGGGGGCCAATATGGACCCATATTTCAAATGAAACTCCGAAGGTAGACCATATGGACCCCGAGTTTTACCTCCTGCTAACAATGCCACGGCCCCTCTGACTTCCTGGAGCGTAACCGATACTCCCAAATCTTCCACAGCTTCCTCCTCGACCTCCTTCAGGGCCAGGGGAGCTAGGAAGGCGCTTATTTCATCTTGTGATGTTCCTCGCGGGGCTGTATATAAAGGTTTAGAGTAGGTCTGGAAGGCACTATTTATCCTGTCCGGGTCATACTCTATCCTATCCTCCGCAGTCCTTAACTAAGTGATCGGAGAGCCCCGTGATTCAGGCCTGACGAGCCACGCCAGTAGTCGCCCTGCTTTCCCCTCCTCACTCTGCACTCTATCCATGTACTTGCTGTAATCATGGGAGCGAAGCCTTCCCAGTGCCTTATCGTATTGCTTTCGCTTTACGAGTAATTGCTTGCGCGTTCGGGTCCCTAACCCTTGCATATTATCTAGGGTCCACAGCTCATCCTCAAGCCCTGTGAGCTCTCTATGCAGCTCTCTTTGTATTCCAATAGTTTGCCCCATACAAAAACCACCACCACCACTTTAAACGCCTCCCATTCCACAATTGATGTGGAGGCAGTATCCGCATTTTCATTGAAGTATGCGTCCACAGTAGTGCGCAGAGACTCCGCAAATGGCTCATCTCCAAGTGTCACGAGCTGAGCCGCCATGTGGGTATCGGGGAGCTACACCTCCAGGGGAAATGATCAGAGTAAGTGCGGCCTAAATATTCTGTAGATTGGGTAAGATAGCCAAAGGACTGGGAGCACCAGAATGCATCTCTTCTTGTGTGGAGGTGATGTAAGTGCGAATAGAAGGAGTATTCCCTAACCTCACTATCCTGTACGTGCTATATATCTTGCAGGTCCCAGTGTGCCATCCATTCCCGCAGCTTGAGCTCCTGGCAGCGGTGGATGTGAACAATCCAATAAGACATCAGCCACACAAGTAAAATAATCCCCCAGCACCATCTGCCCCGTTGTCATGTGCGCGGAAATGGAGGTCAAGTATGTCAGTTGGTCGTGGTTGGGAGCGTAGTAGCAGCCAATTGTTATCTCCTGACCGGATAGTCGCCCCGCCACCAATACATATCGTCTCTCTTTGTCTATTGCAGTGCAAGTTGTCTCAAAGGGGACTCCCGGTCGAATCCACACCAACACCCCTCAGGCAAACGTTGAATACCCAGTTGCATAAATCTGGCCCCTCCAGCGCCTACGCATCCTCTCCACCTCCCCCCTATCAAGTGTGTTTCCTGCAACAATGCAATTTGCACACCCTGTTTCAGATATTTATAAATCTTATAGCGTTTAGCCATGGTACCTATGCCCCTGATGTTCCAGGTAAGCAATGTCACTTCTTGTTGCACCATCCCCACTCATCAGGTTACACAAACCCTCTCCCCCTACCTCACTCCCCACCCCCCAAAGACAACAAACCGCATCACTGTGGCACCCTCGCATGCAACAGAATCATGACTGACCAACTGTAATGAACCCAAACTTGAAACAACTCCCCGGCCCCAGAGCACATTGGCATTGGCCATCTGCCCAAACTTCCTGGTATCAAAACTACAAATTAATGAAGGCCCAAACCATATGCAGTAAGGCCCTCGAGGGAGGTCGTGGTTATGCTACCTTATCAGTTCTATCACAACCTGTAATAGATCAAGTCCTGCGTGTTTCACTACGTGGACTTCAGCATCGGCCCAGTCACAAAAACATTCAAAGCGATCGCTCCCAATTAAATAATGTCATCCGCTGTGTGTGGGGCCACCACCAGGAGCTCCAGGGTACCTCTGCCAGATGAGTCCGATTCTGTGTCACCAGACCCCTTCATGGATCTGGAACCCTGTTCTGACGGTGGGGTTCCTCCCCGGGCTATCTCCACCACGGTCTGCAGCGCCGCCGCTTTTTCCAGTTTGGTCTGAGAGGAATTTGGTTTCTTCGCTCCTATCCTTTCCAGCTCTCAGGTCCCTTGCCCGCCACTGAGGTTTCGGCACAACACCCGGCTTTTCGGTGCGATAAGATTCGATCCAATCCCAAGCCATTTGGGGGGAGTCCCAGAAGTGAGTCTTACCATCAACTGTGATGCGGAGTTTGGCCGGGAACATGAGTGAGTACTGGACCCCCTCCTCTCTGAGTGCCTTTTTGACTTCATAGTAGGAGGTCTGTTTCCGTTGAACATCCAATGTGTAGTCTGGGAACATGGAAACCTTAGCGTTATCAACTGTAAATGGGCTTTCCACATGGGCTTTCTGTAAGATAATGTCTCTATCTTTGTAGTGTAGTAACTTAGATACTACTGGTCTTGGGGGACGACCGGGTGCTGCTGGGCGGGCCAGCACACGGTGCGCCCTTTATAATGTGAAGAACTGTGTCAATGCTCCAGGGGCCACCACCTCTTTAAGCCACGGCTCCAGGTAGGCCACCATGTCCCCTTTTTCAATTCCTTCCGGCAGCCCCAGAATTCTTATATTATTGCAGCGACTACGACCTTCTCCATCCTCCGCCTGTCGCTCCAGTATCCGGACCTTGTCCATGAGCTCACTCACTCGCTGGGAGAGGGCCTTGTTTTCTGGCGTTAGTTCTTCGAGTCCTGTTTCCACTCCTTTCACACCCTCACTCAATTTCTGATGTTCTGCATGGAGGACGCCCAGGCCCACTGACACTGTACTTATATCCTGGTAGAGCGTGGCCTTTGTGTCCGAAATGGCTTCTAATATTTTGTCCAACTGCTGCTGGATGGGGTCCGAGCGTGTTTGAGGTTCAGGGCTACCCTTATGTCGCTCAGGGGGCTCCTCTTCGTGCTCAAGGGCAGCGCAGGTTTGTTTCCCCCCTTGGTTTCCCCATCATTACAGGCTTCAGAGGTTATGTGGCCCTTTCACAACGCCGTAGCGAGGCCTCTAGATGTGCCCCGTTGGGTCTCAGATCGCTCAGCGGCTCTGCAATGCGCAGTCTTCACCCCCCAGGCCGAAACCAGTGTCCCAAGGCTGCGCAGGCCTCTTCGTCTGTGCCCTCCTAGTGTATCTCACTTGGGGTCCCCCTCAATCTGGCTCTTACGCATTTCCAACACCACGAGAAGTTCTCGGGCCCCGATCCCCAGGTAGTTATTTTGTGCCCACCGCCACTTTCACCGTGTCCCAGTTTAGGCCAGGCGTGCCAGAGTGCAGATTGCCCCGCACAGGCCTTATATCTTCTGCTGCTCCCCCCCCGCCCCCGTGTGCCTCTAGGCTCCCAGGTCCTTCCCAGGCCAGCACTCCATAGAGCGTCCACAGCTCAGCAGTGGCCCCCCCACAGTGTGGATTGCGTCAGTCCACCACTTCTTGACAGACGTCGCCCCCGTTGCTTGAGGTTAGCATGTTTCTCACCGCGGTGTAGCAGCGTCAAGTCCACAAAGTTAGGGGCTCCAAAATAGGCCTCCAAGGCCACAATGGTGTGAAGGGGAGTCCGTCTCATCAGGCTTGTCACTCCGAGGCTGGGTCTCACTCCCGCAGCTCTTCCTTGCTGAGTGGCTACGGTAGCACTTTTGACACGGAAGTCCCCGGTGCAGCACTCCGTGTCCTACCTCCCGGCCCAATCGCTCAGCGCCAGGAGGGTCATGCCTGTCTGGGGTATCTCGACCAGACACCTGCCTCCAGGTACCATGAGCTGTTTTCCGCCGCAGCAGACTCGGCAAGATCGTCTTCAACGGTTCGGACCTCACAGCTACTCCGCAGTGATCGCCTACCAGTTCTGGCGTCCTCACCACAGTCCAACATTCGCGGCCGGGGTTTCAAGCTCCGCCCTCGCCCCATTCCGACACTCAAGGCCAGGGCTTCAGGTCCGCGGCCTTACTCGGGAATCAGTTGCCAGCAGGCCGTATCGCGCCTCCGTGCCACCGATCGGGGTCAGTGCCTTGGCTCCTCACAGCGGGACCGCTACTCTCAGTTAGAAAAATGGGTTTGTGCCGCTCACTTAGATCGGATAAATTTAGGGCCGATGCGGAGCACTACGCTCACGCAGCCGCCATCTTTGGCAGCTTCCCACGCCCCAACCCAGCAGCCCTGTTCAGCAAGATTGGACACTCGAGGAGGTTTTGAAACTGCAGTTTAAAAAAAAAATGCTCAAAGCGATAGGAACCTCCCTGGGAGGTGGGGGACATAGAAGGGCCCCGCCCAGGTGTCAGCTATCATTTGCCTGTGAAGTTAATCAAGTTACTGGGTACAGCTCCCTGGTCATCCTGTCAAGCGAACCTCACCACCTCCCCACACCAAAGGCCTTTGTCCTGCTCTGGGAGCAGTTTTCACACCTCATCAGGGAGCTATTCAGCAGCCAGGAGACAGTTAAGCTCAAGCAAATAGGCCTGCAGAGGCTTTAGGCAGGGAAAATTCAAAAATGTCCTTTTCCTTAATAATTATTAAACATCCTACTTCAGAAATGAATTGGATATTTAATAACTATTACAAACTGTTATTTAATTATTTTTCTAGCTCATCCCGTTCCTGAGATACAATATAAATATTAAATATTGCATCTCAGTGCTTTCCTGTGGTACAGCCAGTCTTGGTACAGGAAAAATAGCTTTTGAGGCTTTTCATTTTAAAGGCACATTTAACATTAAATTCCTGCATGTCCTGCTTTTAAATAGCATGCACTTTGCTTTAGGACAATATTACCTACATAGGGGTGACTTCGAAATATTTAAGAGGAACGATTTGACCTGTCAAAAATTTGTTGTCTTGACAGGTCGAATTGGAGCTTTTAAACTGCCACAGTCAAGCTACAATGGTCGGCCTGCCGTCATGTTTGCACTGTACCTGTACTGGATGGCACAGTGGGTGCTGCAGTCCATTAGACCCTTAACTTACAGGCCCAGGGTACACTTTGTACCATATACTGGAGACTCATGGGAAAGTTAAGTATGCCAATCACTATGTGCCAATTTCATCAAGGTAAAAGGATGAGCACAGGGACTTTACCACTGATTAACAAGGATAAAATGTGCAGCGTCTTACAGTCAGCAAAAACAGTAAAGGCAAAAACCATGAGGTACACCACACAAAAGATGGTCAATTCCTAAATTGTTCATTTTATCTCAACATATTACATTTTCCTTTTCATCAAAAAGATAACTTAGTCCTAGTCTAATCCACCCAGTCATATTTTCTTTAAAAAAACATCATCCGTTTTAGTAAGTAACTCTTTGGCATTCCCAAACATCAGCTTACTGTATAAAAATAGAAAACTTATCCCAGAACGCTCACATTTCAACATTAGTAAAAAAACTAATTTCTTACACAAACATCATGTCATTCACAATAAAGTAATTGTCAGAGCTCCAACAACAGCTCAGCAGAAAAGGCTTAGGAAACTTTACACATCGAGATGAAAAACTTGGCATCGAAAACTACACTAATGCAGGACAGGCATTTGTTTGGCTGTGCTAACTGCAGGCTGCCACCCCCACTGCAAGGCCCCTGGACATGCATACACTTCCAGGTCAAAATAAATAAAGCTCCGTAAATGCTCATGACCTAAGAGGAGAAGTCTGGCAACAGCGACCCTCTCAATGGGTGTTACGACCCTCTTGCTTTTCGTATCAGTTTTCACTCAACCTTGCTCCCTTGAATTCAGTGCTTAATTTGAGCTGGGGCTTTCCGGTGCTAAGCACCAGCACTTAATTGGTGTCCGGTGCTCGGCACCGGCACCTCATTTTCAAAATCATACTTAGAACAGTCCACCAGAAGGTGGCGCTGCTCATCTAATTTAGAAATGAGCAGAACAACGGTAGTTTAGGAATACAATATAGATTAAAATTGCTAATATCTGCCTCCCCAGCTTTTCCTTTAGCTTTGGGGACCCGGAATAATCTGAACTGTCGCTTTTACATGCGAGAGAGATGGTTAGTAGTTGTCTTGGCAGTGATGACAAGGGCGATGGGTGGTTCAAGCTGCAGTGGCCTCCTGGTCAGAGCCCTGGCACTTAATATTTTACAAATTAAGCATTGCTTGAATTTGTTCCCCCCCCCCTCCTTTGTTCCCCTTAGTGCCTCCTGTTAAATTTGCTCCCATTGACTTTGATGGTACTTTCCTCCAGTCCTGCTTGGCTTATGCCTTAACAGGAATCCTCTCCTGCACTTCCTGTTCGGCATCTCCTCACAACTCATTTCCCGAAGTGACAGAGTTCGATCATCTTGGATTCTTGGGCAAGTTTCCAGGTTTGACAGGGACTAAATAAAGTGAGATTTCTCTGCTGGGGGGGTAAGTATTTATCTCATGGCTCCCGGTACTTATATACGACTTTAGATCTGATGCTATACTTACCTTATTCCTGCCTTTCAGTGTTCCTAGCTCTGCTGTGCTGCAAATGTGTGACAATGTGACACCTGTAATCAGAGAGCCCAAGCCAGGCTCTCCACCAATCTTCCTGTCGTCACAACTGCCTCTCTTGCTCACTGTCTCTTCCACAGCCCCTTTACCTATTAACTTTGGGTTTGTATAGGGTTCTGACGATTACATACAGGCCGTGAATTAACTCATAAGGGGCGTTAATGGGTGTGGCCTCTCTGTTCAGTATCAGAGTCATGACAATAATTATGTCCATCAATATTACTGTTCCGGTAGATAGATAGATAGATAGATAGATAGATAACAATTTATTGTATCAAGTTATTTAAAATCATCACAATATAAAAACAGCAATCTGGATAAAACTGAGCAACAGACAAATCATAGCTTGATCAATCGATCCATGTAGCAGCACTCGACTCCATTGCGAACCAGATCCGCTAAAGTGCAACGTGCGATGTTGTCCTAGTGGGATTTAAAGGGACATTAAATGAGGAGAAAATAACCACCAACTCCATACAACGAAGGTTTACATATAAAGTTTATGCCTATATGCTAATTTATGCCATCATTTTCCCACTTATCCCCATCAAATAACAGCCTTTGCCATCATATATCCAGGTAGCTACCATCGGATGCTAGTATATGCGATGGCGTGTCCAGATATCCCCATTATGTGCTACTTAATGCAAAGAGGCTTACCAGGTACTCACTACAGGCCAGTCAACGACATGATGTGCTCCAGATCCCATAACCAAGATGTCAGTCTTGATGTACCCATACAGACCAGTCAGTTTCTTGTGCACCTCATGTATCACCTTGGAGAACAGGTAATGCCAGGATTTACCCCAGGTGTCCGAGCCTATATCAGCCAATGTCATGATGGGCCTCCGATATCCTGAAGAGGCCAGTCAAAACCATCATGTAAACCACAGGTCTCAGCATAGATATCAGTCACGTGCAAAATGTGCCACAGGCCCTCGGGGGCGAGATATGCACTAGCATCCCTCTGCAGGTCCGTCAGGGTAACTTTCAATAACTGCCATGATGTACATCAGACCCCCCCCCCCCCACCACAGAGCTAAGTTAAACCCACTGCATACTAAAACCATCCCACCACACATCACTCAGTGATATTATGAGACGCACGGATCCACCACAGATTAACCAACGTAATGATATATTCAACCCCCGCCATCGGCCACTCAAAGCCATGGCGGGTGTGAGCTGTTATCCCATGTTTTTCCTAAGTATTTTCATCCACATCTTCGTTTTGGATCCAACAGACCATAGAAGTTCCATCCGCCCAGTGCTTAATTTGTGCTGGTGTTTGCCAGTGCTTGGCACTGGCACTTCTTTTTAAACACCAGCACTTATGAGAGTACACGGTGGTGTTCTCTGACTAATTAGTGCACAATGTTCATCAGAGAGCTTGGTAAATCAATATACAAAAATGCATATTGTGCCAGCTGCAGTGCACGACCTTGGGGCCCTGGCACTTTTTATTTAAAAAATTAGGCAATGTGGCTATTTGGCCTCCGTATTCTATTCCTGGTGTACAGAACACCTAGCTTAATTTATAATCTTGCATTTTCCAGATGGAAGACTAGAAAAACACATCTTGCCGTCATTGTCCATTTTCTCCAATAACTCCTGGGAGCACAAATCACCCAATTTCCATCAGCATTCAGGTCCCTGCTGTGGTGGGAGGTGTTCCCATGTTATGTGCCCCAGACCTCAGCCCACAGGCCAATTAATGATATGTGTGTTCCAAGTAATTACCACAGGCCAGTCAATCTCATGTAAATCTCGCGCTCATAGACCAAGCAGCACAACCATGGTGTGCCGATGCCATGTTGTGCCACTGACATCTGCCCATAAGCCAGTCAATCCCATGATGTTTATATGGCGCATATACATAAACTGGATCACTGCTTAATTTATGAAATATAAGTGCCAGGGCCCTCGTCAGGAGACCATTGCAGCTTGCACTATCCATGGCCCCCGCCAGCACAGCCAATGCCAGTCCCAACACAACTATTTACCCATCACACTCTTGCAAGTGTGACATTTCATACTATTTCAAGCCACCAAAGCAATAACAATGGCTTGGATGGCAGGTATTAGTCAATGTTAATGTGTATTCAATTAATAAACAGCTGTTATGCTCATACCTAAAACAGGAAGACAGCGCCACCATGTGGGAGACTGTCATAAGAGCCAGTGCTGACAATTAAGTGCCAGTCCCGAGCACCGGAAATCACCGGCTCAAATAAAGCACCGCACAAGTCCTAGGGCTACTAGCCTAGTTCCAGGTCCAAGCAGGATCTGTTGGTTCCATGAACTAATGTATCCACTCCAGGGATCTGTGTTGAATCCCAAGGTCAGAGGTCAAATATCAGTGGATTCATTAGGCGTTTAATTCCTTTCCAAGTAGATAAAATGAATATCACCGAGTTGGGTACCAATAAACATTGGTTATTTAGCACCAAGATGTTCCAAGGGGAGAAAGATGCGCTTTACAAACAGACAGCAGACTGTGTGGGGGCAATCACACGGAGAGCAGTGGGGGCCGTGGTGCTGGAGGGACGAGTGGCTACCCATGTGAAACCTGGCAGAAGTGGCACATAGCAGCTGATACAAAGTTTCTGCTAGTCCTTCCCATACGCAAGCCTGGAGGAACCTCCTTTAATGTGGGGGGAGGGGAGGTGCTTCCTGGGGAGACCGGTGTCGGTACCAGATTGCCTGTCAGTACCCCGAGTAGTGGGAGACCTGCCTCTACTGCTCCGACATACTCGCTACTAGTGGAAGAGGAGTGAATGCTCAAAGCGCTCTGTATCCGCTTGTTGTGTGCAGGTCAGAGCTAGTCAGCAATTAAGTTAATGGCCTGAACCTAGCTCAGCACATCAGGTTTTGTACTTACTAAAAGTGGGGCTACCAAATGCTGTGCAGCTCCACACCGGGCCCTAATGACCATTAAAGCTCCTGCACATTTGGCTTCAGCAGGATTTGTATTTTCTTCTTACAGCACAGTAGCCAGGTCCCTGAGTCTGCTGCACTCCTGGTTCCTGGAGCTCACGGCACGTGCACTGGTGAAAGGACTCACCAGCATGGATGCAGATGGGCTGTTAAAGCTTTGCACACGAGTGTGACCCCTGGATAAGCAAAGTATCTTCATAGGAAGGATCTGGTATTTTTCTCAAGAGCTTCAATACAGACTGAAACTGACTGATTGCCCAATGACCCATGCGTTTAACTGCTTCAGAAAACCTTCCAGAATGTTCTAAGAAGCTCGCCTATGACCCCAGCTGCCACATTGCCGGACGGGAAGATATGAGCTGGGCGTTCCCAGGATGGGGACCGGGCAGTCCACGTAGGTTGGAGGCTCTTGCCTGCAGGCACAGAGGCTCCAGAGGAGGCTCAGAAAGGGGCCCGGGAAACATGAGCAGGTCATCCAAACTTGATGCACGGGGGCCGAGATGTCAAGCCTCACGTGCACTTCACTATGAAACAACATCAGCTCGCGGAGCTCGGCATTCCGAAGCGCGTGGCCGTCATAAATAACTCTGAGTGTACACAAGACAAGCTTCCGAACGGCGCACTTACACGGCCATCTGCTTTCAATATGGAATGTTTTACATCTGAGCTGTCAGGGTCAAAGCCTTGTTTTTTGTGTTTTTTTAATCATACCACTTAGCCAGTGTGCCCTTGGACTTTGACTTTGCTGCACCCTGTGCCCATTTAACATAAAACTGAGGGTAACTGTCGACATTTGGCGCAGGAAAGCCCTTACGTTAGGCCTCCTTGCTGCGGCCGACAGCAATTACATCATTTGAGACTTAAAATCCCTCCTTAGCTGGTGTGTATACATTTATACTAACACAAGTGCAAGGCTCTGCTCATGTTTGCCTTCAGGTTCCTTGTTAGCTGGTGTGTATACATTTATATTAATTTACAAGCGCAAGGCTGTGCTCATTTGTACTTTTAGGTTCCTTGTTAGCTGGTGTGTATACATTTATACTAACACAAGTGCAAGGCTCTGCTCATGTTTGCCTTCAGGTTCCTTGTTAGCTGGTGTGTATACATTTATATTAATTTACAAGCGCAAGGCTCTGCTCATTTGTACTTTTAGGTTCCTTGTTAGCTGGTGTGTATACATTTATACTAACACAAGTGCAAGGCTCTGCTCATGTTTGCCTTCAGGTTCCTTGTTAGCTGGTGTGTATACATTTATATTAATTTAAAAGCGCAAGGCTCTGCTCAGTTGTGCCTTCAGGTCCCTTGTTAGCCGGTGTGTATACATTTATATTAATTTACAAGTGCAAGGCTCTGCTCATTGGTGCCTTCAGGTTCCTTGTTATCAGGTGTATATACATTTATATTAATTTACAAGCGCAAGGCTGTGCTCATTTGTACTTTTAGGTTCCTTGTTAGCCCGTGTGTATACATTTATATTAATTTACAAGCGCAAGGCTGTGCTCATTTGTACTTTTAGGTTCCTTGTTAGCCCGTGTGTATACATTTATATTAATTTACAAGCGCAAGGCTGTGCTCATTTGTACTTTTAGGTTCCTTGTTAGCTTCTGTGTATACATTTATATTAATTTACAAGCGCAAGGCTCTGCTCAGTTGTGCCTTCAGGTTCCTTGTTAGCTGGTGTTTATACATCTATACTAACACAAGTGCAAGGCTCTGCTCAGTTGTGCCTTCAGGTTCCTTGTTAGCTGGTGTGTATACATCTATACTAACACAAGTGCAAGGCTCTGCTCATTGGTGCCTTCAGGCTCCTTGTTTTCAGGTGTATATACATTTATATTAATTTACAAGCACAAGGCTGTGCTCATTTGTACTTTTAGGTTCCTTGTTAGCCCGTGTGTATACATTTATATTAATTTACAAGCGCAAGGCTGTGCTCATTTGTACTTTTAGGTTCCTTGTTAGCTTCTGTGTATACATTTATATTAATTTACAAGCGCAAGGCTCTGCTCAGTTGTGCCTTCAGGTTCCTTGTTAGCTGGTGTGTATACATCTATACTAACACAAGTGCAAGGCTCTGCTCATTGGTGCCTTCAGGCTCCTTGTTTTCAGGTGTATATACATTTATATTAATTTACAAGCACAAGGCTGTGCTCATTTGTACTTTTAGGTTCCTTGTTCGTCCGTGTGTATACATTTATATTAATTTACAAGCGCAAGGCTGTGCTCATTTGTACTTTTAGGTTCCTTGTTAGCCCGTGTGTATACATTTATATTAATTTACAAGCGCAAGGCTGTGCTCATTTGTGCCTTCAGGTCCCTTGTTAGCTGGTGTGTGAACATATAGTAATTAATAAGTACAAGACTTTGCTGATTCGTGCTTTGAGGTTCCCTGGGGGTTGCCGGATAGACTTGTTTACTAGATTACAAGTGCATGGCTGGTCTCATTAGTGCCTTGAGGTTTCTTGTTAGCCGATGTGACACGCACATAAGGTTCAAGGCTAACATGTGTTCCTCCCAGGAGTGCTAATTATTGCTTGTTTTTTACATTTTAGCAGTACTAAAACACATACTGGTTGCCAAGTTGATATTACCTTCCTATAGGTTTAGCGAACAATGGGTGTGGGGGGGGGGGAGGGGCGGAGGGGGGGGGGCAGGAACTGGCTACGTGTGAGGAATTTACCACAAGGGTAAATACGGATAGCGGGCGGTGGTATTTACTGGGTGACAGAAATGCCTTGGGAGTTGTCCTCTCGAAAGTGAGGAATTACGTTTTCCTTATTTAATTCCACTTTTATTTATCACAAATTTGATAATTAGCAGGGGGAAATGCAATGTGTGGTAATTACCTCATTATTCAGAATTCTGATCCCTGTGCAATCTCCAGTTTGCACCATGACTGCTATTTACCCCCACTCCATAATCGGGCCATTAATGTTTTGAGTAGTGGTGGGCGGAACTCGGAGTTTCACTCGACGGAATTTCATGAAGTTGCAGAGAAACTCCACTAGATTCCACGAAATTCGGCCAATGGTTGGAAGATATGCAGTTCGGTCTGGAATTTTGCTCTGGTAGCGGGAGCAGTGCTGAAAATCAGCACGCACGGTACCATGCGTAGCGCAAGAGCGCACAGCCATTCGAGTTGATTTTACTGCCGCTCGATTAAAAAATATACTCTAGCGGCAGCAAATCTACTCGAAAAGCAGCCCTCGGACCGTAACCACTTGAGAATGCCGGCTACTGCCCACATTAGAAAATTGCACTATGGGACGCCAAATCTCGCTCGCGCTTGCCAGCTGGCATATTCTGGAGCCTCGCGTGAAAAACATTCCGCTACGCAGCGGTTAGTGGAATTTGGCCAGAACTCTGGGTTAAAGAGTAATGCTGAGTGGCCAAATTTCTCCAGGCAGAACGGAATATTCCGCCCAGCCCTAGTTTTGAGATACCTTTGCATGCTGTTAGATTATTCCCATTTATGTCCCACTCACCTTCAATTTGGACCCATGAGACCATAAAGGTCTTGGCCAATCATGCTTTAAGATGTCTGCAGTGTAGAGGGCTTATTACCCACCTCCTGGAGTCACTGTCTATTTCCCCCTAGGTGGACATCTGCCAGCATTTGATTCTCTACAGTGGGAAGAGTTTCCATGTTAGTGCCAAATCCGGAGTCAAAAATAACACTACGACAGAAATATTTTTAAACACTACGACAGAAATATTTTTAAACAATAACGCTAACTATGTACACATTCAGGCTAGAAGCACTTATATGCTTTCTTACATGAATGATGGCTAGCAACATGGTATTTTACAAACACAAACTCACTCCACTGATCATGGTACATCACATTTCAACACAAAAATGGCAGTCTGCACTCATTTTCCTCAAGTCTCAAGATTTGTCAGATCTGTCCTTTGAACAAAGTAATTACTCAGGTTTTGTTCCCATGTAAGTTATCAGATGGAAGTTAACGAGTTAAGGTAAGGCAGAGAATGCTTGGAGCTTGAAGTTTTCATTTATTTAAACTTCACAAAGTCGAGCGAGTGCATCGCTTGTTGTGGACACATTCCCAGTTCTGCTCCTTTCATTTTCTGCAAGAGTGCCTTGGCTGTCAGCCTTCATTATGTGTTGAGTGCTGGCACAGAAGCCGCTCTCTAAAGGTTTTTTTGACTTGTAAGATCAGTGTAAAAGCACAAAAGAGGATTTCTTACCTGCCAGAAATTACAAACCAGTCTTGACGGTTTATGGCCAACTTCAGCTCTGGCACTAATCACACATCCCTCAGAAAAAAGTGTTAAAGGCACATTGTGCCTCCGATGCATCGGCAAGCAAATGCCGGCAGCAACCGTTCTATAGTGTTATTGTTCACCGTTGAGGACTATAATGGCTGTTGAAAGCTCTCTACTTGAGTTATAGAACGGAGCCACAAGCAAGGCCTAGGGCAAGGGAGGGGGCCTTCTATGGGTGATATAGCTCATGGCAGAATGGCTCTAAGGCTATTAGAACATTCGACCCACAAAGAGACTTTGCAAAGATAACTAAATATAAATTAAGCATTGGCAAAGCCAATAGGTCCTGCCTATGCGAGAGCCATTGGCTTTGTCAATGTGTTTTAGCCATGTTGTACACCTGTGTGGCTGCTAGTCAGCATGGCTACAAGTTAGTGGAGTAGAAGAGAGTGGCGTGGAGTTAAGTGGGGTGGAATGATGTAGAGTGGCGTGGAGTGTTGTAAAGACCAGAGTGGCATAGAGTGGAATGGCACAGAATGGAGAGGCATAGGGTGGTGTGGCATAGTGTGGGGTGGTGTAAACTGGAGTAGCGTGGAGTACAGTATCAAAGACTGGGATAGAGTAGAGTGTTGTATAGTTAAGTGGTGTAGAGTGGAGTATTGTACAATGTCATAGAGTGGAGTGGTATAGTGTTGTAGAGTGGAGTGGCATAGAGTGGAGTAGGGTGACGCAGAGTGACGTAGAGTGTCGCACAGTGGAATGGCATGGAGTGGAGAAGTGTAGAATGGAATAGAGTGGTATAGAGTGGAGTGGAATGGCAGAGTGAAGTAAAGTGGCATAGTGTGTTGGGGAGTGGCATCAAGTGGTGTAGAGTGGAATGTCGTAAAATGGAGTGGAGTGGAGTGTCGTGGAGTAGACTGGCATACAGTAGAGCGGCATGGAGTGGATTTAAGTGGAGTGGCGTAGAGTGTCGTGGATTAGAGTGGGGCAGATTGGAAAAAGAGTGACGTAAATATGGGTAGAGGAGAGTGGAGTGACGAAGAGTGGAGTGGCGTAGGGTGGAGTGGCATAGAGTGGAGGGTGTGGTAGCGTGCTGCCATTACAGGCTACACATTTTCAATTGAAATTAGCATTACCTTTTTACAGACATACAGTTTTACTGATAACACTACAGTGCACAAATGATAATGAATGGAAATCGGCATCATCGAGTGTATTGATTGATTTTGATCATATTAAAATATTTGTTTTCACACTACTTCAGGATTACAAAAACAAATTCGCTTAATTCGTGCTTTCCTAATTCTGATACATTCTGAAATATTTGTATAGCTCACTTACTGGCATTTGCATTTTGTTGTGTGCAAGAAAAAGTTTTACATCCTGCAGCCTTTCGTTTCAACCCCCAGCAAAACGGTCACATAAATCCTCTAACTTCGTATTCAGAGAAATAAAAATAAACACCAACCTCTCAGAGCATAATATCCGACCTCTGCCTGTGCATGCGCAGCATAGTGACAAGATAAAAAAAACAAAACGTAAAAGCTTGCTCATTGCTCATTCACTTCTGAACTCCAGTATGGTGATTTTTGGATGTGAACTTGGCTTGGCAGTTCGGGCTGGATGTATGGTGAATGTATGACATTGTTCTGCTTTCTGTCCGTCAACTGTTGTTTTTGCATTTGTCACCCCAAGTGGGACGGGTATGCCCAGACGTGGGTCCCGTGCTCTCCATGCCACTGGAGTCAAGCTATCCTGGCTGAAGAGGGGTGAAACCCCGAAACCGGTCCTAGGATGCTTGGTTCCAGTTCAGGGAGGACCTGGCTTGGCAGTTCGGGCTGGACTTTTCCCATTGGACACAGGGTCAAGACTGATTTGCATATGGCTGGGTTCAAACTGGAACGGCATGGTGAGCAAAAAAACGATGGAATCAGGCCCATATATCTGTACTGGGGTGAATGTACGACATTGTTCTGCATTCTGTCCATCAACTGTTGTTTTTGCATTTTTGGGGGTGCTTCAGCACCCCTACTTCCTGCGCCTTTGGCATGGACATAAATCGAGGAAGAGAATTGTTTAAGGTATGCTATTAGTAAAGGACAGCAACCAAAACAAACACGCTCGTAGACAGTAAATTGTTCCTCCAGGCATGCAAGATTGTTGCTCTGGTAGTGGCAGAGGTAAGTAGGATCAGTCAGGCAGAAAGATAGGAGCCAGGAAACATTTTCCAAAAAATACAGCACATTTACTGCTTCCTGAACTAGCATACGAGGGAGACAGCTTAAAAACATGTACTCTCGTGGAGCGCCTCACGAAAAAGAAAAACAGTGTTCCCAGAAAGCGAGCCCTTCAGAGGGTTTGTCCAGAGGCTCTCAGCACATGTGCCCCATCTCTGTGCATGCTCACTGGGAGTGGGCCTGATCAGCATCTGGACCTACAAAAACTCCACCCTTTGTACCTCCCAGAGGAGTCATCTATCGCCGGATCACATATGTGAAGAAGGCAGGGGCAGGACACCCAAAATATGACTAGACGTTTGTTGGGCTTAGGTTAGTAGGCAGCCATAAATGTCCACAGTGAACATAAACACAGAGGAATTGGCACAAATGTATGTTCAAGTGCTCGCCCCTGGTTCTTCCCTCAAAGTGAAAAACATACAAATCGCTGGCACTTTTTTCTTAAACGTATTGCACCTCTGCTTGCAATCAGTAGCACAAACTATGACAGGAACGTGCCTGAAAAATATGGTACATTCCGCTCTCTTTGAGGCATACGGGATCAGACGATTCTAGTACAAAAGTTTAAATTATTCATTGCTTAGTTTGGCCTTTTCTGTTCCACTTTTTCCTGAAATTTTGACCATATACCAAATGGTCATCTCTTATGCCCAAGACACCGGGACAACTCTCAGCGCAGACTCCACTTAACAAGTACATAGAATAGACCATTCCGCAGGCCCTAGGAGGAGTAGATTTTGAAAGATAAGAGACTGTTTTGCTCCAGCTCTGGCCAATGTTTACTTTTAAAAAGGATAATTTTTACTTAAGGGCCAAGTGCCAAAGCTATTTAGGCCCTGATTAGGAGCTAAGACTTATATATCGTATGTGATAAATAAATGATACCACGTAGTACGTTATTTACCAGGTGCAATAAATAACACCTATTGTGAGTTGGTGATGGAGAACATGCAGATTTTGGCGTTTACAACAACAAAACCTGCATGATACGGTATATACCGCGTGCTTTTTGCCCGTTAACTTTGAGCAGGTGCGACCTGCCGAAAACGGCTCAACTCGAAATCAGGGCCTATGTCTTATCTGCACCCTATGCATTTCCTTCCACCGTGTTTGCTTCCTTTCTCTTTATATCACTCTTGCTTCTTTTTCGTTTGGTACCTCCTTTTCTCACTGTTTTCCTATTTTTCTCCTCCCATTATCTATCATTTCTGTCTTTCTCTATGGAGCACTCGACTGATGATGAAAACTAAGTCCTGGTCTCTAAGAATGAGTGCCGGTGGCCACCAGCACACACAACCACCAGCGCAAATTAAGGACTGCTGCTGCCTTTTTGGGCTTTTGAGGTCATACCGCCTTATTGCCCGCAGCTACAAGGACCACTGGAAGCATAGGCTGCTTAATGCTTTGTCTTCATAAGTTGTCGAGAAAATCGTCCAGAAATGAGCGCTTACTAAAACTCACTTCACAAAAGTTTGCGCCGCATTTTCGAGAAGCAACAGTGGTGTGCAGCTATCTGAATATCCCTACTTTTTGGATCCTGGTTTTCTACCCTTGACATTCAAGCTCCAACTGTTTTTCCAAAATTGCACATATTCCTAAAGATTTTGTAGTATAAAATTTTAGACTAAAAATGAAAATTATATTTTTGAGGCTGGGAAAGCACGTTTAAAGCTAGGGGTAAAAGGTGTAAAAGGTGAGACAAAAAAAACATAGATAGAAATATTCCAAGTCACCCAAAGTGCTGGTCGGACAGCAGGCTCATGCACATTCCATGCAGTGTCGCTCAAATCACTTCTGGGGCAGTGGGACTATGTAGAGTGGCACAATGCACCAGTGAGACAGTGGGATCATGCACCATGCAGTGTCACTCAAAGCGCTGGGTGGACAGTGGGACCATGCAGTGTCACTCAAAGCGCTGGGTGGACAGCAGGATCATGCAGCATTCAGTGTCACTCAAAGCGCTGGGTGGACAGTGGGATCATGCACCATGCAGTGTCACTCAAAGCGCTGGGTGGACAGTGGGACCATGCAGTGTCACTCAAAGCGCTGGGTGGACAGTGGGACCATGCAGTGTCACTCAAAGCGCTGGGTGGACAGTGGGATCATGCACCATGCAGTGTCACTTAAAGCGCTGGGTGGACAGTGGGATCATGCACCATGCAGTGTCACTCAAAGCGCTGGGTGGACAGTGGGATCATGCCACATGCAGTGTCACTCAAAGCGCTGGGTGGACAGTGGGATCATGCACCATGCAGTGTCACTCAAAGCGCTGGGTGGACAGCAGGATCATGCACCATGCAGTGTCACTCAAAGCGCTGGGTGGACAGCAGGATCATGCACCATGCAGTGTCACTCAAAGCACTGGGTGGACAGCAGGATCATGCACCGTGCAGTGTTACTCAAAGTGCTGGGTGGACAACAGGATCATGCAGCATTCACTGTCACACAAAGTGCTGGATGGACAGCAGGATCATGCCACATGCAGTGTCACTCAAAGCGCTGGGTGGACAGCAGGATCATGCAGCATTCAGTGTCACTCAAAGCGCTGGGTGGACAGCAGGATCATGCAGCATTCACTGTCACACAAAGTGCTGGGTGGACAGCAGGATCATGCCACATGCAGTGTCACTCAAAGCGCTGGGTGGACAGCAGGATCATGCAGCATTCAGTGTCACTCAAAGCGCTGGGTGGTCAGCAGGATCATGCCACATGCAGTGTCACTCAAAGCGCTGGGTGGACAGTGGGATCATGCACCATGCAGTGTCACTCAAAGCGCTGGGTGGACAGCAGGATCATGCAGCATTCAGTGTCACTCAAAGCGCTGGGCGGACAGCAGGATCATGCAGCATTCAGTGTCACTCAAAGCGCTGGGTGGACAGCAGGATCATGCACCGTGCAGTGTTACTCAAAGCGCTGGGTGGACAGCAGGATCATGCAGCATTCAGTGTCACTCAAAGCGCTGGGTGGACAGCAGGATCAAGCTCCATGCAGTGTCACTCAAAGCGCTGGGTGGACAGCAGGATCATGCAGCATTCAGTGTCACTCAAAGCGCTGGGCGGACAGCAGGATCATGCAGCATTCAGTGTCACTCAAAGCGCTGGGTGGACAGCAGGATCATGCACCATGCAGTGTCACTCAAAGCGCTGGGTGGACAGCAGGATCATGCACCATGCAGTGTCATTCAAAGCGTTGGGTGGACAGCGGGATCATGCAGCATTCAGTGTCACTCAAAGCGCTGGGTGGACAGCAGGATCATGCACCATGCAGTGGTACTCAAAGCGCTGGGTGGACAGCAGGATCATGCAGCATTCAGTGTTACTCAAAGCGCTGGGTGGACAGCAGGATCATGCAGCATTCAGTGTCACTCAAAGCGCTGGGTGGACAGCAGGATCATTCACCATGCAGTGTCACTCAAAGCGCTGGGTGGACAGCAGGATCACCATGCAGTGTCACTCAAAGCGCTGGGTGGACAGCAGGTTAATGCACCATGCAGTGTCACTCAAAGCGCTGGGTGGACAGTGGGATCATGCACCATGCAGTGTCACTCAAAGCGCTGGGTGGACAGCAGGATAATGCACCATGCAGTGTCACTCAAAGCGCTGGGTGGACAGCAGGATCATGCACCATGCAGTGTCACTCAAAGCGCTGGGTGGACAGCAGGATCATGCCATATGCAGTGTCACTCAAAGTGCTAGGTGGACAGCAGGATCATGGAGCATTCAGTGTCACTCAAAGCGCTAGGTGGACAGCAGGATCATGCACCATGCAGTGTCACTCAAAGCGCTGGGTGGACAGCAGGATCATTCACCATGCAGTGTCACTCAAAGCGCTGGGTGGACAGCAGGATCATGCACCATGCAGTGTAACTCAAATCGCTGGGTGGTCAGCAGGATCATGCCACATGCAGTGTCACTCAAAGCGCTGGGTGGACAGTGGGATCATGCACCATGCAGTGTCACTCAAAGCGCTAGGTGGACAGCAGGACCATGCCCATGCAGTGTCACTCAAAAAGCTGGGTGGACAGCAGCATCATGGAGCATTCAGTGTCACTCAAAGCGCTAGGTGGACAGCAGCAACATGCACCATCACTCAAAGTGCAGCTTTTAAATCTAATCCAAGGATAAGCAAACAGTCTCGGGGAGAGGGCACAGGCGTGGTCTTTTTTCCATTAAAACACACACACAGATTGCAAGTGGAATTCCCCTTTAATCTTTCCTTTCCATGAAATGACTGTTCTTTGCTGCTCTGCCCAATACGGAGTAGTTTACCTGGAATTCTGCACTGCCAAGGTTCTGCCGTGAGCAATGCCTCTGGACTGGGGTCGAGGCCGTTCATTTGCTGCCAGGTCTCTGTAGCCAGCCAATGTGAAGCGGCCTCTCTGTGCCGCAGCACGGAGCGCCACTGAAGGACAGCAAACCATGGACAACCCCATCAGGCTTTACATACCGCGGCTTCCCCTCGGAGGACGATACGGATCACCATTATTCAATTTATTTATGTTAGAAATCTCAGCGTAACTGAACTCGAGGAACTTTCAAAGATCTTTGAACTTTGCTCCTGAAGTACTGAAGATTATTTTCATGCATCGGATTACTTTCTACCTCCAGGGTGTTTTTGGGGGGTGATTGAGAGTGGAAGGCCCGAACGTTTGCTTACAAAAAGGCCAATGGCAGCAGAATTAGGAATGCTGTGTGTATTTGAGGGAGTGTGTGTTAAAAAATCAGATTGTTCCACTTTGTCACACCGCAACCTCATCAAATTGTTATTTGGCTTTTCATATTCAACTAGGGTCAGTGGTTAATTTGTATAAAAATAAAATAAGTCCTGGGGCTCTCGTCGGGAGGCAACTTGCACCGGCTCACTTCTCCTGTTAGCGCCGCCTAAAACAGAACCAACTATTAACCATGAAAGTGGGGAAAGGATGTGGAGTAATGGCCAGAGCTGCCGACTTCGGAGATGGGGAACCAGGTCCGAGTCTCAGCGCTCAACATCCTGTGATTCTGGGCAAATCACTTAATCTCCCTAGAAATTGATGTGTTGATAACTTGTGCTCATGAAAAGCACCGGTGTTGATTAAGTGCTGGTGCTTAGCACCGGAAACCACCGGCTCAAATTAAACACCGACTAGAGTGCGGAATTTCATGGTGGTTAAAGTAAAATTGCAGCTCTAGGAAAACACTTATTCGCTGCTTCCTTTTGCTTCAAGTTGCTCTGCTAATCAAGGTCGGCAGTTTTTATGTGGCACAGTCCATCCGGGTCACTGGATGTCCGCAACAACCTACCATCAGGGGTTATCATATCACATTGAAGATGTACAAGTTGCGAGCTTGTGTATCTTTCCAGTATCTCTGCAGCACTCTTGTATTCAAGCCACACCTACTGCTGGCACCCTTTCTGTCCACCCTGATCTTCTAATTGGAGGAACTCTGGAACAGATTTAATCAATTATATATGTAATATATTCACATAAATGCTTGTTAATGCAAGCCAGTCGTTTTAGAACTGACCTGAAGATTGCAGTTCAAGAGGAATGCAAACCTCTGTGTTTGTGTCATTAATAATGATAGTGCAACAGATGAGCCATCTGTGTGAATCAATGTGAAGGGGCATTTAGTACTAAATTACTCTATTTTCTTGACTTCTTTCATGGGACTTTGGAGTGCCATCAAAATTCGATTTGAATTCTTTGCACACCACCCTTCTTAGCAAGCAAGCCATTTTAAGTTTATTTGTTGGAAACTGGCCCCCTCTTGTGGCCGCCTGCAGTGACACCATAAGGCGGCACTGAGCATTTGCCTCAATGAAAACACCGCCCTGCCCTGCCTAAAGTTTGTTTGAACCAAGTGCATTTTAGTCCCCCATTTCCAGGCTTGAATGTGCAGTTCCACCAAAATGTTATTTTGCAATCGGTGCTTTTATTTTAATGAATTAGAGGCGAGAACAATTTTGAAAAAAGCACCGGCAGCGGTCACAGCAGAAAATAATCTATTAAATGCCAACTGAGATTTGGAAGCGGTATTGGCCAAGGGACAAAACTAGTTTGCTGTAGTTCTCTCAAAGGAAAATTGGAAGCCTCACAGCTGGGGACTTGGAGTCATTTCCTTACTTGACTTTCAAAGAGCATCGATATCCTATTTCACGCCCAGGGCTCTAGTGTGCCAAGCCGACATGCCATAGTGGAACACGCAACCCACTTTGACGCAATCATTACGGTATTGTTTACTCCAGTCTTATAGTAGTGTGCTGTGCAAGAAGTCCAAAAACTATGCTTTTTAACCCACAACAAACCCGTTTTGATGCAATACCCACTTTAATCAAGTTCGAAAATGAACACGTTTAACAGGTTAGTTTTCGTGAGCACATACCGGGGTTTAATTTGTGGGCTGAATCGAGCATTGCGTTTTTTGATTTTCGACCATGTCCATGGGCAACCTAATAAATCTATTGGCACCTGCTACTGTAAAAACCCAGATGTTTTTGCACTGTTTGAGGAATGCAGGCTAATTATATCAAGCCCATGCAAACACTTGGTTGGGTATTTACAATGAAACTGTAAGGGCCTGGTTTTGAGTTTGGAGATAAAACACAGAGTTTGGAGGTGACGGAGAATACACAATTTTAAAGGAAATACAGGAGAACTCCACCCCTGTAATTTTCTACACCAATATATGTTTACGGTGGAGAGAATTTCTCCAGAAATTACATTTTCCATTACCACCCACATCAGGCCAAGAAGAATCTAAAGAAACCACTTGGTGTGATTTAAATTTTCAAATAAAACATTTGGTTCTTCATTTCTAATATTACCAGGGCACACCAGTCACCATAAAAGTTGCTGATTTTAAAAGTTTGCCCGGGGTTCACATTTCTTTACTTATAATTTAAGTTCACTGTTTTATGGTATAAATATCTACTACATTTGTCTCCAAATATCCATTTTATATGTGGTCTAATTTTATTGGTGTTTACCCACATTTATTGTTGTTCTCCGAATGAAAAATTATGCTATCAGCATGATCACATCTTTACACTAAACAAATGTGCACTTAGAGGTCTATAGGACTTTTTGATAGATTATTGTTAGCCTTAAACAGTTTAACAACATATTTTTCATTACAAATTTGTTAAACATGCGCATTAATGTACTCTGAATTTCTATTATACTTAAAAACCTAACAACTCAAAAGCACTGCAAATGTTAATGCTCCTGTGAAAGTGGCTGGATTCAGAGCACTGATTCAGAAGTTAATTAAGGTAATATTAGGCAAAGCTGCTGGTCCCTCAGTGTTTAAAAAAAAAAAAGTGCCAGGGTCCTCGTCAGGAGCCCATTGTAGCTTGCACCACCCACTGCCCCTGCTAGCACCGCCAATGACAACCAACACAACTACTAACCATCTCACCCGACAAGTGTGACAATTCAGACTATTCCAGCCCCCCCATGCTATAAGAGTGACTTAGGCAGCAGATATTAGTAATTTTTACTGTATATTGAATTAATAAACAACTGTTGTTGTGTTGATCTCCATTTTAGAAAAACAGCACCATCATGTGGCAGACTGTCATAAGTGCCGGAGTTGACAATTAACTGCAGGTACCGAGCACCGGAAACCACTGGTTCAAATCAAGCACTGCTCCAGACCTCCATATGATTACAAATACAACTGGGAAAAGGGTTTGAAAGGTATAGGTTTAAGCCAAATCTCATTTTGATAAACAGAAATTGGGCATTTATCCTGCATGGGGGGCTTGTTTGTCAGTTGGTATGCCGACGTAGCTAGACCACAAATAATGTTACACCCCTGATGCAGTCACTTGCCACAGCTATGGTATCGAAAGATCGTAGGTGCAGCCTGAGGGAGGACTGATTACAATATGGGCACAGTTTTTTTATTTTTTATTAAAAAATCAGATAATAAATTAGCAGAAACAAAATGGGTGTGCCTTAGGTATAATGCATCTTTTTTGTGCTTTTCTTTTTAAGAGGGATAATGATCTCTAGATTGTCATTTTTGATTTTTACTTATCTACATAACATTTAGTTGACGCGGAGAATACTTTTCTTGGGGTGCAGAGGTTACGCAGACAAACAAAGTGTATGTGTCTTGCTGCCCTCTGCTGCTGTGAGCAAGCTTTACACTCAATATCAGATACTAACCTCACCAGTAGGACGTTAAGGTCCCCAACGGGGGGGGGGGGGGTGGGGGGAGGGGGAGGGGAGCTTCTAGTGATAACATTCCTAGAGATACCCATACAGCATCAATTTACCTCATGAGATTAAATGTATGTACCTTGTGTTCTAGTCAAATTACTACCTTATATAATAGAAGTAAAACTTTCAAAAACATTCTGGAGATGGTATGTGCATAGTGAATGTTAAGGAATTTAATATTTACACAAGGCTGTACTTTTTCTTTGTAAATATAGTGGCATTGCATAACACAGAGGTGAACTATTTTTACAGTGGTTTTACGAGTTTAGTACCACCCTAAACAAAGAAGAGGAATTTACAAGGGACACGGCGCTAACAGAATAAGGAAATGATTATTGTAGAAGACACACTACAGGTTAGATCGGGGGAGTGCATGCAGCGGGCTGGTACCGTGGGTCAAAGTGAATGGGATTACAAATCGTAGCATGTGATGAATCTATAGCAAAATGGCCCAGGAAGACTGTTGTTGTAATAGCTGTGTATTTTGAAGTGGGATACTGTCTCGTCACATTCACATTTGTCGTGACCTGGCAGCGACAATTAGAACTTATCACCGATGTTTGTCATGTTAATTTCATCGTTCTATTTTCCATATACTGCCGTCTCATTCCCTGAATTGCCTTTCCTTCCAACGTGCCCAACCATGGCCCCGTTTGACATTGGACACTTATCGGACGGAATGGGAACCAACAATTGCAGTGGCCTTGCCCAAAACACCACATGCAATGTCAAAGGTTTTCCAAATGATGCCATGTGCCAATGATGCCGTGTTATGTTCGAGGCATCTGTATAAAGCTCGGTATGCTTTAGAACCACCTAAATCGGTCATCCTGGTTGTATTCCACACTATTAAAGGTCTCCAACTCATATAAGAGTCACTGTCATTCTGTGACGATATGGAGCTGTGTCCATTGGGTGACAATGTATAGTTAGCTAAACTGAGGATGTATGATTCCGGTCTCAAGGAGGTGTAGTCAGAGGATTTACTAGTTGTTTTAGCATATTTTAGATTGCTTAACTGGCTGTTTCCCAGCTGGTAGATATAGGCTGAACATAGAGTGGTGACTCTCTGGTATGTTTAAGGTGCGTTGGATATTTAAGTAGTGTTTAGTGGAATGTGTTTTGTGATGTGTGTGTCTGGGTAATGTTCAATCTGGTTTCATCTTGAATTTGTGCAAATATCTTCTTCATAGTGGTTGGTGCTGTTGGTTTGTCTTCCTTCCGTGGTAAATGGATGGTCAGGTGTTCTGTTGGTTGTTTGCATGGATTATTATCTTGGTGGTTTATGCTGCTGAGATCCAGGTGCTAGGCGACTGCGTGTCACATTTGTGCTCTGTGGTCGAAGTGTGGCACCTGTCCTAGCTAATGGGTTGTGTTGTGTGTGGTATTGCAACCAAGATTCTAATACTCAGAATGTATTATGCTATCACATAAAAGTCCATGACTGGAACAGTGTCTCTACTGGCATGGGGTGAGATGACCTAAATGCTCACTTAATCTTGAGTGGCCTGGAAAGGGCGTTAGCACTCAAAAGGTTCCCCAAACATGTCTTGTTCACAGCTCTGGAAGCTCTGACGCTGTTAGACAACTAAGAATGAAGCTCACATTCGCGATGGTGGGTCAAGATGGGGTGCTTTGCCCATTTCACGCTAGGATTTCTGGAGCAATAGGATGTACACATATTTGGAGGGCCTGCATGCAATATTGCAAAATATTTCATTGGTATGTCAAGTTAGAAATGTTTTGCCGGCTGAAGTTGTGCACAAGAGGCAGTCTATCCAGCGGAGTCCCATCAAATGCTGCTTTTCCCAGGCCCCTGTAAGGTCCTGCCCATAACTTAGCTAACCTCTTCTTGCAAGCAACGTGCTGAATTCTTTCCACGAATATATGTTCCTGCTAAATGAAAGTGTAGACTCAACAATGGGCCCAGAGATTATTACTATGTTTATAAATTGCCCAAGACAATTTTTGAGTCCAAGGTAATGTCTTCCCTTTGCTCTCACTTCACTTTCTTGGATGCTTGTGCGCGTATCATTTTGAGGCTCAGTGGTTACTCTGTGCAGTGACATTAGTGCTTCTTCTGTCTGTGGTCTGAGATTTCTGTTCCAAGGCAGTGCTTTGGATGTGAGAGGTTATTAATACATTGTGATGGAAGTTAAAGTTTTCTAGACTGGTTTTAAGTTGTAAGGAGGAAAATATGCTTGGTGGATAAAGGGGTCTTTGAAAACTGCTAAACATGTCAGAACAATGTTCAGGAGCATACATACTATAACTCAAAATGTATGCATCCAATATGTATATGCATTGCAACATGTAAGATGAAGAGAGTAAGAGATGCTCACATTTTTTTTTGCAACATTTATTTACTTAGAAAATTTGCACGGAGGGAAGACGGAGACCCAGACAACAAAGTGTTGATATGAAGGATGCACTGACAAAAGGTCAGCAGTCATACAAAGATGTCCAAGGCCACAAAGTACATGCATTTTAGAAACCTTCAAACCTACTGGGGGATAATGAGAGGATGGAGTGGGGTGAAATGAGGGGGAATGGTACAGCAGGTTGATTGACGGTCGCCATCATAAGAGGCTAAGGGCCTGATTTAGATCTTGGCAGAGGGGAATACTCGGTCATAAACGTGATGGAGATCCCATCCGCCGTATTACGATCCCATTATATCCTATGGAGATCGTAATACGGTGGATGGGATATCCATCACATTTGTGACGGAGTATTCCATCTGCCAAGATCTAAAGAAGGCCCTAAGTTGGAAACAAGTGTAGGAGATCACAGGAGCCAGGTCACACCTTGAAACGCAGAAAAATTCCTATAAAGCATCGAAGACCAACTAGGATGGATGAGAACCCACAAACAGAATTCTTGATTATATACAGCACTCCAGTTACCATCGCCCATGCCCCTCCACACACACACAATATAGATGTGCTGTAAGGTCATAAAGTCGAGGTGGTGAACACCCAGCGTGTATGGTGAACACCCAGCGTGTATGGGTCAACAGTATCTCACACTATGACATCCACTTTGGTCGGGGAGTCACAGAAGCTTGGAGGGCAGGAAGAGCTAGGTGCAAGACGACAACAAACACGAAGTGCAGAGACAAGACAATATCCTTCACCTGCGAGTACAGGGGTGAGGCGGCCACTAGGGCTGGTCAAAAAGCTCATATTAAGATGAGTTCCTAGTCGATGGGGAGGTGGGAGTGGAGAGGTTATCTCCTTCAGTTCCACATTGGGTACAGTCGGCCATATTGCAAGAGGACTAATAAAGAGGAACGATTTGGTGGTGATCCCTTATAATTCTAGAAAGGCTCTCCGAATCCCATCAAAGGCGTCTAGTTTGTCTTGAGCTTGTATCGAGTTTGTTTATGATTGTCCACACTCTATACAGCGACCAGCCATTCATGACATGTTGGTGTGGTGCGTTGATACAAATGTTGACGAATGCACATTGAGGTCACTGCAAGTGAAGTCGCCAGTTAGCGATTAGCATGGGTAGTCAGGTCTGGTACCTCAAACACAGAGAGATTGCCAGTTGAGGACAGGGAGGTATCGAAAGGGAACAATAGTGACGTAATTGCGGCCACACAGTCATCCATTAACTTGCTGGGACCAGGCAAGACTAAAGAATTTGGTATAAGTTACAGTTATCAGAGTCACATTTCCAGCAGCAAAGGGCATGGAGCTCTGCCCTTTTTATTTTCCAAGGAGATCAATACCAATCATTCATAACCTTGATATACAAGAACTTCAGCCTGGACCCAGTATCCTGTTATGATCGAGAGGTAGCGTTGCCCAGACTTCCGGAGGATAGACTTAGGCAAAAAGCGTTTGCCACATTAGTCTGGTTGTGTTGAGCGAGGAACCTGAATGCAGGGTTTTGCTGAAAACCCCAAACAGTCTAGTGACCACCCCTCAGAACTGGTTCCAGTGCCGGCGGTATTGAAGTAAAGAAGAAGACAAAGAGTCTGATCATAAGTTGTTCGTTATATTCCGACCAGACCATAAACGCCTGTTCATACATGGGTCAGAATTACGAGGTAAAAGGTATTTTACGCAACTGATAACTATTGGATGCGTTAAATATCTCAAGCTTCGTTAAATTTTGGAAAGGGAATTTTAACAGGGGAAAGGTGTACAGTATTTACTGTACCGTGCAGCTTTTGGTGTGTTACAACACCTAAACCTGCACGTTATTTCCTAATAAATCGTAATATGTACTATTTATCGCACCTGATAAATTAACGAGCCCCAGGGTATCGTTATTTACAAGGTGTGATAAATAGCACCTTTACCTATAATCAGGCCCAAAGGGTCCGTTGGTGACGACCCTAAAGCAGCGTGAGAAGACAATGGATCAGTTGGCGGTACCACCAGAGATCTACGTCCAGAAGACCAAATTCAAGTTTCAAGGCTTGATATTATTTGAGTAGGGCTCTGCTGTACAGCAGATTCACGTGTTTCAGGCCCATCCCGTACCAGGACTCGCAACACAATGGTTACCCTGCTTAATGCCACATTGTGCTACAGTAGTGCCCTGTAAGGTCGAAGCGATGGGATACCCATGAGTTTCAGAGCCACACACCAGGCTGTAGCTGTTGCAATTAACATCAGGTTTGTCGGCACTACGCGGTTAATGGTGGTGAGGCAGACAGGAAGAGACAAATTAGGGCAACCGAAAAGTCGCTCAAGTGCCACCCACAGCCGGGCCTCATACAGAGATAAGGCATAGAGGATAGTTGCGAAAGGTGAAAGGCCACGCAAGTGTCATACAAGTCATGTGTCGAAGGCCCCTTGGCTACAGCATCCGCCCACAGCCGAGGCACTCTCAGCCCGAGTTTGCGTCCACTCCAGATCCACATACAGGATCTGATATCTGCCTTGATTACAGCAACACATTGATGGGGAACCCGAAGGGGTAACATACACAAAACGTAATTGAATTGTCAGGTCACAGATCTTTTGATCATCTGTACCTTACACCACAAAGATAAATTCAGATGCATCCACTTCAAGACGTCTTGTCTGGTTGGATCTATCAGGGAGAGAAGACTGTCCTAAACTTTGCGTAGAGCCGCCTATTGATACGAACATCCAGCAGAGAAACCCTTCTGGTACACATTACATGTTATAGCCAAGTAAGCTGGTGTTCGTGATAAATATATACATCAGGAGCATTTCACATTTCGTAGAGGTGATCTGGTAGCCTGACAATAGAGAGAACTTGTTAATGATGGGCATGCAATCAGAGGCCCTGGGTGGGGCAACAAAAAAAGTATGTCATCCGCGTAGAATAGAGCTTTCACCTCACCTGCGTCAGTGGGGATGCCCACAACCGACCACAATAGGTGGCTCGCCACCACAAGAGGCTTCATGGGGAGGAGAGAGAGAAGCGGGAATAGGGGACACCCCTGCCAGGTACCAGGGCATATCTTCCAGGTGGCAGACAGGAAGCCTCCACCGCTGATGTCCCCACAATAGGGCAATCATACAAAAGGCATACCTTGCACAGAGATTCACGGCCTAACCCAATGCGAGACATGACATGAAAAGAGTATGACCCCTCTACTGGATCAAACGCTTTCTCAGCATCTAGTGAGAGTGCTAACATTTCATCTGAATTCTCTTTTGTCAGCCAAAGGAGGTGCATCAGCATCCGTATGTGACTGCAGGAGCAATGACCTGGTACAAACCCACCTATTACTCATGAATTCAATGGTGAATCACTTTGCTCAATCATGTCCCCAGTATTTTGGAAATGATTTTGACATCAACATTGATCTGGAAGATTGGGCAATGGCTAACACCCTCCAACTGATCCTTATTTTCCATAAGGAGAAGGGTGATAGTGGCTTATTAGATATGACACCCGAGGAGCCAGTCTCTACAGCTTCCTGGTATGCCCGGGTCAGGAAAGGCACAAGACTTTGCCAAACTTTTAAATCTCACCTGGGAATCCTCCTCTCTCAGGCATTATATGCACATTGATATGGCAGATATTTCCTCTGCCACCTCTTCCTCCATGTACTCTAGGAGAGCACGACCTTCCTTCAACAGAATAGGAAAATGCAGTGGGACCAAGAATACATCCACGCTGGCAGCTGTACCTCTGGATTCTGAAATGTGGAGGGAGGATTAATAAGAGGCAAAATGACCCGCGATGCCAAGATGGTGAACCAGCAAATTAACTGGATATGCCTCAAATTGCAGGAATGGCCAATTGAGATTCCCTCTGTTGTAATTGTGCAGCCAGGAGCCTCCCAGCTTTTTCTCAATGGTCATAATTGTGCCATTGGAGCTTGTCCAAGGCCTTCTCCGCTGCTGCCGTAAATAATTAGTTCAGAAATATTTTGGCCAGCTAACTCCTGCAGGGCAGATGTACGAGTAGCTATTGTCCAGCGAGTTTGTGAATCTGCAGAAGCTACAGGTCTGTATGGGCCTTGTGCTTTGCTATAGCCGAATCCCTCATCTCTCTCCCCCCTCAATGTTGTTCACATGGTGATTCAAACTTTTCCATTGCTTTCCCCAACTAGAGAGGGAGAAAGAAGTAAAAACTATTAAAAAGTCCCAAAGTGTATGCAATTTTCACACACCTGCCAGACAACTCCTCTCTGCCCATCTCGCCCTGGCCTCCGTCCCACGTATCCACAACACCAGAACCGGAGGCAGATCCTTCTCCTACCTCGCAGCCAAGACATGGAACACCCTGCCCCTCCACCTCCGGCAATCTGCGTCGTTGACACAGTTCAGGAAGGACCTCAAGACCTGGCTCTTTGACTGAACCTCGACTCTCAGATGGACCAGCAGCCCCCACCCAACCTTCCTCAGCGCCTCGAGACCCTCACAGCTGAGTAGCCGTGCTATACAATCACCTACTTGATACAAAAATATCAGAAAACTGAAATTATGGAGGGGTGTGAGGGAAGAACAGAGGGGTGGATGATACCCCTGGAGAAGCATAAGTTTTGGAAGGGGAGATTTATTCAGGAGGAAGAAATATAATGAGACAAGAAAGTGTGTGCATATAATACGATGAACAGAAAAAAATAGGAACTATGATGATACATCAAGCTCCGTTCTGTGAGAAACATTTGAGGATTTGGAAAGGCAGTGGCCAATGACATAGACAACATAATCTAAAAAGAATGAAACTATATTTGAACATGAGAAAGGACAAAGCAGGCATGGAGAAAGCCATGCATTGAAGAGCAGTAATCGAGAAGAGAAATAGTCAAAGTTTAATTTGGCAAATAGACACTGAAAAGCTAGACAAGGACAAATATTCTCGACACTGAGAAACTTGATTGGTAAAGACAATTGATCCTAACTTTAGGAAGGTGGGCAGATGGGTGTCTGAATATGCGTGATCAACAAAGGAGAGAAACATGTGGGTATAGTCAGTGTAGTAACGTGATAGGAAAAAGAATCGGTGAACATAAACTACTCTAGAACAATAACTTAGAATGAGAAGAGGAGTGGGCCATTTATATAACCGCGAGGCACTTCAAAAGTGTGGAAAGGGGGCAGGATAGTAAAACCCCCCACCAGGTTCCGTTTTAGCCAATGAACAAGAGGAACTAAACTTGCAGCAGTAGACAGAAATCTGATAGACGGGGGAAAAGACAATGCAGATGTTGGTGATGAAAAATGGCAAAACATCCTGGGCGAGATCTCAAAATGAGGGATGCAGCGGAACAGTAGAGGGTTTGAATGAGCTGTAGCAAGGATCAGGAGCCAGCTGCGCATTCCGATGGATTTATTGCAACTGGAAGTAGAGAATTCCAGCTGGCAAACTATCAAAATGGAGGAAGGTCAGCAGTGGAGAGAGGACACAGATAAGTAAACAGGAATTATTTGCTCAGTACTTTGGAACCTAAGGCCAAACAAATTGTAATAGTTGAGGTCTTAAAAATTCTACAACGCTCATACTTAATACTGTTAAGATAGTTTTGTGAACATAAACAAAGAAACTTAGTCAATGTGACCTTCTTCTGACTGCTTCATGCATACCATCTACCAACCCTTGCCCACTACCTCAGTCGCTCCTCTTTCCATTTACTTTTTGTACTCTTGCCGCGGGTCTTATATATTATTTTGGTGTCTGACTAAGCCCCCATCTTATGAATAATTCTTGGTTGAGGGTGCTACCTCGCGTTTTGAATACCGACAACTATGGTCGTGCTGCCACTTGCAAGAACTTGAATACATGATGCGTATGTCCAGAGGGTTCCTAGAGTCGTATGTCAGATCTTCCAATTCTAAATTTACAACATGAACCCATACTTGAATAATGCAGAAATCGTCCTCCGCACTTTCGAGCCACACACAGTTACCTAATATTATTTTCCTTCCTTGACCACAAAATGCTTTTAGGTGACCTCCAACTTCTTCATAATGTTCCACAGCTTCAGACTTTGTACCGCAGCATCAGCATCCGAGTTTGTGGATCTACTAAGATGGTTCCCCATCGACCGATTTGCAGCCTCCAAATCAGGGTCATGATGCAGATATTGATGTAACACTATTTGTCCATGGAGTCAATGATGGACATGCCATAAACGGTGAACACATATCAGTATTTAGAACCATAAGCAGTCTGAGGAGATATGTACTGTACATTTGTACATAGAGGTCACGTGAGGTAGGCACGCCAACGTGCAATGCTGACCTCCCCACACTGACATTTCACGTCAGTAGATACACCATATCATATTCCAAAACCAAAGTTACAAAACACGTGGATAGTCGAACTCATGATTGTTCTAAATTATTTTAAGGTAAAACGCTGTTTTAAGAGAAGAACTCCATCCATGACATCTTGGCGCACCGCAAGACCACGATGCTGAAGGTTGCGTGCCAGCTGGGCCGCGAACCATCTAGATGCTACATATGGATATGCTGCACACGTATGAAAAATTATCTTATAGATGGATGTTTCTAAAAAGTACACCATATCTGTAATGTGAGACCACCACCAAGTCAGGGCTTTTTTAGCCAATTGACATCAATTTCTATGGAGTGATTTTAGAGCAGGTAACCTTAAAGAAGTACCAGAATTCAAAGTGCTTGCGACTAAAAGGCTGTGACCGGATTGCGTCACACTGTTGATAGCATTGCGGTATCTGTCCAAGTTAAGAGAAGCACGCCAAAGGCAACAGTTGTGAACAGACTTACTTTTTGGGTCGTACTGCACTAAGAAGTGATTAACTTATGAAGTGAACGTAGCAAAAACACAGACGAGAATTTAGGTTTAAAAATTAAAAATACCCAGTTCTTAACGATATATATATATATAGATATATAGATATATATATATAAAATGTCCATCGAAGTCAGTACTAAATCACAAAAACCTGATTTTTCTTAATAAGGCACAGAAAGTGTTATTTTATCTTCCATGGGGCTGTTTGTTAGCTGGGTTGTTGCCGACGTGAAAGCAATTTCATAGGGACTATGAGGCTGAGCCATAGTGCAACTTCAAGGCTAGTTTCATCTCAAATATATATTTAGATGTTAATATTTTAAATGTTCAAGTTTAAACAAGACCCTACTGCAAGCTACCACGTTTTATATGAAAAAATAAATATTGTTAAAAATTGTAAACAAGTCCCCGGTGCAAGCTACCAAGTCTCTGCGTTTAGTAAATAGTGCCCCGGTCTAATCTGCTCATTAACGAAGCTTAGCGGATGTAGGGAGGGGAGGGAACATTTGGTAACACTTAATAAGGGACATTTGGTGGTGAGAGGTTGAACATGCCATCCATCACGTTCCTGAACAAGACTCGGGACATAAAACGTAAACATTCTCAAGTAAAGTGAAAGAAGGCAGGCTCGGGGGAACACGTCCTTTAAAGGCTCTTTAAAAAGATACACCGGTTTAAAAGGGGAGAAAACAAAAAAAATACAATAAACTGGAACTCACCAGAGCGCGGATTATGACGGTTCCAAGTGCATCTTTGGCGATTAAACTGTCCACATTAGGCAGAAAGCCTGGGGCGCCGTCTCACTCGCCTGGGTCGGTCCTGCCGGGCTCCTGAACCCTCCCTGGCAGCAGCTGACATTCTGGTAATTTCGCTCGATTTTTTTCCTCTGGTTGGTACTCCGCGCCCTCCTGCGTCTTTCACTTTTACAGCATTTTTTTTCTTCTGGAAAGTGATTCGAGTGTCCTGGAAGAGGAGGGGAGCGGGGACTGCACTTGTCCGGGAAAGTGTGACGTCTCTGGCCGAAAACAATCCTTTTCTTTCTGACCGTGGTAGGGGGAGGGCCGGGAAAGGGCTAAACACAAAATAGCAAAAAAAATGCCCCGTCCGAGGGCGCTTGCGATGCCAGAAAGGAAAGAGGCGCTTGTCCCGGTGATCGTGGAAGTTTTAACTCCGGGGGAGGGAGATGGGGAAATCGTCAGGAAGCGGCAGCCCGCTGCGCCTCGCGCTCACCCCCACTGGGCCCCTCGCCGAGTGTTTTTATTGATTCCAATCACCGAGGGCCGGCTGGCTCTCGGCAGAAACACTGTGTAATGTGTTCAGCGCTGGCTTTCATTACATGCACTGAATGCGGCGCGGTCATGCTCCCGAGCACGCCTGGCAACCGGCCGGCGCTCTGTGGTGCGGCTCCCCCCACCCCCTCGGCACTCATCTCTTGTTTTCCCCTTTACCAAGGACTTGAAAACATCTTATCCTCCTCCCTTTCTATCTGGAAAGGCTCAGCCTGTTCCAAATTCTGTGTGTTTTTGGGAAACTCTTGCAAACAGAGCACTTCTGAAAATAAAGGCCCCACGGAACGCTGCCCTTCTGCAAACGATGCAAAGGCAATTCAGGAAAAGCCATGTGAAGTTTAGTTTTCGTCAGCTGAATCAACAAACACATCTTGATTTACCTTTGCGTAATGAAGTGAGGGGCAGTGTTTAGACAAATAAGCTGTACCACAGATAAGGTATATTGAAGCTAACAATATGTAACTTGATTATCTGAAATAAATGACACCCGGGAAAGCACTAAGAGGATGTCCTATTGCGTGGTGACCCATGAAAAAGAAAAACTCAAACCTAGTTCCCTCGGCAGGTTGACCCGGAAGTGATTCTGCTGTGGAGATGCCAAATGTCCATGTTCCCTCGGATATACCCTGTTCGAATTAGTGGAGGTGAGATGTAGAGCTACATACTGGGCCATGGACAGCCACACTTACTTGTTATCCCCTCTTTAGGGGACTCTGTGTCATGGCCATTACCTTTCTTGCCCATCTTCCTTGTCATAGTTCTTGCCGCATGAGCTCCAGGCTCCTCGGGATACAGGATCAACCATTACAAGGAAAGTTTTATTTAGCCCCAAGATGGCTGTCACTGCACTTCCTGTCCCATGACCTGTAAAGGTGAGGGCAAACCTTTGCACATCCTGTTCTTTTTCTGGTCAAGTTGGTATCACCCAGGAAGATAAGTAAAGTCGACTCCATTAACCCCTTCGCCGCGGCAGGAATTCTGCCGCGGCGCTGGGGGGGGTTTGGGGGCAGCGCGGTGGCGCTGTGCTCATGACGGAACCGCTCCGTCACGAGCCACGGTTGAGCTGTGCTCATGACGGAGTGGTTCCGTCACGTCTCCGCCCACTGCGCTAATCGCCCGCACAGGCGGGGAATTAGCGCCGCGTGGGCAGAGCGGCGGCCAACGGCCGCAGCATGACGGAACCACTCCGTCATGAGCACAGCGCAACGTGGCTCATGACGGAGTGGTTCCATCATGAGCGGGGAAGGGGTTAAGGCAGGGTTCTTTTTCTTCAAGTGGAACTATTATTTCAGAGGGCAGAGCCCGTCGATGAAACTGACAAGAAGGTGGAGGTTGCCATCAAGCGGGCTTACGCTGCTTTCCACTTTTGCTTTAAGGGGGGGCTCTTTTGCCACTCATAGGGTGCAGCCACTCCTTCATGGCTGTCAAGCATTGGCAAAAGAAAACCCAGCAGAGTGATGACTGTACCTCCAAGCTCTCCACGACGGAACAAGCCAGATTCCCATCTGACATCTTCTACGAAGGCTTTTGTGCAACAGCTTCAACATCAGGACCCCCTATAGCAGCTCAGAGGCACCTAAGGATGAGATGCTGGAAAGCTGACCGCTCCCAAAAAGAAGTATTGAGTCACCTTGCCTTCAATGGAGTAAAACTTGAGTTCACAGCTTGAAGAACTTAGGAAGAAGCCAGCGTAGATCAGTAAACTTTTGACCCCAATTCATCCTTCCTTCAGAGGTTTTAGTTTCCACTGGGTGTTTGGTCCAGCTCCATCATCTAAGGGGATCAGCAAGCCTTTCATGGCAGGATTCATGGGTTGCCCCTTCACTGAAAAGTCATGGCTCCAACCTGCCAGCTCCCCAGTCCCTCTGCAGCCCCAAAACCATCTCTATGCTGAGATGGGGAGAGGAAGGCTTTTGCAGTTTGACATTCAACAGTGACAGACTCTTGGGTCCTTCAGATGGGGGAAAAAGGCCACAATAAGGACTTGCAGATTGTTTTCTCTCAGTCTCTAAGACAGGAGAAGCTGTTGTCCCAGCTGAGAGCCCTTCTGCATTGTCTGGAAGCTCGTCCGAGACAGTGGTTGATGGTTCAGATGGACATGGCAGCTGCTCTTCTGTATGTGCTATGGGCCCAGTTGCATCGTCTGGTGAACCATATCCAATCCCATTGGCATCCAAAGAAAAAGGACTATGAAAGGCCAATGTCCAGTTGCGGATGGGATTTAACGGCGCTGGAGGGGCTGGTTGCGGGGGGTGAGGTGGGAATAAAAAAATTAAAACACATACCTGTTGCCGCCGGCACTCGTTTTTCTTTGCTCACCCGGCTTCCCATAGTCAATCACAATGCTGCAATGCGGCATTGTGATTGGTCTAAGCGCCATGGTTCGGCGCTCAAACAGGACCTGGGCGGCTTTGCATGTTCCATACCAGGCTTTGTAATGCAGCCTGGTGGGGAACATGCAAAGTGCGCTTGACAGTTTGGCCAGCCCGAGACGGTCGGCCAAAGCATCTTGCGCACTTGGAGTGGTCAAACCACTCCTGCCCTGCTCTGTTAGCAGAGCAGCCCTGCCCCGCCCCTACCTAGCTGAGCAAGGACAGAAAATAATGTGATAATAACAATGTGATAACAACAATGAGTTATTATCATTTTATTTTTTCCTTGTTGGCCTGCTCAGTGGGGCGATGCTCCTCTGCCCCTTTCGCTTGCAGTAGTCCAGAAGCTTCAGTCGTGGCAGATCCTTCCCATCTAACCGGGGAATCTCATTAACTCCTCAACCACTAGCCAGCAGCCTGGGGTGCGAGGCCACAGTCCAGGGTTTGTGGCCCGAGAGGGAGCAGGATGAATCTTTCCAATTGGAAGAATCACAAACCTGTTATCCTTCTGTCTTCTTCTCTCGAGACCAGCAGTTCTGATGTGAACAGACAACCAGGCCACACAAACGTATGTCAATCATCTGAGAACCTCCAGAGCCCCGGGATTAGTTCATCTGGTGGAACTAGTAGGGGGTTGGTCAGAGAAGAATCTGCTCTGTCTGAAATCTGTTTCCAGGGCATGGAGAATAGCCATGCACACAGGGTGAGTCGTGCTTTCCCATCTTCAAAGGCCATGTGCTGTTGCCCCCATCTGTTGCAAGAAATTTAGAAGATGTTTGGGAATCCATGGCTGGATCTTTTTACTTCCTTGCCAGAATTCTCTGCTTCCCAGGTTCTCCTGTCTCCTATCATTCTTAGGGGTTTAGACAGTGGCTACGATGAGCTTTCCTTGGCCTGGGGGTCTGATTTATGCATTCCCTCCCTTTGCCCTGTTTAGCAGGGTCCCCTGAAAAATCAGGAGTCAGTCAGGCAGAGGTTCTGTTAGTGGTGCATCCTGATATCACCGACCTAGGGTCCCTCTGCTTCTACAATCAGCATTCCAGCCTCCTTGGATTTATCAAACCTATCCATCGCCCATATGAACAGTTATCAGAGACGTCTCTCAAATGTCTGTCCGTGTGAGTCTGGAAACAGAGAGGCTAAGATTAGTGTAATTGGGTTCTACTAATGCACCCAATCAGTCCAGAAATATTTAAGGCAAAGCACTTTAAAAGTGTATGTGAGACACTGGTGACATTTTAATTCATGGTGTGTGTCTAAGAATGTTCAGGCTTCTTCTTAAAATTATAGAGTTTCTAAGGGGCTGGTTTCTTTTGAGTCTCTTGGTGTCACTTTACATAGCCAGTGGGCAGCTATCAGAGCCCATTAAGCAATCTGGCATTTCCACATTTTGTTGCCCTGGATTCCCCTGTCTCCTTAAGAGTTTTTATTTGAGAAAACCTGCACTGCATATTACAGTCCCTTGGTGGAATTGCCTCTTGTGCTTAACGTATTGCAGGAGGGTCCATTCAAACACCTGCATTCACTCTCTTTGAAATTTCTGAAAATTGGAGCTCTTCTTTCCCATGAACCTTTTATTTGATTTTCTGAAGGTAATGATCATTTTTAGGTTTTGCGTGGACAGTGCTTGGGCTGTACTTGTGAAATCTATTGTTTTTAATAAAAACCTTAAAAGGGGTTTACATTATGCCCCCTCTCTTTCCTGGCTTTCGATTGGTTCCTGTGCTTGCTACTTATTTTTCCTCCAGTTCTATTGGCTGTAGCATTTTTTTCTGCATTTACCAAAGCTTGTTCTTCATCTGCTTCTCGTCAGTTTCCCATTGTCGAAATACTGTTAAAATCCTCTTTGGTGGAACTATTTTTTTATAAAATTTTGCCTCTTTCTGGTTTTTCGTCTTGTGGCAGATTAAGTGATTTGCCCAGAATCGCAGGATGTTGCACCGCTGCGATTTGAACCGGGATCCCCAGCTCTCGAGTCAAACGCTCTGGTCACTGTGCCACATCCTCTCCACTCTTATCAAACATTTCAGGAAGCTCTTTCCTCTGTCCCTTCATCTTGTTCGGTGATTGATAAAAACAGCTTATTATTCATCACACAGGAGAAACCGATGCATTACCACTGCTTGTTTCCTAAAGTGGTCTCTTCCATTTTTCTTTTATAGGACCTACTACTTCCTATGTTTATCCGCACCCCTCAACCGATCAGGAGGTTTAGAGGCACACTTTAGACCTTGACGGAGGGAGGAAGGTTGTGGCCTAACAGCTAGGATGGTCGACCATAAATCTGGGGAACTGGGTTCGAGTCTCGGCAACGACGCCCAACATCCTGTGCATCTGGGCAAATCACTTAATCTCCTCGTGCCTATCAAAAAATGAATGTGTCCGTCTGTAACAAAACTGGGTGTTCATGTTAAGCACTCTGATACCCATTACCTTTGGGGCAAGTATAATAAATAACTTACTATCTATTTACAAGGGACTTCTTCTTCCGTCAGGTAGATTCCTTGTTTGTTACCTTTAGATAATCCAATATTGGTCACCGACCGTGCACATCCGCCTTAATCAGATGGATAACAATGACTATTTCCTTAGCCAATCAGGAAGCTGTTGTTTCTCTGCCCACTGCAACCTAAGGTCTGTCTGCTAGAAGCATGGCTTCCTCTTGGGTAGTAGGGAGCTTCTCTTAAGGACAGATGTACAGCAGCAGCAATCTCGGCCTCCCACGTACATTAGTTTCTCATTATAGGCTGTGCATGGGAGACAACATTTCATCATCTTTCGGAACAGCTGTGCACGCTGTGTACAATAAGAGTGGTATGATATCTGCAATGTACTTAGTAAATCATCACAGTGTGTTGCATTATCACTTGTGGTGTATTGTATTTTTTTCTGGCGGTTTTTTACATTGCTTGCGTAAACGCACACACTGTGAGGATTGCAACGAGGTAGACCGACCATGAAGATAATTCTCTGATTACTTACCAGTTATTTTCATTACTCCGAGTCATAATCTTCTTGTTGGAAGCACTGGGCGCTGATTTCTATATATAAAAACCTTTTAAAGTCAGTAAAAATGTTTCTTTTGAAGTACAGCAAACACATGTCCGTAGTTGGATAATAGTTGCAATAGACATAGCAGGATATAGACATAGTTAACACTCCATAAATCATCACCACACAATTCTTATGAAGGCAAACTATCACACTATCACTTTAGCACTCCACTATCTACTTGTGAATATTCAGTGCAAGATCCCTTTCCTGTCTCCTCTTGGCTCAACTGGTCACACCTCAGACCTCCGGCCCAGTGCCTCTTGCTGGTTCAGCCATGAAAAAGATAACAAGCATTGGCATAGCCAATAGGTCTCGCCTTTAGGACCTTATAAGTGTTTAGCCATGCAACAGTTGCATAACTAAATACTTATAAGGTCCCAAAAGCGAGACCTATTGGCTATGCCAAGCGGCCCTGCGGCCGCGAAAGTGAAAGTAATCGCGGTAAAGCGCAGCGCGCGCGCCCGCGCACATGCACTGTAGCTCTAGACTAGCCTGGTAGCACTTTTTGGAGCCCTCTCAATAAGTCTCGCCAGTCCAGCGCATGCGCTGGGTCAGGCGAGACCTAAAAACGAGGCTGCTAAAGCCAACTGCTCAGCATTATTTGTCTTCTTCTATCTCTGTCTATGGGGCCGATTCACAGAACTAATCTGAGACAAAATCCTAAACTTACTACTTCTGGTATTCACAGGAGGCACTTCCGATTTTTGGTATTCACAGACATTCCTTACGACTTCTAACTTTATGTCTGTAGTCGAGCCGGAATCTCTGCACCCAGACCGTACTCTCCGCACCCGGACTGTACCCCCCGGCTAGGGCCGTACTCTCCGGCTCGAGCCGTATTATCCGTCTCGGGCCAGATAAAGTGTAATCAATGGGCTGGAATGCAATTTTTATAAAAAGGAACATTAGGAATGTGTGATAAATGGTAGAGGAGGTCGTGAAAAATAGTGTGGGGAGGGAAAAGGGTATGGCCAGGCACTACATCATAACCCAGAAAAGTTTGCACCTTTGCATCATGCAGTGCACAATTTGCGCTCCTCTCAATGTTGACTGCAGTGTCAACACTACAATCAACACTAAGGGGAGAAGAAATTGTTTCAGCGCTCCGTCCATCATCTACTTGTGGTTATTTATTTCATAACAGATTGTAATACCTGATAGCCAAAGTTAACATTATGTCCTAGCTCTAAACTTGTGTTTTACGAATGTATCCGCAGAAGACCATGCTGCGGCCATGCAAATCTCAATGAGAGGTATACCATTTGCTTCTACCCATGAGGCTGCCTGTCCCCTGATGGATCTACCTAGGATGCGGGCTATTGCCTGCACTTGATTAGAAGAATATGCCTTTTTGATTTCCTATCAAGGGATACAGTTGAAGGCCTTTTACCAGGCCGGGCCATTAGAAACAAAAAGAAAGTTGATTTCATGAAAACCTCTGTCCTTCCCAAATAAATTAGCAAAGCCTTTCTTAGATCCAACAATAACAGGCCTGATCCCCCTCCTCTGTCTGAAAAAAGGGAAGCAGAATTTCTTGCTCTGAATTGAAAGGTTCAAAATGGGGACTCTGAAGAAATTTAAGAACTGGGGAGAAATTCCAAAGATGAGCAATTTATGGTTGCAGAGGACTCTTAAGTCTAAAGTCTGAGTTTTAATTAAAAAATATTTGAATAACCTTGTAATAATGGGAATGATTTTTAAAAACTCATCTCAGGACTCGTTCAAACCTCTAATGGCTGCCCTTTGAGAAGACAAAATTGAAGGCAATGACTCTTTTTAAAAACCTTCCTTCAAAAAACTCTGTTATCTTAAATGGATCACAAGAAGTAGCCACTAGGTTCTTAGCTGAACACCACATTTTAACGATGTTTTGAGAACGAGGACAAAGTGAATGGTTTTTTGGACTGTAGAATAGAAATTACTTCCCTAGAAACGCCTAGGTTTTGTAACTCAGCCCTCTCCACTTCCACCTGAAAGATTTAGAACTTGTAACACCTTCTTGAGATAACAGGCGATGGCTGAGAGGCAGTAGGGATAGCGGATAATGGATGCATTCTTGTTCCGCTATTTGGAGTAAAGTCAGAAACAATGTTCTTCTGGGCCAAAATGGAGCTATTGGGATTGTTGACACTCTCTAACTGAATCTTTTGAAGAATTCTGTGCTTTCGGTGTAAATTGCAAACAAGGCTAATTATACACCTCAGTGCTTGAAAGAGTCGTGCCTTTTCTAGCAACAAGCGTGTTGTGTTTAGTAATTTTATAAATTAAAGACTTATTTTATGACAGTACACTTTATATGCACATTCCTGAGAGGAAAATCACTTTTATTCAGATTATCTTGAATAAGACTTCCAAATATCACAGGGCCTAGACCTGGGGAGCATTATAATATTAATTGCTCATACTGTTGTCTAACAACCACTTCAATACAATGTATTTTCTTCTCAATCCTGTACGTAAATACACTGTTAAGAGGTAATTTAGTGGCAATTAGGTGTTTCATAGCAACTGGTGGTTTGATTTTAGCTGGTGAGAATTTCTAGGTGAGTTAACTCTCGCTGCTGACCTATGGTGTGAGCTGATGGTCACAAATTCGCATTCCAGCAATCACAAATCCTCTTGTGAGTCCAGAAAATTGATTACCATTACTTTAGGGAAGAGTAACCCTCAACATGTATAGTGCTTTGAAAAGGCAGAAGCGTGGCGCAGTAAAATACTCTTGTTATTTTCGGGACACACAAGGGAAGATGATTAGTGTTATGTGTGAGTCTTTCCCCCTTTTGCTTTCTTTTTTTCTTTCTCAGGAAGCGGAGGGAAATAGTTAAAAGGGTACCAATAAACCACAGAAACTGTTAATAATCACTGCCGGTCCATTACATCTGCTGCTGAGGTCTGGTGCAACTCCTTTGGTGTCTCGTTCTTGCTGAGAGCTGGTTGCCTTTTAGATTATTGAAAACATCTCGTGTAAGACTCGCTCTCTACCTACCATTTAAACAATTATCTTTAAACTTTCCTTGCTCTGATCTTGCACAGAGAGTTAGACTTTGTTATCTTTGTCTCGAAGCCAGATGGATTAGCCACGCTTGGAACAATTGAAAGTTTGGCTGCTGCCGAAGACCTCCCATGAAGGCTGTTGTAGCTGATTTTATTTTTAGAATTTTCTGCAGAGGAAAAAAGTTACTGAGTGGCTGCTTTCCGCTTAATTTTTCTGTGCAGCTTTTATATTTGCACACTGAAGTATATTGTTTTGTCTAATCATAGTAAGCGCTATATAAATACAATTACATTACAATCATTTATTAAAGTCTACCTTTTCAGCAGCAGCCTAGCAGCTGGTTCCAGCATTCTGTTAATTGTTAAAATGTACCCAGGATACTTAGAAATTCTTGTTGTTCTTGAGAAAGTATTTTTTTGTACTGGAAGATAGTAAAGAGTGAGGGACAGGGAGCGTGGATGAGGACGAGAGGCAGAGAATAAGGAACTTTTGGTGGATTTAATTTGAGAATGTTAAATACTGATTTACCATCCATAAATACGTGGGAAACCTACTCACCAAAGTATTCTACTAGTCGGAAACATAAGCATTGTGGGTATAGTCATAAAAAGTGAGGAGATACCAAATATTTGTGATTCACAAAAATCCCATATCTTTTTGATCTCTGTTATGTTATGTTATTAGGTGTTTGTATAGCACATATGTATTTCCTAGAGTTGTCGTCTTTCTGAATATTTCTGCAGAATATGTCTAAGGTAGACAATCCTCCATCTATCTCCATGGAAAATGTGGATGATTAAGTTGGATGAGAAAAACAATTAGAAAGGTTTGTGACTATTCACACACTTAGGACTTTTTGGATGTTCCCTAACTTAGCAAAGGCCACAACCTCCCATCTGCTCCCCCACTGCTCGGTTCACCCAGGAAACTACTGCTGGGATAACCCAGGATACCATTAGTGCCCTTAAACTATGTGCTGACCTGTTTTATATGATTCTAAGTTCAGCAGATTTTTTTTCTGCTTACTTGAGTTTACCGTCGGTGCATAAAAAAACTGTAATCGGATTCAGCGATATTAGTGAAACATGGTAAACCAATCAGGAAACATGTATGAAACACTTCTCCTGTTTGGTGGAGGCCAATAGCTGAACAGTAAACATTGTTCTTTGGTTTTGAGTTTTATATCATAACTTTAAAGACCTCTATGGCACTGTTTACTAGTCACAGATGTGTGATCGACATGCTGTAGTGTACCTCTTCATATCTGGAAATATAACATAATAAACTATAATAAGAATAATATTGATGTCAACTTTTTTAAATCATAAAAAACATAGAAAATGCAAAGTTGCCCGTAAACCATCACTGATCAAGAAGGAAAAAATTCACTGAGCACAGGCTTTTCTTGATGTGGGGATTTCTGCCCATAGAACATTGTGTGTGTGCCATTTGTCATGCACTTCCTATGGCCTTTAATTTGCCTGTGAGTTAAGATTGATTGTTTGGATATCTGGTCATGTTCATTCAAGCAATCCACACATCACGTTTTCCTCATGGCAATGTACTAAGTGCAACCTGTGTACCCAGACACGGGTCCTGTTCACCATGTGTCACAGGACTCAAACTACACACTCCTGATGAGGCCCAAATAGGCCAAAACCAGTCTAGGGGTTTCTTAGGTTCCTCTTCACAGGTGCCTTGGCATGACAGTGTGGAACAGACTGTTCCTATTGGAAGAGGACCAAGGCTTATTTGCATATGGCTGGTTCTTGTCTGAGGTGGTATATTTCACAAAAGACCAATGGACCGGATTGGGGACCAAAATAATTACCAGTGCCTGAGATCAATTCAAACAAATCAGCCTCATTTTTTTTTTTACTCAGAGCCTAGTCCTAAGTGCAACGCGTACGCCCAGATGTTGATTCTGAGCTCATTAGACGAAAGGACTCACAGAACCCTACTGACTATGTCCCATCTGCCAAATCCGCGCTTGCTTGTGTTTTCTTTCAGGTGGGAGCTGGCCCATTGCAGCAGGGCCAAGGCGGATTTGCCTATGGCTGGTTTCTCTCTGAGGTGGCACGGTAGGCTAAAGAACAATGGACTGGATTGTGGCCCAGAATAACTACATGTGACTTAGGTTAGCTCAAGCAATCCACCCATCAGTGTTTGTTTTTTCACAGTGAAATGCCCTATGCCTTAAGTATGACGTGTATGCCCCAGCATTGGTCCCCTGCTCACTGTGCCATCAGACTCAGGCAGAACTCTAATGATTAGGCCTAAATAGGTAATTCTGGGTTGCTCCTACTGCTTTGTGTGTGGCTGGTTCCTGTCTGAGGTTGTATGTGGGCAAAAAACAATGGATTGGATTGTGTTCCAGAGTAATTATGAGTGGCTTAGATTAATTCAAGTAGTCACCCATCACTTTTTTGTTTTCTTTAGTGCAATACCTTAAGTATGACATATATATACCTCGACATGCCTTATGTGCTCACTGTGACATGGAACTCACACATCACCCTGCTGATTAGAACCAAAAAGGTCGGAACCAGTCGGGGTTGCTTTTGTTTGCTTTCAGATGAGGCCTGGCCTAGCAGTTTGAGATGGATTGTTCCTATTAGAGCAGTACCAAGGTTGATTTGGATTTGACTAGTCCCCATCTGAGGTGGTATGGTGGCCGAAAAAACACAATCGATTGGATTACATCCCAGAGTAATTTAATTATCCACCCGTCACTTTTTTTGTTTTCCTTAGTGTGATGCCCTAAATATGAGGGGTATGCTCTGTCGTGGTTCACATGTTCCCTGTGCCATAGGATTTAAACTGCACCCTACTGATGAGGATCAACTAATTTGAAACCGGTCTAGAGCTCCTAGTGTCCTGTCCAGAGATGACCTTACCTAGCAGTTCCTACAAAACCAGGAGCAAAGGCTGATTGCATATGGCTGATTCCTTTCTGAGGTTGCATGGTGGGCAAAAAAACGATAGACTGGATTGGAGCATTGGGTAATTACCAGTGGCTGGCTGCAATTAATTCATGGAATCTACCCATCTCTTTTTGTTTTTTCTTAGTGTAATGCCCTAAGTATTCCAGTTATGCCCCAAGGGTGTCATGCACACTGTGCCTTAGAACTCAAACAGCACCCTAGTGATTAAGCCCAAAAAGGCCAATATTGGTCTGGGATTGCTTGTGTAACCACTCAGATCAAATGTAGCCTGGCCGTTCGAGCCGAGGTGGCAACCAGATTATTGGGAGACACCCACCAGAGCATCAGGCTGTGATGGGTGTCTCCTAAGAGTCCAGCGAGATGGCTGAATAAGGAATCATGTTTTTAAATCAGTTTGTACTGCGTCCTACGACAAGCGATCCAAGACCATGGTCAATGCTCAATGCAAATTGCTAAGTAGGGAACAAGGATCCCTTGGTTAGTCATATCAAACACATCTTAGAGAGCAAACAAAATGAGAAGACGGCAAATCCCATTACCTAGGTGGAACTCCATACATTTCTCCAGGCTTGTGCTCAGAGAAGGCAGATTAGAAATGTTTTGGCAGTATCACTCGACCTTTGCTCTCAGTGACAGCCTTCCAATGTTGGTGTTACTTTCCGTAATCCAGGGTGTCTGAAAAAATGCCCTCCATTAGAAGGAGATTGTCTCTTTCATGCCAGTTACAGCAAAGAAAATAGAATGAATCCTTAACTCAGGAAGCCATGTGTAGGCCTTCTTCATAGTGTGGAGAATTTTACTAGGCACAGGTTCAAGATTGTACCGTTTCTGGTCTTCCGCTGCAGTTTCGTTAAAGGAGAGGTTATAGAATGACAGAGAAATTCTCTCCACCCAGACCTACAGCGTACATGAAATTGCTAGTTCTGAACTTACTACTGGAGAGACTTGATTTACATTGTTTGTTGAGCAGTGACTGATTTCCCTAATGGATTGGTGTCTGTTTTGTCCAATCATTTTGAGCAGGAAATAGGCTGATCTGTATAACATCTCAATTCTTGTAGAACTTCCTATATTGGTTTGCTGGTTTAGACGTTTTGTAAAGTGGTGCATAGGTGATATTCTGCAGTCACCTTTCTCGATCGCCAGGAAGATCCATTAGAAAGCGAGCCTGAATAGGCCAGTTTTAAGAAGTTTGTTCAGGCATTGCATTGTATTTGTTAGGTGCTACATTACCACTTAATGTAGACAATTTGTCTCTTGATAGAGAATTGGGGCTCCTCTCAAGAAGGAAGACAGAACAGAATCTAACATGGCATGTGAAATCAGTGACGGCTGGCACTGATCGGGTGGCGGGGGTAAAGAAAAAAAAATCATACCCCATCGCCGTGTCTTGTCTCTCCTTCGTCGTCTCTCCGCATCGTCCCTCTGCTACGCCAGAACAGAAAGCACCCAGGCTTTCCTGACCAATCACAATGCTGCAATGTAGAGTTTTGAATGGTCTGAGTGCTGTGGTTCGGACCTCAGCCAGGGAATGGGAGCCTGGGCATGTCCTCCACCCAGGCTGTATTGCAGCCTGGGTGGAGAACATGCAAAATGTGCATGACTGTTTGGCCGGCCAAGCAGTCATTGCGCACTTAGAGTGCCCACCTCTCCTCCCCCTGCTCTGAGAGCAGAGCATCCCCCCACTCTGCAAAGATGTCGCAGAAGGAACAAATAAAATGAGAATAACAACAATCTATTATCATTTTATTTTTCATTTACTTACACTGCTGAAAGCAGTGGGGCAATGCTCCTCCGCCTTAGCGGAGGAGCCGCCACTGCGTGGAATTATTGTTAGTGTAATCAGGTTTTTACTTTTTTGTGTAGAGTAAGGAGGTCTGGAGTATATGGGATCCATGCCTATGGGAGGTTATACAGTTTTGAAGATGGTCCATTGCGCCAACAGGTTCTTGTGTAAATGTCAGATGGGCAGAAGGCAGTCAGAGGGAGAGCGGGGGTATCTGACTGAGCAGTCACGTGAAATAAACGTTCACGCTTTTTTTGTGCTTTCTTAGAACTTCCAGCCCTGGATGAGCACCAGGTCTTTCACGATGCCCAAGTAGCAATCGGCAAGTGTAACTGAAACCTAAATACCACAAGCGAGTGAACCCCACTTGATTTTGAACGACTACCAGTGGCACTAACTTTGAGCATTTAATGGAAGTGCGGAATGACGTAAGGAGAGATGTTAGGTCATGTCCACTTGGCTCCTTTAACAATAGCCTTTATTAAGCACTACTGGGGTTAGCATTTGACAAACAAATCCAGTGTCCCCCCCTTATGCATTGTTGACCGCTCCTTCCTCATCCATTCATTCAAGGATACTTCCATCATTACTACAAAATTCCTCTTAAATGTGGCGCATAATAGCTGCAATTTCTGTTAGGGATTTTTTGTTTTCCAGACCTCATTTGCATCTGATAAGGATCATTGCTCGGCCTATGTAGAAGTATGAAAGACATTTCTGTGTAGCTCATTTTTGCAATTCAGTCAGAAGATAGATTAGCAGATAAAAAGAGTTTCATGTGAGGCACATTTGTGTGCAGTTCTCTTTTAGGGCTGCAGAACCGGGGGGGGGAGGGGGGGTATCATTTTACAGCAGAACAGATTGGTAAAATGGGGGGATTTACTCAAAGATGAGAAATGTGTAGAATTTTCAGAAGTTGTCAGGCTATGTTAATAAGTTAAAACAGCTGGCACAGCAGGAGGGCGGGCACAGTCAGGAGGTCTGACAGCTGGCAGACTTCACAGTTTAAAAAAAAATGGGATCTTGGCTAAGTGCGAAGATGCTGAATTCTATTTTCAATGAAAAAAGCCGAATAAATGGAGTCGTGAGCAGTGCCAGGAGCGGGAGCTATTTACATTTTCTTTGTTTCTTCGCTATCCTCTGTTTCCTTTTACCTCTGCCAGGAGTCAGAATATGAGATTTCTGGGACATAAAAAGAACATGATGCGCCAAGATGTTGGCCCAACAGGGATCACTGCCTTTATGTCAAATTTGGGGAGATTTTTAATTTTCGCAAAGTGCAAAAAATCCCTGCATTTGTTCAATGACGAAGGCATAAATAAACTGTGGCCATTCGTAAATAGGAGGGGCATTCTGGCATCCCCTAAACAGGACAAAATACCACCTGATGTTAAAATGCACCCTACCAGATTACTTCTCCGTTACCAGTGGAGGTAACATTTCCGCAGATGATCAGGAAAAAGTACAGCCCCAAAATGTATGGAAGTTATGATTTAGCTTGATTCAGCTATAGTTGCCGGAAGTTATAAGAAGGAACAAAAGTAGTTAATGGCAAATTTATTCCGCACTAAATTGTTCTTCAAACACGGCACGCAATAGTCTTGCATGTATGTTTGTGATTTTTGTTTTCTAGAAGTTATTTGCATCTGATAGTGATCACTGCTCGGCCTACAGAGTCATATGCATGGCATTTTGTTGTGGTTCATTGTCCCAGCACGGCATAAGTGACTAAGATAGATAAAAGGTTTCACGTCGAGGGCATATGGCTTCAATTCCTTTCCAGGCGGTTGCAACAGAGGCAGTCTCATTCTGAAACAGAAGATACCAAGGGTATCTTGTCGAGGGGTTCTCGAGGCAAGACTGGCCAGTTACCCGATGGGCATTGCCAGGCCTGATGGGTGCATCGCACGCTTTGCAGAGGGTTACCTGCTGATTTAACTTGGCATTAGATTTTCTTAGGAGCCCACCACGAGCTCTGCCGAATGCCAGTGTTGCTGAATACAAAGGCTGCTCAGCTCTGATTCCGCCTCACGCGTCGCTCCCCCATCACGGTACACCGCCATCTATGTACCCAGGATGTGGAAGAACATCTCCATATCCATCAGGACCGGCCCAGCGCTGCTCCAATTTAGGACAGAGTTGAAGACTCGCCGCTATAAAGAACACTGCACAACAAAGCATTAACCGTCCACAACCCAGCCTCCTCTCCTGCTATTTCTTGGCTTTGTTTGTCTTTGACCATGTACCACGCACTATAGAAATACCATATACATACATTAATATTAACCTCGGGATCAATACTCCGCTACACCAGCTGCGTATGTGGAGATTTGCCAACTCCACGTTCCTCTGGGAACGCGAAGTTTAGCAAAAAAACTCTGACTCCGCGGCGTAGCATAGCTGGCCCTGCCACCCACCCCGCTTTCTGGCTTACCTGGTCACGCCGGTGCTATCTTGCCCTGTCCGGGCTGTCCTCCTCCTCCCGGCGGTCTCCAGTTCTCTCCACTCCAGGCTCTGACTCCCCGGACAGGGCCGGATTGGCCGTAGCGGGCACCGGGCAATCCCCCGGTGCACCGCACGGGTGGGGGGCGGTTTTGGGCCCCTGGGGGCCATTTTTGTTACAGGGCCGTTTTAGCAGCATAGCTGCAAAATCGGCCCTGTAACAAAATCGGCCGAAAACCGGCCCTGGCAAAGAGCTCGGCGGCACCCCCAACCACCCGGGGGGGAGGGGAGGGCGGCGGCCGAGCACTTTGCCAGGGCCGGTTTTGGTTCCTAGTCCGGCCCTGTCCCCAGACGCTCTACGTCACGCTTGGGAAGACTGCACATGCGTGCGCATGCGCAACTCTTGGGAAGACTGCACATGCGCAGTCCTCCCAAGAGTGACGTTGAGCATAGGAGTTTCGTTATGCCTAGGGAGTGGAGAGAGGAGACAGCCATGAGGAGAGCCCGGGCAGGGCACAGATCCACCGGCGTGACCAGGTAACTCTGCGGCGGCCTCAGGGTGGGTGGCAGCAGGGGGTGGTGCGGAGTGGAATTCTATGGAGTTTTTAGCCAACTCCGTGGAATTCCGCGAAGTGGCACTCTGCCAGCTGCGCCCACCCTTAATTACTATACATAGCTTCATGTATATCTTGTTTCTCACTCTTGCAGGATCTTTTCTGTCCCGGCATTCTTCACTTATCTATGTTTTTCTGTTGATCTCATCCATCTTCTTTCTCCCTTTTCTCTCTCCTGCTCTAGATCAATGCCTGAGCTTGAATAATAAGGCAAGGACCTCAAAAATGAGTGCTGATGTCCTCACCTCCGACCACCGGCACAAATTAAGTACATCTAATGCACTACACCACCGCTCTCCTAAAGTCACCCATGCAAACAAGCAGTTGGAATCCCAGCTCTTCCAGTGCCACTCCTGGCCGCAGGCACTTGACTGGGCTACTTGTGGGAGATGATGAATGCATAGACTCAAATACTGGAAATAAACAGAATGATGAAGCCAAAAACACAGTTAAAATCACTTTGTAACATCGGCCTTCCTAGCAGTGGAGCAAAGAGTCTTCATATTCTGTGCCATCAGGACACAGCGATGTTCATAGTGACTCAAGTGGCTCGGTTGTGGCGGATCTCAATAATTTAGGGCCCCACCAAGGCCAGCATCACATACCATGTGCACATGTGTGAGTGCAAGGTCAAGAGACAGATGTGGAGGGCAGATAAAACTGTGAAATGATACTAATGTCTTTGTCATTAAGGGCTGGTTAGCTTTCAAACTGGTTAGGTGCCAGAGAAGGCGATGATAGAGTCTGGCTGACTTCTTAAGCGTGTTCAACTCTGGTGAAGGGTTGTCCCTGAGAATATTAGGTTGTGTATTTTACAGCACATTTTCCAAACAGATTGGCTAAAAGCATAAGTATTATAGACAGTTTCTTAGATGCCCTAATGGAATATTCCAATTTTCATGGGCTGGTTAATTGTTACAGCCATCCCCAGGGGTGTCTAGGGGAGATCCTCCATAAAAATGTAAACATAAAAGCGGAATATGTTCTTTTGTACAGCACATTGAGCTTAATTGCTTTAAAAGTTGTACTTTTTACAGAGAGCCCTAGTAATCTCCACATGTTCTCTGGCAGAACCACTGCCAATTTCACAACTCGTACAGCATCTTTCTTCTCTTCTGTTATCCACTTATACATTCTTCTCGGTCATGAAATAGGGCAGAGAATTTACTTGATAGTTGCAGGATGTGCAAATTAACTTTACAAAGATCTCCAATTCTTGCCCTTAAACTGCAGGGAACTATTCCTCATCGTATATAGATTTTAAAGGCTTGGGCAGTAGGACCAGCCCTCATCGTGCATTGGTTGTAAAGGCTCATACTAGAGACGTGTCCTCAGTTTAAATTAAAGTTAAAGCCTTACCTTTCTTTGTGTGTGTGTCTCTCTCTCTTTTTCCCTCTTTCTCTCTTCACTTTGCTCCTACTTCCTGGTATTTCTCAGCAATCCACAACATGATTTGTGCCCTGTGCTGATCCAGGAATTAATGAAAGAAGCAAGAGGCAAGACAAGGAAGGGCCTCCATGTCGCAGCAGGCTGGCAGGTTGACCAAAAGGAATGTAACCGGAAGTGGACGCCAGGAAGCCGGAAACTACTGACAAGACACCGGTAGGCATGCACTTGGAGCAGTGGCTGTCATTTTGCTCTGCTTAGCCATGATCTCTACCTCTCCTCTCATGGGCTAAGACTCTGATATACTCACTCACATGCCCTCAGTGGGAAGAGATGGCAGGGCCCAGAGGGCTGTGCCAGGCATTCAGCCTTCTGTCAGTGATCTGGCCAGAACATTTCCAATGCCAAGCACTGGCAAATTTGCCAGCTTTCCATGGTCCTTGGCATTGTCACTGCCTCAAGCACACACTCGACATGTTACTTTGGGCAAAGGCTTGCTGTACTTACTTGTGCAGTGAGAGTTTAGTGCAACAAATAGCCTGAACGCAGTTCAGCAAGCCATTTATTCAGTGGTGCTGGCTTATAGGCGAACGAGAATGTTCCTCTTCTGCCCCTGCGGACCATCCTCTTGTGTTTTGGTTGTATCTGCCTTCATCGCAGTCATTTGGGAGTTGGCTGAGATGATCCAATCACTTGATTTGTGTGCCTGGCGTTGGACTGCTGCTCGTCTCAGAATTTGAAGGGGTTTGTAGATTGATTGACTCTTACCCTGCCCTAATAGTGTTGTACTGGTACTGGACCATTGAGGAATGTCCCTATTTCAAACGAGGCCGGACCGCATTTACCTAGTTCTCATCCTTTCCAGAGAGCGAATAGATGTGCTTCAAGTTCCCATAAAGTAATGTACCCAATGACACCATTCTTTGCTGATGCTGGAACCGAGGTGCCTCTTCATCCTGGGCATCTGCCGTGGAGTGCAGGTTGGGCTAAAGCTCAACATGCTGGCTATGACATGGCACATGCTAGAGAACGCTGTTTGAAATTATCCATGAAATTGTTGGTATTCACCATTTTATCTCTGCTATCACCACCTAATTGAGTCTGAGCAATAAAGAACTCTGTCATACATGGTCCATTTTGCATGCAGGTGGTGCAGGAAACCTGGATGATACACTTTCTACTCTGATGAAGTAGTGCCCTGGTACTCGTGGAGGTGGGGTGTACATGGATGCAAGAGACGGAAGCCTGATACAAGGGCTGGGTAGGAGGTTGACAGTGGCTGTCGCATTCTCCCTTTCTCACAACCCCACTTTCCACTTCCTACATTTCTGTCGCTCCTTTTCCTTCTCCTTCTATTCCCTCATGTCCTCCCTATTTCTCACCTCTCCCGTTCCTTCTTTTTTATTTCCTAAATTTTAGTCACCCTTTCCTACTTACCAACTCCATTTTTCTCCATCTTTCTCTCTATTTTTCTTTTTTTTCTCTTGTTTCGAGTAGTTCTGGTTGTCCTAGTCAGCAGTTTAGATATAGCATTTTTTCCTTTCTTGCCGATACATGAAGTCTTGTCCACACAAATATCAGGATGCTAAGGAATACCCATGACTGGATGAGCTTCTTCTACCAAACTTGAGACAATTCCAAATTAATCTTCCTTCCCCTCTAGATCTATTCCCCCATCTTGCCCTTGCCTTCTCTGACCTTCAGCTATTTACTGTACCCCGATCATACTCCCCTTCGTATCATTCTACACCATTGCTCCACAGTCTACTTGAATCAATTTATCTTTTCTTTTCCCTATTTCTTCCCCTTAGTCTTTCCTTGCCTTCCTTTCACCTTCCCTTCCAGCTAAAGGATTTTCAGGTATACTTTGTCATATGTAACTAGCTTGTTCACTCATTTTTCTTTTTCTTTGGATTCTTGTACCTGTTGCCCCATAATTATAAATGGAAATGCAACACAGCAAGTATCAGGTTACAGATGTATGCCAGGACTAGAAGAAATAGCACACTTGACACAGTACAACATGGGGCAATGTCACTCCTCAACTCCCTTTCTCTCAGCACCTCCCTTACTCCCTCTCATTCCTCCTTCCTCTCTGTTTCTTATCTTTCTACTCTTAATCCCTACTGATGCGTCTAACCCTTGTATTCATCTCACTTGCTGCCTCACTCTCATTCACTCTATCTCTTTCTCTCTTCATATCTTTGTGTGTATCTGTTATGTTATGTTATGTGTATTTGTAAAACGCACTTTCACCTGCGAGGGTATCCGGGCTCTGAGCAGATATGTGTACCTAGCCCGGCCTAGGGTAGGTTGGTTCATTGAAAAGCCATGTCTTCAGCTTCTTGCAGGATACAAGAGGGGAGGAGGAGGCTGTGATGTACAGTGGGACGTTGTTTCATGATTTATGAGCGATGTAGGAGAACACCCATCCTCCTGATCTGGTTCTGTGTAAGTGTGGGATGTGTGCACTTAGGACTCATGTGGAGTGGCGGTGTCTGGGTGGTTGGTGGAAGTAGACTCAACTGTTCAGGTTAGTGGAGCCTGAGTTGTGTAGGACCTTGAATGTATGTGTGAGGAGTTTGAAATGAGTGTGTTTGTTTATCAGGAGCCAGTGGAGTTCCCTGAGGTGTGGTCTGATGTGAGTTCAGTGTGGGAGGTTGAGGACGAGTCTGTCTGCTGAGTTCTGGATGGGTTGTTGTCTTCTGGTGAGTTACTTGTTGATCCCAGCGTAGAGGGCGTTCCCATAGTTCAGCTTACTGGTGACTAGGGAATGAGTTCGCAATATTTTTGGTGCTGCTTGAGAGCCATTTGAAGATATTCCTCAACATCTTCAGTGTGTGGAAGCAGGATGCTGTGATGGCATTGACTTATGCTGTCATGTCCAGTTTGCTGTTGATGATAAATCTGAGGTTCCCGACGTGGGTGCTGTGTGTGGGTAGTAGTTTGGCCGGCCACCGGTTAAAATCCCATGGCGAGGTGTTCTTGCTGAAGATCATTACTTCTGTCTTGTTGTGGTTGAGCTTCAGACAGTTGACGATCATCCAGTTAGAAATTTTGGTCATGCAAGCAGTGAGGTTTTTTTCTTGTGTCGGGGGTCTTGACCGAGAAGGAGAGTATGAGTTGCCTGTCATCGACATAGGAGGGGATGTTGATGTGTGTGCAGATAATATTGTTTAGAGGGAATATATATGTGTAGAAGAGTGTGGTGCTAAACATGAACCTTGCGGCACTCTGAAGATGAGTTTACTGACTTCCAAGGAGTAAGTTGCCAAGCTGACAGCTTCTGTTCTATCCTTTAAGAAGGAGAAGATGCTGTGGAGAGCAGGTTCTTAGATGCCAATCTCATACCCGTGCCTGATGAAGATGGGGTGTGAGACCATGTCAAATGACGCAGAGAGGTCCAGAAGAATGAGGGCTGACATGTATCCCCTGTCGAGGATTATGCGCATGTCGCCTGTGGTGCTGATAGATTGATAGATACTATTTCTGTACTGTGGTTAGGCCCGAATCTGGATTGCATGTTGTTTAGGAGCGGTTGGTTACTGAGGTTGTCGGTGAGGTGTCGGTTCATTAGTTTCTCTACAACCTTGGCTGAGTATGGGAGAAGAGAGATGGGTCTGTCATTGGAGAGCGTAGCTGAGTCAGCCAATGGTTTTTGATCAGAGGTGTGATGGTTGATGTTTTCAGGTGTCCAGGAAAGTGGCTGAGTTAGTGGAGACATTGACGATGAGTGTCAGTTCTTAGCTGATCAGTAGCAGTTCTTTGGTGAAGGAGTAGCAGGGGCAAGATGGTGTCCCTGAGTGAATGGTCTTCATGGTAGCTGCGCTTTTGATGGTGGTGACGGCTGGCCAAGAAGGTTCATTTTTTGGCCATGATGGGAAGTTCAGTTACAACGGTGACGAGTTCTGGTTGAGGGTTGAAGTTGCCGTATATGGAGGTGATTCTGTTACAGAAGAATCTTGAGAGCTTGTTGCAGAGGTCTTGCGTGGCGGTGATGTTGCTGGAGGCAGCAGGTGGTGCGATGAAATCTTTGATGAGGGTGAAGATTTCCTTGATGCTGCTTCTGCTGGCATTGATGTAGTCTGCAAGAACTGTGAGTCCTTAGAGCTACTAATCAATTGTTTCTGATGCCTTCTCATTTCTTGAATCGGAATTAGCATAAAATAACATCTTAAAAGTTTACATCTTGCAGAAGAAGAGTCCTCTAGGTGTCAACTCCGTACATGCTCTCAACACGCATTTGAAGCCTAACCTTCTTACCAGTATCCACTCTTCTTGGAAAAATATCTTTCACTCCTCTGGCTAAAATACTTTAAAAATCTATTTGCTAAATTTCCTCAAATTACTCTGTCATTTGAGCGAACTCTTGCAATAAGCAGGACTTGGAATCAAAGGCAGCCCTCACAAAACACATCATATCTCTCTGTCTCCCTGCCTCTGTCTGCCTGTCTCTCTCTCTCTCCCTCTCTGTCTCTTGTTCTCTCTCTCTCTCTCACTCTAAGCCTCTGTGTCTCTTTCTCTCCTTCTCTGTCTCTCTCTCTCCCCCTCTCTCTTTCTGCTTCTCTCTAGATCAGTAGGGATAGCAAGTGTGTCAACATAGTAGTCACTATATATCACGGCCAGTTGATATTTTTTCAGATATCTGAGTAACTACAAGCGAGGAAAGGTGAACTCTACTTATACTAACATCCTTACAGACTAGCTGTGTTACAAGTCTCTAAAAAGAGTTTCTCATAGTAATTTTGATACACACATTTTCTGTATTGATGAAAGACCTGGAGAGATGGAGAACACAGGATTTAACACTACGGGGAAAGATTAATTTAATTAACAGGGCTGTTTACTCAAACTTGTCAGTATGGAATTTCATGGTGTTGTATACAAGGATTTAACTGTTTTTCAGGTTTTTTTGGTGGGGAGAGGGAATATCTAAAAAGCAAAAATATATTTTGTTAGGCGCCAAGCTTCATGGTGGCCTGGAGGTTTTGACTTTCCAAATTTTAGAAGATATCATCATACATATATTTTCTCTGATACATTTAATTATTCACTTGTTTTTTGTGGTTTTTGTAGTGAGGACAAAGCTCTTGGGTAGAAGCATGCTTTGCATGGATTTAGAATTACAAGAATGAATTCAAGGTAAAAAAAAATCATAGTAAAATTAGAACATCTCTAGAGTCAGACTATTAGAAAAACTTACTGAGTATTTGAAGAGGTTGAAATGGACCTTTGTTTCTGGGAACTTTGGGATGATTAGCAGATGAAGTGTTGTTGGAAAAGGGTTTTTTTCGAATTTAATCTTGAATGATTCATGAGAAGGGGTGATTTTTATATTTATAAGAATAGAGTTCCATAATCGAGGGGTACTTCCAGAGAATGGTTGCTCTTGTGGTTTTAATTACTTTAAGGTTCGGGTTTGTGGAAGGAGAGAATCGTAGCGTTTCGATTGGCGTAGAGCTGTAGACTTCCTGATATCCTCTACATCTGAGGCACATCATTTGTGGTGTCATCTGCGAGCAATTAGAATGGGTGAAATTTGGTCACATTTTTAGACCTTATGACCAGGCTAGCTGATGCGTGAAAAGCTGCTTTGAAGGGGGCAAGGTGTAATTTGGGAATCCCTTCCAGTGAGGAGTTCCCTCAAAATCTAGGGGTGGTAGAACTAGGGTTTATGCTGCTTGTTTAAAGTCATTGCCTGTTATGAATTGTTTGATGCCTCTGACAAATCTTAGTTGAAATTAAGCTCCCTTGGCTAGATCATTTATATCTTGTTGAAGATTGAGGTGTTTGTCAAGAATGAAGCATAGGAATTTTTTTTTTGTGTTGAAATTTTTTATTGAGTTTTATAATAAGAATACATCAGAGCATGGACATCAGTAAATTAGAAGATGATAAATTCATATTGAAATAAACAGTACAAAGAAGTACTGATGAATAAATATGATATAAATATGCATTTAAATAAATAAATAATAGTTGAAGCAACAATTAAGTTAAAACATAAACTGGTATATAATAAAGAGTAACCTATATGAAAAAGAAAAGTGGAAAAGCCTAAAAAATAAGTGCATAAAATATGAATGAATAAAACGAAGATAGAGTAATTAGATAGAAACAGAAGGACGCTCTAAAGGATGGGAGAAGCAAAGAGAAAGAGATAAGTAAAGAGCAAAAGAGGATAAGAGCTGATTAATCTGCTTGGGTAAAAGTGGAAGCAGGGGGTTCAGCAGCCTTGTATTTAAGAAATGGAGACCAAGTTTGAAGAAAAATATCAGCTTGGTCCTGAAGATTATAAATTGTGCGTTCATGTGAGGCTGTTTGCATCATCGCTACCAACCAATCTTCCTGAGAAGGAGGTAAAGATGATTTCCAATGACGCAGTATACATATTTTAGCTGTAGCAAGTGAGGTATGGAAAAGGCAGAGTTGTGGTTTCGAGAGCTTTGGGGAGTGACCTAAATCATGCAAGAGGATGTTAATTGGTGTAAGTGGTAATCTTAGAGGCATAGTGGAGCTCAAGGTAGCACCAATGTAAGTCCAATAGGTTTGTATACTAGGACATTCACAAATGATGTGAGTAATATCACAACCAGGGTTGGAACATCTCCAGCAATTAGTATGAGAGAGGAGACCAGCATAGGAATTTTGACCTTTGTATACCCGATATAATATTTGGATTGCTCTCAATTGCTTATTAGAGCCAGTATTTTGTTAGGTTGTCAAAGAGGTGAGTAGATATTCCGTCTTGAGAGGGTTTGGCTTCAAGTGTTGGTATATTATCCAGAATGTGATCTCGTTGACAATATGCGATAGCTGATGGACTTCTTGTGGAGAGGATATCTTCAAATAACGTTGTGCGGTGTCAGTGTAGACGAGCCCACAGACTGACTAAGTGTCGGATACTTATCTTGAAGACCCAACTTCCCCTTTATTTTCCTTGCACTCTATCTTTCATGCTGTGTGGTGCCTGACCCTAGCCGATGCATTATTAACGTAATTCTTGTTATTTTATCGTACTATTATTTTTCTTATACTTTTAGCATCTGAAGTTGACTGGCTCACTTTTGAGATTTTAGGTTGCTTTTATTATTTTTCCTTTACAAGGCCAACAAATGGCAGACCTGTGTAACGGATGAGCTGTTGCCGCACATCATACAATCTATTATGTGACTCTATGGAAATCTGAATGTAGGCGCTATTGGGGACAGGAATATTTTCAGCTATATAAATTCATTGTAGGTCTGGCTAAACAGTGCATCCTCTATTTCGTATATGCATTGTATGCAGGAAGCAGTTGTTTTTGTTGTGTTTTTCATTGCACCAGGCTTTTTATGTTTTATATGTTTTAGTTGTAAGCCAACCTTATGGTTTGTATTTGTATGACCTTGTATATTTACTGAACTTTACAAATAATGTTTATTTTTGTACATATGCAGTTGTCAGGGTTTTGCTTATGTTTTTGAATCTGGTATGAAATTGCACTTTTCAGTAGTTTACATGCTGTGTTTCCTCTTCTGGTTACAATGAGTTGTCAACATATTTTCCGAAGACATGCAGACTGCCTGCCCTGCCGCAAAGGTCACCATTTCGCAATGCATGGGATCACTCATTTAAAACCCATGGGTGGAAGGCTTTGCTCACAGGGGTTTGTGTGACAGTGTTTGGAGGGACATTTGAAGTCGGCAGGCTTCTGTGTTTAAAGTCTATGAAACAGAGACAAGATGGTGTTGACAGCCTTTGAATAATCAGCAGAGCTCTGGAATGCAGAGTCCATTAGCAGAGGGGATTTGCATGCAAGTGTCGATGTACTTCTACACCACAGCAGGCTGTGGCTGATATCTGGGGTGGAATTACAGTTCCTTACTTGGGCACTGCTCATGTGATGTTGGCTTGAGGGCTTATTGTGACACATGGCTCTTGATCAGCAGCGTGGGGAGGGTTGCAGCTCCCGGGGCGTACAGTTATCATTTCCTGAGTCCCTTCCACCAGTCCAGTGTTGAGACCCATACCCCCAAGCACATCTATTAGATTTTAAGACAATGTAAAAACTTTGCGCTCCTAAGATTTATGCGCCCAGGGCAACTGCCCCTGTGGCCCCACCCACACTACGCCACTGCTCTTGGTAGCAGAATATTAAGAGAAAAGCGACTTGGGCTATGTTTTTTCATTTAGGAGGAAGCAAGAAGTCTCTTAAGAATACAAATTATTAAATTTGCACCTGTAAAGTTAAACCTTTGCTTCTGTGCAGATTTAGGGGCACATGCATCAAGATAAGGAATTGCTATTCCTTAATAGCGATTTTTAAGGAATCGCTATTAAGGAGTCGCAATTCCTTATGCATGTAGGAATCGCAAAAAAAATAGCGATTCCTACACATTCCCTAATAGCGAATCGCAAATTGCAATTCGCTATTAGAGAATGCATTCCTATTCATTCCTATGGGCCTAGGGGCACATAGGAATGAATGGGAAAGCATTCGCAATTTGCGATTACCAAATAGGTAATTGCAAATTGTGAATGCAATTTCAAGGGATGCACCCCCAAAACAGGTAAGTGTGCAGATGTGGCGCACACACACGCCCTTCACACATGCCCTAAGAGCATGTGTGTGCGCCACATGGCACTTAGAAAAATGCAATTTTGTGCATTTTTCTAAGGATTTGCAAATTACTATCAACTTGAAGTTGATGGTAATTTGCGAATCCTTAAAAAGTCACATTTTTTAAATGCTTCATGCATTGCATTTAGGGAATCACATATTGCGATTCCCTAAATGCATTTGCAAAATAGGTAATCGCAAAAATTGTGATTACCTATTTTGTGAATGCATTTTGGGTTTATGCATCGGAAATGTATTTTTACCGGTTGCAAATGGTTTGCGACTCGTAATAAGCTTGTTGCAAGTGCCCCAAAGTACCTTCTGCAATGCACAAACATTTCCTTATGTAGGCCTGGAAAGCTGAACGAATCACCGGTTTGCTGGCCAGCTTCAGGGAAACTCTTGTGAATTTCTTCTTATGCTTGTGAGAGGGCATTGCCCCTGGTACAACTCTATGTGCTGAAAGATTACACCTGCTGAAATGACATTGCTTTTTTTGTAATGACAACTTTTTTTGTCTTCTCCACTAGTAAAATATTTTTTGTGCCTCCACCATTTTTTTTCTAATTTCCCCTTTAATCGTCCACCCTGTAAAAGGATTTACCGCTGCTTTTTGCAGGAGTAAATCTAACACCGTTTTCAAATGGGAGGAGAGTTGGAGATAAGCTTGAGAATACTCGCAATCTCTGGGTTGTGGGAGCTCCCAGATGGTGCAGGGGGAAAGCCGACTCCCCGTCTCTGGAGAGGTAATGCATAGTATCACACCACTGTGAGGTCATCTTATACGTGAGTAAAATGATTTACAAGTTCATAGTAAACTTTTCTGAAAACCTCGCACTCATAAATTGTCATTTGTGCCTGTAAATTACATTTTGAGGCCTCACAAGCGCTGTCAATCAAGCCCTCATCATCTATTTCATACTTTTTCGAATGGAACATTTTTGATTTTCTGAACCCATTTCAACAAAAGCCTGAAGGGGTGAGGGACAACTAGGTGAAGAAGATGTGTTGAGCGCTTGCAATGTGTAAGTTGTGTGAGTTCACAAACGCAAAAAGTCTGACATATGCCTTTGTAAATTACCAAGTGCAAAAATTTTGCTCTGGCTGCAGATTTTCCGCAGTAGGTAATCATGGCCGAGGAGCGAAAAAGTGGGTGAATCTCAAAGGTGAGTCACAAAAACAGATGTATAGCATTGAAAAATAGTATAAAGCAACGGCCTATTGACTTTGCAGTGCCACACCTAACCATGTATGAAAATAAGAAATATTGGGCTCTTCAGCATGACAAAATATATTTTTTTCACAATTATTTCATAAAGTTGGCAGCTCTGTACATATTTAACAAATAAAACGTTGCAATTATGTTCAGTTCTCTTTGTGACGAATGATATCAAATACACGATTGTCATCTTTCTTTTGCCAGCCAGGTATTACTAAGAATGCAGAAGTATCCAAAGTGTGACCTTTTATCAGAAATGGGGGGGGGGGGGGTGCTTTGACATTTATTTGGATCCCCTGACCCTCCCTCCCCACCCCCACTGACGCCCAGTATGACAGTGACAGAAGGCGTTACTGATGGCTCATTACAGGGTGCCATTCTGTTTTCTTTCATTAAAAGACAACATAGTTTTCAACAATGCATCTTTTTCCCAGTAGCATAATTGACCGTAGGCTGACTCCGCCCCCGAGATCAATAAAAGGTCCACTCGCCCAAGTTTGGAAGAATTTAAAGGGAGCGTTTACATCACCAACTATTCACCATACGCCATGTTAATGCAGCAGGGGCTACCTCAGGGTCCCTCCCCGAGTCCAACCGTATTCAATATATATATGCTCCCCTGGCTAAGATCATTGAATGGCATGGGTTCTCAGTAATCAAAAATGGCGTAGCTAGAGCTGTTGGTACCAGTGGCGGTCCCTGCGGCGGCCGCCCTTCGACCATGTGTAAGAGCGGGTGCTGGTGATGCTACCAGTAAGAGCGTTCCTGTCCCCTCCTTGCTACACCACTGAGTAATCACCTCTGCTGATAATACTCAGCTGATCATCACACTCTCCCAGGAAGTGACATCCCTGGCTATTTCTCTAGGTCATGCCTGAAGGAAGTCACTGGGTGGATGGCACAAAATTGTCCAAGGTTGAATGCAGGGAAGACAGAGGTTTTGATCTTAGACACAAAAACCAACAACTAGTCAGCCTCTTGGTGGCCTTAAACTCTCGACCTCTACCCAGCCCTAATTTCAAGGTTATAAACGTGGGCATTTAGTTTGACCAGAAGCTGTCCTTTGGCAGTCAAATTGCAGCATTGGCTTGGAAGTCTTTTTGAATACTAAGACCCTGAAAAAATCCTGAATTTGCTCCCAGGATCTATGAGGAAGGCTGTGGTCCAGGCATTGGTTAATCAAGGCTGGACTATTGCAATGTGTTGTTCCTGGGGGTGTCACAGTCTCGCATGATGTGACTCCGAGTACAGACAATGGCGGTGCGTTTGCTACTCAATCTCTCAAATGCATCTCCTTGCGACCCTCACCATCGAAGCTACACTGGCTTCCTATGAAACAGAGGGTCTCGTTCAAGGTGATGTGCTATTGCTCCAAATGCCTGACAAACACTGGACCTCTGTACACAAAGCCTTTCATTAAACCCTACACTCTTCTAAGGAATCTTAGATCCTCGGGAGCTAGTAGGGTCTGTATTCCAAAAGTGAGAAGAGTGTGCCTTGGTGGCAGCTCCTTTAGCTTTCTGGCATCGAATCTGTGGAACTCGCTGCCTCTTTCTTTCTGACAGGCCCCCTGGGAACTTCTTCTTACAAAAAAACCCTAAAAACCTGGTTGTTTATCTATAGTCTAATTCTGTCACCTTTGGCGAGTGTGTAATGTGGGGGAGCTGGGATCGCAGCGATGGGACACGTCTTCAAAGTAGCTATGCGCTTTATAAGTGGCATTATTATTATTAATAATATATATTTTATCATTTTTATACTGCACTCCCAGGCCACTGGGTCTTTCCTAGGACCAGAGGAATCACTGCAGACTCACTAGTTGTGATGACTTAGTCAGGTGCATTTGTGTCTCAACATCAGTGTTCGGCAGTATGCCACTATGCCGGAGGCACATGTGGCACAGCAGTTACACAATATTAATTATTTCCTATATGTGTTTGGTGTTCTGAACGCCTGCCATATTCCTCCCAAAACACAGCTTCAGATCCACCCCCGCTGGCACCACAGTAGTGTTCTTTGAGATGCCGGAGTTCGCGTTATGCATGAGTGCGCCAGTTGTTCTGTTGCAACACAAGATTGCCACATCTTTCCATGGCTGGCAACAGCAGTGCAGCTGTTATCCAGAGAGTACAGTGACATGTGGCTGATTAATGAGGACCTGCAAATATATGTTCTTGTTAATTCTGCATGCCCTCACTAACAGCACTTGATGGTACACACATGTTGCATAAACCAATACATATGGATGCACACTATGGGGTGTGTCAATCAGACCGAAATACACATGCATTTTGGTAACGCAATTCACTAGTGTTACAGTTGATGTATTTTATAAACATGTGACGGTACCTAACTACCATGTCTCTCCACATGTCCTTATTCTTGACACTGTTTTTGCAGCCCACAACATGACCACAATAAAGGCATAACACAGCACATATACACACCTGTGGTATCACTGACTGGAGCTTTTGGCAACTGCATCACACCAGTGGAGGGCACCTAGATCTTCCAAACATTGCTTGCAAGATTGCTTGGTCTGTTGCGTGTTGCACATTAGTGCACTGTGGCTGGCCATGTAACGTGACCTTGGCACGCAGCTTGGCCTATGGCTAGGTTCTTCTACTTTAGATGGTGACATCATTTGCATAAGTTCCACAGATGTGTGGTCTGCCAAAGAAAACTGTCAGCCATCACTAATGAGAACTGGCTTTTACTGCTTGGCCAGCTAAGACATGTGGGGAAAACTCTGTGAACATGTCAAGACACCCCACAAGACTCTGACCCTCCACGTCTTCCATTCGCTATGCACGATTTGGCATAGATGGTGCCTATTGGAGAAGATACACTCAGCACAATACATAAACACATAATAATCATGTGACCCTACATCCTAACTGTGGTTAATTACTTTTTTTCCAAAAACTTTATTTACCATTTTATTACGTTATAGCAATACAATCACAGGTGTTCACTGTCATTATCATTACAATTGAAGAATGAAAAAGGAATGAGGTACATTAATGTAAGAATCAACATGCCATGTATCAAGTAAAAGAAGAAACCCAGCCAAATTAGAAAATGCAGTCCCGAAGGCCCCCCCCGTTTCCCCGTAGTATGGACATCCGCAGCCCGTCGTCAGACCCTCTCATAATCAACAGTCGCAAGTGCAGTAACATAGGCAAGAAGTCACAATCATTGTAGCGCCCAGTGGAGCATTGGTTAAACATACCATTGAAAGCAACAAAATGGTTACCCCACCCCTGTAGGGTCTATGCCTTGTTTCAATTGTGAGTCAGAGGCTTGTCGCACAGACTCCATATAAATTCTGAATGGCCCCCAAATGTCTTTGGGATGGGAGGCGCGGGGCAGTATGCCAGAGTAAACCTCGCTGTTGGTGTTGCACAATGCCAGACTATTCAGCCAACTCTGCAATGTGGGAGCTGTTTTGCAGCCACAGTGAATAGCGATTTCTCTTTTGGCCAGCAGCAAACTGAGGGAGACAAATTTCCTTACGCTTTTGGGGAAGTTTACCACGTAACCCAAAAGTGCCTCTTCGGGTGTGGGGACGAGGGACAGTTTGGTCATGTCATCTAGTGTTCTGTGCACCATCTCCCAGTATGACTGTAGTTTTGGACAGGACCACATAAGGTGTGCAAAATCGGCATGTGGGGCGGCACATTTACAGCAAGTATGAGGTCTGGACAGATCAAGTCTCTGGGCTCTGGCAGGGGTGATGTATATTCTACGCAAGAACTTAAAATGGAGTACTTTATGTCTGCTGTTTAGAGAGACTTCTTTCGTTACTGTGCAGCATTTAGCCCACTGGTCGTCCGTGGTGGGGCGGCCTAAGTCGTCTTCCCAATCTTTGTGGACCCTGTCATCGTTGACCGATATAATCCCAGAGCATGCCTTATACAGTTTAGATAGGAGGTGAACCCCCCCTCGCTCTCAATGATCAGGGAGAGTGGCGTGAACGAGTCCGGTTCAATGGGAAAACTAGGCAGCGTGGCGCGTAGAGCCGAACGAATCCGACCCAGACCGAAGCTATCCATGAATGTGGCATTGTGAAAGCGGACGTCATCCGTCACCAAGAAGACATGCCCATCAGGGTACAAATCTCCCAATTTAGTGATATCTAATTTAGCCAAGGTACGCTGCACCAGTCTTTCACCTGTGATTGGCAGCCAGTGGGCGTTGGGGACAGTTAGAGCCGAGGAATAAAGTGTGGCAGTGCTGGTGACCCGTCTCAGCTTCTCCCAGGCCCAGCTGGTAGTGGAAACTGTCTGTATATCATTAGGTTCTCTAGGTACGCCCTTGGGTAATACAGTGGATAACGGGATCCTGGCGTCCGGGTGGAACCATGCATAGGCATAGCTGCATTGGGCCACAACATAGTACAATTGTAGATCCGGCACACCGTACCCTCCCCTCTCATACGGAAGGGTAAGCACCTGCCAATGTACGCGAGCCTTTTTGCCCCCCCCAGACCAATCTAATAAGGTGCAAACGTAACGTCAAAAAGAAACTGTTTGGGAGGGGTATGAGGATATTATTAAAAATATATCAAAATTAGGGGAGAACAACCATCTTGATAATCGCAACTCTACCGGCAATGGACAATGTCAACCGCAGCCATCTCTCCACTTGAGCCACGAGGGCGCTGATTGCTTGCCCATAATTGATGCAAAGGATTTGGGCGGTGTCCAGATGGACATGAATGCCCAAGTACTTAACAGAATCAGTGCACCATTCAAGAGGGAATTCACATTCCCATGGAATCGTGCTGGAGGTTAAGGGGAAAAATAACCGACCTGCGCCAGTTAATGCCAAGGCCGGAATGTTGACCAAATCGGAGTATCTCTCTAATGAGAGGCTCTAAGTTGACCTGAGGCTCCCTGACATAGAGGATAGTGTTGTCCGCGTAGAGCGAGACCAGAAAGGGGCCAGTGTTGAATTGTACGCCTCTCTGCAGAGGCTTTTCTTGGAAATTGCGGATTAAGGGGTCCACAGCAAGTATAAATAATAAGGGCGACAGAGGACAGCCCTGTCGTGTACCGTGGGACAGAGAGGAGGGTCGGGAGAGCGTGCCGTTCAGGCGAAGTCTCGCCGTGGGGCGGCAATATAGTAATGCAGTGGTGGCTATGAATCCCACAGGCATTCCGATGAGGTGCATAACAGACATGAAGAAAGGCCACTCTAAGGAATCGAAGGCCTTCTCAGTGTCCAGCAGGATTGCGGCGGCTAGGACCTCGGGGCTAATTCTGTGGAGAACCGAGAAGAGCGTCCTGAGATTCAATGAGGTAGATCAGTGGGGAACAAAGCCGGATTGAGCCGGTGAGATAATAAATTCCATCAATAGAGACAAGCGCATGGCTAGGATCTTGACCAGAATTTTATAATCCAAATTGAGTAGGGACAAAGGTCTGTATGACCCACATAATAACGGGTCTTTGCCGGGTTTGGGGAGGAGTACAACTACAGCTTTGTGAAGTGTGGGTGGTAGAATTTGTTTCTCGAGGGCCTCCGCATATACATCGATTAGTTGTGGCACCAGTAGATCCTTGTACGCTCTGTAAAACTCCCCCGTAAAGCCATCCAGCCCAGGGGCAGAAGAGCATCGAAGGGTGTCAATGGCTCTAAGGATATTGTCCTCCGAGATCGGCTCTGCCCAAAAATCCTGCATATTTTTCTCAAAATAGACCAATGCAATCTCAGATAAATAGGCTTTCTGAGCAGTGGGATCGCGCCCTACTTTGGAAGTGTAGAGAGCTGTGTAATAATCAAGGAATTCATTACGACTCTCCGAGGTGCAGATGAGTACCTGGTTTGTGGAAGAACGCAGCTCGGTGACATAGGCTTTGCTGGATGGGGTCCGAAGCATCTGAGCTAGTACCCGGCCTGGCCGCTCACCTTCGCCATATCGCAGAGCAGTTTGATATTTGCCTAAAAAGAGTATCTCACGATCTGCGGAATCTCTGTATTCAGTGAGGAGGGCCAAGCGTTGTTCCGCCGCTCCTGGATTAAAAGTGTGCATCGTTGCGCTATCCAATTCTGTCAGGTCGCGTTCTAGGCGAGAGAGCGTGTTGTGGAGATCTTTGAGCACCCCAGCATGCTTAACAATGCAGATGCCCCTGATGTATGCTTTGAAACCCTCCCACAGGACTGCCCAAGTGTCAACCGAACCAGTGTTGATGGTGAAGTATTCTTCAATGGCCTCGCGCACTTCAGTGTGGATAAGGTCATCGTTGAGGGCGCGACTTGGGAAACGCCATTGCTGTTTGAACCCATCTGGTCGGGGAGCCTTAAGGAGAAGCTTAACAGGAACTGTGGTTAATTTGTGAAAATAAATAAGTGCCGGGGCCCTCATCAGGAGACCACTGGAGCTTTCACCACCCATTGCCCCAGCCATGCTGCCATTTCCAGTAGGAACACAACTACTAATCATCAAACTCCTACAAGTGTGACAATTCAGACTATTCCAGGTGCCCAACACTATAAGGATGGCCTGGACGGTAGTTATTAGTCCTTTTTAATGTATACTGAATTGATAGAGTGCTGTTGTTGTGCTCATTTCTAAACCAGACAGACAGCGCCACCATGTGGTAGATTGTCATAAGTGGTAGTGTTTCAATTAAGTGCCAGTGCTGAACAATGGAAACCACCGGCTCAAATTAAGCACTGCCACCCAACCACTCATTCAGCACTTATCTCTTCAAAGACACTCCTGCCCAAAGGTATTTATGAAGTCTGCGCTGCTCTGATATCAGTGTTTGCCTTTGGTTACAGCCTCTGGACAGCAAAGGCAAGAAGGAAATTAAGCATGTTTTACTTTTAACTCCCTGCTGTCCTCATATTTTTTTGGGCACTTTAGTCTGTGTCATCTAGTTTTCTGCTTGTTATTTCCTGGGAAAAGCAAAGTGGCATCTCGGGAAGGGCTGCCCTTATAATTCTTTAATCAAGAGAAAGCCTAAGGTAAAAAAGGAGGTACGGCCTGCTATAGACAGGACTACGGAGCGGGTTAGGAAAAGAATTGTGTCTCACAGGCGATAATGGACTGAAGTTGCTGCCAAGCCTGCTGTTCCTTCCCCTGTCGCACAGCAAAATTGTAGCCAGGGACGTCAAACAAGCCCTTGCTGCCTCTGCAGTTCCAGGGGCCCCAGTGCTTAATTTGTAAAAAACATATGTGCCAGGGCCCTTGTCAGGAGACCAGTGAAGCTTGCAACACCCATTGCCCCTGGCAGTGCTGCAATTTACAGTACCAACTCAACTACTAACCATTACACTCCTCCTACATGTGTGACAATTCAGACTATTCCAGACGCCCAACACTTCAAGAATGGCATGGGCGTAAGGTATTAGTCCTTTTTAATCTATACTGAATTAATAAAGTGCTGTTGTTGTGCTCATTTCTAAATTAGACAGACAGCGCCACCATGTGGTAGACTCTCATAAGTGCCAGTGTTGTCAATTAAGTGCTGGGGCCAAACACTGGAAACCACTGGCTCAAATTAAGCCCTGAGGCCCCACCCTTGTGAGGGAGGTGGGGCATTAAAACCAAGGCCTTTTCAATCTGTAAGATATGGGGGACTCAGGGGACTCCCCACCTCATTCTGCAAGGGCATTATTTTCGTGAATGCTTCTCATGGTAACATGCCTGGCAATTCAAATGTCTGATTTTTTCAATTTGGTTAATTATCAAGGATTCTTAGTGTTTTGTGGGTACAAGTTTCGAACAATTAGCAAAACAAGACATACTAATGGCAGCAGTTAGTAAGGAAATTACATACCCTAGATTTTCAACACTGAAAACGTCCCAGTGGAGCAGTTATTATTTTATTACAGAATTTGCTATATTACAAACTTAACTCCAGGGAGCTGTGTTGTGCCTTATAGAAAACAAATTTATTTTATAAAGAGTATGTCACGCATAATGTGCTACACATTATACACTTGCTTGTCGGGTCCTCTTCATACCTTACTGGTGAAAACCAATTTGGTGGCGAGGGTACATGAAGTCACGCCAGTACTAGAGTGTGGGATGCTTTTCACATGTTTAGCTTAAGCATAGCTACCAGTAGTGGCAGAGGATGTGGCCTAACGGTCAGAGCTGCCGACTTTGGAGCTGGGGAACCGGGTTCGAGCCTTGGCGTCAGCTCAGCTTCCTGTGATTCTCCCCGCGCCTACCAACAAAATGAATGTGTCCTTGTGTAACGTAACTGGTGCTCATGTAAAGCGCTCCAATACCTTCGGGCCGAGTTCGCGCTATATAAATCTGCACACAAAAAAAAATTGGCACGATTTTGTAATAAATGCAGCATTCTCAGTTGCACATCATTACTGATGTATTGTTGCTGGATATTACGAGTACTAACATCTGTCATACATTTCCAATGCACTTTCCCATATATAGAGAAGAAAAAGCATCTGGTACCTCTTACACATTTGTAAGCTGTAATGTATACAGATGTGACAGGGTTTGAACTGTACACCGCAGACATTTTCTTTTTACTTCGTCCACAAACCGATTCCGCAATGGGGCTTAAAATAATAGGATTCAAATGGGATGAGTCTTAATTTGGAGATTTTTTTAATTTTTAGTTATTTAGGATTCAATAGTATGGATTTCATAAATATAAATAAAAAAATACAATATAGCAAATTACATTTCAGGTACCGAGCTCCAAAGACATCGGGTAACTGAGACTCAGGGTTGAGATAAAGAGAACCCTAAATTAGAGGAAAATAGGGACCCTTTTGATAATTAACATCATGTCGGATATTTATCTTTCATGGGACCTAGGATACTGGCGGAAGGTACACATGGTTGGAACAAGAAAATAGCAACTTTCTGAAAGTGGCATTTTCAGAATTCTAACTCAAACCTGGTATTACCATTAAAGAGGATTGTAAATTGCAATTCATTTGAGTGCAAACGGCAGCCTGTCTTTTTCCAGTCCAGTGCTGCACTTATTAAATATAATAAGGTAACCCAGTGTTAGTCAATGGGAGAGCTAGGCCTTAGATTTTTCTTGCACGCGTCCCGGCAACTGTAAGTTGGCAAGCAGCAGCAAGGAGTAGCATCCCCTAGCACGATTTTCAGATGCTAGGAGGGCACCCAATGAGAATTTCCCAACACGGGTAGTTGTGACCATTTGCCGTGAGAAAGCTGCCACTCGAGTAGAAAATCTACTTGTGTGGCAACAAAACCCACTCGAGAAGCAGCGCCCTCTGGCACACAGCGTGGTGCCGTTCAAACTGACTTTTCAGTGCAAAACAAGTTCCTAGCGCCTGCAGTGTGACATGCCGTTTTCTGACTGTTCGTGGAATTCCACGGAATTGCGTGAGTTTTTATGTAACTCCGCGTGTTCCACCCATTCCTACTTATATGTATTAAACAGATGGTTTAGGCCTGCCAAAAGGTTTATTGTGGCAAACACAAGGAGATGAAGGACGGAATGCTGAAACTTTTCAGACACTCACCCCAGTCACAGATATGGGTTTAATTCATCATCATTCTTCTGCTCACTAAGTCACCCCAGTTTGGATCCAGCCATATGCAAATCAGACTTGACCCTGTGCCTCATGGGAACAGTCCAGCACGAACTGCCAAGCCAAGTCCTCCCTGGAATGGAAACAAGCATCCTGGGACCGGTTTTGTAATAATTCTGCTCATCAGCCAGGCTAGCTTGAATCCAGTGGCAAAATGAGCAAGGGACCCACGTCTGGACATACCCTGCCTACTTAGGGCGAACAAAGCAAACACAGGGAGATGGTGAACGGAGGGCTGAAACTTTTCAGACCCTCAACCCCAGTCACAGATCTGGGTTGAATCCATCATCGTTCTTTAACTCACTTCGCCACCAAACTGGGATGGCTTATATGTAGCACCATATACTAGGGTCTTACAAGTAAATTAAATGCACCTATCCGGTGTAGGCCGATTGTACCCTGTTTTTGGGAGAGAGCACAAGCACTTTACCACTGATTGGGAGGGGAAAAGTGCAATGAGTCCAAAGTGCATTCAGCAACAGAAGGCATAAAGCTGGGGGGTACCCTACAAAAAAGACCAGGTAGAACAGTATTCATAGAGTGATGGTCACCCTTATGGTACAGTAAGCTTTAAAACCACATTACGTTCATGTGAAACCCACATTAATATTATATTGTACAATCTCAAGATCACTAGTGATTTTCTGTTCAACTTGTGCAATACAAGGCAGCACACTGATCATTGCACCTAAACTAGACCTGGCTCACTTAAGTAATTGCGCTTTTGTCATTCGTTGAGATGCACTTTGATCTCCCACTCTATTAGGCAACATTGATCTAACTCTGGATGGTGAGCCTGTCTGAGGCCTCTTGCATGGTGTGCTCTGCCACATGGTGATGGACGTGTCTGTGATGTTGCATTACTATGGAGTGTGCTGCCTTTATTGTATCATACATGTTAAAACAAAACATCACAAGGGAGCTTGGCGAGCCTGTAAGATACAATGTTAATGTAGGGAGCACATGAACTTAATGTGGATTTAAAGAGTACTGTAATATGAGTGACTGCCAGACCTTTACAAGTGAAAGTCTGTGATCATTAAATAAATAATTTTTATATCATAGGTCAAAGTACTTCTCTGCATATAGCATTATGATAGAAGGAGGGAACTCGCTTTTAGATAACAGATCAATTGCTTCTGTCGAATAGTGTATGTTTGAAGTGGTTTAATGCTAAAAAATGAAGGCATTTATGTCGTTATGAAACAATGTGCATGCAGGGTTTTTTATTCGCACAGAAAGAGCTTTAATCAGTAAATTATTGTTGGTTTTAGGTGACAGGCCTATATGACCCTGAAGCTGCTGCAGGTTTACCATGCTTTCAAAAGCTTACAATGATGCCGAAATTATAAGAAATAGGATCTTCCACCGTCTAAGAGTTGATTTAGCAATTTAATGAGCAGGGCGTTAATTACATTATTGAATGTTTTATAAAAATTGGAAAGTATAACATCTATGCCACATTGCCCACCGCTGATAAGTTCTGTCACCACAGTTATTACCTTACGTTCCATAAAGATTGTTAACAAAGCCCCAGCTGAAATTTGATTGATTTCTTGCTTAGTCAAATAATTAGATATTATTAAGACTTCAGTATTTTTGTATGCATGGTACAGCAGTTAATGGGGGCCTATTAAGGTCTCTTGGATCCTTTAGTGATTATTCATTCTTAGATCAACTCCAAATCTTTATAGTCCTGCGGCCCAACAGTACCTAGAATGACCATTTCTATCTGAAGATCATAGCCTGTCCACAAGCTTTTAGCAGCATCCCACTTTTTATTTTTTTAATCTTCGGCTATATCTGTTCCAGGAAAATCACTGTCCCCTCTTTTCACATCTAATTGTAGGTCTAAAAATACCTCAGCAAATTGGCCAAATCTGCACTTTGTTCTAAAAATACGATTATAAATTCTATACTTTTATCAACCCATTTTCCATCCATCTATAACGTTTTGTCAAACATCCATCTATAGTGTCTGAAATCAGATTCTATAGATTAATAATCCAATTGAATTCCATCACAGGTCGAAAAAATAGTAGGATTTTTTTTTACCTTACTTGGTGACATGATATGTGAAATAAAAAATAGGTTTATCCTTGATACTGTTTTATCTGAATAACACATAGGGGTCATCCTGTATCCTGAATATACCTAGGATCTACTAATCCATATTCATCCTGCAAATTTCTAATTTTAAGGATTGTAGGCTTCTTTTGTCTCCCGATAATGGTAGATATATTTATACTTAAGACTGATTACAAATGTGTATTTGCTCTATTATTATCTCTCTATTAGTAGAGGACAGAGACAAAAGTAGATTGTTTAAGGATTGTCCTCTATTGGTCCTAATAGCAAACTCTTCTGAAGACCGATATTAAAACCCCTAGGCTTTGCCCTTTTGTCTCTGAGGGAAATACAAAACTTGTGAATCTAACCTTTTTCTAAGAAGAATGGCAACCACTCTATGTGCTACTAATGCCGAAAGAATTGCCTTACCTACCCGTGATTACACTTTGATCCCTTTACCCTAATGAAATTGGTCTGCTGTAATAAAATTACCAATGGACCGGTATTTTAAAGCCATGTCTTCACTGCTTTACACTTCTGCTTATTAGATAAATTGTTAGCATTATAAGAAATTATTCCTAAATGACTCATTTATGAAAAATAATGTGGAACATTCATCTTTTTCACTAATTTATTTAACACTATGGAATTCTCTCTTGTTCCTACAGCAAACCATCCCCACAGACCTAACCTGAGTCGAACGACGGTCTACCCTTGCCTCCTTTCTCTCTGCTTGGGAGCCTTGCCTGTCCCAAACATCCAATTGCCCCACCTCTTTCCCTTCTGGCACCATGGTATTCAAGCCTGATCCTAAAAGACCACACCCTACTGCTTGGGGAGAACCATAACTCCCTCTTAAAGAAAAAGAGGAAATGATTTTGTTTGAGTAAACCTAGGGGTAGTAAATAATGATACTATTGCCTAATGTTTGGCCCTACCATCTAAACTATGTCAAACACGATGGACATAACAAAAACCACATTATCAATGCAATAAATACATTTCATGTTCATAAAGCTTTAAAGGGACACCATGTCAAGTCACAACAGATTGTCAAATCCAATCTGAAAAACTGAAATCCTTAATTCAATTCTCAGCCTCCTTAAGAGAACTTGAACCATCCTTGCAAAGCTCAGGGACTCCCACAAAGTGGGGTTGACACCTACAAAACTGAAGTTTGCAGATCTTTTTTTATTCTTTACTGCCAATATCTCATCACTTGATAGCACCATATCAGATTGAATTCCAGTTTTGCTGATCTTTGATATCTAATAAACCTTGGCAACTGGTCCTGGATAACTTCACATATCTCACTGCCAAGGGGATGCTCTTTGATCCCTCTAATTGTAGATAAGTTACTTGGTTCTCTTTCTGGCTCAACCATATTTTTAACCTTGTTTTTTGTAACTGAACTCAGAGAATGATCACTTCTGTACACAAAACCAGGCTACAAGAATGAGGTGATGCGGTTGAACCTTTGCCTTGATCTGGCACTTTCTCCTTTCATGTTGTTATTCTATAGGAATTTTCTCCTTACCAAGTTCTGCTCGGAAAGGAGTGGACCGAGTCAAAGGAAGGAGTATGGATATTATTTTCTTCTCCTCTGACTCATTTACTGACTGTTTTACTTTTCCTTCCATACACAAGTAGCTTTAATCTCTCATTTAACCATTTGGACGTTCACCTAGACGAAACATATTAGAGTTATTTAGAAAGTGGCAGGCAACAAATTGACCCACTAGACCAGTGGAGGCTGAAGCCTCCACTCCCCTGGTGGAGGATCACCTACCAAGGTGCCGATTACGATCCTGTAAAAACCGGGTACGAACCGTCGGTCGGAGCGTTTTCTCCGTCCGACTCGTACCCGGTTGTAAAACTTTACAAACATGGAAGTACGATTCGCACGGAAACACCATTTCCGCACGAATCATAAAAAAACACCGTCCGACGAAAATATACATACGAATGTGATCCGGGAATGCTCCGACGTGACGTCGGGACGCTTACAGGCAGCGTTTCACGACCCAGGAAGTACGAATCGACCCGACAGCAGTCCGGACGGCAATATTTTCACGGCACCCAAAAAGTGCCGGAAAAGCGAAGTACGCCGCAAAATGACCAGAATAGGGGGCCTGGTACACGCCGTACCCCCCCCCAGCCCCCGTACGTACGCGCCTAACCACCCCCCCAGCCCCCGTACGTACGCGCCGAACCCCCGTGTATGTACACCCGTGTACGTGTCGAACCCCCCGTGTATGTACACCCGTGTACGTGTCGAGCCCCCCGTGTATGTACACCCGTGTACGTGTCGAACCCCCCGTGTATGTCTGTGCCTTCTGTGAAACCAGTGGTGGGTTTGCTCAGTTGAAGGTACTGAACGTTGCCAAGCGGCCATCATGTTTTGTTTTGCTCACTTGGCAAATTTGTTTTGTTTTAAGAAATACTCTTCCAAAGTGGCAGTTTGTTTCTTGAAAACATAAGAACAATGGCCCGTATGTTTCCTTCCCATGCACATGACCTTAAAATAGCACAACGGGAGCGAGGTCTCAAAGCTATGGCTGTATTAAAAAAACTGAGTGTCACTAAACTCAGTGCCGAAAATATGCATTGCCTGTAGCAGCCAATTGGTCATCCTAACCCAAGAATTTGGCTAATTTCTGCAAGAATAACTGCTGTCCCAGGCCGTCTTCCTGAAGTCTCTTAATATTTCAGTTATGCCAAACTAGAGTCAGCTAGGCGGAGATTTGGGAGGTCTTCAAACAATCATTGAATATAGGAAAGAAGGAGGAGGCCAATGAACACCTTACACTCCACACAGGATGCTGCTTGACTAGAGTTCGAAAAGCCTTACTTTCTTATCCTTGCCCAGAAATTCACCTAGCTCCTCGAGCTCACCGCTGAGCCACACCACTGAGGTTCCAACTGCCTGGTGGATCCCTCAGCTCATCCACGCCTTGCTGTTTCCATTAGACAGAGCTGCTGTTCTTGCTGGAGTTGCTTCTTCCTAGACGGTGGGCACAGCTCTTCAAGCACCTCCATTCTGAACCTCACTGAGAAATATGCCAAACTTTGCCACCACCACCTCTGTGGGCAGCACTCAAGGTGTTTGTTTTGTCTTCTTTGCTTCCTTCACAGATGGCACCGCACTGCCACCATGGCCCGAAGAAGGCGCGTTGCCTCCATGTTGCATTGGATAGGATCACGTGATCAGTGGCTGCATGTATTGGCCTGCTGAAGCCTCAGTAGACCATGAACGTCTGTCCACCTATTTATGACTATGACGTTTCGAAGTGAATTACAAACTTTTATTGTGCACAAGTCTAGATTATCCATATATACATATGTTAACTATTTCAAGCTGCAAAGTTGTTGAACTTGCAACGTTGCATATTTTAAAAAAAACTTTGCATTTTGTGAACGAACAGCCAACTTTAGGGCAAAAGGAACCCTGCGATGCACCGGGATCAACAGCGCTAGGATCCATCACCTTCCCATGATGACAGAAGACTCAGGGTGTGATTTCTGGAAGCAGAAAGGGGGATGCAAAGTTGGCACTATTATGTTTTCACACTTTCTCTCAGGTGACAGGAAGAAAACGAAATTCTGTGGAGCATGATGTCCAGTCTGTACTGGTGGGATATCCAAGAATTATATAGTGAGTGATATGAAACAACGCTGGCCTCAGGCGAATTCTGGGAACTAGGGGCCAAATGTGTCAAGCATTTTTGGATTTGCAAATGGCCCGATTCTCAGAAGATTGTAGCATATTTTGATTATACACTACATGTGATCAGAATCAAGACGATTGGTTATATTTTACAGCTGGTCAGAATGAAAAAGGTTGATGATGTAATGCAGTATGATTGTCCACGCTGCTCATCAGATGCAGATGGCCATCTTCATTTGTTTGTAACCTTCTGGATGCTGCAGTCTTCCTCGATAAATGTAATAGAATTAGCGAGTAAGATAGTGTACTATGTAATAGAGGCAAGTGTTTGGACGAATTGCAATTTAAAGAAGTGTGCTAAGCTTGGGGTTTATGCTCTTGTCCACTGAGTGATTTGGCAAAAATTCAGATTTGAATTCGGAGGCGTAAGATCCTTCAGAAGTAAATGCTGATGCCATTATTATAACAGCAAATGTTGCTCAGCAAGTGAAGTTCGTAGACAGGGACGCTGTTAAATGTGCATTAGCAAGAACAAGTAAACTACAGTACCATATTCAGCGGCGGCTCCTGAACTATGGCGGAGGTGCGTCGCCCCCCCCGCCAGCAGCAGGAGCTGCAAAATTTAAAAAATAAAAACGTAATAAAGCAGGTTTATTATCGTTTTTTTCTTCCTTTATACGTCTTGGGGGTGTAGCTTATCAATGATCGTCGTGGAGGAGGGGTAGTAGGTGAACTGCTATCAGTGCGCATGCAGGTTTGGCCAGCCATCTTAGGATGGTCAAAACCGCATGCGCACTGAGATGTCTCCAACCCGAGCAGTGTTACCGGGTTGGAGACAGCAGACACAGACTCCCAGTCTTCCTGGGAAAGCAAATCCAGGCCAATCCTGATGCTGCTACCGATGGCATGAGAGCAGCGTTAAGATTAGCCACAGGAGCCTGTGCTGCAGGGGAGCCAGAAGAGTGGCGATGCAACGGGCATTCAAGTAAGTTCTTTTTTTGTTTTTGGTGTTATTGTTGTCCCCCCCCCTTTGCTCGCCACTTTTGTCCTGACACCAGCCGCAACTGGGTAGAGGAGTTGGCCTAACGGTTAGGGCGGTCGACCTCGAATCTGGGGAACCAGGTTCAAGTCTCGGCAATGACGCTGAACATCCTGTGATTCTGGGCAAATCACTTAATCTCCCGGTGCCTAACAAAAAAACGAATGTGTCCTTATGTAACACAACTGGTGCTCGTGTAAAGCGCTCTGATACCCGATACCTTCAGGTCAAGTTCGCGCTATATAAAACTGTAAAAAAAAAAAAAAAAAAACTGACTATAATATAGCATTGTCGTCTGCTGCCAAGGACTATAATGTTCTTTAGAGGGCCTCTACCAAAAGTTCAGACCCAAGCCTCATGAAATCTACCATGCTGTCAGCCATCGATGATGCAAAGAGTCGATAAGACATAGGAAGGCTCTTAGGTTGTCAATTATAATCCGTGGTTTGTAAAAACACACCTAACGCTAAGTGGTATAACAAGGCCTTTATGACTGTGCTAGCATGTCCTTCTACATCAGGGATCTCCAACATTTTCTATAATGAGAGCTACCTCTGCTCAAGGAAAATCATTCATTGCTGATAACAAATATTATCACTGTACAATATTGACCACATCTATTTACACTGCACATGTAAGCACCCCAACATTTCAGGCGGGATTGTGAGCAGAAGTGTCAAGAAAATCGGTATCAATATGCAATGCCTCTGCATGACTAATGCAATAACCCATGAAGCAGCATGTACCCCCCTGCACAAAAGTGACAACCACAGCAGTATGTCTCCACAACTCAGCTTGAATTATCACCTATCAGCATTAAATGTGTTTTGGAAATGAACTATTTTGTCTTTATAAGCATATCGGTTTCTAAAAATAAACATTTGTCATTCAAACATCTCTTCTTTTTTGGGCAAACAAACCTAATTTTTCTCATTTCTTTACTGAATGAAACATCATTTTTGCCTTACAAAGCCCCACTTTCATTGTCAGTAAAATACATGGTCTCTAAATATCAGCATGTCATTTCGTCAAGTACTCTCATGTACAAATGCTTCACATGGACATAATGTGCTTCATATGTTCTGCCTTTATGCTCACATACCATTAAATACTCACCATGGTGCCAAGGATGCGTATAATATGCCAATAGTTCTCATAATTATATTATAGGCACCACTGTGCCAAGACTGGACACTATAAAGGTCAGGATGCTCCAGAACATCAGTCTTGGCCACCATGATGTCAGCGGTGGCCAAACGTAGGTTAGTCATGCTCACAAAATGTCAAGTGAATTCTAAAGGTATGTGCAACTAGATCAAGAATGTCCAAAATATGTCAAGGATGACAGTTTTTAGGCCGCAGCCACAACTATGCCAGAAATGGCTGCAAGTGTGCCAGAGATTAACTCAGTATGATGGGAAGCAACATACACCTTTGGTGGTTGTAAGAAATTGGGTTACTGGTTGGGAGGGGGAAACCCTTCTCAAGCAGCAACCACAATTCTTCTCAGGGCGAAGCCACAAGCAAACCCTAAATTAACCTGCAGTCAACACTCAGGTAGCTTGGCACCTAGCAGTCAGTCTTAACCCAAAGGCAATGTGTAAAGTATTTGTGCAACACTTTAAACAGTAACAGTGAATGCACACCATAAAAGGATCCCACAACAGATTTAGAAAAATAGAGTGAATTTTTATAAATAAAACAAGACCAAAAGACAAAACTCCAATCAGTAGAACCTGAGATATGCAGGTTTAAGGTGTTTAGTAAAAATAGCACCAAACGGCACAAAGTGCCAACTGTGGATATCTGGTCATGCAGGACTGGGACAAAGTCACAGGTTCAGGCTCACCATGATGGAGCAAGGTTCAGCTACAGACCCAGTTAGGGCCACTAAACAAAGTACCTTAAATCCTGGTTTGCAGAGCATTGTGTGGGCCCATGTCGAAGACTCGTTGTGCAGCTGAAGCGATGCACTGGTTCTGAGATGCAGTGAGACTGCAGTGCGAGGTCCATCATCATCATCAAGGATCCCATCGATGAGAGCTTGCAATGCGAAGTCCGGGGTTGAGGATGCGCCTCATAGTCAGGGCGATGTGTCGGATCGGAGAACCTGCGAGACTGCAGTGCAGAATTTGCCATCATAATTGAGGCTTCCGTCCACAAGGGAGGAGAGGTCCTGCGCCCAGGATGTGTCCCACAGCAATGGTTCAAATGAGGTAGCAGGCAGTGATGCGGGTCTTTGCAATGGCTCTGATCCATGCAGCAGTGGCGATGCGTCGGTTTTGCTCATGGTTGCGCAGCAGATGAGTTGCTTTGGTGCTGCTGAATCCAAAGAGACTGGCAGAGCACCTCAGGCCCACTTCCAAGGGTCCAGAACTGGGGCGGCACCACTTGGCAGGGTAGCCTCACAGATGGTATAGTCCAGGTGCTGGATTCAAGGTTGTTGAAGCCTTCTGCCCTGAAGCTCTAGTTAAAATGCCAGCCACCTAGCCCTTTGCGTCACTTTGGGATCCTGGGTTCAACAGATGCAGGTCCAGTCCTCCTCACCCAAGCAAGAGGGAAGCAGGAAGTGGGTCATCACAGTGGGGCAGCAGTTCTTCAGATCACTAGTCCAGCAGAGTGGCAGTTCATTTAGATGCATCACAGTCCTTCTTCCTGACAGAGTATCCACAGGTCCAGAGTGTATTGAAGAGCTGGTGAATGAGCTTCAATATTTACACCTGGTGCCCTCTGGAAGATAGGATAAGCTTCTAGAAATCTCCTTTGAAGCACCCAGGCATCCTCCCTTCTCTGCCCAGGCTCCAGACTAAATACAGGGGGTATGCAGAAGAGGCAAGCCACAGCCTATTCAATGTAAGTAGGACTGTGCCCAACTCCGCCCTCCCATCCTTCCAGTATTGGCCCATCCATGCAGACCTAAGCTCTCTATTACACTTGGCCGCCTAGGAGGAATACACATAGCTCCTCTGTCAGCTACACCCAGTGATGTGACCTATGGACAGGCTACAGGCACTAAATGGCTAAAGCAGGAAAATTTCAACACAAAATTCTTCTCACATAAGAGAGGGGGGGTCCAAGGGATATGTTTAGAGACCACAAAAGTATAAATCCCCAAATCCAACATATACTATACACAAAATACTTTGGGTCTGGAGTTCCGTATAAGAAAAAAACACTGATATAGTCGACCAAGTAGAAACACCAAGGTATACAACTGAAATCAATCAAGGAAGATTAGTTCCCATCACTCACCAGAGGTGACTTATCATCATCTGGGAACTAAGGACAATGTCATGAGGACCAACCACTGTAGTAATTGTGGTGGTGAACCGGTTGTCCCAGACGTGAAAATGAACGGTACAGTGATGGTTGCAGTGCACAAAGGTGAACAAGAAAAACAAAACTGTGCTATTAAAAATGGCTAACAGGATGCAATAAATTTTATTCCAGCGCTATCTTGATGCCACTTTAAAAACAGTGCATAGACAGATTTAACAAATAACTGTCAGATTGATGGTCTACATGTTTCGGCTTGCGGACATTAGAGTCCAAGCTCTCATCAGGACCAAGTGACGCTACTGCAAGTGAGAGTAAAAAGAATGAAAATACAAAAGAATTCTCAACCAAGTTGGTGATCAATGCAACCTGATCTGTCCTGTGTGTCCCAGTTGAACAATTAAAGGTAAAAAGACCTGGTGAAATTCAAACAAAAAAAGAATTCAGCTTAGTCTCACATATAATCAGTGTTGAATACAGAACTATTGTTAAAAGCGATATGTTCGCAAAAAACTGTTATAATACTCATTTGATGTATTAGTATGGCGATAATTTAATCGACATTCAACACGTGCACTTACCCAGAAGGCTGTGGGTACGCACCTCGCCTCGCCTGGCATTCGCTCAGGACCTGAGGCACCGCTCTACAAATAAAATTTCAAGCAAACATGCTATAGTCATATTCCCCAGTGGACATAGTCAGTTAAACACAAGGGGGATAAGGGAATTGCCGAAGGAATGGCTAGACATATGTTAGTGCATGGCAGAGTCACCGTCTAAACACAAGGCAAAGGAATCGGAAGGAATCCCTCAAGTAATATTGCGTAATTTATGGCAAATCTGCATAAGAACAAATGCGCATTTATGGCCTGTGCAAGCTAGTAGTATCTTCCTAGTTATATCAAATAGGGAAGTGTGGAAGTACGCTGTACTGCTTTGTAGTAATAACAGTGCAAAATGCCAAAGCCATCACCGAGGCGTGGACGAGCACCAGAAAGGGCATCAGATATACGCTCTATGAAGGTATTTATCTAGGCGCTTTCTCTTTTGAAGAAATCTTAATCAAAAATTTTTTGTTTAAGAAATTTCTGTTTAAAACATTTTTTAAATTGGGATCCTCCTCATGGGCCGTTCAACCAACACGGTTACTTTCCCCTTGAAGAGTCAAAGCATTATATTGATATACACCTTCCTTTTAGTGAGCTTCTATTTAATTTTGAGCGCTCGCCTATTATCGATTCAAATCGGGTCATACGTGGGACTACAATTCCCAACTTCCCTCCAACACACGTGACCAGTTGTAACGCTCCGAACCTCTGGCGTTCCGTAGTTGTCAACACGGAAATTTGTTTTCAGACAGAACGGATATAAGCAGGCTCCCTCTGCCCGTCGGACACCTCCCCTTCCAGCTCGGTTGATAGAGCGGGGTACCGACGGACAGGTAGGTCTACGCCTCTATTTTTCCCCACTTCAATGAAGCGCCTAGATAAATACCTTCATAGAGCGTATATCTGATGCCCTTTCTGGTGCTCGTCCACGCCTCGGTGATGGCTTTGGCATTTTGCACTGTTATTACTACAAAGCAGTACAGCGTACTTCCACACTTCCCTATTTGATATAACTAGGAAGATACTACTAGCTTGCACAGGCCATAAATGCGCATTTGTTCTTATGCAGATTTGCCATAAATTACGCAATATTACTTGAGGGATTCCTTCCGATTCCTTTGCCTTGTGTTTAGACGGTGACTCTGCCATGCACTAACATATGTCTAGCCATTCCTTCGGCAATTCCCTTATCCCCCTTGTGTTTAACTGACTATGTCCACTGGGGAATATGACTATAGCATGTTTGCTTGAAATTTTATTTGTAGAGCCGTGCCTCAGGTCCTGAGCGGATGCCAGGCGAGGTGCGTACCCACAGCCTTCTGGGTAAGTGTACGTGTTGAATGTCGATTAAATTATCGCCATACTAATACATCAAATGAGTATTATAACAGTTTTTTGCGAACATATCGCTTTTAACAATAGTTCTGTATTCAACACTGATTATATGTGAGACTAAGCTGAATTCTTTTTTTGTTTGAATTTCACCAGGTCTTTTTACCTGTAATTGTTCAACTGGGACACACAGGACAGATCAGGTTGTATTGATCACCAACTTGGTTGAGAATTCTTTTGTATTTTCATTCTTTTTACACTCACTTGCAGTAGCGTCACATGGTCCTGATGAGAGCTTGGACTCTAATGTCCGCAAGCCGAAACATGTAGACCATCAATCTGACAGTTATTTGTTAAATCTGTCTATGCACTGTTTTTAAAGTGGCATCAAGATAGCGCTGGAATAAAATTTATTGCATCCTGTTAGCCATTTTTAATAGCACAGTTTTGTTTTTCTTGTTCACCTTTGTGCACTGCAACCATCACTGTACCGTTCATTTTCACGTCTGGGACAACCGGTTCACCACCACAATTACTACAGTGGTTGGTCCTCATGGCATTGTCCTTAGTTCCCAGATGATGATAAGTCACCTCTGGTGAGTGATGGGAACTAATCTTCCTTGATTGATTTCAGTTGTATACCTTGGTGTTTCTACTTGGTCGACTATATCAGTGTTTTTTTCTTATACGGAACTCCAGACCCAAAGTATTTTGTGTATAGTATAAAGCAGGAAAATGCCAAATTTCTAAAAGTGGTATTTTCAAAATTGTAATTTAAAATCTAACTTTCCCATAAGAGAGGATATTCCAAAGACACCAAACATGAACTGGTTACCTATTCGCATTTGGAAATAACAGAATATTAAATGTAATAAGGTAACTCCTGTGCTATCCTATGGGAGAGGTAGGCCTTGCAGTAATGAAAAATGAATTTAAGAGTTTTCCACTGCCAGGACATGTAATACTTAAAATCGCATGCCCCACTTCTTAAAAACATTGCACCCTGCCTGAGGACTATTTAGGGCATACTCTATGGGTGACGTATATGTATTTAAACAGAAGGTTTAGGCCTGGCTAAAGTTTTAGCCAGGTCAAAATCTCAGTTTAAAAACTGAACACACAGGCTACAATGGCAGGCCTGAGATATGTTTAAGGGGCTACATTAGTGGGTGGCACAATAAGTGCAGAAACGGTCACTGGTAACATTTAGTTTGCAGGCCCTGGTACATGTAGTACTACTTTACTAGGGACTTATAAGTAAATATGCCAGTTGGGGATAAATCAATGTTACCATGTTTTAAAGAGTGAGCACATGCATTTTAGCACTGGTTAGCAGTGGTAAAGTGTGCAGAGTCCTAAGGCCAGCAAAACTGAGATCCACAAAAATGGAGGAGGAAGGCAAAACGTTTGGGAGAAGACCACCCTAAGGATCACACGTCTAACGGTGGCCCTTCACATCAGGTATATCTTCTGGAGAGCAACACTGTTTATCATGGAAAGACAAAATGCCAAATACACACTCCGACAGACACCCTCATATATGTGCACACATGCATGCACTCACAAAGATGCACATGCCAGTGAAGTTTGGAAGTGGAACTTGGCTCTGGTTCCAGTCCCTGCTCTCCTCAGCTCCTGGCTGATCATGCACCCAACTCATACACTTTATCTATGGCTCTTGCTGGTCCACACTAATGGGACTCCATTGTGCCTCAAGCTGTGGTTACTGCTGACACTCTTCTTTCATGGCCTATTAGTCACACACATTTTGTGACCAATAGAGTTGAACCTACAACATATTTAATCTCTTTGTGGATACTTATGGTCGTGTTGCTGGTCTCGTAGGCCAACACAGTATATGCTTGTGTCTTAGCATGAGTCACTTCCACTGGTGTGGCAGACTTCCTCTCCTCTCTAAGGGCCTTGAGATGAACAGTGCTGTCCTGATTAATGTGCATAAACCCTCTAAATGAAGTACTGGGCTGAGCTTCACTTTGAAGAGCTACGTTAAGAGTGTTGGCGAGCTACCAGCTGCTGCCAAACTATTTGTTGGAGCCCCGAGCATTACACAACAGTAACAGCTCGAGTACTTGCCAGTGCAATTTGGATCACTAGCTGCTCAATGTGCCCCTCCAACAACACACACATTCTATACAGCTGACAGTCATAATCTGTGGAGACCTCAATCATAAAGTGGTCACCAGGATAGTGCAAGTCTTGGAGTCAATGTTTTATGGGTGCTCTCCAGCTCTGCACTATGATGGGCCACATGTGTTTATGATAAGACCTGGCAATTCAGCCAATTAACTGGACCTCGCCAGTGCCTGGATACCCTCATGGGTGACAAGCCCCGCTCTACAAATCTACTGAGTTATTGACTGATTGATGTTTCTCCTCTTCATAGATTACATCTCTAACTATTCTTATGCTTATGTGTTTAGCCCAGTCAATCATACCCATAAAACAGTTTCTGAAACCACCAAGAATCCCAAAACAACTGCTAAAGATAAAACCATGTACAACCCTGGGCCTAACCAAAAAACAGAGCTCTTGGGTCAAAATAGTTTTAACAATCAATTGAGGAATTTAATTTGGGTGGCTCATTGGAGCAAGGAATGCATCATGCAAGCTTCAAGGCACCTGCAAGGTCAACATGTTCATCTTTTGGATTAAGAATGGATTGCGGTGTGTTAATACTCTACTTATAAAATGATAGGTATGACTTTGTAAAAAGTAGGAATAATTACTTGGCTCATGGGCTGTGTCACATAAAGTGTAGTTTAAGACACGGTCTCTGTCACAGTTTTGGGCTGACTGGTGTCTTAAATAGTTGAAAACTTGAAGCAGTGCTGTTTTTCCACCTTAGACAGTTGCAAATGGTTGCATGTGACAGAATCTTCAAAGGCATGTGCTGCATTTGGTCGGAAATGTTGCCACATTTCTTGACATATCTACAGTAAACAACAGAACATAACACAATAGCATACATAAACCAACATAGCAGCACAAATAAAACACAACAAGGTACAGCACAAGAAAATAATCAAAACAATACAAGCACAATACATCATATTGCAATAGCACAGCACAGCAGCACAAAAGCAATAGAACATATTGACACCACAACACAATGCGACACATCAACTGTGCACAAACATTCTTGTTATGTTACTGTTATTTGTAAGGCATGCATATTGTTTGAAAGAATATCCTGGCACCTCTGACAGGGGAGTACTGGCCTGTCTGTGACTTAGTGGAAGGGCCAGGTCTTGAGTTTCTCCCTCAATTCAAGGACAGAGCTGGAGACTCTGAAGTGGTGGGGGAGTTCTTTACAGGCTTGGGGGTGAGGTAAGAGAAAGCTCAGCCTCTGGTCGGGGAGTAGAGCTGGCTGGGGTTGTTGAGGTAAGCAGGGCCTTGATTGTGAAGTGCCTTCAAAGATGTGTATCAGGAGTTTAAAAAGGGTGTGTTTGTGGATAGGGTGCCAGTGGAGGCCTTTGAGGTGTTTAGACATGTGAGTGTGATGGGGGAGTTTGAGAGTGAGTCTAGCAACTGTTCAGTATGACTTGGAACCTATTGATTTGTTGGGCTGTTATGCCAACATAGAGGGGTTTCTTTAGTAAAACCTGCTGGAGACAAGGAACAGATCTGCAGATGTCCAAGGGGAGCCATCTGAAGATTTCCCTTAGCATTTTAAAGGTTGTGGAAGCAGGTAGAGGCGACCAAACTGACTTGACTGGTACTGGGGATGTGGCTGTCAATCATGATTCCAAGGTTCCTGTTAGCACTGTATGGGTGGGGACCACCAGCTCAGAGACCAGAGAGAAGTGTCTTTGCTGCAGTGGGCCACTTCTGTTTTGTTGCTTTACTTCATGCAGTCTGCCACCGAGAACATGCAGGTGACGATGTTTGTTTGGGTGGTAGCCAATGTTCCTTTAAAATTGTTTTCCTCTGTGTGCAGCAGTGTAATATATATTAGTGATTCTGAAAGCACACGTCATGCTTTTAGGCTTGTTGCATGCCTTTAGTTAATAGAGCACAGCAGATTGCATGCCTTTTTGAAAGTTTTCATGTTAATTGCAGCGCCCGACATGTGAATGCACGGTGCTGCATTTAACGTGAAAACTTTCAAAAAGGCACGCAATCTGCTGCGCTCTATTAAAAAATGGCATGCAGCAAGCCTAAAATTACGAAGTGTGATTTTGCAATCACTGGTATATATTAGTGATTCTGAAAGCACACATCGTGCTTCTGGACTTGCTGCGTGCCTTTTCTTAATAGAACGCGGCTGCGGGCAGATTGTCTGCTTTTTACAAAGTATTCATGTTAATCGCAGCACCCGTCATGCTTCTACAAGGCGCTGCGATTAATGAATATTTGTCTCTCGCGGGATGTACTTTGTGTGTGCGTGCTTCAAACAAGACACTGCGAGCTCGGAGTGACATAGGTGCGCTTGCGCGCACACCTTACAAGGATTAGTGGTGGTAGCAGTATCTTCCGATAGGGAGAGGATGAGCTGAGTGTTGTCTGCGTAAGAGCTGATGTTGAATTCTAGGGAATGGATGATGCTGATGAGGGGGTCATGTAGATGATGAAGAGAGTGGGGCTCAGGAAGAAGCTTTGTGGGATGCTGCAGATCAGGTTGGAGGCATGGGACAGATAGGGTGCTAAGTTGCTGGATGCATCCTCCGAGGAAAGAGACGATCCAACAAAGTTCTGAGCCACGAATTAAGGCCTTGTGGCAGAGTTGGATGAGAACAGGGTGGAAGACTGTGCTGAATGCTGCAGAGAAATCTAGTAGGATGAGTTCTGCTATCTTTCCTTTGTCAATTAAGAGGCAGATGTCATCGGTGGCATTAACGAGGACTGTCTCTGTGCTGTAGTTGCATCTGAATCAGGATTGGGTAGGGTGCAGGCAGTTTTGTTTGTTGAGGTAATTGGCTAATCTGTCGTTAATGAGCTTCTCCAGCACCTTGGCGGGGTACAGGAGGAGGGAGATGGGTTAGTAGTTAGTCACAGTCTTGTGGTATGCTGAAGGGTTTCTGAGGGGTTGTAGGATGGCGGCATGTTTCCAGAAGTCGGGGAAAGTGGCCGTGGAGAGTGAGGATTAAGGATGGGTGTGAGGGCTGCGAAGATGTAGTGTAGACAGGAGACCAAAGAGGCTCCCGAGTGGATGGAGAACATGGTGTTAGCAGTTTCTGGTCTGGCGATGGCTGGCCAGTAGGTCAGTGTGGTTTCAGAGGTATTTCTGTTGGACTTTGAGGGTGTAAAGGTCCAGCTGGGGAGAATGAAGTTCTTGTAGATGGTGTTGATTTTGTTTGTGAAGTAGTCAGAGTTGTATACAGAGTTGCTGTGGTGGGCTGATGGTTTTGAAGCTAGCAGACGGGGATGAGAATTCATTCACAATGGCTAACATCTCCTTGGTAATGTTGGAACTGGTTTGGATTCGTTCTGTAAGGGCTTGTTGCTTAGTGGATTTGAGGCGCTGGAGGTAGATCTGGAGGGCCGACTTGTAGGAGTCTCTGTCATTGATGTCATGGGACATTACCTTAGAAATGGACCCGAAGGCGACTTGGGTTTGATGCAGCACTCGGGTATGGGTGTTCCTGTGGTGCAGGGCATGGAAGAGCACATTGATCTCTATGCAGATGATACTTTGCTGTTCCTCTATCTCTCAGACACCGGGTATAGACTTCTCCAAATGCTGGACCTATATGGGCAGGCCGCTGGCCTCCTGGTGAATTGGTCTAAATCTCGACTGGCCCCCTTATGAGTGATTGGGACACAGTGGCCTGGCACCATCATCCCAAATCCTTAGTTTCCAATATCTCAGGATCCCCACCTCCTTGCTTCCCAGCCTTACATAGAGCCTCAATCTCACGCTACTCCTAGCTAAAGATGCGGAAAAACCTTGGTGTAGATGGGCCACTCTGCCACTAAACCTCTTAGGTAGAACAACACTATTTAAGATAATGGTTCAAATGAGTTTCCTCTACTTTCTGCAGTACTTCCCGTTGCTGATCCCACAGACCTGGTTCACCGATATACAGGCAAAGATGTGCGCATTTATATGGGTCAATCGGCCACCTCGCATTGCATTGCATTTGGCAAGTGCATTCAGTCAATTTTGTTGAGATTTGGGGCAACATGCATCAAAAGAAAAACCGGTCGCAAACGGGCAGATTCTCAGAATCTGCCCCTTTGCGACCAGTATTTTTGCATTTGGGATGCATCATCCCAAATGCAAAAATCGCAATTTAAGTAATCTCTAAATTGCGATTACTTAAATTGCAATTGCATTTAAGGAATCGCAAATTGAGATTCCTTAAATGCAATGCATTAAAGTAAAAAAAATTGCGATTTCACTAATAGGAGTCGCAAATTACCATAATTTTGTACTTGATGGTAATTTTTAAAAACTTTGAAAAATGCACTAAAGTGCATTTTTCAAAGTTCCAATTTACACACACACATGCCCTTGGGTCATGTGTGTGTGCAACATGTACTCAAATGCAGATTTCAGGGGTGCAACAGGGTATCCTTTTGGAACCCTTGCACCCTTGAAATTGCATACGCAATTTGCGAGTACCTATCGGGTACTTGCAAATTGCGAATGCAATTCCCATTCATTCCTATGGGCCTCTAGGCCCATAGGACTGAATGGGAAGACATTCCTTAATTGCGACTCGCAATCTGCGACTCGCAATTAAGGAATTTTTAGAAATCGCTATTTTTTTATCGATTTCTACATGCATAGGCTTTTGCGATCCCTTAATTGCGATTCCTTAATAATGACAATTAAGGAATCGCAAAAGCCTACCTTGATGCATGTGCCCCTTGGGGTGGCAGATCTCCGTCATCATTTCGGCTGCTTACAGTGACACTTTACGAGCTTAAGGTCCTTGGTGTACCAGCTGTCTTGTGGCTTTGATTGGACGTGTGGAAGATTTTACGGGAGCCAGAGAGTCCACACAGGGTGTGATCCACTTGTTGAGGTTCTTGATGGAGCATACTAGGTCATCGTGCTGAGGAGCATCGCTTGGAGATCCAGATGTCCCTGGGGATTTTGTTTTGATTGGCGTCAAGCTGTGTGGTTGATAGTGGTTAAGGCCGGGTGGGCATGTGTAGGCTGATGTGAACCGGGGAGTGGTCCATCAGGTGAGTGGAGTGGGCTTAATCACTGTGATGTTGGGAAGGTTAGTAAAGATGGGGTCATGGAGATGTCCAACCCCATGAGCGGGGTCGTTTACTTGTTGGGTGAGTTCTAGGATGGTGAGCTCCTCCAGGTGAATGGTGGAGTAGGGGTTGTTCAGGTCCTCTAGTGGAAGTTGAGGTTGTGAGTAAGAGGAAGGTGCTGGATGCCAGGGCCTGGTGGGGGGGGGGGGGGGGGTTGATGAAGTCAGCAAATGTAGAGCTGATGATGGATTTGGAGGTGGGGATGGGAGGGGGCAGTATATTAGCGCTTCTCCAAAGGTTGTGGAGCTCCAGGTAATGATTTTGGAGGCCATGTGTTCTAGGTAGTCACTGATGTGACTTAAGGCAATTGGGCCATTGGTATCCTTGTGGTAGATCGGAAGGCCTTCTCTAGGTCTGTTGGTTATTTCTACTGCAAATATTCAATGTTTATAAAAAAAGACTATTTTGCAATTTTAAAGTAATGTTCAGTTGTACACTGGTCATTGATATATACACTTGTCTTTGATTTATGTTTGACATTCTGTGGCATATGTGACCTTTGGTCCATATATCCACAGATAACTGAGTCTTTTACCTCAGCTAGTCTGTGATTGACTTAACTCCAAGACAGGAAATAGGAGAAGACGAACTAAGTTTTTTGCATCCTTAAGCTGCTCAAATCTCCGTCCATCACCAACATTCTATTTGAATGCCTGGGCAGGGTCGGACTGGCTGTACCAGGCCTTTGGCGTTTCCCCGGAAGGCTGGAAGGGTGTGGGGGCTGGTTTTGTTACTGGGGGGGGCATTTTTGTTGCAGTGCAGCAGTTTTGAAAGTCAATAGGCCAAATACCCATGAAAAAATCAATCAATCAGTCAGGAAAATCACCCATGATGGTCTTGAGGCACTGAAGTTGCTAACTGCTTCGCGGTGCTCCGTCCAGTCAAACACCTTGGTCTTGAGTCCTTCCTAAATTCCTGAAGTGTTGAGTTGGTTCTTAGACGTAGGAGAAAGTCGTTCCAGGCTTTGGCCTTCAGGTGAGAGAAGGAGCGTCCTCCACTGTTGCCTCGGCGGATCCGGGCGTGGCTGCAAGGAAGAGGGAGGCAGATCCCAGGTGTCTGGTCAGTTGGTGGAAGGTCATTTGTTTGTTGATGTGTGCTGGTTCTTCGGTGTGCAGGGCTTTGTATGCGTGGGTTAGCATTTTGAAATGGCATCTCTTCTGGATCAGGAGCCAGTGTCGCTTTTTCAGGAGTGGGGTGATGTGAGTCCATCTGGGGAGGTAGAGAATGAGTCTAGCTGCTGAGTTTTTTATTGTCTGTATTCTCTTCAGGAGGTGTTCAGTGATTCCTATGTAGAGTGTGTTCCTGTAGTCTGGCCTGCTCGTAATGAGGACCTGCGTGACTGTCCTTTTGATGTTGATTGGGAGTCACCTGCAGATCTTGCAGGACATGCGTAGGGTGTGGAAGCAGGTGGGTGAGACTGCGTTTATCTTTTTCTTCATAGATAACTTGCTGTCTAAGATGATGCCGAGGTTGTGGGCGTGGTCTGTCAGGTCAGGGGGTGGGCTGGTTCAGCAGGCCACCATGCGTCATTCCATGGTGAGGTGTTGTTCCCAAATATGATGACTTCCATCTTGTCAGCTTGAGACTGTTGTCCTTCATCCAGTCGTTCATTATACATCTGTGGAAGTTGGCTCTAGTGGTGGAGGGGTCTTCTAACAGCAAGAGGATGAGCTGGGTGCTGTCGGCATAGGAGATGATGTTGAGTCCATGCGATCTGACGGTATTGGCAGGGGGGGGTCATGTACGTGTTGAAGAGGGGTGGGTTGAGATATGATCCTTGGGGGACGCTGCAGATGATCTTCTTGGGTTCTGATGTGAACAGGGAGACAGATTATCTGGGGTCTTCCAGTGAGGAATGAGGTGATCCGTTTGAGGGCATCTCCATGGATTTCTATTTGATGAAGTCTGTTAAACAAAATGTGATGGTAGACAGTGTTGAATGTGGCTTACAGATCCAGGAGGATAGGGGCTGCTCTTTCGCTGCAGTCCAGGTGGGCCCTGATGTTATTGGTGGCTTGGGATTAGGTTTGTCTCTGTGCTTTAGTTGGCTCAGAATCTAAATTTAGAGGGATCCAGCAGTTTTTCAGGTGTTCGGTGAGGTGCTGGTTGGTTGCCTTTTCAAGAACCTTTGCTGGGAAGGGGTGCAAGAACATGTACCGGTAGTTCTTCGGGTCTGCTAGGTTGGTGGATGGTTTCTTCAGGAGGGGCCTTACTTCAGTGTGTTTCCAGTCCTGGAAAGGAGGTGATGGAGGCATTCAGAACTTTCTTGAGTTCGTTGCTAATTGTCTTGCTCCTGAGGTTGAAGATGTGGTGGGGCTAGGGGTCCGTGGGTGCCCCTGAGTGTATAGAGTTCATTATGTTGATTGTGGCTTGCGTGGTGAGAGGGTCCCAACGGGTGAGCAGGCATTCAGGGTTTGTGTACGTGGATGTGTGCTGGCTGATGTTGCCATTGGTGGGGGTTGGGTTTTGAAGTTTTCGAGGATGGCTGAGATCTTGTCATGGAAGAAGTTTGCCAGGGTGTCGCACAGTTCTTGGGAGGGGGTGATGTCGTTCTTGATGGCGGTGGGTTGGAGAACTCCTTCATGATGATGAAGTGCTGCTTGCTGTGGTTTGTGCTAACTTCTATGCAGTCTGCTAGGGCTTTCTTCTTTGTTTCTTTCAGGAGGCGGTAGTACTGGTTGAGTGCTGTCTTGAAGGTGGTATGGTCTCTTGTCGTTTTGCTGGTGAGCCACTTTCTTTCCAGTTGCCGACAGTTGCGTTTGGTGGATTACAGCTCTGTGGTGAACCAGATGGCTCTTTTGGCAGGCCCTTTGGGTTTGGCAGGCTTGGCAGGGCGAATGTGTTGGTGCATTCTAGTGCAAATGGAGAGAAATTCTTTGCACCCAGTTTGGGTTTGGATGTTGTGTCTGTGAGTTGGAAGTTGAGTACATTGTTCCACTGGTCTTCTGATATCTTTTTACAGCTTCTGTGTGTAAAGCTGAGGGGCATGGTGCCAGTGTTGGCAGGTCCTGAGATCGTGAAGTGGATGCTGTAGTGGTTGGTCCAGATCGCTTACGACATAGTTCGCAGTGAAAATAAGTCTGTATAATAGATTATTGTTTTTTTCTAAAAATGAAAATGTTGTAAGAAAAATAATATTTTAAGCCTTGCCAAAAGGGTCACTGAGCTGCAGGCGGAGAGAGGGGATTGAAATATTGCAAAAGTCAAACACTGTAATCAACAAACACTACATTGGTACACTGTTGGTTGCTACTGCTGCTCTAAGTGCTGTGCAGAGTGACTATTGCACAAGAAATCTGCCTGAATGGGCAGTAGTGGCAAAGACCTAGTATTTGAGCCATGGAACAGATTGTCCAATGAGTAGCTGATTCCGGGTTGGATGGAGAGGATGGAAGATGCCATTGGTTCATCTCCGCTAGTGTTAACAATGATGGTGCATACTGAGGAGGAGCGTGCAGCTCTTTGGTAAACCTCTATGCAGCAGGTTAATTCTTTCATGTTCACAGCAAGCACCAGCCCATTGGAACCTGTGAAGGCCACCATCCTACATCCTACATCTTCCTGACGCATCCTTTGCAGTTGCCACTGCACCTTGAGTCCTGCACTGGTAATAGCTTATATAATTCTGATCTTAGGCTGCTTCTGCAAAACATCTGCATCTCAGTTTATGGATTCAGGTGTATTGCATTTAAATGACTGTGAATTATTTTGCTGGTATCCCATGTTTCTGGAATGTAGAATCTTAGAAGATTCCTATACACTTCTAGTTATTCCTTGCCCTGAATACCAAATGGATTGTCTTTGACTTCTGTTTGATACCTGGGGGGTTACAAAGGTCTGTCAGGGACTAGAATCAAAGTCTCCATATATTTTCAGTCTCAAAATGAGGTCTATCTCATGAATAAAGTACTAGTTGAAAGCACACAGTAAGTGGCGACGCTGTAATTGCACAATAAGGAACAGGGCTCATTGTGTTGGTTGTTTCCAAATGGTTCCTCTGGTGACTGTGTAACATAGAAGTATGGTCTCTTGGGCGATGGTATTTGTGAAAGGATATGGCACAGGGGGAGCCTTCATACATGGGACTATGTTTCTATTAGCGGTCCAGCAGTGTCTTTCTAAAGCCAGAAGGCCCTACGTGGCTTCAGAGATGCAGATCCAGGCGAGAGTTTCAAGCTATCCACACCGGATGAATGTGCTTGTAATCAATCTAAATGGAACTTATTTATATAGTTGGCGGTTATCCAAATAATCTGGCTTTGATTTAATCTTCTAGTGTCATTTAATAGAGTGCCTAGGGAGAAAAGAGGATGGGAGCCAGTGATTTTTTGCTGTCCATTAGACATCAGCCTAAGCATGTAGTCTGCTCTGTACAATACAAAAAGTGATGGATGAAACAGTTGAATTAATCTCAGCCACTGATAATTACTCGGGTCGTATTCCCATTGGATGAGGGTCAAGACTGATTTGCATTTGGCTGGGCCCAAACTGCAGTGGCACGGTGAGCAAAATACAGATGGACTGGGGTGTGGCCCGAGTACTAGTGGCTGAGATTAATTCAATCATTCCATCTACCACTTTTTTGTATACTTTAGTGTGTCACCCTAAGTGGGACTGGTATGCCCAGACGTGTGTCCTGTGAACACTGTGTCACTGGAACCAATTCATACCTGGCTGATGATCCCTAACTAGGGTGAAACCAGAACTAGGTTGCTTGTGTCCCGGATCAGGGAGGATCTGGTCTGGTAGTTTGGGCTGGACTGTTCCCATTGGAACAGGGTCAAGACTAATATGCATATGGCTGGGTCCAAACTGAGGTTGCATGGTGTGTAAAGTAACAATGGACTGAGATGTGTCCCGAGTAATTACCAGTGGCTGAGATTAATTCAAGCATTCTATTCATTACTTTTTTGTATACTTTATTGTGTCACCCTAAGTGGGACTGATATACCCAGACATAAGTCCTGTGCACACTGTATCACTGGAACCAAGCTATACCTGGTTGATGAGCCCTAACTGGGGTGAAACCAGACCTAGGTTGCTTGTGGTCTTATTCAGAGAGGGCCTGGCAGTTCGGGCTGGACTGTTCTCATTGGAGTAGGTGTCGGATTTGCTTATGGCTGGGTCCAAACTGAGGTGTCATGGTATGCAAAATAATGATGGACGGTGATGGGGTTCGAGTAATCATCAGTGGCTTATATTAATTCAAGAACTCCATCCTTCACTTTTTTGTATACTTTAGTGTAGTCTGCACTACATAGCATGGAGTGAATCAGATTGTTTAACCAAATTGTTGATTTCAGGAGCCCAAACATAATCCTCACAATATGTTTTCAGTCTAACAAAAGATAGACCGTGAGGTTGTTACGGTGGCATCACAGGACATTTCAGTAGTCTGGAGTATGGGTTTTGATGAAGCATATGGGTGGGAGATTTGGTTTTGTGGAGATACATGGTTAGTAAAGTGAGTATGTTACACTTAATGAGTTACAACGGATTTGGTGTGTAAAACTGCTTAAAAATGTCCTCCAATGTTAAGGGAGCTCAGTGCTTGGCAAATTCCATATGAGTATTGGTAAGTAGCTGAAAGCAGCAATTGTGATCGGATTTCTTCATAGCTATCAGGTTATATATTCGGGCTGTGTTGTGTGTATGCTCAGAGTCAGGGATGGCTCCTCCATTGAGCCGGATGAGTGTCGTCCCAATAACAAACTGCCCCAGATATGGAAAAATAAAATAGTACTAAAGTTCATTATTACCATTTTATTTTCCCAAACACTGTCCCGAGCATCATGACGGGGCGGGGCTTTCTGGTTTCGGTGGCAGCAGAGAGCAGTAATGGGCAGGGCACTTTAGGTTTACAGTGTGCATGTCTTTTTTGCCAACCGTCTTGCGACGGCCAGCCAGACATGTGCAGTTTAAACCTCTCTAACCCAGCTGTCTTAAGACAGCTGGGTTAGAGCCAGCATAGGGCTCCAGTGTCCACGGGAGCGCCAAAGGAGGCTTTTCCCTCCAACCCTGGCACCTTTTTTATTCTGCATGAGAACAGTGCCATGATTGGTTACTGCAGTTTCCTGGTCCCGTGTTGGAGCCTGACTGGAGAAGACCCAAGCGAGGAGGACGTTGCACCAGGACAGAAGGTAAGTGTAATTTTTTCTTTTTTTGTTATAACTTTTACTTTTTTTCCTCCTGCCTACCACCCTTCTTATATGCCAGCTGCCACTGCTCAGAATTCTATTTTTATATGTGTTGTTACAAGTTTGTATCTGTTGTCTCTCTTGGTGAGAAGCTCTGTTTGGAGCATGTTAACATCGATCCAGTGCTTATCTTCATTAGACTTTGACCAATCGGCATAAAGGGAAAGGAGCAGAAAAGTAAGAAATAAGGTAGAAGAGAAAGATAAGAAAACAGAGATAAAGAGAGAATGAAGAAATTAAAACAACCCCCCAAGTGTGAGTTAAAGAGACCGCAACCCAGTGTTAGACCTGGCATCTTTTGCCATGTTTCCCCTGAGTTTTTACTTTCTGCCCTCCCGGTTTTGACTCTGTTTTTGCTGGCGTAGTGTTTCTGCGCACTTTTTGCACTCCTGATCAGTGGTAAAGTGCAAGTATTCCTGTGGTAAAGTATGTTATGGATTGGTGTTTCCATGATTGGATGTTTGGTTTTCTTGTCAGCCCCTAGTAAAGTGTACTGAGTGTGCCAGGGCCTGTGAATCAAATGCTACGCCTGGGCCTGCAGCACGGATTGTGCCATCCACGTGAGTAGCCCGGAAAAGGTACCGCAGACCTGCCATCTCAGAGTCTGCGCGCAGTTTGTAACTGTCATGTCGACTTGGTCTGTGCACACACTGGCCAGGCCCTAACCTTCCCTTTTCTTACATGGTAGGCACCCCTAAGGTAGGCCCAAGGTACCCCTGTGGGCAGGGTGCAGTGTATGTGAAAGGTAGGACATGCCCTGGTGTGTGTGGCATGTCCTGATAGTGAATTACAGCCCATTTCGTTTTTCACTACTGTAAGGCTACCTGTTCCCCATAGGACAGAATGGGACGTTTGTTCATAACATCTTATAAACATAACTGGCCCTGGGAACTAGGTAGGAAAATAAAATGTAGTATGTCTCTTTTAGTTAAGGTGATTTTTACATTCTGTGTTTGAAAATACCACTTTTAGAAAGTAGGTATTTTCTTGCTCAGTCATCCCGTGTGCCTCTGCTGGAATGTGGATTGCCTATCTGGGTTTTGGACGACAGATGGCTAGGAAGCAGGAGTGTCTCCCGATAGTCTAGGTAGGTCAGGAAAGGACTGAATAGACCTGGGCTGCCGTGGGGGAAGAGGGAGGAACTTTTCTTGCACCTCATAGGGCCTGGTCTGCCTCTGACAATGCCGTCTCCACCTCCTGCCAGGAAATCACACCAGAGAAGGCAGAACTGGTTCTGGCTAGGCACAGACACCCTCTGCCTAGAGGATCAAAGTATTTTTGGATTCAAATACTGGGGCCCAGACGACAGAGCTCCGCAACGGCGATGTCGCTGCTCGCACCGTGACCTGCTAGCACTGTGACGAGCGCCGCCTTCATCTCACACTGCGAGCCTGGTCTCACCGGTGCCGCCATCTGACGCCGCCACGAGCCGCTGCTCGCACCGTGACCTGAGGGCACCGCACGCCGCACCGCTGCACTTCGCACCGTAGCACCCGACGCCTGCCAACACCAGCACTCCTGACTCCAACAGAGAGGAGATCAATCTGCAACGCGTGTGTCTTCGAGGGCCCCGACGACTCCTGCACCGACCTCCGGAACCGACGCCTGCTGACGCCGTGTTTTCGGAAACTCAACGAGAGGTCGCCGGCGCCCTGCATTTCTAGAAGGTACTGTTTGCGGGTCTTCCCGACACCGTAGCTGGCCCGCGATGCCGCGGTCAGCCAGAACTGTTTCGATTTGTTTGCTCACGACGCCCTGATAGCCCCGGACGGAGCTATCGACGTCAAGCAACTGTTTTTAAAGCGTATTTTGATAACTGTAGATTTTTAAGTACTGTATTGTGGATTTTTATCGTTTTTGGTCTTGTATATAAAAATATTAGATATTTTTCTAAAATGGTGTGGTGTCCCTTTGTAGTACTTACACTGTATTACTGTTGGTTATGTGCAAATGCTTTACACACTGCCTGTAAGATAAGCCTGACTGCTCGTGCCAAGCTACCAAGGGGGTGAGCAGGGGTTATTTTAGGAGTGTAACACCCTTATCCTGACTAGCAAGAAGGGTCCCTATTTGGACAAAGGTGCAAGCCCTTGCCAACTAGAGACCCCCATTTCTAACACCCAGGCAGTCGACAGAGGCTGTTTGTATGTCCTGTGTTCAGGGCCAGCTTTCAAGTGCGACCACACTGGGCACTGACCTCGGGGGCGTGGGGGCGGTATGTTTAGTAATAACTTATGATTGGAGAGATGAGGGTCTCTTTTGCCCACTGGTAGTGAGAGAATCCGAAGAGGCGGTTGTGGGGGCGCCAAACATTATTGTGACACCGGGCGCCACCAGTGTGAAAGCCGCCCTGCCTATGATCCTTCTAATGTGTAGTTAATAGTTTGCAAAGGGCAACAAGAGCTGTAGGCTTGTTAATGTTGAAGTCAGATATGGTTTATAAAATGCCCACCGTTTCTTGAGACTGGATAATGTTAATTTTTGGTGTGGAGTCCTTCCATTTCTGGTCTCCTTTGCATGCTTGTGGCTTTAAGATGGCTTTGGAGCTGGCTTGCCCACCGCTTGCCTGTTCAAAGTAGGAATATTCCAAGATATTGTTTCTTGATTTTCATATACTAGAGTGTAATTTTTCCACAAAACCTTTAAATTGTGTTTCGCCTTCTTGAAATCTAGCATTTAAAATGACTTTTTGCCTTCGATGCACACTGCACACGTGAATGTAACGGTGGGACATTCTTACTAACGTAGAAAGTGATCAAAGTTCTTTTTTTCAAGACCTGTTTTGTGTACAACTAGTAACTACATGCTGCAAAACTATGTGTTTCCGTTTGGGAGGCATTTTCGTTTCACACCGTTTTAATATTCCTTGCACCTGTGAGCCGAGTGTTCTGTAAACTAGGAAATATGTGCTTAGTTTTTTTTACAGGTTTCACCCCATAGTGCTTGGAAAAAGGAACTGCGCTTGGAAATCTGGAAAGCAGCTGGTTGTCTTAACAATTGTTTTAGGTTAAACCCATGGCCCGGTGCCACCAAACACTTCAGCTGGGCTCTGGAATACATTTTGCCGATTTCTGGAAGTGGCACCATGTGTAAAATGCACTGCGGCCATCTGGTTGTGTTTTTGTCCTGGGAGGATTGCTCGGCAGCGTTCTCCAGACACTCACTTATGTAGCGCACAATGAAATGTTTAAACCCAAAGCACGTTTCAGGAGAGCTCGTTTGTTTTCCATTTCTGATTTATCCCCAGCCCGGGCAGGAGATGGACCATAGCGTCTCGTTTTTGTAAAGAAACCACATAATGTTCCTTTGTTTTTCAAGACATTATTGAAGTATGATCTAGCCATGATCTTTAGGGCAGGAAGCACGTTCTCTTACTGCTTTATGTGGATTTAATCTGTTTGTTTGGTGCAGTCCGCTTTCTACTACTATGACCCGAAGTTAGACACCCAGGTGATGATGTTAGCACCCCCCATGCCCCTCACCTACGAGCTCTAGAAGCCCAGACTCATGTTTTCTATGACTTAACACAGGCACTGGTTAAACTCCAAGACTCTCATTCCAAGTGTTCGGAATTTTCCAACTGATGCTCAAACCCCAGTTTTGTGGGATCAGAATTCCAAGTTAGGTGGTATTTAAAACACTTGTAATTATCAAGTATGTTAAATACCTCACTCTTAGTTAAATGTTGCCAGGCCAAATCTGCAGGAATTCTACAGTGGAGCAATGCACAGTACACAGGCGCGGCTGTAATGCAGCCTGCATGAAGAAGGGGGAAGTGCGCATGACTGGTTTGAGTTGCCCAAGATGGCTGACCAAACAGTCATTGGGCACTTGAGTGGGCAAACCACTCCGCCCCTGCCCTGCTCTGTGAGCAGAGCAGCCCCGACCAACCGCTCGCCTGGAAAGGAAACATAACATGATAATAACTGGAAGTTAATATCATGTTATGTTTCCTCTTCAAGCACTGCTTGAAAGCAGTGGGGCAACGCTCCTTCGCCATAGCGGAGGAGCCGCCACTGGGCGGAAGTATATGCAATGGGCAGCACTGCTCATGAACCTGTGCTAACTCATCTGCTTCTGTTTTTAGATGAATGTTTCCAGCTTAGGTCCTCATTATGCGTCAGGCAGAGCGGAATTACCATATGGAATTCTACTCCACCCGAGTCGGAGTGGGCCGGTGTTCCTGCATCTGGTTTTCTTGGGTGTGGGACCTGATTCCATCAGGCAATAGTTTTGCCCATAAAAATTGCACGAAGTCTTTTTTGCTGCAGAAGCAGCTAGGCCTTATTTCCTGTTTTTTTTTTTAAAGTGGGAGGCAGCATTCCCCCTCCCTCGGCCATAGCATACATTTACTACCTGCCCTGACCAGGTGATGCATGGTTGTGTTACACCTCACAGAACTGGGGATTCCGTGTTGTTTCACGACTGGTAAATATGGTCCCACGTGGTAAATCTCCTTTCCTCTGGCCCTAACTTGTAATTCACTGGTACTGCTGTGGTACCACACAGTAACAGCAAATTCACATTCCAATTTGTGCAATTTGGAATGCCGGCCGTAATAGTCTGAGTTACCGCCCGCTGTGACTAGGCCTTGTAGGGATGGGACCCCTGAATTCACTATAGAACATATAGAACCTTTTAACATAGCTGGCCCCAACACTACAAACAGTGCTTTAAGTGGGAAAAAAAACCTGGGGGTGCTCTAAAAGGGGCGTGGTTAATGTCTTGAAGAGGCGTGGCCTATCCGAGTAGGGGCATGGTCTAAATCAAAATAACTAGCACTGTGTGCTTAAGAAAATCATGAAGTCGCATCCTCTGTCATTACACACTGTAAATAATGGGGGTTTTCTCTACCCAGTGTAATGACACCAAAGATGTCCTTTTAAAAAGCGCAGATCATTTAGCGTGACTGAGTGCATAATATCACACCAACAGTATGATTACTAAAGCAGTAATGGAAAAGCACTTTTTGAAAATGAATGCTGGAGCCACGCCAGGAAAAACACCATTGCCAAGTATCTATGATCATACTTAGATTTTCGCTGCCTAATGTTTCCAGTGGCCTCGGACATGGAATCTCCTACTATTTCGGGCTGCCCCTTTTCCACTGCAGGAAAAAACGGTTCAATGTTGTTGGCAAATAAACATTGCAAGTGTAAGCATATGGACAATATAGTTGTTACACAACTGCCTGGCGCGGTACAGTCCTGGTCAGGAGGCATTGGCTTAATGTATATGTTCCTCAAATCGTTATGAGCTTTAGGTCAGAAGGTGACACAGCATATTTCTTTTGTAGAGAAGGGACCTGAGTGATTAGGCTGTTCATTATGGCTTCAGTAATCGCACGTCTTAATCTTTACCTGCCTGCATGGTGTGATCCTTGGCAAATGACGCTCAATTCTGTCTTCTACAGTCGTGTCATAAATGTAGTAAAAAGCACAAATGCTCCAGAACAGGTGTTTTTGTAACACCTTTTGTAAAGGGTGGTTCTACTTTAAAAAAAGAATACGTACGGCCCAGTTATGCTGAAACAGCCGCGGCTTCCTGCCTTTGTATTCATTGCTTCTTTGTGGTGGTGTGTAATGCTTGCATACAAAGCGATGACCACGTAGTTCCAAAAGTTTGTCAGCCGTGCACCATGCAAGCAGCATTTTCAGTCCTGTTTTCTTCATTGTGGGGCCGGTGTTCATCTGCTCGAGTCCCATCCCCCAGCTGACAGCTGGTGTAATCCTCGGCATGGGTTGGTGCTTACAAGCAGCCCCTGTGGCTGTAAAACCAATCCCTTAAAAATGACAGATACATTTAATTCTGGTGATTGTGCAGGAGGACGTTTGTTATGTGATCCCTAACAGTGCAGCAACAGTGGGCAGAGTCTGAGCACCGGCATTTTTTTTTTGGGCCCTCAAAACGGGTCCGAAAAAAAAAAAAATAAAGAACGGACTACCTTTAGTAGCCACGAAAATAGAGCCGATAGAGACCCGTTTCGAGGGCCCCAAAAAAAAACTGCCGGTGCTCAGACCCGGACAGACCCGGCCCACTTAAAGCCCTGACTACAAACACTGCCCTTGTGGTGAGAGCAGCCATCAGAAAGCCTTCCTCACTTCTCACACACAAACAGTTTGTGGTAGACTTGAATACAAGCCTTTCTATTTGACTTTTTTGGCTTTTGGAATTCATGTTTCTGCCATTTTTATGTCTTTCGTTATTTTTTGTCAGTCTGGGGTGCCCTTTGTCTGGTTAGGGGGTTTCACATTGGCAGCAGTTATTGTGGTAGGGTATCATTATCCAGGGCCTTTGAAGTGTGTGCTTGTGTAAGGTTATTGAGACATAATATTTGGACGTTTCATCTAGTTGGAAGCCAAATGTAGTCTTTTCACATCACGAGGTCAGATTTTTTGTCCTTTTATGTCTTTTAATTTGTTCTGTGCGTTTATTAAGTGCAAAAAATATAGGAAATAATGTTGGGCAAAACATGCAACCTTCGTGGGAAATGTCTTTGCATCCATAGAAAATCTAACAATTAAAAAATATATATATAAAACCGTCAAAGGCACGTGGGGCTTTGAAAGAACCTTCTAATTACAGGGAAGCTGGCAGCGGGCTCGCTGCCTTTCAGGACCAGGCTTCAAAGCGACTTCAAACAGTACCTCCAGGGTGTAATTACATGAGAGCCGGGCATGATCAAGGGGGCAGGCGACAATTACACAGCAGTTATCTCTAATGCAGAATTAAGGTTATTTTGCAAATGATGTTGAAATATTGTTAATGGGCTCAGATCAGTGTTCAAAAGGCAGAAAAGGAAAAGTTAATTCTCATCTACTGTAACAAAGGCTGAGAAGATGGGGTTCCATCAAAGGTGAATTAGATTAACTTTGGATTCTGTGCTGTCAGCCATCAAACACTTGGCAATGTTAAAATAATACCAGCAGCTCTGCATGTTACATGGAGGCCACCGCAGTTTGAATACATATCCTCTTGTTTTCAAGTTCATAAAATGTAATATCGAATTAAATTAGTGATTGGTGACGTTTTAATTATGTCTGCGTAATCGAGCGAAGAGGTTTACTGAATTTGCCCGAGGCCAGCTTACTTTCTCTTCACCCCTCCCTGAAGCCAGATGCGGCTGCCCCATCCAGGATGGATAGGACATTGCGATGCAAGATTTGTGTTTTTACGCTTCCATTTCAGTACAGCCAGGGCCACTGGAATTATGCGGCAGGAAAGGACCAAATTATGTGGCAGTGTTGACTAAATTATGTGGCCAGAAAAGTCAAATTATGCAGTGTATTGCAGCATATTTTGTGAAAGTATTACTTTGTTATTTTGTCATTTTGACCCATATTAATGCTGATGTAGCAAAGGTTTCACCTCATTAATACCACAATACAGCAATAAGCTAATGAAAGAGGGAAACGTCCTTTTTCATGGCCAATGTAATATGGGGCGTGGCTTAAAACACGTAGGCGAAAAATCTGTGCCTAGCATAGTGTGCTGCCCGACTTGTATTTTGCTGTTTCTGTAATTGCATCCAGATATATGATACAAGTAACATCCTAACTACAAGTCAGGACTATTGGCTTTGTCAATGGTTGTTAGTTGCATAAGATAAATAAACAGCAACTATTGCTTGTATATAATATTGAAAAAGCTTCCACTTAAAGCCCTGATGACCCCACAACAATGTTGCTGCTCCTGAGTTTCAAAAACAGAAGGGAAATCCAGAGAAAAAATGATTCTCTTTAAAGGATTTCCCTTCCTCTACAACGCTCCCCTGGCATGATGTCATGCCGTAACTTCTCCACTAGTGAGAAGTGAGCAGTGAGCTCACATCCATGTGCCTGCTGTCACTGCAGTCCGGAAAAAACGGACCGCCTGTGCCAGGGCACAAAACAGAGCCCGACAGAGACCCGTTTCGAGGCCTCCTTTAAAAAAGCATTGGCATAGCCAATAGGTCTCGCTTTTGGGACCTTATAAGTGTTTAGCCATGCAACAGTTGCATAACTAAATACTTATAAGGTCCCAAAAGCGAGACCTATTGGCGATGCCAATGCTTGTTTATAGAGGCACTACAGTTGAAGATTCTAAGGGTGGACGAGCACCGCTCCGTTAGCAAGCATAGGCACTACAACGCTTCCAGCTTCAAAAGTAACTGCAGACACAAAAGAACATGGAAGGGGGGGGGTGGGTCGGTGAGTGCTAAAGCAACACAGGGAAGGCTGGCATATGGTGAGCACTTTCGTGGCCGCTTTGATGTTCTTAGTGGCCGCGCGGCTCACTGAGAACATCAAAGCGGCCGCGAAAGTGATCAGCAGGCTGCCAAATGGTGCGCGCACCCGGCGCACATGCACTGTAGTTGGTGGCCTGAAAAGCACTAGTTTGCACTTCCAAATCCCGCTATCTATAGCTCTCGCCAGAGCAGTGCTAAAGTGCTGGCTCAGGCAAGACCTAAAAACTGCCGGTGCTCAGACCCGGTGTGACCCGGACCACGTAAAGCTCCGATGAAAGCTTTATCCTGCAAAGCCTTTACCACAAAACGGGCACCACGACAGAGTCATTACTACGCCCGTCTTTACACCAGAATGTTTTCTACCACGAATGGCATTACAGCAGCAGCCTTTACCACGAAATGTAAGGCCCAGAAATTTCGATGTTGGATTATGGGCTCAGGGCTGGGCAAGGGTTGGTTTAAGGGCTAAGGGTGTGTGTCTTGGAGGGGACGGGGGGGGGAAGGGGGGGAAGGGGGGGGGGGGTTGCGCCCGGATGCCGGGAGTGGTTACGTTACTTGGCTCATTTGAAACGCTCTCCAACGTGATAAAGTAAGGACAATGGTTGTTTGTCTGCACATTATTTTTTAAACAGTTTCTGGCACATATGTCTATTTTGCGAAGTAAAGGTAAGCATTTTTATTGGACACGTTATCAGGGCGTTCATTGTCCTGGTACTTTCAATAGTATTCTATCTGACGGCGTGTTTTTAGACTTCGTTGTAGAAGCCGGTGTTGTAATGCCAGTTTCGTAGTAATGCCTTCGTTGGAAAAAACGTTCAGATTCCGGCCTTCTTTGTAGCATGATACATCCAATGAAAGATGACCAGTCAACCTTTGAGAAGGGTCTTGAAATGTTGCTACTTTTTTAGTAACTTTTGATCCACTTGAGCTAGAAACATTTTGCTGTTGTTTATAATCGGCAAATTATACAGCAGATGATGAATTGTGTGGCAAATGTGGAAAATCCATTATTATGCTGAAAATGCTACAGCAGTAGAATCACATAATTCCCGTAGTCCTGAATATAGTGGGGCTACACAATGGCCACTGTTTGCATGCATAATATATTTTCTGAGCTGCTGAAAGTCCCAACATAAGACTTAGTGCACTGGGAAAAGGAGGCAGAGTGAGGCACCACATTCAATCAAACATTGGAAAATCCAATTGGTCTGGCTCTAATGTTCGAATGAATGCAGTGTTAGCACATTAGAGTAAGACACTTGAGAGAGAGCCAGCAGAAGTGCACTGAGATGGGTATAGCTGCAAAGTAGTCCCTAATGCAATTGATTGCAAGTATTGGTATGGAAGTGAAAGGATTCACCCAAGCTGCCCATAACATTAGGTGAGAGATGAATACGCTAGTGGACTGAGCCAAGAGGCGACTGTCAAAGCCTTTAGCCACTGTCTGATAGAGACTGGTCAAAGAAGCCAACAGTTGAAGGGGTGGACCCAAAGCCCATACTGTGTATTTTGTTAAGAACCACTCTGTGTACATTGGTAACAATAGGTCTGTTTGCCTGTTGTTCTGTCCTGACATAGTAAGGTGAATGGCTGCCGCGCCTGCCGCTACAGAACACTGCCTTTTTTTAACACCCTTCCCCAAAAGCAGGGGCAGTTAAAAAAGAAATTGGAAAGTTGTAAGGTCACTGACTTTGCAACCATGCCAATCCCTACTTTAAATACACCACTTCTGCAGGTAGTGGCGGTCAGCATGGCTTGTGGGTGGTGAGACGGGTGCAAGGGGGGGTCGCGTGGGGGGTCTGTTGTGTGGGAGTCGCGATTGCATGAGGGTGTGCATTAAAAAAAAAACTTACCTTGCCGCCAGGACTTGCATCTCTGCTCTCCTCGAGGGACAGGAAGCACAGCCAGGCCCCACTGACCAATCACAATGCTGCAATTCAGCATTGTGATTGGTAGGCACCCAGGCTCCCCGGCCAATCACATCGCTGCAAAGTAGCGTTGTGATTGGTTTTGAGCATCCTGGTTCGGTGATCAGCCAGGAGCTGGAGGTGTGGGCTTGTTCTCCACGCAGGCTGTCATGCAGCCAGCATGGAGAATGGGGAAAGTGTGCATGACTGTTTTGAACGGCCCAAGAGGGCCGGCCAAAGAGTCATGTGCAATTAGGAGTGGGCAAACCACTCCTCCCCTGCCCTGCTCAGAGAGCAGAGCAGCCCCGCCCACCCGCCCGCAAAGCAGCAGGAAGCATAAAATGATAATAACTGAAAGTTATTATCATTTTATGCTTTAAAGCAGTGGGGTGACGCTCCTCCGATTGGGGATTCCAATCAACTTGACTCATAATCCAGGTCATTGTGTCCAGAATGACACCAGATAATGACTGCATGTCTTGCATCCATAGGAATAAGCCAGCCAGAAACCAAAGGAGCTAATGTAGCTGCCATATGGTCTCTTCAGGTTACATTACTCTGCAAAGCCAACTTCAACAGCAATGCTGGTATCCAGGGAGAAAATCCCATTAATGTTCACCCCACTCCATCTCCATTGGATAAGACCATGCAATTTTCTTCTTCAAAAGAAAAGGTTAACTTCAGGCATATAGCTCCAGATGGAAAGAGATCATTTCATACTGTTTTCATAAGAACCTATTAATTTCCTCCCTTACAAAATAAGGTTTGCATTTCTGCATTTTTACAGCAAATGTGCAGGTGGTTCTACAAATTATGACAGCACAAAGATGTCTGCGTAGGGCAGAAAATCATAAAAAACATTTCACAGTCATACATTACACTTAAGACAGCAAAGAAATGGTTGCATGGTGGAACTTTCCACATGTGTATCATAATTCGAGAAAGTTTACAAACCTAAATCAATAAAGGGCAGCAGACAGAGACTAGTATGGCAGATGGTACAGGCAGATGGTTAGGGGTGGGAACATCTGAGTTTCCCGGGTAAGAGCAGGGGAGGCTCTAGGAATGTGGTAAGCATCCCCCACGTTTCACAAGCATTGGCAATGATTTGTTCTCACCCAAAAGAAAAACATGTTAAGGTGCAAACCTTACTCAAAACTGGAAGAAGTTCCTCTGGTGGAAAATCTGTCAGTATAACATCTGCAGAACACACAGAAATCTATCATTTTTGTACACTTTCATGGGCAAGGAAAGGAATTTATGTGAATAAATTAGCAACTCTATAAAAAAAAACTGGTCAGAATAAAATAATAGCTTGTAAAATTACTCATTTTTTGTGCACGTCACTCTGTGTCCTCAACACTGGCTACAAAGGATTTGTTATCCTGGCCAATATGGAAACTATGGCACTTAACCTAAAAAAAACTTGCAAAATTGTACATAAACTATATAAAATGTATAAATATAAATAGTCAAAATACTCCATACCCGAAACAATCTTAAAGATTTTAAACTAATTCCAAAATCATGATTGGTTTTATCACAAATTTCACTACCGCAGAGACTGATTCTGTACTTGTGTTGCTAGGATTCACAACTCATTAATTGCAAAGTATGCAAACACTGATGCATACGATAAAAAACTCTCTGAAAGGGTCCTGATACCCTAATACATAATGTACTCACCAATGCTCTTTCTCTTTTTACTGTCTCTCATCTTTAGTGCTGCTCTACATATACCCTGGGTGAAATTCATGTAATTTACTTTCCAGGAATAACATGGCATATCTCTGACATTTCCCATTACAATCTATTACACAGGCATAATGGAAATTTTGCCCAGGCTTACTCTAAATGCACGTTTCTCATCTACGTTCTCCATGGCCCAAAAAGTTCTAGCTACAAGATGCATACATTCTGTATATATACATAGGACCTGTTTCTGAAACGCGAGAAATGTTGCGATTGCCGAACTTTAAGGAAGCGCACAAAATATGAATTTATACATATAAAATCAACATCCTGAATATTATTCTCATAAAGTAAACCATATTACTGTGGAAAAAATTCAGGACAGCAACATCCTCTAATTTGCAAGTTTTGGTTGGGATTGTGAGTTTTTCAGTGTTGAGTGTAATCGCTCTGGTCAAAGTAGAGGACTCATAGATTTGTGGAATTCACCATCGTAGTGGACATAGATTCACACTTCAGTACCACTTACAAATTCACTCTTGTTCAAGGGAAGAGTAAATGTCTTTCCAAGTTGGGATAAAGGATAGAGCACCCTCATATTTAGAGGGGCAGTATATAAGTGGTATTCTTCTCAAATAAAATGTGTTTCTCTTGTGAAATAAATATCTTTAGGTCTACAAAGGCACATTTACACATCATTTTAGACATTCTACTTAGCAGAAATTGTGCATGTGGAAATATTTAGGAAGTACCCAAGGAGTGCACAGGTATGTGCACCCACATTTTATGTGGCAAGGCATTTTAGTATTACAGAAAGGGCTGCAAACTCTTGTGTGGCACTTTTTATACTACAGATCATGCCAGAGTTTAATCTGCACCAGCATGTTCTCAAGGGGAATCCTTTGCTTTTGCACCAGTGCCATTTTTCAGACATGTGAGCATAATCAAGAGGCAGCCAGAATGTGCACTGACTGAGCACCACACAAGGGTGGCATACATTCAGTGTGACCCCTAAAGGTGCCTCTGAGAAGGGTGGAAAGGTGGGTTCTATGGATACCCACACATTCACCTGCAGGTTGGTGCAGTCCCTCGCTACACCCGCCTGCAGGGAAACACTGACACACGTTCAAATAGAAGCCAGGTTTACACCTCCTGAGTGAAAGGTGGACCAGCAGTTTTAAACCCTCAATTTGTCTTTCACTTATGCGTTGTCCCCCAGTGTAAGTGCACGTTTGCGGCTGCACAGGGGGTAGGACATTTATTGTAATAGAACAGACTGTACCTGTTTGTGTTAGGCACACCAGGTTAGATGTGTGCGGTGGTGCAAACAGGGACAGTGTACCCTGTATGTAGTACAACTCAGGAAATCTACACTGTTTTCCTTGGTGAGACCCTAGAAAGTCCCTGATAACAAGTGCCAAAGTGCAGTGGGCTGTTTATCGCGCCTGATAAAGTTCAATACTCTGGGAATCGGAATTTATCATATGTTATAAACTGCACCTATCACACGTTTTCCTCTAACAATGGGGAGTAAGATGTAGATTTTAGTGCTTTCCACAGTATTTTCCAAGGTATTTTCAGCATGTGTGGCCTGACAGAGGAACACTCTCGGGGTGCAGACATCATATAATTGCATCTCTATGCAAACAGAGATTTGTGCAGGGATCACAAATTTATCAGGATTTATTTTGGAGACATAACTCAGAACCCTACTTCCAACATAAGAATATCCCTCCCGGAGAACATTTCTAACTTTTTCACAAAGGGCCTTGTAATGCACCTGTCTTCAATGCATTTTGCGGACATCTTTTAGGGCCGTAACTGCTGACTGCTATGAGTTCTTAGTATATTCAAAGACCTCCAAAATTCTTAGGGCCACAACGGTGAGGATCTGGGTGCGCTATATGAAATGGCTTTGGAGCCTTATTGTGGAGTACACTCACAGATACCGTCTTGGGTTCGGTCAGGCTTGTTTGAAAACCTTCAGCTCAGTCCTGGGTAGCTATGGCTCTGAGCAGCAGGGCTTAGCAAAGGAACAATGTGTAAATCATTTAACAGCACCAAACAATGGAATAAGAAAGTCACCCTACAAGAAAGAGTCACAACAACAATTTATAACAATAGAGCATATTCTTAAGACTTTTAGAGACCTTGATCATTAAAATCCATCTGAGGATTCCAGACATACAGATTTTAGAACTTTTGTTATCACTTTAAAATGCGACCACAAACAAGCATTGGCAAACATAAAGTTTGAAAACTTTTGGAAAAGTTAGTGCAAGTGTTTCAGCCTGATTTGGGTAACCACGTCCTGCAGGGATAAGGTCTAGAGGGCCAGAATGGATACTCTGGACAGTTACCTGGCCACCAGTGCATTTTTGAAGCAAGTTCCAAACTTTACAGTACAACCACCATAGAAGTCAATGGAGTTGTCCTGATGCTGAGGGATGCAGGCTTAAAGATGCTCAAGGAGGCTCCTGATGCTGTGCAGTCCATGGAGGTGAAGTCTGGTCAAGTCTTCGGTACATAGGTGAGTGAGGCCGACTCTGTTCATGGATCTTGGGATCCCACTAAGTCCGCCATGCAGGGTTCCAAGGGCTGTTGATGCAGACCATGCGCTTTTGCAAAAATCTTTGATGGAGGCTGGTGTCCACCTTGGGTGACAAATCCAGTCACAACCAACACTCACTGTTCCAGCAGACACGGGTGCACTTTTTGGCTATTTCTGATTTGTCCTTTGGGGTGCCTGGCACCTGGTAGTGGCAAAACACCTGCGGTGGCTACCAGAGATGCAACTTGGGCTCTTTCAGCTTTAATGTACCCAGTGCTGGTCTGGGAGGTCAGCCAACTGACCCTTGGAGTCACTGCTTCAGACTGGGAATCAACTTTTTCCCAAGTCAGGCACGCAGAACAGAGTCCAAACTCCACTAGAGCAAAGTGCAGCGGGTGCACTTGCTCTAATGTTGCAGCCTCTCTTTCTGTGCTTCCAATTGGTGCAAAGTGGTCTTCTTCTCATCCTTCTTCAAAGTCCAGTGAGTACTAGTGGACAGGATGCCAGGAGGGCCTTATTTATCCCAGGAAAGTGCAGCAAGGTGACCACATAGTCACTAGCCAATGGGCTACTGGGTCCCTTCCTGCCTAGTGATGAAGTTCCTGTGATGTGTGGCATCTGGATATCCCTGAGTGCTACATTCTTGCCCCTTTAAGATGGCTCCACCCTTTCTTGGTGTGAGGAGCCTGGTAGCCCACCTTACGGGTGTGGTTATCAGAAGTGTACCCACCCCCGGTAGAACCGGTTTTGGGGCGAGTTTTCCCTCCTTGACCCAGTCTGTACTTTGTCTGCAGGAACAAAAGGCATCCTGCTCTGGGGTATCAGCGCAGCTTCCCTCCCAAACGCAGCTTCACCTTTGAAGTCTGCCTTTGGCTATTTCCCCTGAGTGGCCATCCTGTGTAAGGGGGTTGCATCTCTCTCCATGGCAACTGCCTTTGTTCAAAGCTGAGGAGTCATTCATACATCTCTTCAAGCAGGCAGGACTTTGTCTGTGTGCTAAAGCCTTCGTGAGGCCGCTGGACTGCACAAAACTTGCAACTATCTAAAGTTGTCAAACTTTAAAAGAGACATAAATGTTGACTTGACCATTAAGTCGTATTTAATGTCGCAATTTGATACTTTACATGACCCAGTTAGGTAGTTCCATTCTGGAGATAACTGGGTTGGGGTGCCAACCAGGGAACCCTGTATTAGCCATTGGGCTACTAACTTTATCCACAGCAAAATTACAATTTGGGAAGTTTTGCTGTTAAGACATATGAAAAAATATATGTTTAACTTAACAAAATACAACACCCTGCCATATTACTCTATAGGCCTTCCTTAGGGGAGACTTACATATAGTGTTAAGGGATGTGGTAGCTTTGCCATTGGTTTTAATGGAGAAGTCGAACTAGCAGTGTAGACACTGCCCTTCAAGTCTGCATTGGCAGGCTGGGAGCCAATTTGACCTTTGTCTCACTTGGATGGCACAAATAGCGTTGCAGCCCTATGTGGACACTCTGCCTTACATGCCCTTGGTACCATATACTAGGGACTCATAAGCAAGCCAGGCCCTGACAATTGGGTATAGCCAATTTGACATGTCTTTTGTAATGGGTCAGAACACTGGCACTGAGGTATGGACGGAAGGCCTCAGTGCTCAATCAAATGCAAAAAAACAGCAGCTAATTGTCCACATGGGGCAAAAAGTGGGAGGAAACCTGCAAAAAGCCTGTTTTCTTACAACTACCATAACTGATATAGTCACCTTTTTAACACCTTGCAATTCCTCACTTCAGACATATATGTGCCAGGGCATATACACATATGTGTTCATGTTCTTTTTGCTTTAGTAAGTCATGATATATATGATGATCCAGTTCTTTAGAAGACACTAGTTCTTGTGAGTAATAATGACTCTACTACAGTGGTAAGTGAACCACTTTGTTACAATGCAAAATGTTCATTGAGAGAAAGTGTGGTAGATAAAGGGATTGAAGGCCAATTGTTGGATCCCTCTAAGAAGAAGGGGAAAGGAAGGCAAAGCCTGCTGGGCTGAGAAAGTGGGAATCTAATTGAAAATGAGGGAGGCCGCCTCCACAGCACAGATGTTGCTACTGTTGTAAAACTCCACCTTTGGAAACCCGTGGCACACTGCCAGTTAATAAAACCCTTAACAATGAACATGACATCTGTTTTTTTGTTTTCATGAATAATAGGTAATTGTGGCTTGCAGACGTATAGGATGAAAAAATGCTTAAAATTTTACAAAATTTAATACAGGCTAAAAAGTGCCCACGTTTAATGTTAAAAAAATTAGCTCTCATACATATGGAAACTGCGGAAAATGCAAAACATTTAATATAACTATATAATTTAGAAAAACATTGAGACTCTGTACAGTCCCTTCATTCACTATTCTTATTTGCACTACCTCATATTTAAGTTCTTTGTTTTCATCATGTATATAATGTAATTAATGGCAGGGATTTTCAGGCACTGGATTGCTGTGTCTTTTGCAGTGTTGTACAAAATGCAGAGCAGCAGCACTATGCAACATACCTCCTCGGTGGTGTCACAGGGCCCCTCCCCTAGGATGCAGCCATTTTAAACTACTGGAGCAAAAGCGAGCTCAGCAGTATTTGTGGTGCGAATGAGGTCTTGGTTGTATCTTGGCTCTGTTGAATCTGTCTGTGAATATAGGTTTGGTGCTATTAGCAAACTCTTTAAGTGTGCAGGTCTCACCCATGGAGGTAAGATGGAAAGATATGATATAAGGGCGCCTTGTATGGTGAAGATCTTAGTGACTTGGCACTTTATGATGATACACACGTTTACCACTACAACTTTCTAAGATATAGCACTTAACATTATGTCTTACCACAATAATTGTATACACATTTCCTATCACTTGCAAGCCTCCATTTCTTAGTATTTTTTCAAAATCACTCCTTTAACCTCTACTCCTACTATAATGACGCCCAAGTAAATCAGGCACCAGTCACATTATCTGTCTTGTGCGGCTGAATGTGAAACAAACATGCCTGGATGGCAAGACCTTGTGAGATGCACCATTTCATCATGACTATGAAATGTTCAATCAGTTTGTAATAAATGGTTTGATATCAAGGACCACTTTGATTCTCATCTCCCCACACTACCCGTCATATTCACAGTTATCACTTACACATCATTGAACATGAGGACTGAGACACACAAGCAGCCCTTCACATGAATCATGCCACTTGCTCTAATGTGTCATGCAATCATCTGAAAGCTGGTGGGGTAGACCTCCTTCTCAACAAATTACTCATGACCTGACCCGCTTCATCATTAGAGTCCATCTCATTGCCTCTCACTACAGCTCCCATCACCCTTTTCTATAGCCACATTTTGGCCCTTTACGTGAACTAATAAGGGTTGTTTCCCTGTAGAGGTGGATGCCATGCTGGAATCATTATTACCTCCAATTACATGCATTATTGTAAGGGGCAACCTAAATATTAAGAACCACCAACCAAATACTTTGTTCACCAAGCACTTCTCAGATCACTGTCTACTTAACACCCACTCTGTAATACACAAAGGTCATATTTATAATTAGCGTTTCCACCCATCATTAACCTACCTGTCTCTGATCATGCCATCATACATTTGTCAGTATCATTCCCTCCCCAGATCTCTTGTCAAAAAATGTAGGTACTCCACAGATTTTCTGGTAGCATTTTTAACCAAAAACTAATTACCACCCTTGCCAAGTTCCTACGTATCCATTCAAAGATAAACCCAGAACTGTGTTGAACTTGCACTATCCTTCTCATACCTTCTACTTAGATGTCCCACAGCCATTTCACTCCTACTGTCTACTTTTTGAAAACTAAAAAGTGAACACTCCTTATAGTTTGTGCAAGCCATGGGCTATTGAGCATCATTCATGATATCTACAGGCAAGCCCTGAAGGCCAACAGCTCTCTCCTGGACATTGCTAAAGCACTCTACTTACAAGTTCCTTACTCCTGATTGTATTCTAACAGTCAACAACTTGCCCACATCATCAGTACATTACCCTCTCCTTTAGGCATATCCTAATTATTGAGTGTATCTCCCTATGGCGGATGGTTGAGACAGTGCAGATGCCATTACAAAACGTATGCTATTGATTAGAGATGCTATCCCTCAGTTCGGAGAACTGAACTGGATCACAAATGACCATGGGACACACTTCAAGTCAACAGTATTACAGATAGTTTGCAAAGCTTTAGGAATAGACCAGAATGTCCAATGTGCATATATCGCCCAAAATCTATAATACCCTTAATGACAAAATAGTTTGGTATGCTCAGAGACACAACTACAATGGCCAGATGCCTCACTGCTAGCACTATGGTCCCTAAGACCAAATTGAGCCCATGTGAATTAATTATGGCCTGGGCCATGATTCTGCCCTCAAATCGCCCTCAAATACAACTGAATAATGTTGCAGTCTTACAAGATTTTGGAAAGTTTATAAAATGTCTAGGCTGTCCTGTTTTCAAAGTTTCTTTTTTGAGGATTTTCCTGGTGTTTTTAACCCTTTTGAAATCCGTGCCTAGTGTTTATTCAGATGCCTAGCCCATCAAGTAGACAAAACTGTGTTTTTTCAGCATTTACAAATCATGTTGTTTTTTTGCAGTGATTGTTATAAAGCGCATATTTAATTTAAATGAGAAGTAATGCAAAGGTATCTAGTGTCTTACCACGGGCAGTGCGTTTAATGGACTTGTGTTAGAGGGTTTACTTTTAAGCTAAGCAAGTCAGTGTCTTGCACTCTCACATATCATTTACCTCTCTCACAACCCACTGCCTTTCACAGTCACTCAGGTATAATCACATTTTTTAATAAACAAACATCTGGACACAGTTGTGTCATTCACCTACTCCTTTTTTATCCCTTTCATATATTTGTATTAACTTTTTATGTGCCATATACCATATACATCTGGATAGTGCAATGTGATCGTACAAGTAAAGCTGATTCAAATGCCCTGAGTAGCGTCGCTTCTACATAGTAAAGGAGCAATGTGACAGCAATCATCAAAATCACATATCAGAATAAACAGAAAAGCAATGATCAAATGGAAACAATCAACTATGCTCATCTCCCCCCGCTACTTGACCCCAATCCCTTAGCCCAGGATAACTGATTATAGCACACCTGCAGCAGGGCGCAGCCGCAAAGGACACCCACATTAAGTATCATGGCGGAACCTCTGCACTCGATTCAGTAGGAGCAAGTGCAGCATTAAGCTTGGTCAGATATTCATCCCATTGGTCCAGGAGGTTACACTTTCCATCAAGAGCTCTGGTGTCCGCTCAGAGTCCAGCAGATGGCCACCGGATCACGTACATCTGCCATGCCAGGACCAGGGGAGCGGAAACATACTTCCAGGCCATGGCAATATGTCTTTTTGCCAGTACCAGTGGTAGAGCCGGGAACCCACACAGTTGTCGTGTACGCTGCGTTACAACCCAGGAATGTAAAAGGCAGAACGCTAGAACACACGGCAAAATAGACGCAGTGACCTCAGAAATACAAGAGATCACTGCTTGCCAATAAACCACTATTACAGGGTGAAGCCACACCAAATGCAGAAAATCTGCATCAACCTGTGTACTTCTGGGGCACGTCGCCCTCACTCCTGGGTACATTTTTGCTATCCTGTCAGGGGAAAGGTATGTGTGTTGTAAATAATTAAATTGTGAAAAACTAAACCGTGCACTCCATTTGCTAATTTTATTAGACCCCAGACACCTGCACCATGTGGAGGGTTGCAATTCTGTCGCTAATTTCTCCTACACCCATTCTTTAGTCATTCACCTACTCCTTACTGAACAAGCATTGACTTAGCCAATAGGTCTCGCCTTTGGGACCTTATAAGTGTTTAGCCATGCAACACTTGATGTTGTTGCACCAAGGATATTGTGCTGGATAACTAAACACTTATAAGGTCCCAAAGGCGAGACCTATTGGCTATGCCAATGCTTGTCTGTTTTATGACACTTTCTCAAGGAGTTCCTCTGGGTCTGTGCTAGCTCCAGCATCTTCTGATCTTGTCTCATAATTTTCCCTAGAGGTTCCAGATAAAATTGCTTAACATTAGTACGCCAATACCAGATGTCTCTACCTGAAGGTCACCTTCCCCGAAGACCTCATCTTAACCGCTTCAGCACTTAACAAGATACGAATCTGGATGACCACTCATTTCAAAGTTAAAGGCAACAAAACTGAGCTTGTTCACATTGGTCTCCTCTTCTTCCACTAATCTTTCTAGGGTGCAACTATGGATTGATTCGATCAACCTTCTCGGCTGCTCTCCTTCAGTCATTGGTAATCCCAAGTCTCTTGTATCAGTCTAAACAATCATATGCAACCCATACTTAATTGAGCAAGCTATCAACTCCTATTGATGCATTGGTTAAAACAATTACTTTACAGCCATGTTCTCAAAGGTATGACCAAACCTTTAGTACTGTGGAGAAGTGTAGCTCACTGGTTAGAGGAGGCATACCCTGAAGCAGAGATCAGACCCGGGACCTGGGTTCGATTCCCGACGCGGCAGGGTCCAGAGCCCAATCGTCCACGGACTCGATAATTCTTGCTTCGGTGCCCACTCTAAGCACGAGTTCACACTATACAGCTCTGGGCAACAAGCCTGCTTAATCTCCACAACGGCCCCCGCGGCGGGATTCCTGGCTTTCACCTTGGGGATGCCCAGTATGGGTTATCTTACAGGGAAAAACCAGGACGGGTTCCCAATGCAAGCGCCAAGATGCCCGTAGGGTGATAGCTGCGCTCTATAAGTACATCAATTAATTTTTTTTAATTATTACTGTCCACACTTTTACTGCAGTGATTTACTCAATGGCATTTCCAAAATTCATATTGCTCATTTAAAATCCTTGTTGCAGGCAGCAGCCCAATCAGTAGCAGGGATTAGCCATTCTGAACTCACCTCTTCAACGCTACACTTCCTATAATAGCTTCTTGTTAATGAGAAGACAATAAGATTTCCTTGCGCCACTTCGCTCCCTCCCCATTCGGACCATCACCTTATTTCCATCTTTAAAACACTTTCTCATCGACTAGCATCTCTCCTGGCATTTTCATAGCCATGACTGAGTCAGGCTTTCATTTACTCGGGAATCCTTGTCTGACGCGGTGGTTGATCATTGGTTGGTCTGATGATTTCCCTTTGCTCTCTCTCTGACAGAATACTAATTAGATCCTTTTTTGCCAGTTCTGATCCGGGCTTTTTCGTGTTTTATAATGGTTTCTTGTACTGTTTGTTTGCTGTGATTGTTCTGAAACAATGTGGTGTTTTTCTTTAACAATTCTCTACTGCATTGTATTATCCTATTTGTTACTGATTTCACTTTGCTTCTGTAAAGCAGTCTGATGCAAATGTACCTTGTATGTGCTACCTAAATGCTAAGTCTATAAAGAATATTGTTGCTAATATCTTGTCTGGGCAAAGCCCAATAAGGCCTGCCTCCTCTGAGTTTTGAAAACATTATTGAGTAATTGCCACTTCCCTGGACCACTGAGTTTGGCAATCAATTCTGTCCCAAGAGACTGATCTTTGGGAAATGTTGTGCCAGGTTCCATCTGATAATGTAAACTTCTGCCCTGCATTTGCTGTATAATGCTCTATTTCTGAGTGATGCCCAAAGCCACTCAAATATGCTTGCTAATAGCCCTTTGAGCACGGAGCGCTCGAACAGGGCAGACCACATGTCCTGATTGTGGTAAGTCTGAAATAAAAATAGCATTCCATTGGAATGGCATGAAATGGACTGGCCAGTCACTTTCCTTAGTGGTCAAATGATCTCAGAGGAATTTCCCCAGAGGCTATTTTCATGCTTCTCAGTCGATTTGCCTGTTTCACATCTTATATCTGCATTTCTAGGACCTGCAATAAACAGGCATTGAGATTTCTGGAGACAAGGAGCTTTCAGGCACAGATGTTTGTTTGCATGATGTGCATCACCAAACTGCATTACAAAGGTATAGGTGTAAGTACGTTGAACAACCTTATTTCCTCTCCAGGACATATAACCACATGTTGCACTGCTTGCCAAGATATTGTGGCTTGCTGAGCTGTACAACAAAGACCGCGCTTGATGAATATTCACTACAAAATGTTGCCTTGCCAAATTTACTATTGCATAAATGTGGTAGAAAGACGTCCGTGCTGTGACACGTGCTGGAGAAGGTAGGATACGCAAGCCTTTATTTTTTTGTATCTGCACTGAAGGTAAAAAAAATTGTCACTACTTGCCAGTCCTGAAAGCATTGTGTGTGACTGATATCTGCAGTTCGACTTGTGGTACATGCTGAACGTCCCTTTAGAGTTCAGCTGTATAAGATGTGTTCCTAGAAGGATCTAAGCTAATGCCAACTTGTGTAAGGACATCCTTTCAGGTAAGGGCGAGCTTCTGCTGTCTAATTCAGAACTGAAGATTGAAGATTATTGGCAGAATACTAGCTTAATAGAGTTGCACTAAATCTGATTGACCGGGACAGCGCCCTGTGTGGGAACAAAAGTTTGGTGTTGTGTGGGAGAGGAGTGGGGGAGGGGGCATTTGTGGTGTATAGCAGGAGGTGTGAGGAAGATGGGAGGAGGGCAGTGGGTTGATGGGGTGCTAACAAGTATGCTGAGGTACATTAAGGGCTGATTTACAAAGTCTTTAACTGGACCGATTGAGACCAAGAGGGATGGATGAGCTGCTGTTTGCATAACATGAAGTCAGCCAGCTGCCTGCTGCGCCCCTCGGAATACTGACGCCCTGGGCCTGGGTCCAGCGTGCCCATGCTGAAGGCTGGCCCTGTTAATAGTTCACGTCAAATTGAATGTTACCTGAGACACCGCTTTCAGTCTGCAAATATCGAACTATACATATAAAGTCATGCAGTGAACATGATTTGAAAAAACCTTTCATTGATTGAGAAGGTGCAGTTTAACCAGAAGTTGATAAACCAGTAATGCTGACAGATTCAGGCGGGTGAGGGTGCGTCGTTGAACCATTTGAAGAAGGCAGATGTGCAGTGAGTGAATGTACGGGCCTGTGCTCTGCATACCCGCTGCTGGGACCTGTTTACAGAAGGAGGCCGTGTCAAGAGGGCATGCAGCTGCTCATGCGCTCTGTATGCTGGCCCGCACTCTTGAAGAACCATTTGTCGCCAGACTTCCAGCCCTTTGCCAGACAAATCGGCGGGCAGTTGTTTCTAATCCGTGCAGCACAGTTTGTGTCGTCTGTGACAGATGGGCATCCTTTTCCTCCTTCTCTTATCTCGTGTTTATGCAACTTGGAAACCCGGCAAGTGGGGATATGATAAGGTCGCAGTTGAAAATAATTGTTATTAAAAATAAGTTTGACCTTGCTTCAAAGCCACGATGCACTTCAGGACTTAAAAACGAGTTTGTCCGTACCGGAGTGTCGGTTCACCTTAACCCCTTCGATGCGAGTGACGGAGCGGTTCCGTCATGCGCGTCGGTTGCGCTGTGCGCATGACGGAACCGCTCTGTCACGGCCCCGCCCGCGCCCGGAACCTTCAGCACAGCGCGGTAATACGCGCCGTGCTGAAGGGGTCAAAGTCGCCTTCATACGGGTTTGCAGCCTTTTCATCAAAATGTGCACCAGCATAGAGCTCACTGTCCTTTCAAACATGCGGAGCACACGCCGTTTGTCCTGATTGTGCCTTTCATTGTATTGCCTTCCGTACATTCCAAGAACAGGTAGATTTGCGTTCTTATTTGCAGCAGTCTATTTGTTGTGTGTGGTTTTTTGTTGTTTTGTTTTGTTTTGTTTTTTGCATTTCTGAAATCTATTTTATTCTTGATCTTGGCCTGTTAGTATTATTTGTTGCAATTTTTCTCGGGATATTTGTGGGTGCCCCATAACAGGTAGGAAGCCTAGGTGGGTTTGGATGGTCTCATGTGTGTTTTTCTTTAAGAACAAGCCTGTGTGCGCGAGAGCGAGCACCAGGCCATATGTTTTGAATTATCGCCACCGTTTCTGGGCACGATAATTCAAAACATATGGGTTTGGATGGTCTCATGTGTGTTTCTTTTTAAGAACAAGCCTGTGCGTGCGAGAGCGAGCACCAGGCCATATGTTTTGAATAATCGCACCCGTGTCTGGGAACGATAATTCAAAACATATGACGCCCGTGCGGGTAACCGCAAGCAATAGGCCACACATGCACGAGCGTGTGATGAGCTTTTTGAAGCCCCCGTACAAAAAGTCTCGCAGGGAGCGCATGCGCGCTGCTAGGCGAGGCCTAAAAATGATATTCAGTGGTCAACCCTGTCAACAGCATACTACCTTGTGAAAACATTTTTTGAATTACACCAGATTAATGTGTTGTACTCTGCATTCTAAGGCACATGAAACTGGATGCTTTAAGCATGTTTGCCAATGGTTTTCTGCATTCTTTGCCTGACTACAATAAAGTGGTGCTGCTGTTGTATGTACATTCATAGCTGCCAAGTGTCCCAATGGTAAACGTCTCACTTTTAAGTAAGTTCTGAATTTCTAATAGACATCACATTGCACTCTGTCGACATTGTAACTATGGACTCAAAAACCTCAGCAGCAAAGTGCAGTTCTGTAAAAAGCAAGTAGCTGAAGGTATCACACAAAACAATGGAATACCTTGCAGCTATGAAATGCAGTGAAATGTGTAAAGTTTATGGCCATGTTTTCACCAGTATCCCATGTGCATAGTAACAGCACTCCTTTCACAGGAACCTGTTACTGAACCTTGCATTAAATGATTTTATACATGGGTTGTTTGACAGTTGACCTGCTATCAATACCGTACTTGTTAGAAAAGGGGGCTGATGTATCAAAGGGTTTATTCATTCTGTGTCTCTGGGTAAATGTGATAGTACACATTGGCCAAGATTCTTAGGAGCCAGCCATTTCACCAATCAGGGAAAGAATTAAACACTGCCAAAAGATCACATTTGATTTTAATAGTCTCAGATTCTCTACATTGAATGCCATAATTAGATCAGACCTAAAACATGCTTCTAAACCTTGCACCTTTAATTCAAGCACACAAAGCTGGCGTAAACAAAAGGAAGAAGAAAAAATATTTCAGTGACATTCCTAAACAGCAAAACTCAAGCAGGATAATCTTAGACCAGCCTTTTTTGCCTTGTATAATAAATTTATATTGCGTTGGCACCTTCAGAAATTAATCAAAATGACTCATTCTCTCATAAATTCCTTTCTTTTAATGGAACTTTGGTTTGTGGTATCAGGGTTTATATGTGTACACTGATAAGGGCTGTTTCCATTTCTGTGGGTTTTTATCAGAAATTATAGGTTTAAACTTAAAACAGAAAGACCGAACAATGTCTTAAGCAACCATGCCTGAGTATCACTACCTCCAGCCCGGTGAGTGGGTTTAAGTTTCCAAAGACCAGAGGAAGACTGCGCTGAAGCCTCACTGGCATGAACCACATCAGATTCTGCTCATCATAAACACAAAAATGAAATGTCATAGTAGGACGACGTGGATCCATTAATCTCTTAGCAAGTTAGATGCTCTTCCTAGAGTTGACAGTGCACCTGATTGCGCTTCCAGACCTGTGCATGGCCTCAGATCCCTTGCCAGAACTGTGCCTGCTGTGCCCCATTATTTGCCGGTGTGCAAGTTCTTTGCAGCCACCATCTTTGCCTGGTTCAGCAGTGCCATGTGATATTTACCCTGCAACCTCTCAATGTTACCGCCTCCGTCTGAGGTAAGTTGCCTTCCTTTTCTGCATACTGGATACCTTTGTGGGTCTGAACTGCTATTCTTGCCACTGCTCTGAGAATCTGGTTGTCAGTGAGATACATCCTTCCTGAAGAATGAAGAGATGTTCCAAGACAGAACTCAACTGTTGGAAATAGTCAATGTGATTTAACAGTAAAGAATATTCCTCCTTTTGGGTACCATCTTCCTCTTTGGCTGCTGTTTCATAAACACCAGAAATAAGAGGTATGCCTATTTCATTTGTGGGGCACGAGCCTACGCTTGACTACCCTTATATTGGACTGGGGTTTGTTATCCAGGATACATTGTTCCTGGTTGAAACACTTTGATGACCATCTATAGAAGGAAGGAGGGGTAAGTGAGCTCTTTCAACTACTACTTGATATTTTTCTCTGCCTTAATTCCCATTTATGCGATGACTGTTGCTTTAGATGAAATAAGAAGAAATGCAGAAGTCCTAGAAGAAATTGCTAAATCTACCACAATAGCTTTAGGAATATTGAAAGATCAACCAGAAGATCATGCCACAATGCCAATTCAAAACAGAATGGCATTAGATTACACGTAAGTGGCCAAAAGATGGGGTCCGGGGGAGGAGGTGCACTATTGTAGGGAATGGTTGTTGCACCTCTCTTCTTATCACTTCCTTTAACATATATAAGCACATAGATCACATTAAGGAGAGCACCAGGAAACGACACAAAATACAGAGTGGGCAGATCTAAGTACCTAGACGTGGCTGGAGGCAGTCTTCGGACCCTGAGGAACAAAAATATTTGTATCAATCATTTTAATTGTTGTTGTTTTATATATCTCAATACAATTAATAAAGCGCATCATCCTACAAATTTAAAGGCACTGCTAATACTTTCATGCTTACTGTTTTTGAAGATGATGAATAAAGTGACCATGAAGATATAAAAAAGTGATGAAGCTCTTTTCAGTTGAATGTTTCCTCCTGGAAAAACGGTGAGAGGGGTTGTGAAAACATAATCATATATTCATATGTACTTCAACATTATTATAATTACACACACACACACACACACACACACATATTCACATATCACTGTGTGTACAGATATATTTTATATTCTATTATATATGTTGTTTATTGATTTGAAGTGTCCTTTAGCTTCAATTATGCTTGTGAAGATTCGTGGCTTTATAAGGCTTGAGAGCCTCTTCATTCAGAGTATTACATATGCATATTTCAGCAAAGCGTAATTTCATTTTCACTGTTGCCAACTAGAGGCTGGATTTTAAGAGGATAATGAGCACAGTATTGCATTCAGGAATAATATCTTCTTCTAAAGGACATCTATTGTTTCCTCCAGGAGAAGATCCTCCTACCTGCTCATTAGTTTTTGTTGAAAGTACCAGGTTTCTGTCACATGATTAGGTCCCATAGACGTTTATTTATTTATTTATTTGTGGGTTTGTATAGCGCTAGAATCGACTCCTAATGGAGTATCCCTGCGCTTTGGGCCAGGTTATTCAACCATTCATTACAGAGCAAGGGAGGGCTGAACTAGATCTCATTTTTGAACAACAAAGTTTTAAGTTGTTTCCTAAATTTCAATGTTCGGGACATAGTCGTAATGTTAGCGGGAGACTGTTCCACAATGTTGGTCCCACCACTGATAGGGCTTTACCACCATGTCTGGCCTTCTTGGCACGTGGCACTGCCAACAGATGACTATTACTTGATCTAAGGGTCCTGGTAGGGGTGTAAGGAATAAATTTCTTTTCCAGATAGAGGGGGCCTTGCCCATTTATGCTTTTGTGAATCAAACAGCATGTTTTAAATTTTGTCCGTTGACGGATTGAAAGCCAATGCAATTTTTCTAGAAGTGGCTTTGATGCTGTTCTTGGCGGGGAATTAAGGACCAATCGAGCCACTGTGTTTTGAATTACCTGTAATTTGGCCAACACTCCCTCATTGGCTGAGAGGAGCAGGCCATTACAGTAGTCGAGCCGACTCAGAACAAGAGCCTGCACTAAGGTTTTTCTAAAAGAGTCCGGCAACAAAGGGAAAACCTTGCGTAGCAGGCTAATGGTATGAAAACATACGCCTGCAACATAGTGAGTGTGCTGTTTTAACACTAGATCCTGATCGAGGCGGATCCCTAGATTTTTGACGATCTGTTTAGGTTTTGGGACAGTGCCAAGATCAGAAGGCCACCAGTCAGGGGACCACAGTATCTTGGCTTCCCCGAACAGCATAATCTCAGTTTTACTGACGTTGCATTGTAGGTAGTTAGTGGACATCCATTGTCCTACAGCCTTCATGCTTGCAGAGAAGGAGTTCTTTATTTCCTTAGTAAGGGTTTTGAAAGGAAAGAGGAGCTGCGTGTCATCAGCATATGACACGGGGATGAAACCGAATTTGCGCATCACTCTTGCCAGGGGTGCCACATAGATGTTAAAGAGCGTAGGGCTCAGACAAGAGCCCTGTGGCACCCCTTTCGTAATTTCTACCTCCCTAGAACGGTACGTGCCCATGGTGACAGTCTGGGTACGATCAGTAAGAAAGCTTCTCAACCAGGCAAGGGCTTTGTTCTTAACCCCTACGTTCGACAACCGGTCAATAAGAATGTTATGTGACACGGTGTCGAACGCTGCTGACAAGTCAAGTAATACTAAGATCACCGAATAGCCTTTGTCTTGGAACATGTGTAGGTCGTCTACCACAGACAAAAGGGTGGACTCAGTGCTATGTTTCGGCCTAAACCCCGATTGAGAATAGTCTAGGCCGCCCACAAATTCAATGTAGCCGGATAAGAGTCTATTGACATATTTTTCTGTCAATTTCCCCAGAAAAGGTAGCAGTGAGATGGGCTGTAGATTGGCTAGTTCAGTCCATGGAACGGTGGTGATTTTCCTGATGGGCCTTACCAGCGCACGCTTCCATTCTCTGGGGACGGAACCCGAATAAAGAGACAGATTAACAAGTTTCCCAATCATAGGACATAGTTGTTCAGATAGATTAGGCATAAGTCTGGCAGGTATAATGTCATCTGGACTACCGCTTTTAATCTGTGTAATTAGTGCTAGTAGGTCCTTAGAAGTGATGGGGGAAAAGTGTCTAGAAAGTGTACATTGTGCACATGTTCCGTGTCTTGAAAGACAAGGGTAGAGTCAGTAGTGTTAGCATTGTTAGAATCGACTATTTTCTCATAAATCGTGTCTATTTTATTTGAAAAAAATGAAGATATGTTGTCACAAAGCTGTTGAGACGCCAACTCAGAGCTTTCACAGGCAGCCGGTTTGACAAAAGACTGTAATACCTGATAGAGGACCCTCGGGGAGTTCTCTGCAGCAGCAATTTGAGATGCTATATGGGTTTTTCGTGCCCCACGAATGGCTTTATGATAATTAGACAGAGAATCCCAATATTGCTTCCAATCATTCTCCCGGTGGGAGGTTCTCCATTTTTTCTCCAACTTCCTAGCGGCCTGTTTTAATGCCCTAAGATCATCAGAGAACCAGATTTCTTGTTTGTTGGCAGGCCGAGGTTTAAATTGTTTCAAAGGAGCTATGGTATCTATAGTCAGCCTAGTTGCTAGTTCGTATTTCCTTAGGGCACAATCAATATTCTCTGAAGCAATATAAGGAGGTTCAATAAAATTGTCTTTAAAAGTTTCTTCATTGACTTTATGCCATGGACGCCGTTTACAGGGAAGGGAGATAGGCCCATGGCCTGTATGTTTGTACTGGGAAGTGTAAAATTCAATAATAAAATGATCAGTCCAGCTGATTTGAATAGGGGGTAGACATGAGACTGTAGGAAAGTTAGCTAATATCAAGTCTAAGGTATGTCCTGCCTGGTGTGTTGGCCCTACATTAAATTGTGTTAACCCAAGTAGGGAGAGGTCATGTAGAACAGACTGTGCTTCTTTGCAATCTTTTAGTTCACTGTGTATATTAAAATCTCCTACTAAAAGGAAATCTCTGTCTTTGCTGATAAATGGAGCAAGGATCTCAAGTAGAATGTTAGAGAAGTTCGTGCATGGACCCGGGGGGCGATATACTAGGGCACCCATCTGTATATTCTTTAGGGAAGAGGAGGTTTTAAAAATTAATAATTCAATATCCGGTGTAGTTAGCTCAGTAACCATGGTACAATTAATTTCTTGTTTGTAGATAATAGCAATCCCCCCTCCTGTTTTCGAGGGACCGTCTAGTCTAATTATTTTAAAACCGGTGGGAATTGCTAGTGCAATGGCTGGAGTTGAGTGAGGTTTAAGCCACGTTTCCGTAAGGAAACATAAATCCGGGTCGCTAGAGGAAATTAGGTCCCATACCTCTGAAGTGTGTTTAGGTAGCGACCTTATATTGCACAGTACGTTTTTCCTTCCTGTAGGAATTTTAATAGTATTCTTACTAATATTAGCGGCGGATGTATGAGCAGTTATACCCTCATGAGTATAAGCCTCATGACTAAATGTAGTGAACTGGGCTCGACAATGGCGGCAGGAAAACGGAAAACGTTTATTGAAAAAAAAAAATTATAATCTGTAAAATGTCATATTCTCTATCATTAGGCTTCAAATGATATTTTGCTAGTGATAGATCTGATCAGTTGAAAGGACAATTATCTTATGATGTTTTGCTGTGTTGCTTGTTATTTTTGCATTTAACATATGTTATCTGAGAGGGCATTCCACATTTTGTGTCTTACTTTTAATAGCGTGGAAACAGTATTTGTGAACGCCTGTGTTAGATACATTTGCACAATAAAGCCAACCAGGGTTCATCCCATCTGAAAAGGGGAGATTCAAGAGGAGTCGTTAGAAGCTGATGACCCCCTGGCTGCCACCAATCATGGCTCTGTTGTCAGTATTAGCCAAGTGAGCAGACACAGCCCTACAGTTAAAAGGATTCAAGATCATGTTAACTCCTGGAATAACACGTGCACTGTCACAAAAGATTCTTGAATAAGAGCATTGACAGAACAGTGAAACCGATTTTCGAAGTGAATGATATTTCTGTTCTACTCCAAACTTACCCACGACAAAATGAACACACGCTCTGGTTTAATTATTTCCAAGGAGGCACTTTAATGCTAAGTGCAATGCAAAGACAGAGTTGCTATATCCAATCAGCGTAATACAAACTAATGTCATTGTAATTCACAAGAAAGTATATGTAAACATCTGAGGCTTGCAGGTTGGTGTACTCTAAACACATTATTTTAAATTTAATTTGAAGTACATTTGTCTGTGTATGGATAGTGTCCCATACACGGTCACAAGAGGGCAAGTTTCACATCTTCATTGATGCTGCTGGGGTGGTGGTCTTTGCTTGGGGAAAACCAGAGCATGTGTTATTTGCACTAATCTCCTAGGGCCCTATTAGCTAAGGCATTGTGGAGTATTTCAAAACTTACTCCTGAACTACTTTCTAATTTATTCTTACATGTGTTTGTGAATTAGACCCCAAACGCCCAACTACCTGCTGTTGAAAGTGCAATGGAGGTGCACTTCTTTCTATTTCTACTAATTGTATATGACTATTCCCATTTTATTGACAATTTAGGATGTTTTGGGGTTGCACACGCGTACTACAGGAGTACAATTGTATGTACTCCAAAATACCTTTGTGTATAGACAGTCCCCTTACTATGTGCTAGAGCTAAAATGTTTTCAGGTTTTCACTGCTACTGCAGAGTTCTAAATGGCCCCTTTAGGGGCTAATGAGGAAGGGCAAATTTAGTCACAGACAGTTTTAGCACCTCTGACTTTTCCTCATCTCTCAATCTCTTTGATTATCATACGATGGTTTCCGTGAGTTCAATAGGTACCATTAGTATCCAATGTGCATTGAAAACTTAGGGGCATATTATCAAGCGCGGCGTTAAAATTATCGCCGCTTTAGCTGCAGAAAACTTCCGCTAAAGCAGCGATAATGGGCTTGATAATATGCCCTTTAGAATTCCAATAGAAGCCCATGTTGACACCAGAACATAGGCTTCTATGGGAATTCTCTGCGGCATATTATCAAGCCCATTATCGGTGCTTTAGCGGCAGTTTTCTGCTGCTAGAGCGGCGATAATTTTAACGCAGTTTCTTGATAATATGTCCCGTAATTATTATTTTTTATTGTATTAATATAGTTTGAAAGTGACCAAAGGCGGCAGCAGAGGGTTGACTATAGCAACAGGCAAACCTGGCCCTAATACAGGGTTACACAAATGTGTGGTTGCTACCAAAGCAGAGACATGTAAGCTACATTGAAGGTGAGGAGTGTAATTACCGATGCGTGCAAAAAAAGGGAGCTGACTTCATGTGTGAGAGGAAGATCATGGAAAGGTAAGTCTTGATATTCCAAAAATGTGCTAAAGAGGGTGAAGTTCTTAGGTTGAAAGGGGATATTTCTAAACCAGAGAGCATATGAAAGCAGGCCTATTTGTGGGCGCATTTGTTGTGAGATGTTTGGATTATAAGCCTCGCCTTAATGGAGCTCGAGGTTACACGCAGACCTCCTGGGATTCTGTAGTTATTTGCTAGGTAGTCTAGGAAACTTGAGTAGCCAGAATGGAAAATTATGGATCTGGTAGTGGATGTCAGCATCTTTACTTTGGAGCATTTTCAGCTATCCACCATGCAAGACATACTACTGTTCCTCCAAGGCCTGCATTTAGAGATACTTTCAGGAAGCATCTGTGGCATGTTGCTTTCCATATCAAGGTAGGCTCTGGAGCTGTGAATGTTAGGTGGATGCAGAACACAAAGATCAGGGCTCATGCTGTCCCATTTGTAGGCAGGAAAACCATGACTTTGTCTACCATTTTCCTCCTCGCCCCTCTCCTCTCCTTGAATGGTAAGGATATATCTCGCTATTATTAGAATCACCACAAGTTTCAGTAAAACGACACGTGGGGCTTGTACAATGCTCCACTGCCATGTGGGTTGGGCTGGACTGTGCATGCTTTCGCTATGGCATTTTCCTGGTGGGCTGCAGGCTAGTGGGGCTGCTTTCAGAGCCACAGGGGCTGCCACAACCCAGCTATGAAAGCTCTGTTCCAGTAGCGCCCTCTGCAGTGTGAGGCTGGGTTGAACATTTTTGCCAGGGATGATTTGGGTTTCCAGTCTGGCTTGCCTGTCAGCCTCGGACTATGTCTGTGCTAAATAAAAATCCCTTATACAATAAAATTGAAATAATGGATTTAGAGAGGTACTCCATGAGCTTTCTCATGGATTAATATATATATTAACATTCAATACATAGGTGGCATTAAGCCAGTTTTAAGATCAAAATCTAAGCTAGTGCCTTCCTGACTATTGGCACCGCATCATGGATTCTAAGGGCCAGACGTATGACCGTCAGGTTTTGCTACTCGCAAATTGTGGTTTTTAGCGACTCACAATTTGCGAGTTGCAAAACCTGACGGTCTTACGTGTGGCCCTTTGACACTGCGATTCCCAAATGAGTTGCAAGATACCTGCCTCATTAATATTCATGATGCAGGTCGCAATTTGTGACCCATTAGAAATGTCCGGTACTCACAGGGATGGTGGCCTGCTGGGGTCAGCAGACCACTGTGACTGCTTTTTAAATAAAAGCCCTTCCCTTTTGCAACTGGCTTACCACATACTTGAAGTAGTCAGTAAACTGCAATTGTTTTGCGGACCGCAGTCTGGTTGCAAAACAATCGTGCATCCCTTTGCGACTCGCTATTAGGAAGAGATACCCTTTGCACACCCCTTCGTAATAGCGACTTGAAAATCCTATTTTGCGAGTTGGTAATAGGGTACTGACTCACAAAATATGGTTGGTACATGGTAAAAGCCGTGTTAGTGCTCGCGAACGGGCTGAATCTCCGTTTGTGACCACTAAAACTGTCGTACATGTGCCCCTAAGTTCCTGATTTACCAGACTTTATGTTACTCTATATCCATAGTGATCCTTCATACATGAGTTCGATTTTAAAACTAGCTACACGCTAGCTGTTCAATGTACTGATGTATTATGGCTTGGAACAGCTCCAGAGGTAGTTCAGCGGCCATATCCACACATTAGTATTTGTGTGGGAGATGGCTGTTTGTCATTTGTCTGTGTGAGAGATGAATGCAGAACACCCATGTATACTTTTTTTGTGTGCGGGATGAATGTGCTTACCCATATACCCCTGTCTATGTTTGAGATGGGTGTGCTTACTTGTCGGGTAGTTGAGCCGACACAGAGAATTAGTGTCATTTGGAGGGATGGAATGCTGAGCTCCTGGATTTGTACTTGTTTGGGTGGAGGAGCCTAGGATGGGCGGGCACATGGGCTCAGGGTACTCAGAGAGGGTGGACCCACTACTCCATGTTTTTGTAGTTTTTCCATCACAGGATTGATGATTGTAGGAGTATTTTAAAATTATTCTTACACAGGGCCAGTCAGGCCTTTTATTCCACCAGGGATTCGGTTTTGAATGCCCTGGCCACTCCTGATATTTATGTCTTGTCCCCGTGCTTGTGAAGTTTAATTGCAGTAGTCACTTGGAGGCTTCAAGAAAGAGAAGGAGGAAGGGGGAAGGTAGAGAGAAAGTGATCAGAGAGGGAGAACAGAAAGATGAGAGAAGGTGCGAGAGAGATTGGATGGATGGAAAGAGAGATTGTGCGAGGGGATGAAGGGACTGGTGCTGGTGTAAACGTAATTGTCAGGGCTGCTTTTGGTTCCCCAGTCCAGCTTTGTTCTTATATGTGTGGGAATAAGATTTGTATTAAATGTGAATGTGCTAATTTCCTATTTCAACATTAGCACTTATCTTCATTAAAAAATCTCTTGTTACATAAGCCATCCACTTTAATTCATGCACATGAAGCAACCTAGGACACGTGATACCATTCAATTGCTTTCACCCATGCCAGATCTTTTTTTCAGTGTGGTGGATGACCACTCACTGTGTCCAGGAAACATGTACCCCTCTGAAATCAATGAAATGTTAAGTAAATGTATATTTTCTCCTTACGTCTTATAAGTCCTTATGAATGACAACCGGGCAGATTGTCTGCACTATAAATTCCAGAACTCAATCTAAAATATCTATTCAAAGAGGCCCAAATTCCGGCTCTTCGTTTACCAAATATCTCTTTTCTCACCAGATGAACATCAGATGGATCAATATAGGCAATCCATGGAAAGTAGACTTTACTACTGGTTGTGTCAATTGTAATTATTCAGTTTTAATTGACATTGGTCTCCCCTACACTTTGTTAACCCCGCATTATCTGTGTCATTCATGAAGGGAGCACTTACGAGTCACCCTTTGTGAAGACATGTTTCTTATAGTGATTGAGTAGACTAACAGAGGATTTGTGACAGCTCATTACAACTTTGTGCCTCCGTAAATTGAAACTGCTCAAGATGAGGGTGAGGCCGTGGACCTCGTGGGTTGACAACATTGTGAGCGGAGATTAGGCTTGTCGGTGCCTCTCCCTGCATACATGAATTCCCACCAAAACCAAAACCGGTCCCAGGATGATTGTTTCCGGTCCAGGGAAGACATGGTTTGGCAGTTCAGGCTGGACTGTTGCCATGAGGCACAGGGTCAAGACTGCTTTGTATATAGCTGTGTCTGAGCTGGTATGGCAGAGTGAGCTAAAGAATGATGATGGATTCAACCCAAATCTGTGACTGGGGGTGAGTGTCTGAAAAGTTTCAGCACTCCCTCCATCATCTCCTTGTGTTTACTTTGTTCGCCCTAAGTTGGCAAAGTATGCCCAGACGTGGGTCCCTTGCTCACTTTGCCATAGATTCAAGCTAGCCTGGCTGATGAGGGGTGTTACCCCGAAACCGGTCCCAGGATGCTTGTTTCTGGTCCAGGGAAGACATGGCTTGGCAGTTCGGGCTGGACTGTTCCCATGAGCCACAGGGTCAAGACTGATTTGCATATAGCTGTGTCTGAACTGGATGACAGAGTGAGCTAAAGAATGATGATGGATTCAACCCAGATCTGTGACTGGGGGTGAGTGTCTGAAAAGCTTCAGCACTCCGTCCATCATCTTGTGTTTGCATACAAAAGAGCAGTGCCTGCTTTAGGGTGGTGCGACTGGTGCTCAGTGGCGTAGCAAAGGGGTGCGGTCCGCCACAGGTGGCACGAGTTTTGGGTGTGGCAGCCTCCTCCCCTCTTACCTGCTGTCTCGGGGGGGGGCAATCACCCTCCCCCCGCTTTAAATAGGGGCTGAACCAGGGCAGCAATCAGCGCCGAATCTCACCAGCAAACTCCCCCCCCGCCCTTTAATGCAAACTCAGGGACCACCACGGGCGGCCATAGGGATAGCTATGCCACTGCTAGTGCTTTTGCACCAGGCCTTGGGGCATGGGGGTATTTACACTCTGAAGGCTGTGATGGACACAGCAGAGAGGTCAGGTGTGATATGGGAATAAAGAGCAGTCTGCAGAGATCTTGGTGTGCTCATCAATTTTCAAGAGATAATAATAATGGCAAGATAACACTGGTGGTTAATGTACCTGCGGGAGTGTGGTCTGTCCAGTCACTGTTTTGACTCATCATAGTGTAGCACCGATGGTTAATGTGCCTACTGCACAAAGAGTAACACACAGGTCTCACAGATTTGCATTTTATGTTGCTTGCTCAGTAGGTATTGCTTTTGTCTCAGAGATCCTTTTGTTACAAGCAGTTCAAAAGTTACAATTCTTCTACTATAGCACAGTGAGCTATCCATCGGCCTTACATGGCTACATGCAAACTGCAAGCCGCAGGTTTAGAAACATAAGGGGTTTATTTACAAGCCCCTTGTTTTTTCCCAATATTTCATTATTCTAAGTTTGCCAAAAACAGGTATTTTGGGTAGTAATGCATTCTCATTAGTACAGGCACCCCCAACCACGTGCAACATTTCAAATCCAGAGTTTGTGCTTCTCCAGACCAAGCACTCTTCACATATAATACCTATCAGTATGGGTGGCACGTGACTCCTACACCCCGTAGCCACCATTGTCTTATGTAACATTTTCTATACATTGATTTACTCACTTTTACGATCTATATTCTCAGTATGTGAGTGAATGTGCTGTAAAGCGCTCTGACACTAAAATGGGATGAGTAGCGCTATGTAAGGAATGAGATGAATGTGAGAGAGGGGCTATGAAGAGGTGAGGGGGTAGTGAAGAAATCCTCGGAGAAGGAGGTCATTAGAAGGGTGCGGGCGGCATCACCGAGCACCACCGACGCTAAAGGGTGCTGAAATAGAGTCTTTTCGAAGAAAAAGGGGAAAGGAAGTAAAAACAGAATAGAGAAGGAAGGACGCAAAGCCATGTCCGCAGAGGAGTAACAATCCTGGCCGGAGATCGCCTTGTGGACGGAGTTAGCATCTTTTCCTTCACGGACACATCCTGGAAAGTTGTAACATTGAAAGCCACAGAAATGATTTGTAAAAGAAAGCCTCGGCCAAGGGTCTCTCGGTTTACACTCCAAGCTTTGTTGCCGACTCATAGCACGGATGCTGTGTCCAGCCTCTTGTGCTCTATGGATATGCTGTTGAACAAAAAGCAAATAAACAGAAACTTTGTAACGTGCAATATATTCGGGGAGGGGAGGAAACGTTAATAGCAAAGGAGAAAGCAAGATCTGTGCCTTGAGAATGTTACAAATACACAATGCTGCACAGTGGGGCTCCTGTTGAGTGGCAGCGTCTTCCTGAAATGTATTCATTATCGAGGAGCTACTGTGACAGCAAATAGAAAAAAATAGTTAATTACATTTGTACATTTTTGTCCTCCAAACCCGAGTCTGATTTTTTTCATGCCACTAAATGCAAATACGGTACATTTCCAAACTAGAAACAACAATGAAATGGCCCCACGCACAAGTCTCTCTCTCTGTCCGTCTCTCTCTCTTTCTCCCTCTCTGTCTGCCTCTCTCTCTCTCTCTGTCTCTCACACACAGGCAGGGGTATGGAGTAAGGGACAGATGAACATTTATTGTATGTTAATGAGGTCGTTTAAACCCAGCACTATTGTAAAAATAACAAAGAAACAGTGAAAGGATAAGTGCACACTGCTGCCTGTTAGGATATGAGTGTAAATGGTGTCAGCCAGTGCTTAATTTGTAAAAAAACAAGTGCCAGGGCCAGGGCTCTCGTCAGGAGGGCACTGCATCTTGCACCACACATTGCCCTGCCATGCTGCCAATTACAGTAACAACACAACTACTAACCATCGCACTCCTTCAGACTATTCCAGGCCCCGAAAGCAATAAGAATGGCTTGGGCGGCAGCTAATATTCATTTTTAAAGTATAATGAATTAATAATTCACTGTTGTTGTTTTTTTAACTCAGACAACATCACCGTGGGGCAGACTGCCATAAGCACGGTGTTGACAATTAAGTGCCGGTGCCCAGCACCGGAAACCACCGGCTCAAATTAACCACTGGTGTCAGCACCCATTCAGTACTTGCCTCCCCTCCTGTGTGATGGAAAACTTCAGCCTCCATGCCCTTCCAGTCCTTGCTCTCATTGCATTCCCATTCGATACGTGGCCTCTTTGCCATAATCATACATTGGTAGCCCTGCGTTTTAGCAAATGCATCTCTCTAGAATATAGATCGAGGGCCCAATGCACAAAGGTAAACGTAGACGTTTGCTCAATACGTAGACCAAACAGCTAAGTTTACGACTTTGGGAATTTACAAAGGGCATTTATGAGTACTTTCTTTATTTCCGCACTCAGGGTGGTGATCTGGCCTGAGTGCAGACATAAAGATAGTAATGGTAAATGTCCTTTTTGAATTCCCAAAGTCGTAAATTGCTACGTTTTTTCTAAGTTTAGACCAAACGTATAAAGTTTACCTTTGTGAATCGTGCCTCTAGTCTGGAGCATTGATTTTACAAATTAGTGTTAAAAAGTTTGGTCATCCAGTTGAATACACAAAAACTTCAACTCCCAGTATGCACTACTTAGTTAAATGAGTGCATAGATCTAGAAGGAGTTTGCCGATCATATATACATAGATTTGGCTTTATAGTTAAGCACAGCAATGTGCTTGCTTTTCTATAATCCTCTAGACCAGGGGTCACCAACCTTTTCTGTAATAGGAGCTACTTATATTCAAGATGACATTAGTGGTCACCCGATGCAACACTGTCCACGGTGATCACCTCAGAGCAATCAGGCAGGGTTGCCAGCGGACATGCAAAAAAGGCATTATCTATTTTGGAATGCTTCCAGATGGGTAATACATGACAGCCGTAGTTGGAAAGTCCCTGGCACCCAGGGATATAGTAACAAGCCTCCCATGCGCCACATGATGTATCACTCAGACATCAGTTTTAAATATATTGTGGAAATTCAATCATGTTTCTCCAAAGATAAGCTTTAAGAGTTCTAAAAATACACATATTTTCATCTTAAATAGATGCTTCTCAAGTTTGGTATACATATGTTAATATAAATAAGCAAACGTCTCTAATTTAGTTGGCTGGACTGCACATAGGAGAGCTACTCACAGGTAGCTAGAGAGCTACCAGCGGCTCACAAACTACTCGTTGGAGAAGCCTGCTCGAGACTAAGCATTTCTTTGAAGGTTACAATTAAAATTCAAAGGAAACACGCTCAATTAATAACTCACCGTTTGGCATTTGCAACAAAGTAAGTGAAACTTTTGAATACTTTGACTGCCAATCTATCACAGGGCTTTCTAGGTTTCTGGGTACAGCTAATTGGTAACAGGTAACAAACACATCTTTGTTTCTGACCACAGAAGGTGGCAGAGGGTGTCCTTTGAAAAGATGCCTTTTTAACCCAGGAATGAAGGAAAGGCGATTAAAAAGGCATCAAATCAAAACCTTAATCAAAAGTGTCAGAGCAATGAAAATAGCAAATGCTGCTTGAAGAATGTTGTGCATCAGCTAAAATCCATCCATGAAGCTCAATGCTCAATGCTCGCAGCTTAACCAGTTACAAAACTAGCAGCTCACCTTGAATTACTAGGTGTCGCTTATTCTTATACTGTTGAATGGCACTGCCGTGGCATTTAAGGCATTCCTAAACCCACACCGAAAAACCTTCTTGTTAGATATAGTCCACACCAGTGTTACATAAGTAGAACCTTTATTTACTTAGCAGGAGTCCTCTAACAAATGTACGCTCACTCCTTCTTCTCCTCACCAATCTTCTAATGCCAGCTCCACAGGAAAGTTCCAAATTGGAGCGCGGAACCTTACAACAAGGGTCATGAACGGGGGCGGGGAGGATACGGTAGAACAGTAGGAGGGGGAATGTACCTACAGGGCTGCAGTACATTTCAGACCTTTTTCAGGATATGCAAAGCATCCCTTGACTTCTCATGGAAATTCATGAAAGATGAGATTTCCAGCTTCCCCTTCTTGGTGGTACTGGAGCCAAACTTGAGTATGACGCTGCATGGCAGTACACCTTGAAAGGTCAATTTTAGCCTCTCTGATGAGCAGTAATACCTGTGAACATGTGCTAGAAGATCACTCTTATATGTCCACAATCAGTGAGGAGAAACTGAAAACCCCTGAATGACTGCATGCACTAGAATACACTGGAAAGGACACATTAAATTACAACAACTAGAAAGAAACTCATTGTTGTGCAGCATTGCATCTGACCACCTGTTCAAAGGCACTGTGTATAATGGTTTTCCCAGGGCCAGTTGGGATACACCTCAAGCCTGGTGGTGTTGACTTGAAGATGATTGAGAAGCAGTGTCATAGAACACCCTACTGCTGTGTCAAGACTCTGAAACACTTCTAAGGAAACTGACTGTATATTTTATCTAAAATGAATGTAATGAGAAGCAAACATGTTATTGAAGACTACGCTGTGCCAGAATGCAGTGCTTAGGTCATATAATCTGCCCATACCTGTGAACATGTTTGAGTGTGGTCATGCGGGAGTGCAAATGGCCACAGATTCTAGCAGTGGTCGCATGACTACATTCTCACAAGAGTACAATTGGGTGCTTGGGTGTGCTCAGAAGAGTTACTAGGTGGCCCTCACAAGTAACAAAAATATTAACAGTTATGGCTGAGGAAGTTAGTTTGGAAATTGCATTTCTCTGGTACAACAGGGCAATGCATCTAATCATCAAAGACTGGCATATCCAGTAGGCACAGTTAGCATGAGCAAGAAAACATGGCTCGTCAATTCACAGTTATGCCAAAATAAGGCAAAGTGGTTAAACGTTTAGCAGTGGTGAATGCTTCATTTGCCACCTCTGGCGTTTCGTCAATTCCCTCAATGCACTTCAGGCAGCCCTTGCCTTCATTGGTCTGTGCCCAGGTATAAGAAGGCGTTACAACCACTTTGTGTTGTCTTACTCATATTTACAGTACTGTAAACAAAGAAACTATATGAAGTGGGGGACAAAGCCAGAAAACTCTTGGCCTGCCGAGGAGATGAGATGAAAGAATGAGATACCAATGGGAAATCCCCACAACTATTGGTAGAAAGGTAGGTAACACTGCTGTAGTAGAAGTGTTTGCAGATTACTTCTAGACCTTCATTATTTTCTATGGGAGTGTGTTGCAGTACCAGTGGTAAGCCAGGTGTTTGGATGTAAGACTGTACTTACTCCAAGGCTGTGCTGCAGTATAGTTCCAACTGTTTTGACACCTTCAGGAATGTCGTTTCTGAAGAGCAATGGTCTTACTCTTTTGTGGGTGTGTGTGTTGTATTAGCACACCCTTCTCTTATCATGATCTGGGGGGGCTAATGCAAAACAAATTCTGAATCCCAATTCACATACTTTCTGAGCGGAGCCATTTTACTTAGGAAACTCTACTTAGCTTGGAAGTGTCAAGGGAGAAAGGAGGAAATTGACCATCAACTTAACTTCTCCAATTTTGTTTTAAACAAAAAACTAAACAATAAAAACTTTCTATTTTTTCATTTTCAAAATAGACATTAACTTTATTGAAACAGAAGCCCTAAGTGGCACTGTCAACATAAAACTCTTTAGAGACATACCTTCTTCTTCAAGATCAGGCAGTCGAACTATTAGATCAGCCCTCTGCAACACACTACCACTTTATAATGGTTCATGCTGGTGTTACAGTTTAAGCCTACCTATGGCTGTGGGAGGTAGGAAGAGGTGTCTAGTGATTTAGGTGACCTATGTCCAATGTGAGCCCTTGCAACCCCAGACTTGGAAGCGCTAACATACGGCCAGATTTGAACAATAATACACAAGCATCGTAGGTGTAGGCCTGCTACTTAAAAACTCTACTTGGCGAGGGAGATGGTAGGTATGATGCAAGGAAGTTGATCACAGACTTTACCAACTGCTCAAAACTATATATTTTAAGCTAAAAGCAAACAATGAAAAAAAAAAAAAATTTAAAATAAACTTTCAAAATTAACTTTATGAAAAGAGAAGGTCTAAGTGACACTTTGGAAAAGAACATCTTTTGTGTTGTATCTGCTTCCTCAAGATCAGACACTACCACATTAAAATTACACTTATAAGCAGGACCACTGGAATTTTGTGATTGTGCGAAAGCTGTGTTTATTTTTAGATAACTAAGAATTTACTGTATGTGCCAGCATAATCTGCACATTTTAACCAAAAAAAGTTTTCTAGCTCAAATGGTTCAAATGTTACTAAAAACGCAGCAGCATGTGTTGCTGTGCAATGGAAGGTCCTATGCAATTGTTGACTGGTCACTTTACTGTGCATATTGTTATATTTGGGTGTTAAACTGGTACTATTGAGATGCAACCTATGCCCAGACAATGTTATCAAGTGTAATAATTGCAAAATAAACAAGCAATACTATCATAGAATGTGCTGCATCATGCCTCATAATTAGTTTTTTCTTGCCACATAATTTAGTCAACCCTGCTGCATAATTGAGCCCTCCTTTGGCGCATAATTCCATAGGCCCTGCTTTGGTATTCAACTTATTATTGTGAATTGACGACGCTGTAGATCAAATTCTCCCACCGTGTGCCAGATTTAGCAAAGGCAATATTTACAAAGGCATCCTTCAAAATCTTTCAATAAAGAATAAAATTGCTGACAGCAGCTAAGTGTAGGCCTGGGGCTGACGCCATTTTAATTACAGGAAAGCCGCTTGGATGCAGTGAGCATTCCAGTACTTAACCAAAACCAACACTCCCTTACAAACCGAATCCGAGCCTTGAAGTATCCTGGCAGGGAATCCTCTGTTGATGTGTGTGTGTCAGAGTGTGTCTGTGCAGCTTTGTGCCTTAATGCTTTTCATAACCTCTCTGTATTTTTTTTTTTTTAATTATCTGTGCCAACTATTTGAGTATGGGTGCAAAAAAATATGGCAACACCTCTGGGGATAAAAACATCTAAATACTGTCTTCAAAAGACAAATTATGGTGAATACTTTGTTTTGTCTTGGGTGACCAGCCCATCTACAAAGTGAATGAAGCAACTTTGCGTAAAGTGTCCCACCAGCAGGTTAGAAAACAAGCATTGGTAAAGCCAACAGCTCTTGTTGAAGGAAGAGCTATTGGCTTTGCCAATGTCTTTTAACCATGTTGTACAGCAGAAGTGGGGTGGCACAGAGTAGAGAGGCATAGATGAGTGTAGTATAGTGGTGTGGACAGGCGTGGATTAGTGAACAGTGGAGCGGCAAAGAATAGATTGGCGTAGAGTGATGTAAAGTAGAGTGGAGTGGGGTAGAGTGGAGTAGAATGGATGGATGGGTCGGCGTAGAGTGGAATAGAGTGTTTAAACTGGAGTAGAGTGTCATGGCGTTTTGTAGAGTAGAGTGACTTAGTGACGTAGAGTAGATTGCCATAGAGTAGAGTGGCGTGGAGTGGTGTAGAGTTTTGACACCTAGAATGGAGTGGCATAGAATGGACTGATGTACAGTGGACTGGAATGGTGTAGAGTGGAGTGAGTGGCATAGAGTGGAGTAGTGTAGAGAAGAGTGGCTTATAATACAGTGGCTTTGAGTAAAGTGGAATGGTGTAGAGTGTAGTGGTGTAGAGTAGTTGAATGACATAGAGTGGAGTGGTATGGAGTGGAGTATAGTGGAGTGGTGTAGAGTGGTGTAGAGTGCAGTAGCATGTAGTGGCGGAGAGTGGAGTGATGTAGAGTGTGTAAAGTGGCATAGAGTAGAGTGGCATAGAGTACAGTAGCGTAGAGTGGAGAGGCATGGAGTAGTGTACATTGGAGTAGAGTGGTGTAGATTGGAGTAGTGTAGAGTAGAGTTGCTTAGAATAGAGTGATGTTGAGTGAAGTGGAGTGGTGTAGAGTGGAAGGGTGTTGAGTGGAGTGGAATGTCGTGGAGTGGAGTGGCATGGAGTGGTGTAGAGTGGCATAGAGTAGTGTAGAGTGGAGTGGTGTAGAGTGGAGTGACCATGAGTGTGTTTAGAGTTGAGTGGCATATAGTAGACCACTGTGTAGTACAATGACATAGAGTGGAGTGGTGTGGAGTAGTGTAATTTGGAGTAGAGTGCCTTACTGGCATAACCTAGTTTGGTGTAGAGTAGAGTGACAAAGAGTGGAGTGGCATGGAGTGACGCGAAGTATAGTGGCATAGAGTGGAGTGGCGCAGAGTTGAATGGAATGGAGTGGTGTAGAGTGGAGTGCAGTGTTGTAGAGTTGCATAGAGTACAATGGAGTGGTGTAGAATAGAGTGGAATGGAGAGGCTTAGAGTGGAGTTAAGTGCCATAGAGTAGAGTGGCGAAGAGTAGAGTAGTATAGAGTGGAGTGGCATGTTGTAGAGTGTAGAGGCATAGAGTGGAGTGAAGTGGAATGGCATAGAGTGGAGGGGAGTGGAGTGGCATAGAGTGAAGTGGCAGAAAGTGCCAGGGTCCTTGGGACCCGCCCCTAAACCAAAAGAAGTGGTAAGAGATTTGGGGTTCCTGATACATGAGTCCTTAACAATGTATGAGCAAGTTATCACTACATGTGGCAAGTGTTATGGTCTCTTGAAACATTGGAAGAAATTGTTTCACTGGATTCCAGTTGATTGGCGAAGAACCCTAGTCCAAGCCCTTGTGGTAAAGAGATTGGACTATGGTAATGCCCTCTACTTTGGGATGTCAGATCATCTCTTTTCCCAACTGCAGGTGATTCAAAATATAGCTGCTAAACTTATATGCAACCAAGATAGGTTCAGCTCGGCGTCTTCTTTTCGTAAAACCCTGCATCGGCTACCTATTTGTCTGAGGGCTGCCTTTAAACTTTTGTGCCATGCACATAGGGCCCTTCACATCACAGGTCCTGTGATCCTCCAACCTAAATTGGATTTTTATGCCCCCACAAGAAGTCTGAGATCCGCCACTCTTGCTAAAACTAAATTAGCGAAAAAAAGTAAGATCTGGGGGCCATTCTTTCACACTTTTAGCCACGGCACACTGTAATTTACTGCCTCTAGATCCCCACTGCACTAATGACTATCTGGGATTCAGAAAGAAGCTCAAAACTTGTCTTTTTCCAAAATAATGATTATCCTATTCCGGCCTTATGCAGTACTTCTGCCTATGCTACATGGCTTGCCACAGGGCTGTGATTAACCCTGGGCGTAGTTCGCGAAGTAGTGCTTCGCGAAGCTACGCAAAGTGCAGTTCGCACTACTCAAGCTACGCGTAGCACTTCGCGAACTGCGTAGTACCTTGTTCGCACTGTGCAAGATGTCGTTTTCAATGATTGCACAGTGCGGACAAGCAACCGGCACTGTGCAATCATTGAAAAGGGCATCTTCCACAGTGCGAGCTGTAGTTTTCTGCTGCTCGAGTAGATTTTTACTCGAGCTGCAGCTTTCTCAACGCGAACTGGTAGTTTCTCATCGCGAGCGGTCGCGAGCTTACGCGACCACTCGCAATGAGAAACCTGACCTCCTCGCGTTGGGAATCTCGCCGGGAGGTTTATTTTCCATGCTCGCGATCGCCAACTTGATGTTGCTGATCGCGAACAAGGAAAAAGTCTCGTGGGGATGTCATTTTGCTTGCTCGCAGTCGCCAACTTGACGTTGAGAACTGCGAGCAAGCAAAAAATGACTTCAGCACTACGCAATACTACGCTACGCGTGTTCGCACTGTGCTACGTGCAGTTCGCGTAGTGCGAAGTAGCGCGAACTTCACAAACTACGCGAGCGTAGCGTATTGCTTTGCCCAGGCTTAGCTGTGATATCCCCTTCGGTATGAGTATCATGCTTTACAAAAAAAAAAAAAATAGCGGCATCGAGTGGAGGGTATAGAGTGGAATGGAGTGGTGTAGAGTGGAGTGGCTTAAAATAGAGTGGCATGATGTAGAGTGGAGTGGTGTAGAGTGGAGTTCTTAGAGTGGAGTCGTAAAGTGGAACAGAGTAGAGTAGAGTGGAATGGCACACAATAGAGTTGTTTAGAGTAGAGTGTCATAGATTGGCGTGAAGTGGTGTGGTGTAGAGTGGAGTGGCATAGAGTATAGTGGCAGGGAGTGGAAAGGTGTGGAGAAGTGTGGAGTGTAGAGGATTGGCATAGAGTGGAGTCGCATAAGGTAGAGTGGAGTGGTGTAGTGTAGAGTGTAGTGGTATGTAGTGGAATAGAGTAGAGCAGAGTGGAGTGGATTTGCATAGAGTAGAGTGAAGTGACGTAGAGTGGATTGGCACAGGGTAGAGGGGAATGATGAAGTAGAGAGGTATAGAGTGGAGTGAAGTGGCATGGAGTGGGGTTGATTGAAATGGAGTGGCATATAGTGGAGTGGGGTGGCATAACGTGGTGTAGAGTGGAGTGAAATGGCATAGAGTAGTGGAGAGTAGAGTGAAATTTAGTAGCATAGAGTTGAATGTCGTAAAGTGCAGTGGCATTCAGTGCAGTGGTGTGGCACAGAGTGAAGTGCCAGAGAGTGGAGTGATGTAGAGTGGAGTGGCGTACAGTGGAGTGGTGTAAAGTGGAGTGGCATGGAGTGGAGGAGCATGGCATAGACTTTAGTGGAGTGGAATAGAGTGGCTTGGATTGTCGTAGTGAGGAGAGAAGTGCATGAAGTGGTGTATAGTGGAGTGTAGTAGAGTAGAGTGGAATGGAATGGAGTCACGTAAAGTGGAGTGGAGTGGCATAGAGGGATGTAGAGTGGGGTGGCTTAGAGTGGTGTACTGAGAAGTAATGTAGAGTGGAGTGATGTAGATTAGAGTGGTGTGGAGTGGTATAGAGTATTGTGGTGTAGAGTGGCATAGGGTAGAGTGGCATAGAGAAGACTAGAGTGGCATACAATGGCATAGAGTATAGTGAAGTGACATACAGTATAGCGGCATAGAGTAGAGTGTATTAGAGGGATATGGTGTGGAGTGGTGTGGCACAGATTGAAGTGGCATAGAGAGGAGTCGAGTGGTTCAGAGAGGAGTAGAGTGGAGTAGAGTAGAGTGGCATAGACTAGTACAGTTTGTGGGTGTAACTTAAACAAGGAATCAAACTTAATATCAGCTCAAAGGTTTGAGGCATATGGGGGATGAATGGCTAAAAGACAACGGAAATAGGTGTGTGGTGGAAAGCATCATGAAGATGTAAATGTGTTGTTAGTGTGGTATTTATGCATTCTAATGGTTTACTCCATCCCACATAAATTGTAATTTTGTTTTAGTTGTAGGTGTAGATACACAATGTCCAAAATTGTGTTTGAAAACAGAACAAATTGAGTAAACAGCGCAAGAACTGGAAATCAAGTAAGTGTTCTTAAACAAGTACCTCAATCACAGCGCGATCCATGGATGGACACTAATAAAGATGAATCAATGTGTGCTTGGTCCATGCTCCAAGAAAAGGAACTAATGCCTATCATTGTCCTAGCCAATTCGGGAGGCAGCAAAGAAAAGTGACAATGAAGCCAAGGAATGGTAAGCAATAAGCGGGCTCCGAGCCCTTTAGGTCAGACTCTAATACCATAATACAAAATCACAAAACAGGTGGCTGTTTGCACAAGTGCTTGTAAACAGCTACCACCTGCCCTGGAATGTGAAAAATATTGAGATCTCCTGCACACGAACATAAGAACCCAATATGTGCTCCCCTCAAATCCCTACCCACCCCAACCACCACGGGCGCTGGTTGCTCATTCACAATTCTTGTCAGAGTTTCTCTAGTCACAAACTGCGAGCATATGACAACGCCACCTCTCTTCCCCCAATATAGCAGACTTACTTTCGGTACTGCAATGTGGTCTCTGACCCTCTTCTGTCATATCTTTAGATAAACCTTGCAGGGCAAAATGCATGGCATGTCATTATGCAGAAGCTATAGTTTCTAAAATAAGGCCCTTAAGGCTAGATGTATCTTTCCCATTCAGAAACTAGTCTGCAAATCAGATGCTAGCGGCTAAAGTGGTCGACCTCGAAGCTGGGGAACTGGGTTCGAGTCTCGGTTGGGATGCTCAACATCCTGTGATTCTGGGCAAATTACTTAATCTCCCCGTGCCTAACACAATTAATGTGTCTGTCTATAACGCACTGGTGCTCATGTAAAGCCTTTGGGTCGAGTTAGTGCTATATAAAACTCCCCCCCCCCCCAAAAATGCAAATTGGGATGTGACATATGTACTAATAAGTTGCATCACAAATTGTCTATTCACAGGAGCTCACAAAACAACCTGCAATATTAATTGGGCAGGTCACCTTTTGCAAGCCCCTATGTTTGACTGCCAAAGCAGTGATGGAGACCTTCAAGGCACAGCAGACCTCCGTACCTGCACTTGATTTGAACTGTAAAACACTTTTTTTAACAGCTGTCCATATGCATTGATGTCACACTGGGCAGCTGGTATTCCATTTGGGTGAGACATCTGCGGGACTCAGTGGACCCATGCCTGCTCTCCCACAAGCCATTCTGACATGATTTGCACAGAAGAGGGTGATGTCCCTTTCACAGATGTGATTATAAGTGACTGCTGCAGCTGAATCTCATTGTTATTATTTTGAGGTGTCACATAAGGAACGATGCAGACATAGGGCCTTATTTTGAGTTTGGTGGTCCATGGTGACGATGCGGCTACCACTGCACCGGTGGGCCGACCGCCCTTTAACAAGTTGGGTGGTCGGACCACTGCTGCCGGCAGGGACCTATGATCCTTGGCAGGCTTGCAGCGATCTGAAGCCCCATATATGTTGGTGGGGCCACTGTGGCAACGCCAAGCATGTCAGACGTTTTCTCACTACCACAGTTTTGATGGGGGTAAGCCCACCATGAAAAGTGTGGCAGTGAGGAAACAAAGGAGGGCCAACAGGGCCCCTTGTTGTCTCTGCGCCAGGGGCTGCATGAAGGGGAGGACAGGTATGCCCCCTTTCTGCATGCAGTCCCAATTCCTGCAGGACATGGACTTAACAGTCCATGCCCTGCAGGAACGTGCACTTCCGTTCCCATTGCTGTGCTTTGCTAAGGTGCATGTATGAGCCTTAGCACTGCACTGCAGTGGGCCAGCCACTGCAGGACTACCCGACCTGGATTCCTGTCGGAATCTGGTGGGCGGTCGCAATATGGCTTTGGCAGTGTGACAGCAGGGCGCTGGCGTGGCAGCCCGCTGCCACACTACTAAAGTCATAATAAGGCTCATTGTGTATATCTTGGAAAAGGGAAACTTGTAAAATATAACTTGCTAAACTCCTTCCTTGAATCTTCCTGTTTAGCAGGGTTTTTTAATCATATTCTGTTTTATTTTGTTTATACAAACAACTTATAAAAATTGAATATACATATACTATACAAAATCTTAAATGCTAGTTCAAAGATATTCTTTAAATTCATATCATAAACTCCCCCAGACACATTAGTTAAACAGAAGAAACTGTAATGTAGGAAATCATTTCTTAGAATATTCACAGCAGCATTGCTTGTTACCTTTGTTACCTAAAAAGGAAATGTGTGTGCATTCTTGCCATTTCTGCAAACCACACGCATCATTTGAGAGAATTTATAGGGACAGCAAATAGTCAATAGCGTGAGAGAGATTTGAATCTCCACATTTTATATCTTTGATAGATCACTCATTAAAATGACTTTTCAAGACTACATAATACACATGCAGTGCAGATGTTGCCATGCTTAATCCTCTTACAAAGATCTGCTTGTGTCAACAGCAGATCAAGAAATAGACATTTCATCCTGAAACAATAGGAAACGTTGTTGCTCACCGGCAGCCATTTTGCAGTTCCTTGCGGCATCACCAATCCCTTTAAAGGAATGCGCTTAGAACCTATTTAGCCTGCAGTATGCTAGAAAGCACTCCTGAAATGAAACAGCATATCCACCTTGAGATGTCTCATTTTAGGGTCAAAATGTTAGACATGTTCCCTAAAGACAACATCTCTGTTGTGGCAACCAAGGCTTCTGAGCAGAACACTGGTGACTGCTATCTTAGTGAAGGCACAAACACTTGTAACAGTTATGTACTTAACTATAGTAGTATTTACTATACCCCTGGTCTCATCAGTCTAGGCTGGTATTGAAAAAGGTAAACTGTCCGCCAACCACTGTTTATTATGAGAGAAGGTTTCGTACAACTGGAAATATTGTGTCTGGCACACAGCGCAGCATTGATAAAAGTTCAGGGGTTTGTTTTCTCAAACACAATCTAAAATATTTTTCACTTTCCCTTAATGCAGTGGGAAATAAATCAGGAGGGTGATGATTTAGTATAAGATTACCTGGTTTCTCAAGATGAGCTGAATCGTAAATGTATATTACACCGACAGTATTTGAAAAGGAAGAGCATTATCATAGTCCTTATGCGCCACTGGAGATGGGGAAAGGAAGATGCATTCTTAAAACACCATAAACAAAATATGCACATTTTTGTTTCCAGTCAATCTGTTCTTTGGTTGTTATAAGTAAACCCACATACTTAATTTTGAAAGCAGTGACAGACTACTAATGGAGGATCTGTCACAAGTTTTGACCACAAAAATGATGGATTTCAAAAATATTGTTTACAAAATATTTTGAACCCTAACATCATCTATTTATATCCTAAATGGAAAACACAAAAATATCAACCCAAACAATATTGTAAAAAATGCAAAATAAAGATGTATTTATCGAAATCAAAAATATAGAAATTAACAATATTGAGCACACATAAAAAAGAAAAGAAAAACTACCAAAACGACAAAAACATGCACAATGGTTCTATCTATCTATCTATCTATCTATCTATCTATCTATCTATCTATCTATCTATCTATCTATCTATCTATCTATCTATCTATCTATCTATCTATCTATCTATCTATCTATCTATCTATCTATCTATCTATCTATCTATCTATCTATCTATCTATCTATCTATCTATCTATCTATCTACCCACCTACCTACCTACCTACCTGCCTGCCTGCCTGCCTGCCTGCCTGCCTACCTATCTATCTGCATAAATAAACAATGCAACCAAATAAATACATAATACATATACTGAACGGATCATATTAAATGGAAATAAAAACATCATATAAGTTAAACATAAAACACATATTAACTAAACATGTAATCAAAGAAATTCAAAAGTAAACAGTCAGCAAATAGAAACATGCTCAATTGAAAAAGAATAGAAATATAGAAATAAATGTGCAACAAACTACTTCACCTGTCACCACAGCAGGAAAGCATCAGTAAGGATGACCAAAAGGCGACACAGCAGTGCGACAGTAAAAAGAAAAGAAACCACCTCAACATCAGCATATTAAGTAAGTGAAATATAAAATAGATTAATATTAACCCTAACAACTTTACTAAATCAATGCATACATCTAAACCCCAACAATGTTTACCAAGGTACGGATAGCTCCCAAATCCAGATGCCAGAAGTGAAAAATACCAAAGAAAGACCACAAAAGTAAAGAAGCCCATAAAAGTAAAGGCAAGAGTCAAATACTAGAAACAGAGTTGAAAAACATAAGTGAACTACAAAAATTAATATAAATATACGAATAAAAAAAATAAATGAAGCCAAAACTAATATACATTACACAAATAAGCACAGAAAATACAATAAAATATACCACATTTAAAAACAAAAAATTAATAGATACTTGGAAGCGTTAAAGAAAAAACAACCCTTCAGAAAAGTGAAAAATATGCAAAAAATGTATGTATATAATTAAAATTTCATTTACAAATGTAATAACATGCATGACAAGAATAATTAATAATAAAAAAATATAACACATACTGAAATATTCCTGTAACTCACCCATATAATGAGCAAAAGTGTAATATGTGTCACCTCACAAAAAAAAAAAGTCACTGTTAACCTACAGGTAAAACACCTTGTAGGATAGTAGGATCTGCTTTTATGGTTACCCCCATTTTTAGGTCTCGCCTGACCCAGCGCATGCACTGGTCTGGCAAGACTTCTTGAGAGGACTCCAAAAAGTGCTACCAGGCCAGCCTAGAGCTACAGTGCATGTGCGCGGGCGCGCGCGCAGCGCTTTACCGCAATTACTTTCACTTTCGTGGCCACACGGCCGCTTTGATGTTTCATCGTGATCCCGATCGCGATCACTTTAACTTTCGCGCCGCAAGGCTGCTTTGCATAGCCAATAGGTCTCGCTTTTGGGACCTTATAAGTATTTAGTTATGCAACTGTTGCATGGCTAAACACTTATAAGGTCCCAAAGGCGAGACCTATTGGCTATGCCAATGCTTGTTTTTTCTGGTGCTATGCAGTTTCTGACTAGTCTGAATAGGATCCTGCTAATAAGGAGTCTCAGTGCTTTCTCCCCTAAATTGGTATGGTAAGTACTTAAGTATCTCCCAGATTCGATACTGGTGTACCCTTATAAGTCCCTAGTATATGGTACTTAGGTACCCAGGGCATAGGTACACCAGGGGTCCACCATGGGCTAAGGCATGTATTATGCCACCCATGCTAGATCATTCAAACTGGACCTACCATTGCAACCTATGGAAGCTGGTGCTAGCATCTCTTACAACAGATATAGGTTTCCCCTATATCTAGGGTCACTGCACTTAAAACCTATAAGTCACCCCTAAAACAGACCTTTCAATCCTGAAGGCAGGGTGCTTGGTTCTAAGTATAAGGGTACCCCTGCATGAGCAGGACACCCCTACAACCTCCCGAGTCCATTCTCCCGGGTTGTAAGTGCATTAGCCTTTACAATAGATAGAGGGGCCGTGCGTCATTACGCGATGACCATCTCTAAACTGGCTGTAACAAACCCTGTCATGTTTGTAAAGCTCCTGCAGGAGGCCCTCAGTGCTCCCGGTACCAGGCTTCTAGACCCGGACAGCACAACATGGGCTGCTGCCGACCAGAAACACGATTCTGCCCTCCTGCTGCTGAGACAAGCTCGAGCAGGGGAAGGCAGAACAATAGGTATCCTGTCACAGGGAGGTGTGACAACCTCCCAGACAGGGTTTAGTGTATTGGGGCTGGGTGGGAGCGCTTGCCAGCACCACTCAGTCTGCTTGAGGGGCATATTTGGCGCCCTCCTTGCATAGTCCTGGTCAACCCAGCTCAGGGAGCCGTTGTCTCCCGCTCTGGCGCAAAACTGGACAAAGGACATGGGAGTATCCTCCCCCACTGTCCGAAACCTCCCCTGGGAGGGAACCCTGAATTGCCCCAACCCTTTACACTCCTTCTAGACTAAGCCTGAAGCCTTCTCTCTACAGCTACCACTTAGTGAGCTTTCTAAGGTTGTCTAAGACCACTAAAATCACCATAAGAGTTGTCTGAATTGGTGCAGGGTGCTCAATTACATAAGTGTGCACCATATACCAAGCTGGCTTCTCACACACCTGCAGCAAAAAAAGCACAAGTAGTGAAAAAACACATTGGAAATACACTAAATATTATTTGAATGTATTCTACGATAGAGCCAGAACAACAGATGTCATAATAGAAAGTATAATGGAACGCAACCATCCCCCCAAATGTACCAGAAATACAAGAAATGCAATACACAATTTAAGAGAAGGAATCACAAGTTCCCACACACATACTGAACCTATAGTTGTTGGCATTATACTGCAAATTCCTGAAAAAGTCCCAGTACAATATTCAGCAATATCAGCTATGCTAGCAATTTACAAGGCTAGCAACATCAACCCTAAAAGGACCGTCAACCAGAGCACTAAGATCAATAAAAATAATAGACATCCCAGAAAACCTGACACTAACACATTCTAACCAAGCATTCATAATGCATGACAGTGAAAATAATGACAGAAGAAAATTGTCTTTGCAAGTAACAATAACTTAACTGTAATTCAAAGGCAAAATTGGATGATGGATGGGATGTCTGAAGGTTGTTTCCCATTACTCTAAAATATGTATACAATACAAGGAATATACCGCAACACAAACACCCCATTAATATATGCCCTACTTCCAAATAAACAGAGTACAACATTGATAAACTCCACACAATAGTGTAGTGTCCTTCCCAGCCTGGGTACTCACTAATGACTACAGCACACACGAAGCTTAGTATAACATGTCTTTATTCTTCTGTGTGTAACTGCAAACTCAACATTCTTAACCTGCCTTCACTTCACCACACTCTAACACTTACGTCACAGTTCTATGGAATCCATCAAGAGCCATAAGTTGTCAGTCATTACAGACTCACACAACACTACATCTCCCACATCTGTTAGATACCAACATTTTTTACAACAAATATCTACATTCAGAGCTCTTCAATGAGTCTTCTTGGATATGGATCACACGTCTAAACCGAGTCTTCAGAAACTGTGGACAGGCATCAGAAATGTCCATGACTGGTGTTGGTGATGGAGAAACTGCAGCAGTCAGGTGTTCTTCACTTGTTCTATCACACCCAGTCTCTACATTGACACCAGGGCCTAAGGAGTGATGAGCCACATGCCAGAAATATGAGGAGTCTCTCGTCATGGACTTCCAAGAATGCTGGGCAGTCACCCTGTGTCCTTAGCTGGTCACAACATGAAATGGTTCAGCATTGAAAGGAGGATCAGACTTTCGTTTTCTATGCTGGCGAACAAGAACTCGATCTCCTTTACTGAAGGTGACATCTTTTGCATGTCAACGCTTGTCCACATAAGCTTCCATTTTCCTAACTTACAATCCCAAATCTCTCATGCGCGTTTCTTCCTAGTATTTGCTCTACTGTTGGTCCATTGAGGTAACTTGCTCATAATGGCTCCCGCGAACATCAAGGTTGCAGGGCTTTCACCTGTGGTCGAATGAGGGGTTTGAGCAGTGAGCTCGAAGAGTGGAATTTAAGACAGCTTTTAGGTCATGCTTTTCTAGTACAGTACGCTGAACAGCTTTCTTTAGAGTACTCAGGAAACATTTAAAAGGACATTGGCCTGTGGCCAAAGAGGGGTGCTCTTCTGATGCTTAACATTAAGATGATTGAGAATGCCTCAGAAGTCTTGACTTTTGAAAGGTGGGCCGTTGTGAAACTTTAAGATCGCAGGAACATCCCACGTTGCGAAGATTCTGTATAATCTCTCAATGACATGTTCTTCAGTGATAGATCAGAGATCTTCGATCAAAGGAAAACAGGAATATTAATTAACGATCACCATCAGCTTGTCAAGAGGTCCAAGGAAGCCCACTGCAATTTTTTCCCATGCATGCATTGGCAGCTCCAACATGTGCAACGAGTGTTGAGCGGTTTTCGATGACAGACAGTTGCATTGATGACAGGCCTTTAATTCTCTTTCAACTCTCTCGTTGAGATGTGGAAACCAGACTCAGTCTCGGAGAGCTCTTTTGGTGGCATTAATTCCACAAAGTCCTTCATGGTCACTCCAATTATTTGTTGTCGCAGACTCTCCAGAATGACAATTCTGGGAACTTCTTAGAATAATACTTTTCTGAGTAACAGTTCATCTTTGACATTCTTAAACTTTTGATATTCACTGTCACTGGTAAGAGGTCAAGGGTGCTGGCACCACGACTGATGTGTAATAATGTCTATCAGTTTCAGCATGTCACTATCTTGACTTGACAATCTCTTCCAATGAAACAGTGCTTGAGTTCCCTATTACATTTATGTAAGTTTCAACTATCTTAAAAGAGGTGCCAGGGCATTGAAGAGGCACTCGTGAAAAGTAGTCGGCAGGATTCTGATCTTTCCCTGGACAATGCACGATGGTGTAGTTGTACTCTTTTAATCGCAGACCCAAGGATTCAATGTGGGGAAGCATTTTTGCCTTTGGATTGCCAAAGATAGTCAGGGTGTCCAATGTGCTGCGCAAAGATGGAGCCCAACCTGACAGGGCTAGCATCAACAACAATCTCAGTATGAAGCCTTGAATCAAAATATGCCATTTCAATAGCATTCTCAATAGCTTTTTTCATTTTCTGGAAGCTTTGTTCGCATTCATGTGACCAAAGAAAAGAAACAGTCTTTTTCTTGAAGTCTCTTAATGGCGCATTGACATGGCAAAGTCTTGTATGTATCTAGAGCAATAGCTGGCCATGCCAAGAAATTAACAAAACATGAAAACATCTAATCGGAGACTGACAGTTAACATAGCTTGCATTTTAGTTGGATTGGGTGTCTTGCCCCCATCAGAAAAGATGTGGCCAAAGAATTTTAACTTCATCTTATGGGACTCACATTTCTCAGCATTCAAAGTTGAACCGGCATCAGCGAGCAGCGGACACACTTCCGTGAGAGCTTTGTCATGCTCCTCTTGTGTAGCTCCGAAAACCAATATGTCATTACTGTAATTGAAAGCATTCATGACAGGCTGTATGATACGTCAAATGATATCTTGTAATGGCTCTGCAGCAGATGACACACCAAAACGTAGTCTCTTTTAAACGGAACAGACCAACATGTGTAGAAAAGGTTGTAATGTATCCACAATTCTGCTCGAATTCCAACTGATGATAACCTTTATTCAGATACAGGCGAGAGAATACTTTTGCACCATTCAAATGTGCTATCATGTTGGCAATGCGTGGACCTGGATGTAGTTCTCTTTCAATATCCTTGTTTGCTTGACACATATCCTCGTAGATGCGTACAGCTCCTTCATTGTCCCTTTTGGGTGCTACCACTTTGGGAGAAACCTATGGAGTTGGACCAGTGGAATGCTCAATGATATAGTGTTTGAGTATAGATCCAAGTATTTTTTCAACAGCTTCCTGTAAGTGAAAAGCAATTGTCTGTGTCTTTGAACAATAGGAGTGTCGTCGTCATTAATGTGCAATTGAACTTTCATAGTCTTGAGTTTTCCCAACCCATGAAACAACGAAGGGAATTGACTTACTATTTTGTGATGGGCATTCATGTCATAGTTCACGGATATCAGTCACATATTATCAGTAAATAAACAGACGTGTGATGCCGTACCTCGAAGAACATGAATGCGGGCTTGTACTTTTGTTTTCTTGTGCTTCATCATTGCTACAAATAAACATTGAGTCTTTAGGGGCACCGATGCAGCCCACGTATACACTTTAGTATTCTATGGCGTAATGCGGGTCAATGGAGACAGATCATTATATTTCTCCTCGGGCATAATATTTATTGACGCACCACAATCAATAATGAAAAGTATTGAACAACCATTGACTTTTAGTGTGATCTTCGGAAATGTTTGAATAACTTTGGTGCTTTGTCATGTCAATTTTTCTTGGACCGAGTTTTTTTCCTCACAGGCGACCAGTCCAACATGCGTATATTTCTCTGAGGTAAACATCTACAAGGCACAACCATCTTCTTCACTTTCATTTGATATTGATATGGAAGTACTGTTGGATGAAGATTTAAAAGTCGATCGACTGTGGGGGAGATTTACTAAGCTTTTGAGCTTTGTTTGCATCACAAAAGTGACGCAAAACAATGCGAAATCTTAGCACTGGCATTGCGCTGCTTCACATTATTTTGCGCCATGGGGGCGTACCAAGGATGATGCATGGGTATTCCCATGCAACCACCCAAGGTTTCTCACGCTAAACCCAATTTACTTAAAACAGTAGAATGGGTTTAGTGTGAGAAAACTGCGCCCTTTTCAACTTAGCGCAAGGAAGGAGAAATGCTTTCATTTCTCCTTCCTTTTCCGACTTTGCATGCGTGCAGGTGTGTGCATGGTGCACAGCAGCTGTAATCAGCGCCGGCGCAAGAGAAAGGGGAGGAGAGAGCCATGCCTTTGAAGATATGGCGCTCCCCTGCTCCCTCCCTGTCTCGCAACGCAGCACAACCTCGCGGGTGGCAGCGCTGCGTTGCGCAGCTTTTTTGTTACTCTCCCTCTGTATCTGGTATGATTTGCCTCAGCTGATGTGGTCGTTTGGCCTTATGGGCCATTTTATCTTTGCGCAGTGAGTGACTCACCTACATTTTCCTTCACCTTGCACACTGTCACAAAATGGTTCTCCTTTCTACAGCCTTTGCAGATCTGCTCAATAGTGGGACATTTACCTTCATGTGGAAACTAAAGTACAGATCTGAAATTCAACTTTTTTTTTCTGTGGAGAATTCACTCAGTGTTCCTCGGCCTTGTGCTTTGGCTTATTTCTCACTTTCATGACTGACTCACTTTGGGTATCCCAGGCCTCCATGTCCGCAGCTTTCGATCAGCATGCTCTTCAGCTCCGGCAGCCATGAGAACTCGATCCAGACTAAGAGTTTCTCTCAGCATTCCTCATCTGAACAAATTTTCAAGCATCGGTCAATCACTCTGAGGTCAGTAGCTTCCTCATCAATGAATTAATTGAATTTACAGCGGGTGAGGAGCGCATCCAGTCTCTCAACAAGCATTCAGTCATACTTGAAGAGAGATTTACCTTTTGTAATCTACATTTGGCATTGGACTGAACTTGAGATTCAAGGCTACATTGATTTGACTGTATGTAATTTCATCAGTTTGTGGCATTTTCTTTATGACTTCTTTTACACCTTCACCAGCAAGATTCTTAAGGTACTTGATAATCTTCTTATTATCTGCTTCCTCCATCATATCAATGAAATAATGAAATGTTTCCATCCAGGCAGTCAATCTGTCGCCAATATTCAACTTTTTGGTGGTATCGAACGTGGATGGTGGATTCAGGAAGGCGGCAGCATTGTAATGATTTACGAGGTTGGCTGACACTAAGGGTGTAATTCCTTCCAACACCGTCTGCTGTCCCCTAGCACCTGCTTCATCCATACCATCTTTAAGTCCCTGTTCTGTGCTGGCCTCTGGGCCATTTTGGACAGCCCACAGAACCTTCACCTACCTTTTGGTCTTCCTGGGAGCCCTTTGCTTTTAGGAGACCTTGGGAGTTGTTCTGAGCCACCACCTGACAGCTTTGGTGGTGGGCCTCTTTGGGTATAGACAGCTCAATTATGTGGAATTTTATTGCTTGTAAGCTTCTCTTTGTGCCGCTTGACACCTCGTTGATCTCTACCTTGCACTGCTTCTGTTCACACTGTTATCTTGCACTTTGCTGCTCTTTCAAAACCTGGTTGCAAAGCACTGTCACTCCGTATGAATGCATGGCTTCGAATTACGTAGTAGCGCAGTACCGCTTTGTGCGCCATTCCCAGCAGGTTCTCGCCCACTGATGTATATACTTCTCAGTTTAGCTTTAATTAACTTCAAATGCTTTACCTGGAACTGGGGCTGCGCTTTGACTCCACATACCTAAAACGTCAATTCCACACTTCGACGGACGCACACGTAGCACACATGTGCAGGTTGATGGACCACGGCAAACTCTCTGTGAGAGCACTGTCGATCTTCGAGTTATTTATCCCATCCTCATTGTCACTTTTAGCACCCTCCCCAGGGTGGGACTACACCACACACTGAGCTTTTATAACACGTCTTTATTCTTTTGAATGTAAAAGCGAACTCAACATTCTAAACCTGCCTTCACTTCACTCCGCTCGAAGGCAAACATCATAGTTCTATGAGTCCATCAGGAGCCATAAGGGTTCTGTCATTATAAACTCACATGACAGTACAAATAGTACAACAAAAAACAAATAATTACAACCCACAACAATGTATTATCAACTTTTAATAGCCAATGACCCGCATTATATTAAAAGTATATGCACACAGGCAAGATTGTTACTGCTACTTTAATCAACCAATTTGATGTAATCTACAAAAATCTGCATTAAGCACAGAATATGACACAAAACCAGAATTTGACTATGTGCCTATCGAAAGTAGTTAAGCACCACAATATCCTAAATGAATCACCCTTCAGTGAAAGACACATGACACCTGGGTTAGACACCACCAGACGCCAAAACCATTTTTAGATAGCATGATAAAATGTATATGGCAGTACAATTTCACAAGAAGCTTAACCCCTTCCATGCTCATGACGGAACGGTTCCGTCATGAGCCACGGTTGAGCTGTGCTCATGACGGAACCGTTCCGTCATGAGCCCGCCCGCGCTCGAACCCTTCAGCACCGCGGCGGAATTCGCCCAGCGCTGAAGGGGTTAAACAAACAATGCTGTGGAAGAGTGGTGTGATTTCTTCCAAGGGACACTTAGAGAAGGCCACCAAAAAGGTAATCAATTATTTGAAAATTAAAATGAACAACTCAATCCCTAACTCAAGTAATAAAAGAAGTATCCAAAATAACCCACAGAATGATTCAAAATGATTAAAAGCCAGGTACTTTTTACAAATAGTCACGGCCTACATATCAAAACAATAGCCAAATACAATAATAATAAAAAACAACGTGTTGTAATCAAAGTCAGGTAGCCGAGGTGTAGTTTTATATGATGATTTATTAGTCTTAGTTGCAGATTAGAATATTCATAGTAGGCTCTTTGTTTACTCCATAGTATAGCTCCACAATGAGCAGCCTCCCTGCTGCTCCTCCCATGCACCAACTGACACTCCTCACCTCACAGGCACCCAAACACTGTCGCATCATCACCACTCCAACATTCCACATAGCACATTCACATTGGCTGAACAGCGAGGGTCAAAGCAACAAGGAAGATGCATAGATAAATTCACAAGATATAGCATATCCCCCCTTTATAAAATACATGAATGCAAGATGGTAAAAAGTATTACATGAGGGAACATGCATAGAGAAAATAGGGAACATGCATAGATAAATCCACAAGATATCACACATCCTTACCCTTTATAAAACAGATAAAATATAGCAGACTGAAACTGTTCACAAAGCATTTTCTTTAAAATCACAACATGCTGGACAGCAGACAGAGTAAGAATTCTATTAGTCCTACCTCACCATACAACAGAAAAAAATAATAATTCTGCTCCTTTCACTACCACCAACCACACCTACTGGCCAGACAAGCATGACAGAAGGCATAACACATCACAGCACTCCAACCAAAAGTGGCAAACTCTCATAAACAGAAAAAACTCCAAGTCACAAACCAAAACAAAGAACACTCGTACTAGCACAGACATAATGGATGAGATTCACCCCACACAACCATCCCCAAATAAGGGCATATAGTATAATACGTAGACCTGGGTGACCTCCACCCCAAACCACCATCCCTCATGTAAGGGCATCAAGCGTAAAGTGTAGAAATGGGTGACTTCCAACCCATTCAGTCATCTTTCGTGTAAAGGCATATAGCGTACAAGGTAGAAATGGGTGACTTCCACCCATACAGCCATCCCTCATGTAAAGGCATGTAGACTAAAATGTAGAAACTGGTGATTTCCAGCCATACAGTCTACCCTCGTGTAAGGGCCTGTAGTGTTAATTGTAGAAATGAGTGACTACCACCAAAAGGCACTAGTGAGAGACATCTCACCCACACTGCATGCAACATCATTCATCAAAACACAAAAGCATCAAACACACATTAAGCACCCCATGAATGTAAAAAACGCAGCTGTAATACATGACATAGCAAGGCACTCAAAACAATGATTCTTCATCAGCAAAACAGTTCACCAGTGAGCGACTTCTCCCCCATGTACTGCCACACTTGACAAAGCCCGGCTGTGTGTACACCTCTAACCTGGAATAGAGTCCTGGGACAGACCATCATGTCTCCGATCAGACGAGGTCGGTGGCACCCAAAAAGAATGTTCAGAGAAACTTCTCCACACCAGGCTGCAGATAAACTTGTCAACTTAACATTACTCCATTTTGAAACAGCAGTTGATGCCAATTCCCAAAACCAAGGTGTTGTCTTGATGACTACATGTCCACTCAAACTTCCGATGAATATGCTAATTTCCAGATGGCGGACAAGAGATGTCAGCTGATCACCCATAAAGAATGCATGGAGCACTGACCACTACTCATCCCAAACTGGCGGAAGCATGATGACAACGGAGCAACATCATCATTAATGTTGTGCCAATACATCTGACCACTATGCCATAAAGAATAAGTTGTTGACAAATGTGAAAAATTTGAAACTCCCAGGCAAGCCCACTATGCGTTAGGTGGCACACCGATGAGGCCGAATGGACCACTGTGCTTGTGAAGGGAAAAAAAGATGGCGGTACGTAGGGAAGAACAGCGCCAGGTGACTTCAGGCACATGCGTCAGTGGCAGCTCTTCTGCTAAGGTGGAGGAGCGTCGGCCCACTGCCAGGAGCAGCAAAGGAAGAAAAAAATTAAATGATAATAACAGAATTTATTGTTTCCTCCTGCTGCGGCAGTGGGTACGGGGGGCAGGGCGGACCTGCAGTGGAGGAGTGGTAGACACTCCTGTGCGTAATGACTGTTTGGACGGCCCTCTCGGGCTGCCCAAAACAGTCATGTACACGCTTCTGTTCTCCATGCAAGCTGCATTACAGCCTGCATGGAGAACATGCACACCCCCTATAGCCTACAACCCTGGCTGAGTGCCGTTTCACGGCACTAAGGTCAATCACAACACTCCATTGGAGCGTTGTGATTGACTTAGGGGTGGGAGCCTGGATGCATTTTCCTGTTCCAACCTGGAGTCGGACACAGACAGCAGGAGAGAAGACGCTGGACCCGGCGGCGGCAAGGTAAGTTTTATTTTAATATTATTCTTTTTTTTAAACCATCCCATGAACTACCCCCAGCACCCACCCCCTCACCTAAAAGCCGTGCCGGCCATCCTTGGCGCGCGTGCTCCCAACGTAGTTGGATAGCCCACAAACCTGGAAGGCAGCAGAGAGGCGCAGCTGCTCATCCCGCAGCTCCTCCACGCGACCCCATGACTATGGTAAAGGGATGCACTATGGCTCTTAACAGAAACTGACAGCATTCTTGCAAGTATATTCTCATTCCGCCAAGTCCTCGCGCGGTAACGGCCAACCATGTAGGAGTACTTTAAATAAATAAAAACACTCACCAATGTCACTTTTTTTTATGAAGCCAGCCACCTCTTCAGTGTGATGCCAGGCCTCGAAAAACGGTTTGAGCATTCATACCTGTGGTGTGGGGAGAGGAATCTGACAGAGAAATGTAATCTCTGGTGATGGCCAAGGTTGTACAGAGGAAGACAAAGAATACTTTTGCAGCCCGGTACCTCTAGAAGAGGAGATGAACACAATTTGTTACATGGAAATATGAGCATGCTGCGGAAAAAAGAGATACTGAGGCCTTTGAATGACGTAGCTTTATGAACAATGGTGTTCTACGAAATCGGCACCATGCCAAGACACGATCTCTAAACCAAAATGCAAATAAATATTGGCTACTCGGATGTAAGGGTATCGTCAAAAATGCTTGACACAAATCAATCACAGTGAACCATTCTGCATCACATGGGATTTGATATAGTATCACTGCTGGGTTTGGTATAATTGGACAACAAGGTATTACTATTTTGTTCACTTGCCTTAAATCTTGCACAATTCTATATTTTCCACTTGGTTTTTTTAATACCCATAATAGGTGAATAACAAGGACTTCCCAATATTTCTTTCAAAATGCCTTGTTCAATCATTTGAACAATTACAGGTTTTACCCCTGCAATCGTTTCAGTACTAATTTTATTTTTAGGAAGTTTTGGAAATTCAGTTCCAGGTTTTACAGAAATTTTAATTGGGTCAACTCCTTTCATAAGCCCAATGTCTTGTCCTGAAAAATCCTGCACATCCACACTCACCTTGTCTCTTAATTCAATCGACAAATCATCCATGGTAAACAAAGGAAATTCATTCACTTCTGACTCTTGTCTTGCTAACATCAGTTTAAACTCAAAATCTTCGTCTGGCGTTTGAAATGCAATTCCATCTCGCGTACAATAGATGGTGCAATTCATTATACACAATAAGTCTCTTCCTAACAAATTCACTGGACTCATATCACACACCACAAAACGATGCGAGTCTCGAAAATCTCCAATGTGAACTTTCATTGGTTTTGTCACTGGAGTTATAATCAATTTGTTTGAAACACCAACAACTTGGATAGTTTCTCCCGAGAGGTGTAGGTTTGTAATTTCTGCAGTTCTCACTCTGGAACGGGTAGCACCAGTGTCTACAAGGAATGTTGCTGCATTACCTTCAACTTCTCCATCCACGAAAGGACCACATTGATCTACCTCAAGAGATGCACCAAGAACGCACTCCTCCTTCCTCAGGCACAGTCATTGAGATGTATCTGATTCACTCTCTTGACACTGGAACCAATATTGCGGATACATTTGCACATTTTGATCATTTCCATTTTGTCTTCCATTATGGAAACCCACATTTGTGTTGTATTTCTGTATTTGAGCATTCACATTATCTGGCATCGGAGCTTGTGGTACCTGTAGTTGTGTCACTACCTGTTGTCGTTGTTGAACATTACCATTCGCTATACCTTGCATTTGCTGATTAAAATTTGAATCCACTCCACTATTTTCTAAAACCAACCTACACTTGCGCTTTCAATGCCTGAACTTTCCACATGCATGACAAGAGAATTTGTATTGTATTGTATGGGGTTCTTATATAGCGCAGCTGTCCCCCAACGGGTATCCTGGCGCTTGGAGACATGGTGGATATGAAAATTAGGACAGCAGGAACAACTGAGCTCTTAATCAGGAAAAACTTACTTCCTAGTCCTGGCAAATAGCCAGGTCTTAAGGTTCTTCCTGAAGCCCATCAGGGAGTCGGCTTGCCTAATATTTTGAGGTAGCTCATTCCAGAGGCAAGCTTCTGCTGTACCGAAGGCCCTACCTCCCATCCTGGCCATCTTAACTCTAGCAATGGAAACCAGGCTTTGACTGGCAGATCAAAGAGGTCTTCTGGGCGCATACCAAGAGAATCTCTCTCGCAGGGCTATCGGGCCTATATTGTGTAGAGCCCTATATACCATGCATAAAGACTTAAAGCTAACTCTATCTCTGATGGGCAACCAGTGGAGGTCCCTGAGAGCCAGAGTAGCAGACGAGCAGCTCTGTCTATCAAGATCCAGTTTGGCCGCCATAGACTGCACTCTTTGCAACGCCTGCAAGATATATTGAGGGGCGCCCAAATACAGGGAGTTGCAATAGTCCAGTCTGCTCAAGATTATGCTTCTAACCACCAGAGGTCTAGCCTCACCAGGTAGGAGAGGGAGAATTTGCTGAAGGGCTCTTAACAAGGCAAAGCAGATGCTAATTGTTTTATTGGCCTGCGACTGCATCTGGAGGTCCTCATCCATCAGAACACCCAAGTTGCGAACCATATTTGTTGCCACTATAGGATCCTCCTCAGGCCTAAGCCTAAATTCGCCCAGTAAGGGTTTGATCCTTCTTGCAGCTGAATAGTAGAGCAGCTCTGTCTTACCCCCATTGAACTGTAGGGAATTGGCCTTCAGCCAATCCGAGACCTGGCCCATACATTCCTGGAAGATGTTCATAGGCACCGCGTGCTTTCCTTCCAAGGAGAAAAGCAGTTGAGTGTCATCGACGTAATTGACTAGGTCGATCCCATAAGATTTTATAATGGGGATCAGAGGGCGTAAGTAGATATTAAAGAGGATCGGACTAATTGCCGAGCCCTGAGGCACTCCGTAACAGACCGGAAACTTCGGGGAGGCAAATGGCGCCATGGTTTCTTTTTCATATCTTCCTTATTGCCTCTACCTCTGCCTTTTACTTGTGTCTGAACTCCAGTATTCATCACAACACCTCCCATGTTAGAAAGGTGTCCATTTTGATTATCCTGATTGTGGCTTTTTCCTTGATAATCTGACTGAAAACTGTCCTGTGGTTTGCCACCTTTCTGTGCTGCTTTCACTTGTGCCCACATCATCTTCTCCTTTAATTTCTTGTGCCTACATTCAATATCATTACTGCAATATTTTGCATAACGTAATATTTCATCAATGGTTTTACTTTGCCAACACATTAAATGCAGCTGAATTATATTGCTAATTTCTGGTTTCAGTCCAAACACAAACCTATATACAAAATGTCCCATTTCCTTATCAGTGATGTATTCCATTTCACTATACTGTTTAAAGACTTGCAAAAGTCTCTCATAATATGCATGTACTGTTTCTTTTGTCTCTTGTGTTGCCCTGTCTATTTTAACCCAATCTATTTCTTTTGGTGATATTTTTCCCTTCAAATAGGTATTAACCTGATTATATTTCCTCATTACTTCATCTGATGGTGCTCCTGTTTTTGGATCCCTCGGGTATTCTTCTTTAGGCCAGTCTACTGCAATCTTGTAATCAATCCACAAACCTGCTGGAACCACAATGTCAAACAAACCATCCAAATCTTTTAACAACACCTTTGGCACCTTTACAAACCTTTCTACTTGCCTATACCATTCAACCAGTTTTTCCTCTCAGTTTCGGGAAATCATTTGTAAATGACAAAATATCCTGTCTATTCTATGGCACATGAACATTTCCACCACCCGGTACTTCTCTCATTGGATATATCATCTCAGCTGTCACCGTCTCTGTATTTATTTATTTTACTGGGTACATTGATGATGTTGCCCCTGTATTACCAAACATTTCTTCTTTCTTTTTAGCCCATCTACCTTTCCACTGCTCTTATTCACCCCAACGTTTCAAGGTATTAATCAACTCTTTAAACTGCAACCGTTTTCCAGAAGCATTCATACTCTCTAAATCCTTATCACTAAAATCCAATCGGTACATCTTTTGTAATGCCTTTGACTTCTCAATGTCTACTCCATATGTCTGAGGCAGCTCAGCAAATATCTCATGAAGGGCTTTTGCTCTCATCGTAATATTTTTACACAAAAATAAAAACTCTTCTTCCTGATATTTACTCAACTTTCAATCTGCCAACATCCATATTAGCCCCTTCTGTGCCACACCCTTTCCCCCTCCTGTGCCGGGCGTTACATTAGCGGGCGGGGTTCATGATGAGATAGTCTCGTCATGGGCACAGCGCGACCGTGCTGCATGACGAGACTATCTCGTCATGGGCACAGAAGAGGTTAGTATCCACTTTATTTGTCACCATTCCTCTGATCCATTCATCCAATTCCTCCGTGGATGGTCCTACCGAACCCCCCTGACATTGGAGTCACTTCACTTAAATTGTGTAACAATCGTCTTGGCTCTATCTGTGTACCACATTTTGGTGTCTCTACAGGTCTCTCTAAAATATCAATCAATGGTTCCACATTATTTAATCTAGTTTTCTTGAAACCTCCATTATCCTTAACGGGCACCGTTAAAGCATGCACTTGAAAAATATTCTGGCCCTCACTGTACAATGGGACTATTGGACCAATTGTTACTGGTACTGACAACACTTCTGTATTCAGATTTAATTGAGTAATCTTTTGTGCCAAATCATCTTTCACTCGACTTTGGCCATTACCATTTCTTATTTGAGTTGTCTGAGGCTGAAGACCCTCCATCTCAATCAATGGGGCACAAGGAGTTGGAGCACTAGGAGCAACCCTCCCTTGTTCTTCTTGATATGGTGGAGGTCTTTTTATCAATAGCTCATCCAATAATTCATCATCAATTTCATTTAAGTCCTGTTCTTCACTCTCATCATTTGTTTTTTCTCTTTACATTTCCCCCCTAACTGCTCTTCCGCTACCATAACTGGATATAAACCTTCACTTTCTCCCACATCTCTCCTCCATCTTTTCATTTGTGCATCCCATTTTGCTTCAGAATACCTATTCACTATATTTCTGTGTCTATTTTCTCTCCTATTCTTTTCTCTCTGATAGGCTTCATGTTCCCATGCTTCAAAGTGCTTCATATTGCATCGGCCAAGGGTTAGGTCTCAAACTATTAATTCGATACCTCAATTTCTCCAAAATCCATACATTAAAAGTACTATCACCTGGGAAACCTAATTCACTATCTGCTTCATTATACTTCACCCAATTCTCTAACCAAGTACATGTATGATAACCATGTTCCAAAGACAGAAAATTAGCTGGTGTACCATCCTTTGGTACTGGAACTCCTCCTCGAATTTCAGTCGGCTCATCCTTTCTAAGCAATGTTCTCATCATCTTTAAAAGTTCAATTTCCCTCAATATACCACACTAATTTCTGATATATCAAGCAAAATTCTCTTTGTACACACCCAATATTATCAAACTCTTTCAACCAATACCAGCGCGACTCACACCAACCAAGCAATCGTTACACAGCACTCACTATGACGTTTCACACCAGCTGACCAATGCCAGTGCGGCACACGGTGATGTCAGTATAACTCCTACAACTGACCCTCCCTTTACAAAATCTTATGGCAATGTTTTCTAGGTTCCTTAAAACAAAACAAATGTTAGAAACAACACACAACAATCCTGCTTTGTCTGCCCCACTACACCGAAAGATAGATACAACTCACAGAAATCCTTTCGCTACCAGTAGAATATCGACCAGCGTTATTCCACCCTCAATCAAGTGGAAGATTCTCAGGACTTCTTCAGCTGTGCTTTCTAAAGGTACCCAAATAAATCTCCACTAATCTAACTTCAAAGTTCCCTTATGCAATATTAACAATGTCTCTCGTTGTCTAATATCACACTCGCAGACAAAACACTTCTGTAATGTATGCCACACAAATTCCTCTGCCTTTCAGGCTAACAATATTACCCCAGGATCTTAGGCCACTCTGTGCCTGAGTTTAAGGTCAACGACGGACCATTATATATGTCTTATGGTATATTCCGTTATTCACCAAAATCATTAATTCAAACCTATTAATTAACTAATTTAATCCTTATAAACCATCCAATTCTGCTACCAAAAACGTATGCAGCAGTTCGGAACCTAAATATAATCTTTTATAAACTGGACCCAATTCATAATAAGTTCCCCTCCATACTGCATGAGTTCATACCACTTACCAATAGTTTTGAGTATCTCTACTGTCTGTGGATCTTTGTATAGAGGGCAGGGATTGGTTATTAAACTTTTCCATGAATTAATACAATACCATAATAACAACAGACACCTTTGGTAAAGTTAACGAATTTTATCTAATAATGCAAATACTCACAGAAATTCAATACAGCCCAAATGCATGTCATTTCACAGTAGTAAACATACATAATACTAATACATCTCAGTTTCAGCACATTGAAGGAGTGGATATGTAGAGAGACAAAAGAAGAGAAAACATTTGCAAATTGTTATGCAAATTGGAAATCATAAATATTACCTATCACCCAAGATTCTAGGAAATGGAAATGTTACCCTCTGGCCATGAGAGTAAACAAGGCACTTTAAGAAGATTTAAAGTGCAAATAAATAAAGGTCAGGATCAGCGGTTCATCAGCCAGCCCTCAAGAATTGGAAACAGCGTCACAGCTCTCCCCTCTCACAAAGTTAGGAAAATACTGACAACTCCTCCTACTTTCTAGGCTTAGTTATACTCTATTTTCTCACAAGTCCAACCCACTACTCTATTCATCCCACCTAACTAACGATTTTAATTGGCTAACAACGGGTGTGTCAGTCACACCACTTAGGCAAAAACAAAACTTTTGAAGAACACCATTGTTCATCAAGCTACGTCATTCACAGGCCTCAGTATCTCTTTCTTCTGCAGCATGCTCATATATCCATGTAACAAATTATATTCATCTCCTCTTCCAGAGGAACTTGGCTGTAAAAGTATTCTTTGTCTTCCTCTGCACAATCTTGGCCATCACCGGAGATTACATTTCTCTGTCAGATTCCTCTCCCCACACCACAGTTCTGAATGCTCGAACCATTTTCCGAGGCCTTTCTCATTTTCAGAATTTAAACCCTTTTTCATCTTTCTAAGAAAGATAAAATGTAATGTAAATATTGTTTCCACACAAGTCTTCTTTTCTAAATGGGTTTTTGCAAAGCATTATTAGGGTTATGCGTAAAATCAAAGCATTATGTAAATAATAATTCTCAGCCTTTTAGTCATTAGTTTCTGCATTAGTTATGCACAGGCTTGCGGCCTACTCCTAACACGTCCTCCCCATCTCACGTACGCATGCGCATTTTATTTCAACACTATAAGTATCATACAGTTAACGATTTTAGATAATTATTCGTTAAATGAGAGGTTCAATTCGAGCAGGTTTTTATTTCAGAAAAACCCTGCTCCATCAAGTGCTAACTAGATAAACACAAAGGTGTCGATTCCGATCCGGTAAAACCCGGGTACGAATCGTCGTATGGAGCGTTTTCTCCGTACGACTCGTACCCGGTAAATAACCCGTACAAACTAGCAAGTACGATTCGTACGGAAACCTGTAACCGTACGAATTGTAGAAAAGACCGTATGGCTAAAAAACACGTACAAATGTGATCCGGGACAGCGCGAACGCGACATTCGCACGGAGTCAGGCACCGTTTTACGGACCAGCAAGTACGATTCGTACCCACAGCACTCCGCACGGCAATATTTTTACGGGAGCCAAAAAGTGCCGGAAAAGCTAAGTACGTCGCAATGCGTGAGGAAAAGGGGGCCCGGTACGCACCGTACCCCAGCGCTACATGTACGCACCGTACCCCCAGCCCCCCACCGCATGTACGCACCGTACCCCCAGCCCTACCAGTACGCACCATACCCCCAGTACGCACCGTACCCCCAGCCCTACCAGTACGCACCGTACCCCCAGCCCCCCCACCGCATGTACGCACCATACCCCAGCACCGCATGTACGCACCATACCCCAGCACCGCATGTACGCACCGTACCCCCCCACTGCATGTATGCACCGTACCCCCACCGCATGTACGCACCGTACCCCAGCACCGCATGTACGCACCGTACCCCAGCACCGCATGTATGCACCGTACCCCCCACCGCATGTACGCACCGTACCTATAGCACCGCATGTACGCACCGTACCCCAGCACCGCATGTACGCACCATACCCCAGCACCGCATGTATGCACCGTACCCCAGCACCGCGTAGCGCTGGGGGTACGGTGCGTACATGCGGTGCTGGGGTACGGTGACGGTGCGTACATGCGGTGCTGGGGTACGGTGCGTACATGCGGTGGGGGCGTACGGTGCGTACTTGCGGTGGGGGGTACGGTGTGTACATGCGGTGGGGGGTACGGTGAATACATGCGGTGCTGGGGTACGGTGCGTACATGCGGTGCTGGGGTACGGTGCGTACATGCGGTGGGGGGTACGGTGTGTACATGCGGTGCTGGGGTACGGTGCGTACATGTGGTGGGGGGGCTGGGGGTAAGGTGCGGACGTACGTGGTAGGGGTGGGAGGCTGGGGGCGGCCGTACGACTCGTACCCCTCACCCCGGTGTACCCGGGGTAGGGGTGGTACACAGTTCGCTCCGTACAGGACGTTTTACATAAGAATGTGTCTTCGAACTTCAGTTTTACGAATCGTACGTAAAACTGTCCGGGGACGTGTCGTAGACTTTTCCCGAGGTCATTCGTATGTATTTTTACGGTACGAATCGTACTTGGCCGTTTGTACGGGACTTGTACGATTCGTACGTAACAAAATAACGATACGAATCGTACTTGGCCGTTTGTACGGGACTTGTACGATTCGTACGTAAAAATATACGGATACGAGTCGTACGGGAAATATTTTTAACGGATCAGAATCGGCACCAAAGTATGGTGCCAGATTACCAATACAAAGTACACACATTGACGTCTGTATAGCCTGCCACTAAACTGAAATCAGTCGCTGGGACTATATTAGTCTTGTAAACACTGCCAATTCCTGTAAAACTCTGCCGGTACTTTCCACTTGAATGATGACAAGTCCATACATACGTAAGGTTGCTGTAAATGCTCATAGCCTGAAAACCAAATCATGTAAACAACTGAAGCATGCCCTGGCTGGGGCTGTCCGATGTAGAGGACACTAGTGGGGCTACCAGAGATTGTGCTTCAGTCTCACATTGTATTTCTTGACTCTCCGTTTCTTCAGTATTTCAATCTTGTCTTTAGTATTTGCACCAATGCACAGGCACGGCTCTGTCTCCAGATCGTCACCAAAATGTAGTCAAATACACAAGATATAACACAACCCTATAAAAAGCACTTACTAAACGAACACATTGGATCCCACTCAAAAAAAAAAAAATATCGCTACACATGTTTTCGTAGATAATACAAATTATATAATTGTTTTATTAGTCTGAATAAAAGGAATAACATTTTAACAAATATTAAGAAATTGAGAATGCTACATTTTTTAAATAATTTATAAAAATACAAACAAAACAGCATAAAACAATAAAGTATTAGAAAATTAAACATTCTAGTTTACAACTTTACAAAACCAACAAACATTCTAAAACATACACCACGGTAATTTCAACAATTGACACTAATTAAATCATGCAGAATAACACAAAGTACAAACAAATAGAAAACCTATAAGCAACATAAAAAATTAATTTAAATAAAGTTGCTTAAAATTCTGTTGAAGATGTACTTGCACCAAAAAAAAGTAAAATCCAAATATCAAAAAATAAAACCTTCAAAACTATTTGGTAAAGTATATCCATAAAAAAATCAAAAAATAAGCAATAAAAAATCTAAAATTTGATAGAACGCATCCATACTAAATCTATTAACATCCTGCAAATTCCAAAAATATTATAGAAAACATTTTGCCCCATGATGCCTGGAAATTCAAGTAAAAAAAGGAAGTGAGCAGTTAGTAAATGATTTTTTTTCCCATGAAAATAAAAAATTCAACCACTATCACCATCTAAAAAAATATAAACAATAAATGGTAAGACTTATAAAAGGGTAAATCATAGATATCTAAACTACAAATATATAAATAAAAAATAAACAATGAGGCCTACCACACACCCAGTTCAAAATCGCGACCTGTCCCTAAACTAACTAACTGAAATGTAACACTATTCTAACCTACATAAATGACACTAAGGACCTCATTGCAATGGCTGTTGGACATCACTTCAGGCACGGGAATGTCTGACAAGGGGTTGGTGGTTCCGACAGCCCAATTACGATACAACCACCATGCAGGCGGTTGTAAACATCCCTTTTTCCATTGCAGCTTGAGCTGCAGCCCGGAAAAGAGCAGCAGCACAAGCTGCAATGGACAAAGGAATGTTTTGAACATCCATGCGCATAGATGTTTGGGGGGCATCGCATGTGCCTTCCAGACCCCACAGCAGAGGTCCACAGGGGTCCTGCTACAGGCACCCATACTCTCTTTCTGTCTGCCTTTACATGGCAGTTACACTTCTATGTAAAGGTAGAGGGAAATGGACATCTGAATCCTTACAGCGGTGCCTTTGTAGGCACCACCCCCACTGATGGGCTCCTTGAGCCTGTCGGAGATGGCGGTCTTTCCCCATGCCTGATGTGCTTCGACTGCCCTTATCCTGATCCGGCGGTCCGACCGCAGCCTCAGATGTTGGACAAACTGCCTTACATAAAAATTAGTCCCTATGTGTTTAACAAAGACCGCTAGAAGTTTGTTTGAAAGATGTGCATAACGTCACTGGAGACACCCATTAAAGAACCACCATGCTGAAGATCCATCAATGAACTGAAAAGAAGAAGAAATACTATGAAATACAGACACCGTTAAAAAAGGGAGATTCTCCTAACTACAAGTCCTTATTTTACCTTAGAAAAAGTAGAAAACTTATTCAAGACGTATTTGAAAAATTATAAAAAATGTATAACTTGAAAAATAAGAAATACAAATATTGAAAATATGAAATTTAATATCTATGAACAATCCAGATAAATAAAGCATGATATACTATATTTATTAATACATTTCGAAAATAATTAAATAAAACATACTGCAATTTTTTTTTAAAAGGTGAAAATAATTTATAATGATAGAAAGTACAAATGTTTGGAACCATAAATAAAAAAATGTTTTTACATTTCTATTCCTACTCCAAACAATAGCTACCATGGAAAATCTGATGGAGACTAGCAATATCAGACTATTCCTACCCCAAACTTAACGTCTTTAGATAAATTGTTGGCTTCTGGGTAGTTCAAGCTTGCTAGTTCCACTCTAAACATAACCACTTTGTTGAAAATATTGTACTCTTTGACGGGCGTTCAAATTAAATATTCGCATTCCAAACGTAGTCGCTTTATAGAAATTCTGGACTCTGGAGAGGACAAACTTTCTATTCCCAGTCCAAGCTTATTGTCGTGGTCCCACTCACCTGAATTCCAGGTACTGCGCAAACGGAGATAGCCCGTCCCTTCACCTCAGGACCAGCCCTCCACACTGACTAGAAAACAAATGTGGGTGGTTCGCTGTAAGGGGGAAAGGGGAAAGGGAGAAAAAGAGGATAAATGGGAAAGAATACTCCTGATGTGAATCAGCCCACTCTAGGAAGATGTTTGATACAGGTCCCCCAGGCTATGTGTCCTTTAAAAAAGAGACAGAAACACAAGGGTGGTGGCTATCAATGTACTCATACATGCGTCTCACACATAGACATCATCCAAATGACTCAAATGAAACATCAGCGGAATATGCTCAATCATGCCATGGAATGCCTCACAACCAAAATAATACTCCCATTAGGCCACAGGTGTTACATAACATCGCAAGACCCCCAATCATCCATAGGAGTAATTTCTCAACAATTTTCCTATTCGCAGCATAGAGCATATGAAAAATCAGGACATCAATCCACTTCAATGGAAAACAAAAAAAGACAACGAGGAGGAAGAACAAAATAGCACAGTCTCGTATCCCTAGGAGCAGGCAAAAATGTAGCAGGTAGGGACTGCGAACAGGGCTTACAAGAGGGGACTAAGTTTCTGTAGGAAGTCCAAGAAAGCGAGGAGCTAACCCAAACAAAAGTAGACTAAGGCACAGTGCAATGACCGGGAAATGGGATAGGGCAGTAGAAGCAAGGGGAAAACCAAAGATGCATTGCAGTCTTATGCTTCGTTGCATATCATAGGGGAGCTGCAAGGGTCCATGCAGCAGGAAACAGAACTCCATCAGGCCGCCAAGAAATAATGTGAGCCAGCGCAGAGGGCAGGAGTCCAGGAATAAGGGAGCCAGCATCAGAGAATCCTAGCGAGTACAAGAAACAGGAAAAAACAAAGCCAAGTGTTTGGTTGACGGAGGACGCGTTAGAAATAGACAGAACTTCCCTCACGATAGCGACGTGCCCCCAGTCAAGTGATGGCTGTAGCTCCTATCAGAGTGCAGCCGCTCCTCCCTCCAGACGATGTGCCACCATTGATGTGACAGCCATGCCGCCATCAAAAAGTGGAGCCATTTCACCAATCACCGAATATCCACTCTAGCCACAACTGCGACCAGTGAGTCTCTCCCAGAGTGGCCGCACTTACTTACAGAAAGCCACAACACACAAGGTGTGCCAAACAGAGCCCGGCAAAAACAAAGGAAACCCTTCTTTCAGTGCACTCACAGGGCACACAGTCAAGAAAACAAGGAAGGGCATCAACCAGTAGTTTAGGCATTAGCAAACTGGGGGGAAGCTGGAACCATACCATACACCTAGCGCGGAATGTGACATTTATCTACCTTACAGAAAGTGTTAGACTCTTATGGAGAGTCAGATTTACTATTCTTACACACTAAACCACAATGTGGAAGGTGTTGAACTCTGTAAGGTTCACAGTTACTATTCCATTCAAACCTATGCTACTTTTGGGATGTGTTGGACTCTGGGCAAGTCAAACTTACTTTTCCAACTCCAAATGTAGCTAGATTGGACTCTGGGGAGACATATTCCCTATTCACACTCTACCCGCAGCCACATTGGGGAATGTGTTGGACTCTGGAGGATATAGATGTAATATGCCAACTCAAGTCAGCCACTTTGGGGAAAGTATTGGACTCTAGGGGGCATATGTATCAAACGATTTTGTATTCGCAAACGCTGCGAATCGCAAAACAAACAGCGTTTGCGAATACAAAATCGCAAAATGAGATGTATGAGGCATTTCAGCAGCGCATTCTTAAGGAATCGCTAATTTTGCAATTTCTTAAGTTTGCGTAAGCATTTAAGAAATCGCAAATTGCGATTCCTTAAATGCTATGTAACACGCACCCAAGTTGTGCGATTTCTCCTTAAGAAATCGCAAATTACCACCAACTTCAAGTTGGTGGTAATTTGCGATTTCTTTGAAAAATGCACTTTGTGGCATTTTTCAAAGTGCCATGTGGTGCACATACATGCCCTTAGGGCATGTATGTGCGCCATATGCGCACACATGCTGATTTCAGGGGTGCATCAGGGTGTCATCATGACACCCTTGCACCTTTGAAAATATTCTCAATTTGCGATTAGCAAATAGCGATTCGCAAATTGAGAAAGACTTCCCATTCATTGCTATGGGCCTCCTGGCCCATAGGAATGAATGGGAAGGTATTCCTTAATTGCGATTTCGCAATTTGCTAATCGCAATGAAGGAATTTAAAGAATTCGCAAAATTTATGCGAATTTTTAGATACATCCCGTTTTGCAATTCTCAAATAGCGATTCTCAAAAAATCGCTATTTGAGAATCGCAAATGGAGATGCTGATACATATGCCCCCCAGAACCTCAAGCTAACTATCCCAACTGCAAACTTAGCCAGGTGGTCAAATTTACTACTACTGCTTCAAATTTGACACCTTTCTTAAAGTGTTGGACTGTAAGGGCCCAGATTTACTATCCCTACTTCAAACTAAGTCACTTTGGGAAAAGTGTTGAACTCTGGGCAAGTCAAACTTACTATTCCAAATCCGATCTTAGATACATTGTGGATAGTGTTGGTCTCTGGGGCAGTCATATCTGTTCTTCTCGCTCTATCCATAGTCACATTGAGGTAAGTGTTGGTCTATGGAAAGTTCAGCTTTGCTGTTATCACTGCAAAAGTAGCCACCATGGGGAAAGTGTGGGAATCTAGGGAGGTGAAACTTACAATTCAAATTGTAAACGTAGCCACTTTTGACAGAGTGTTGTGCTCTATTGGGCCATATTTACTATTCCTACTACATACCGAGTCACTTTGGGAAAGTATAGGACTCCGGGCTGGTAGAACTTAAAATTCCAACTACAAACCACATTGGGGAAAGTGTTGGACACTGGAGGTGGGTGGTAAGAAGTGTTCATAACTACTATTTCCACTCCAACCGTAGCCACATAGAGCAAAGTGTTGAACTCTGAAAAAAGAGGCACAAATACTATTTCTACTCAACATTTGGCCACATAGGGTAAATTGCAGGACTTTGCAGAGTTGGGGTGGTAGTTACTTACTATTCACACTCCATACTTAGCCACATTGTGCAAAATGTTAAGAGTCAGAGAGAAAATCAGATGTACTATTCCTATTCCAAAGTTTGATACTTTGGTAAAAATATAAAACTTAGGGGTTTGCAGACTTAATACTCCACCTAAAACTTAACCGCTATGTCAAGCAAAGTGAACTTTGTGAATTATATTTACTGTTCCCATACAAACTTAAATACAATAAAAAATATTTTAAAGAACAAAAAATATTAATTTACTTCAATTAATATAAAAACAAAATACAAACAATATTTATTAACTTGATTTTATAATACTTAAATAAAATCACGTATAAAAAACTTAACATGCATAATATTGAAAACTGTAATCAAAGCATTGCATACATTTGACAATAATACAAATTTATAAATAAATATTTTTTATTTGAAAATTCTAAATTAGAAGAATTGGTGTGAATGTACCCCTGTTATAGGGGTATATGAGCTTTAATGAGTTGTGGCTGGAAGTTCTCAGTCTTTTGTGTGATTGGAGGGCTGTATAAAATCACTCATGCATAATCTTGGGCAATTAGCCTGTCAACTGCACATCATGCAGTTTTGAAACAGCTCATGCTGATCAAACTACTGAGGAGCAAATTATGACTTTCAGCAGAGTGGGGGTAGAGCGGTGCCAACCAACTCACCACCACTCCACCGAAGGTCGCTGTCCCCAACCCACCAGATTACGACCAATTTTGTGGTGTGACGGGCGGACGGCGTAGTGGTCCTTCTGCGATGGTGTATCTTTCAAAGGCGGTGGTGCCTTTGAAAGAGGCACCGCAAAGGGGATGCCACACAGGGTTCTTGCATGGCATGGACTCGAAAGTCTATGCCGTGCAGGAACCTGGATGCATGCACACGGGGGAGCACATGATGTGCCCCCCTGCATGCATTCCCAGGCTGATAGGGGACAGGGACCTGTAAGGCCCCCTTTGTATCAGCACCGGCAGCCTTTTCATGGAGGAAAGACCTCCATGAAACCGCTGGATGTCCTGAAATTTGTAATATGTCGCAGCGGCACCGCCTGCATATTACATAGCCCCTGACCACTACGCCACCGCCAGGGAACAGTGGTTCCCTGGCAGAGCCGGGGGTCCAGTTATAGTCCGCCTGCCCAAGTCATAATAGGGCGGTCGGACCGCCGGTGCAGCCGATGGCTGGACTGCCCCCGCGGCGCCACTACGTGTCTGGCGGGCCGACTCGTAATTTGGCCCTATGTGTTCAACTGGAAAGAGTGATCTAAATTATAGGGATCCATAATAGGGGCCCATAATTTCAGACACGTTCAGGGGCATAGCTTCCATAGGTGCAGCAGGTGCAGTAGCACTGGGACGCAAAGGCCTGTGGGTCTTCTTGAGACCTAATTATTTCTGTATTTTATAATTGAAACAGCGTCCCAGAGGCCCATTTCTTTCCTTGCACTAGGACCATTTACCCCCTGGCTCAGCTACAGGCCGGTGTCAGGTGATTTGATCCAACTGTGGGTCGAATCAGGTATTTTTGGCCTCAGCTCTAATTCCCCCTCAAGTCAGCACAATGTTGGCGCGACTATTTGGAGCTGATTAGACCCACTATTTCAATGATTCAAAACTTGATTCCAGTTAAGCCCTTTCAGGCCCTCCCACTACTAGCCTTGATGTAAATACCATTAATCAGTGCTGTGAAATACTGCAGAGGTTGTTACCACATCTCACTCCCTTTCCATTTAAGAGGCTGTTACTGGAAGCGAGTGACAGCCATGCTATTCTCTGAATGTTCGAGTAAATGTTGGCACCGAGAGTAATATATTTTGTGGAAGTGCCAGTAGCTTCAGGAATGCTTGACTAATAGCAGTGACTCATACATTTGTGCTGTGAGCCCCTGAAAGGAGCCTGCGACCTTGCAACATTTAAACCTCATGCTGGGACTGGGGATACTTTGGAATTTCTTACAGAAGCGTTCCCTTCTTTAAGCTCTTTGCTAGCTGATCAAACTGTGCTGGGGGGCGTATTATTTATTTATTAATTCATTTAATTGTTTTTGTGTTTCATGAAGCACTGTTATTCTCCCGTCAGTTACTTGTGACCAGGGTTGGACTGGGACAGAAAATAGGCCCGTGCACCAAAACAAGAAAGTAGCCCCGATTGGCGAATCAGAAAGTCAAAACAGTGGCCCGTATTTGAAAATTAGGGCAGTTTTGAACTTGCAAAGACCAGCTGTGTAACTGTTTTGCAAGGTATGGAAGACTGCATGGATTTGAGCTTGATGCATGCAACAATTGTTTTATTACCTGGGAAATCAACAGTTAAAACTGTCTCTCCATGTCGTATAACAGGCCCACAAACAGCCAAAAAACGGGCTCACACATTGACCTGTCAAACTAGCCCATCGGGTACGGACTGAGTGCCATATATTTTAGTCTGACCCAGCTTGTGAGTTCTAAAAGACAGCTTTAGTCGCTCCTGCGTGTTGCGCCTGATCGGTGAATAAACCTTGGCCGAAGATTTTAGGGAGGAAATGTGGCCTTAGGCCAGAAATGGCAACTTTGGATTTTGGGAACTGTAGCTTCCTCCCCAGCCCGGAAGCATGCAAATGAATTTGCCACACACAAAGCTCTGGATTGTACGTCTTTATTCCTCTTAATACAATCACATACTGTTCTCTGATAATGTCATAAGCGTTAATAACCACATCTAAACCCTCCGAACCAGTTACATACTTTCTCTGCTGAGTCCGCCTAGAACTGCAAGGGTTCTAGCATACATAGCGTCACGACCCGACAGGAACCCGGTCCGTGTCCCAGGATCAGCTCAACCACTTGCGATCCTGGGCAAATCACTTAATTTCCCCCTGCCTTAAAATTAAATGAATCTGACATTGTGTAATGTAATCTGGTGCTCATGTAAAGTGCGTTCATGCCACTGGGCTGAGTTTGTGCTATCTAAAAACATAAAAAAATAAGTTCTTCAGAAGTGAAGACTAACAACCTACAATTGTAGTTGTGGGGTAATTTGGGGAGCCCTTTCTGCGAACTGTTTTCTGAACATCATCGACTGATTCATCTCCCAGCTTTGGATTCAAGTCATCCCCTAGCCTTTGGCTTTAAACTCACAAGTTAACGGCCTTAGTTAGAGTTTGCAGTCGGCGTGCTAAGTCAGAGTGATAGGTATCCTGTGGGCCTTATTACAAATGCCATAAGATATAATGCACTGACGAGTAACCCACCCGCCAAACTGTAAATCAGACCCAAAGACTTTTGAAGGATTACTGGTGATGAGTCGTTGTTGAATAGTGACAGGTAATTCACTTAACATATTGTGGCCTTTCCCTTAAATAAACTTAGAGGGCAATGCAGACCACCATGAATTCTGAAAAAAAACTCATCATTGTAATTACTTACATTGGTTTTCTTGGTGAGCATTTTTTATTTTTATTTTTTGACTGAATTCAAGTTATCTGCCACAAGCAGAAAGAACAAAAAGGTGGTGGACAGTCAGCCTTCTGTTGTCAGCTGTCTGAACCCCACGACCTCCCAGACATACCCCTGCAGGCAGGTGCAGTGACTCACTGCACATCCCTGCTAGGGGTCTCTCTCCCCTCCTTAGAGCGCATCCTGCCTGCACTGTGAAACATGGAGAAGCTTGTAAACAGCTGCTCCGTATTTCAATGAAAACCCTCAGGGGAATGCATGAATTGTACTAGGGCACACTGTCCCTGTTTGCACCCGACGCACCTGTCTATAGGTGCACTGTGGCCCAAAGAAGGACAGAGCACCCTATCTGTTCATGCACAGGAGGTTAAACAGGGTGTATAAGGCAAGATGGTGTCACGCCTGGGGTGAAGGTGCTACTGGTAAACTGTGCAGCCCCGGTGGAAAGTACTGAGATGACTAGGAGGAGCAAGACAGAGTAGTCTTGTACGCAAACTGGGGGCGGTTTGCTGCTGGCTTTCCTGACTTTGGTGCGGACGGTGTCAGCGAAGAAGCTGAAACTTTCGATGGAAAGCGGGACTCACGCGAACTGTGATGGTGCTATTCTTCCCCACGGGTCTGAGTATCTGAGAGTGCTGATGCACATTAATCGCGCCTATCCTGCTTAGCACGCCGGTGGGTCTGTTTGCGGAGAGAGGAGTCAACCTGGGAATGTGCTGCTGACTGTGTGACACAGGATACTGTAGGGGGCCTATTTGTGGTACACGTGGCACCCGCACTGACAAGCCGGGGCCAAATATTGCTCTGGGATGACACCAGATTGGGCCTTCAGGGCAGCTCAGCTCTTAATTGAAATGTTGCCATGCTTGGTGGTGGCTTGATACACCTCACACTTTGAAGGAACACCTGGATGGAAGGTTGAGCCTGCCCCCTTCACTGGTTGTCACTCTCCTTACTGTGTTGCATCACTAGCCCAGCTGTCTGTCTGCTGTGGCTGAGTGGAGTGAACAACTCGTAAAACAGTAAGTGCCGGAATTCGGAGGCGGACAGTGGGCAAAAGTGACAAACAGCCTACCAAGCTGCACTTTGACACTAGGCCCACGAAGAGTTCTGCAGCTGCGGACTCAGTGGCGCCAAGAGTGGAGGAACCTGGGGGCGATGACCTGGACATAAAAACGCTCCTTCTGCACATGCAGAAGAGCCTCACCTACAGTAACATAGTAAGATTGATATGCTCACAGCTAGAGTGGACAAGATCTATGCGAACCTCGACAAACATGAACAACGCATTTCTGATGCAGGCGCCAAGATCTCGGCCCTGGAGGATCACTCATCTAGACATGGTGCTAAGCTCCAGGACATGGCGAAAATCCTGAAAGCCATACATGCCAACAATGAAGACCTGGAGGACAGGTCTCATTGAAATAACCTCCGACTCTTTGGCCTGCCTGAGTCTACCAACACCGGGAACATGGTGGAGTATGTTGAGTCTCTCCTCCACTCTCTTTGGTGTGGATCAGTTTTTGCCTCTTTTTGCTGTATAAAGAGCGCAGCACTCCCTAGGCTAGAGGCCCACTCCGGGAGCTCCGCCGAGACCCATAATGGTTAGGCCCCTGAACTTCAGGGATCAAGATACTGTCCTCCAACTGGGAAGGGTGTGGCGAAGTCTTGTACATGAGGACAATGCTCTGTCCATCTTTCCGGACTTCACTCCAGGCAGCTCAGATGGTGAGACAGAAGTATGTCCCATTGAAGCGCAAACTCAAGTAAGCCAACATTTCGTATTCATGCTCTATCTGTCGCAGTTGAAGATCATACATTGCAAAAAACCACACACATATTTCAGGACCCGAGCAGCTCTGTCCCTTTTGCTAAGTGCTTAATATCAGAGGCCAGCGCAGACATCTCAAGGAGTGCACTAGGAATGGACGCCAATTGGAATAATTCAGAAATGGATTACACCGGGAGTGTGGAACAATGGCCCCCCTGGAGGGACATTGTATGATTCTTCTATGCTCATCTCTTTGGTTTCAAGTATGGTGCCCCCCAATACTGTGCCACCACTGGTGGACTGATCTACCACATTCAACCTTAACTACGGGGTGCCCCAAGACAGACATAGCATGGGGCCCAACTGCGCTCAGGACTACCTGATGGACTGCTACCTTCACAAGGTGCCCCCCCGGCGAGCAGTACAATCAGGGCCGAACTGGGAACCCAAAGCTGCTCTGGTCATTTTGTTGGACCATCCCCCACCCATATGAGGGAGAGGGGGGCAAGCGTGAAACACTGCTGCTTAACAAAACCAGCCCCCAGCACTGCTGCCTTTGCTGCTGGAGACCGATATTGCAGCATCGCAGTAAAACCATCCCCCAGTAACAAAATGTGACCCCACCATTCCAAAATTGGCCCAGACCATTCCAAAAACCAGTCCCCACCGTTCCCGATTTCTGGGTACATTCCATATGCCCGCTACGGCCAGTCCGGCCCTGGTCCCAGTGTTGGGTTGTTGGTCTGCCAGCACTCTGACTTCCCCCAGGAGTAAGTCCCATGTATGTTGTTTCCAGTGGTCCCACTATGCAAAGTATGGTCTCCACCTGTTTGGTGCACAAAGGTGAGGGTGGGCAGGGATGTGGTCCACCAGCTGGTTGGGGTGCTGGTGTGGGTGGCAGGAAGGGAGAAGGGGGAGTTTACAGGAGTTTATCTTAGCAACACACAGGCACTTACAGGTTTTAGAAAGAGCAATAAACATCAGCGCAGACACCTAGTGCAGCTCAGGCCAAGTTTACTCACTTCCACAAAGCAGTTCAGATCACTCAAACAGTCCTTAGAGTAAGGCATCCATGACAAGCGGTGCGTCTACACACTCCCAGCTTCTTTCCTGAAATGTCCAGGGGCTTAACAACCCCAAGAAGAAGCAACAAGTTCTTGCCTACTTGGACAGACACCAGATAGACGTGGTTGTCCTCCAGGAGATGCACCTATCAAATGATCATAAATTACACTTTGCTACTCAATGGTGCAGCTACACGGTGCTAGTGACCTATTTCTCCTACGCTAGGGGCATGGCTATCTTGATCAATCATGGTGCCCCTTCCGGGTTCTCTACAAGAGTATCGACTCCCAAGGCAGATTTACCCTAGTTCAGGGACTACTGTATGAGAGGCGCATCACTCATGTAAACTTGTATAGGCCTAATACCGACGATGCTGATCTTCTTACACACCAGTGGCGCAAGTGCTCTGATCAGACAAGACGACATGTACTGTGGGGGGGATGACTCTTGTTTGGTTCTAGACCATCAAAAGGGTTGCTCAAATCCCAGTGTTCATGCCCATCAAAGTCTGCGACCATCATGTCTGCTGGACATCTGGCAGATATGTGGCGGCTGCGCCACCCAGGGGACAGTGAGGGGACACACATCTCCATGCCTTTGGTTAGACTACTGGCTGGGTACGACGGAGGTGTGCACGTGAGTGAAGGAGGTCAGTCACTTGCCACACACATTGTCGGACCACACCCCGGTTAAACTTACATTGGTACTACCAGCCATGGTCCATAGGGCCTTTACATGGTGCCTGTCCCCATTGGCTCTTCATGATGCTGTATTCAAAAAAGAATTATCGACAGAGATCCTGAATTTTATCAAAACAAATGAGGGTTCAATTGACTCCATAGGCACCGTCTGGGAAGCCTTAAAGGCATATACATGTGATATCTGTATTGCTAAACAACATGGAGTTCGAAGAGCCTTGTGTACTCAGCTACAAATGCTCGAGACTGAATTTAAAAAGCTACAAAACCAATTATCTTATGGGCTGGATGCAGAGGGGCTGGCAAACTTCTGCACCACCATGTATGAATGTACAGCTACTACGAATTTAGAGACAAAAAACTCCCATAAACATCCACAGTCCAGAGCATATGGGGAGGCTGAGTGTCCTACTAGGACTCTGGCAGAAATGCTGCAGGGCTACTATTCGCTGACTGTGATACTTAAGCTAAAAAGTGACTCGGGGCAAACCCTCTATGAGGCAGAAAACATTCTCAAGAAGTTTGTTAAGCATTTTTCTTCGGTATACACCTCCTACACAAGTGCACCAGCCAGCGATTGCACAGGGTACTTCGATCGCATCACTATGGCTTGGCTGGCTGGCTCCAGAAGATAGTTTCTCGCTGTGCCTCTCAATTCTTAACGAAATCACAACAGTGATCTCAGGCCTTCCTACTTGTAAGGCTGCGGGCAGTGAGGGCTTTCCTGCAGTGTTCTATAAGGCCTACTCTCCACAGATTGCGCCCCTCTTACTGAGACTCTATAACGAATCGCTGGAGAGAGGCATGTTTCCCCCCTTTTAGCGAGGCTGTGTTCATCACCCTTCCAAAGGTGGGCAAACCGGCTGAGCACTGTGACTCGTATCACCCTCTGTTCCTCATAAACGTGGACTTGAAAATCTCTGCCAAGGTCTTGACTAACAGATGACTTCTTCTGCTGCTGGACCTTGGTCTTTTGGATCAGGCAGGCTTTGTCCCTGGCTGGTCTACCCCTCTTAACCTTTGCACTCTTTAAACTTGGAGCGAAAGTTGCCAGCACTCAGGCCAGTCCTGACGCTGTTTTCATGCCGCATCTTGATTGGCTGCAGTGCAGCCTGAGAGCCTGTGCCCAGATGCAGGAAGAGCATGATGCGGCAGGAGACAGCGGCAGTGTTAAGGTAACTTTTTTTTTATTTATATACTTTTTTTTTCTCTATTGATCCCCCTTCTTTCCACCTCCCTCCTCCCTACTCTGGCCCAGCCCACCCCACCACTTTGGCAGGGGGGCAGGCTGCTACTGACTTGGATAGCCTGATGGGGTTTCCTCCCAATTCTTAGATGGGGCCAGGCCGCCTGCCAACGGCCATTACAGTAGGAGAACACCCGGTCCATTCCAGGAGGACTAAACAAGTCTTTCAAAATGTTAGAATCTAAATGATCTGGCTTTTTATGTCCACACAGAATTGTGTTCTGTAATGTTGAACTGTACTTTTTATGCTCTAGCAATGACGCCGCTCCTATTCTTTATTCGCACCTGTGTGTGCTCAGTTGTTAGAACCCTGTATTATTGTGTTGTTGATCAATTCAATTGGGAAAAATAATTTAAAGAAAAAAAAACAGTTTGTTTTCTTGTTGTTTTCTGAGTGAGGCAAGCTTGCATTGATCCTGCATATGCCTTGCCTGGAGAAGGCAGCTGGATCTGCATCTGGAAGCGGTAAGAGCAGTGTTGCTGCATGTGCTTTACCTGGCCTCGAGAAGGTAACTGTATGTGGAAGTGGAAAGGGCCAGTGTTGATGGTAGAGGGCAGTGTTGCTACATATGCGTTACCTGGCCTGGAGAAGGTAGATTATCTGAAAGTGGTAATGGGCAGTGTTGCTGCATGTGCTTCACCTGACCTGGAGAGGTCAGCTGAATCTTTATCTGGGCATGACTCCAGATTGTGTGACCAGTTGTAAGGGGCAGTGTTGCTACATATCCTTTGCCTGACCTGGAGAAGGCAGCTGTATCTGGAAGTTTTATGGGGCAGTGTTGTCGGTAAGGGTATGTGTTACCTGACCTGGAGAAGGTAGATTTATCTGGAAGTGGTAAGGGGCAGTGTTACTACATGCGTTACCTGACCTGGAGAAGGTAACTGTATCTGTATCTGCAAGTGGTAAGGGTGCAGTGCTGCTATGTATGCGTTACCTGGTCTAGAGAACGTAGATGTATCTGAAAGTGGTATGGAGCAGTGTTTCTGCATGTGCTTTATCTGACCTAGAGAAGGCAGCTGAATCTGTATCTGAAACTGGTAAGGGTCCATTGTCAGGCCTGCCAACTCAGTCAGTGCCACCATGTGTCACACAATTTCAGCTCCTTTTACACGGTCACCCGGTGGGGACAAGCTACAAAGCTCTGCACAGAGTAGCTTTCCAGCTTGTCTTTTGAGGCTGAAGCAGCCAGTGTCCATTAAGAGGCGTGAAAACACCCTAGGCCATCGGCGGCAACCTCAGAGACGCTTTGGTTTTTGGGGAGGGTGTGGGTGCATCGGTGGCGGGCAGAGTGCCTCTCAAATTTGTTTATAGGTTGGCAGGTGTGCGTTGTCCTTATCGAAGGTTATTTTCTACATGTCTGTAAGGTTTGCCACACTTTATTCATCAACTCTGGGAATTTTCAGATCTTACGGGTCTCCTGCATCTTCACGCATAGGTATATATGTGTGTAGGGTGCAGAGACAGAATATTGATGTAAAAATATCAATGTGCACAAATATCATGGTAAAAATATCGTTCGTCAAGAATATTGATTGAAAAAATATTGTGGTCAAGAATATCGATTTTGGGTAAGTAATATCGATGTAAAAAATATTGAAGTGTTTAATATCATTTGCAAAAATATAGCTGCTAAAAATATAATTTTTTTTTATTAATGTTATGTATTTTAGTATACATTTTATGTGTGTGATGCGTGTATTTTTTGTCTAAGAATTGTTTGGATTTTTATCATACGTATTAAAATTTTAGTAGTTATTTAATTTGTTTTGTTTGAATTTTGCATTTTTAGTTCCGTAGTGGGTTGTGGATTTATAGGGGAATAGGGTGGGAAGGAATTTAATTATATAAAATATATTGACTATTTTCAGTAGTTATTATTTCTTTTTTTATTTGAATTTTGTGTTTTTAGAACCATAGCGGGTTGTGGGTTTATAGGGGAATAGGGTGGGAAGTAATTTAATTATATAATTTATTTTTTATTTTTTTTATTAATAGTTTTTTAACTGAGATGTTATAGTGTTAAATGTGTAAATACATTTTTTACTAATTATTTACTAATTAGTTGTTAATTAATTTTCATTAATTAATTGCCAATTAATTGAGGTAATTGTGTAATTAATTTTAGGTGTGTGTTGTGGTGTTTATAGGTGTAAATGATGGGCAGGGTGGGAAGTAATTTATTTTTAATTAATGAATTAGTAATTAGTTGTTAAATATTTTTAACTAATTAATTAGTAATTATTATGGTAATTCTGTAAATCATTTTACGTGTGTGTTGTGGTGTTTATAGATGTAAATGATGGGAGGGGTGGGAAGTAATTTATTTTTAATTGATGAATTAATTGTTAATTAATAAAAATTAATTAATTAGTAATTAATTAAGGTAATTTTGTAATTTTTACCCATCCGCTATCCAAAACTTTCCCTACTGTTGCATTCACTGGAGTGGGAATAGTAATTTTTACCCTTCTGCTATCCAGCACTTTCCCTACTGTTGCACTCACTGGAGTGGGAATAGTAATTTTTACCCCGCCGCTATTCAACACTTTCCCTACTGTTGTACTAAGTGAAGTGGGAATAGTAGTTTTTACCCCACTGCTATCCAAAATGTTCCCTACTGTTACACTCTTTGGAGTTGGAATAGTAATTTTTACTCCTTAGCTATCCAATACTTTCCCTACTGTTGCACTCACTGGAGTGGGAATAGTCATTTTTACCCCTCCGCTATCCAACATTTTCCCTATTGTTGTATTTATTGTACTGTGAAATGTTAGTTGTAATTTTTTTTAATAGTTAAATGTTTGAATTAATTATAAAATGGTTATATATGTATTTATTTTATTTTTATATAATTTAAAAGTTTAAAAATTAAATAAAGATAATTGCTAATAAATTATTTTTAAGTAAATTTATGTATATCTATAAATTATTATGTTTTTGTGTGTTCAGATTCTTTTTAATTAAGTTTATTTGTAATATTTATCTAAAATGTATATTAAATGTAAGTTATTTTGTTATAAATCATATTAATATTTAATATATTTAGTTGATTGTATTTTATTTTATATATATTTAAAATCGATATGTTTTACATCTGTATTTTTTACTTCGATAGTTTTGATTCGATATTTTTGTACTTACCTGTTTAAGTATAGGGAGTCGATATTTTTGCATTCTTTATTTTTTCTTTGATATTTTTGTCATCGATATTTTTTACATCCATATTCTATCAGTGAACCTTTTTGTAGATGTCTGTTTAGTACAAATCATTTGGGGAACATTCCATATTTGTTTGTATCGCGGCTAGCCTGAAATGCATATGCTCTGCATACTGTAAGTATTACGACTTAATTGAAAATGTCCCGAAGCACACCTTTTTTGTTTGTTTCTTTAATCTTTTTTCAATGCTTTCAGCGAGTCCACTTTTTCCAAATTTGCGTGCAGCACCCGTGAACGGTGCGCCGTTCCTGTCACACCGGGGCAATTATACTGAGAGGTGGTGACCCGCTGCGTTAGCAGGTCACGCACGGGTTGCACAGCGTATACACATAGGTATTATCAAATTAATACTCATCCACCATAGTAATCCAAATGTTGTCTTATTTATTTCAAAAAGTTTTGACATTCTTTATCCATTTTGTTACAACTTCACGTCAAGAGATGCGTAATCCGTAACTTCTTAGTTTTTAAATTCAGTGTATTGCCCATCCAGGCCTATACATGAATGTTATTCGAATTTCCAAGCATCCACCAGATTCGGTACATTTCCTTTACTCAATGCATTTCGGTTTGTGAAAAACCTTCGTCAGGAGTATCTATAAATTGTAAAAATGTATTTATTAACATCGCAAGACATTTGAACCCCAAAACAAACTTAATGTCTCCATATCAAAACAAATTACTGAACATTCCAATACATCACCCCCAACCCAACTCCAAAACTTTAATTTCAAAAATACCGTGTGTGACATGCGAACCTCCATTAATACGATTCTCCCCTTCCATCAAAATCTTGAAAAGAACCTGTGCTTTTAACCCACACGCTTATTTTGAAACCGCCCTTCAAAAGCAATCCCTCCTGAACTTAAGCCCCTCCGTGTCTAATTAACCAAACACCCGTTACACTCCAATCCTCCCTCTAGCTCAGTTTAAACACCTTTACCATCACCCTTAGCATACCTGATGTAAAATTTTGCAACGCTTAAACCTCCTCCTTAGAACTCGTTGTTTGTTAAGTGCCACCGTGCTGTTTCTCCCAAATTTAAACTGATGTTACCCGCCCCACCTCTTAGGTCACAGGTGTAAACAGTCACGTGTTCTTCCACAGCCCACCAATCACAATATCCCAAGTGCCGATCAATATTAACAAAACTCGCAATGTGTTTCAAATCCCTGTGAACCCCCGTATCTAATGCAATTAATTTTGTGCTATTAATTATAAAGATCACATCTAATGCTTCAAACTTAAAACAATATGTGCTATTCGAAAATCCATGTCAATGACTTCACGATGATCCGAAAGTAGTGTGCTCTTTTGACGTGAAGCCTGAAACTTTCTTATAACTCAGTTGTAACTTCCTCTTGGTAGGGTGCTAGCGGGTGGTGAAACGGTCAGTATTACGACTTAATTGAAAATGTCCCGAAGCACACCTTTTTTGTTTGTTTCTTTAATCTTTTTTCAATGCTTTCAGCGAGTCCACTTTTTCCAAATTTGCGTGCAGCACCCGTGAACGGTGCGCCGTTCCTGTCACACCGGGGCAATTATACTGAGAGGTGGTGACCCGCTGCGTTAGCAGGTCACGCACGGGTTGCACAGCGTATACACATAGGTATTATCAAATTAATACTCATCCACCATAGTAATCCAAATGTTGTCTTATTTATTTCAAAAAGTTTTGACATTCTTTATCCATTTTGTTACAACTTCACGTCAAGAGATGCGTAATCCGTAACTTCTTAGTTTTTAAATTCAGTGTATTGCCCATCCAGGCCTATACATGAATGTTATTCGAATTTCCAAGCATCCACCAGATTCGGTACATTTCCTTTACTCAATGCATTTCGGTTTGTGAAAAACCTTCGTCAGGAGTATCTATAAATTGTAAAAATGTATTTATTAACATCGCAAGACATTTGAACCCCAAAACAAACTTAATGTCTCCATATCAAAACAAATTACTGAACATTCCAATACATCACCCCCAACCCAACTCCAAAACTTTAATTTCAAAAATACCGTGTGTGACATGCGAACCTCCATTAATACGATTCTCCCCTTCCATCAAAATCTTGAAAAGAACCTGTGCTTTTAACCCACACGCTTATTTTGAAACCGCCCTTCAAAAGCAATCCCTCCTGAACTTAAGCTCCTCCGTGTCTAATTAACCAAACACCCGTTACACTCCAATCCTCCCTCTAGCTCAGTTTAAACACCTTTACCATCACCCTTAGCATACCTGATGTAAAATTTTGCAACGCTTAAACCTCCTCCTTAGAACTCGTTGTTTGTTAAGTGCCACCGTGCTGTTTCTCCCAAATTTAAACTGATGTTACCCGCCCCACCTCTTAGGTCACAGGTGTAAACAGTCACGTGTTCTTCCACAGCCCACCAATCACAATATCCCAAGTGCCGATCAATATTAACAAAACTCGCAATGTGTTTCAAATCCCTGTGAACCCCCGTATCTAATGCAATTAATTTTGTGCTATTAATTATAAAGATCACATCTAATGCTTCAAACTTAAAACAATATGTGCTATTCGAAAATCCATGTCAATGACTTCACGATGATCCGAAAGTAGTGTGCTCTTTTGACGTGAAGCCTGAAACTTTCTTATAACTCAGTTGTAACTTCCTCTTGGTAGGGTGCTAGCGGGTGGTGAAACGGTCAGTATTACCACTTAATTGAAAATGTCCCGAAGCACACCTTTTTTGTTTGTTTCTTTAATCTTTTTTCAATGTTTTCAGCGAGTCCACTTTTTCCAAATTTGCGTGCAGCACCCGTGAACGGTGCGCCGTTCCTGTCACACCGGGGCAATTATACTGAGAGGTGGTGACCCGCTGCGTTAGCAGGTCACGCACGGGTTGCACAGCGTATACACATAGGTATTATCAAATTAATACTCATCCACCATAGTAATCCAAATGTTGTCTTATTTATTTCAAAAAGTTTTGACATTCTTTATCCATTTTGTTACAACTTCACGTCAAGAGATGCGTAATCCGTAACTTCTTAGTTTTTAAATTCAGTGTATTGCCCATCCAGGCCTATACATGAATGTTATTCGAATTTCCAAGCATCCACCAGATTCGGTACATTTCCTTTACTCAATGCATTTCGGTTTGTGAAAAACCTTCGTCAGGAGTATCTATAAATTGTAAAAATGTATTTATTAACATCGCAAGACATTTGAACCCCAAAACAAACTTAATGTCTCCATATCAAAACAAATTACTGAACATTCCAATACATCACCCCCAACCCAACTCCAAAACTTTAATTTCAAAAATACCGTGTGTGACATGCGAACCTCCATTAATACGATTCTCCCCTTCCATCAAAATCTTGAAAAGAACCTGTGCTTTTAACCCACACGCTTATTTTGAAACCGCCCTTCAAAAGCAATCCCTCCTGAACTTAAGCCCCTCCGTGTCTAATTAACCAAACACCCGTTACACTCCAATCCTCCCTCTAGCTCAGTTTAAACACCTTTACCATCACCCTTAGCATACCTGATGTAAAATTTTGCAACGCTTAAACCTCCTCCTTAGAACTCGTTGTTTGTTAAGTGCCACCGTGCTGTTTCTCCCAAATTTAAACTGATGTTACCCGCCCCACCTCTTAGGTCACAGGTGTAAACAGTCACGTGTTCTTCCACAGCCCACCAATCACAATATCCCAAGTGCCGATCAATATTAACAAAACTCGCAATGTGTTTCAAATCCCTGTGAACCCCCTTATCTAATGCAATTAATTTTGTGCTATTAATTATAAAGATCACATCTAATGCTTCAAACTTAAAACAATATGTGCTATTCGAAAATCCATGTCAATGACTTCACGATGATCCGAAAGTAGTGTGCTCTTTTGACGTGAAGCCTGAAACTTTCTTATAACTCAGTTGTAACTTCCTCTTGGTAGGGTGCTAGCGGGTGGTGAAACGGTCAGTATTACGACTTAATTGAAAATGTCCCGAAGCACACCTTTTTTGTTTGTTTCTTTAATCTTTTTTCAATGCTTTCAGCGAGTCCACTTTTTCCAAATTTGCGTGCAGCACCCGTGAACGGTGCGCCGTTCCTGTCACACCGGGGCAATTATACTGAGAGGTGGTGACCCGCTGCGTTAGCAGGTCACGCACGGGTTGCACAGCGTATACACATAGGTATTATCAAATTAATACTCATCCACCATAGTAATCCAAATGTTGTCTTATTTATTTCAAAAAGTTTTGACATTCTTTATCCATTTTGTTACAACTTCACGTCAAGAGATGCGTAATCCGTAACTTCTTAGTTTTTAAATTCAGTGTATTGCCCATCCAGGCCTATACATGAATGTTATTCGAATTTCCAAGCATCCACCAGATTCGGTACATTTCCTTTACTCAATGCATTTCGGTTTGTGAAAAACCTTCGTCAGGAGTATCTATAAATTGTAAAAATGTATTTATTAACATCGCAAGACATTTGAACCCCAAAACAAACTTAATGTCTCCATATCAAAACAAATTACTGAACATTCCAATACATCACCCCCAACCCAACTCCAAAACTTTAATTTCAAAAATACCGTGTGTGACATGCGAACCTCCATTAATACGATTCTCCCCTTCCATCAAAATCTTGAAAAGAACCTGTGCTTTTAACCCACACGCTTATTTTGAAACCGCCCTTCAAAAGCAATCCCTCCTGAACTTAAGCCCCTCCGTGTCTAATTAACCAAACACCCGTTACACTCCAATCCTCCCTCTAGCTCAGTTTAAACACCTTTACCATCACCCTTAGCATACCTGATGTAAAATTTTGCAACGCTTAAACCTCCTCCTTAGAACTCGTTGAAACAGCACGGTGGCACTTAACAAACAACGAGTTCTAAGGAGGAGGTTTAAGCGTTGCAAAATTTTACATCAGGTATGCTAAGGGTGCTAAGGGTGATGGTAAAGGTGTTTAAACTGAGCTAGAGGGAGGATTGGAGTGTAACGGGTGTTTGGTTAATTAGACACGGAGGGGCTTAAGTTCAGGAGGGATTGCTTTTGAAGGGCGGTTTCAAAATAAGCGTGTGGGTTAAAAGCACAGGTTCTTTTCAAGATTTTGATGGAAGGGGAGAATCGTATTAATGGAGGTTCGCATGTCACACACGGTATTTTTGAAATTAAAGTTTTGGAGTTGGGTTGGGGGTGATGTATTGGAATGTTCAGTAATTTGTTTTGATATGGAGACATTAAGTTTGTTTTGGGGTTCAAATGTCTTGCGATGTTAATAAATACATTTTTACAATTTATAGATACTCCTGACGAAGGTTTTTCACAAACCGAAATGCATTGAGTAAAGGAAATGTACCGAATCTGGTGGATGCTTGGAAATTCGAATAACATTCATGTATAGGCCTGGATGGGCAATACACTGAATTTAAAAACTAAGAAGTTACGGATTACGCATCTCTTGACGTGAAGTTGTAACAAAATGGATAAAGAATGTCAAAACTTTTTGAAATAAATAAGACAACATTTGGATTACTATGGTGGATGAGTATTAATTTGATAATACCTATGTGTATACGCTGTGCAACCCGTGCGTGACCTGCTAACGCAGCGGGTCACCACCTCTCAGTATAATTGCCCCGGTGTGACAGGAACGGCGCACCGTTCACGGGTGCTGCACGCAAATTTGGAAAAAGTGGACTCGCTGAAAGCATTGAAAAAAGATTAAAGAAACAAACAAAAAAGGTGTGCTTCGGGACATTTTCAATTAAGTCGGAATACTGACCGTTTCACCACCCGCTAGCACCCTACCAAGAGGAAGTTACAACTGAGTTATAAGAAAGTTTCAGGCTTCACGTCAAAAGAGCACACTACTTTCGGATCATCGTGAAGTCATTGACATGGATTTTCGAATAGCACATATTGTTTTAAGTTTGAAGCATTAGATGTGATCTTTATAATTAATAGCACAAAATTAATTGCATTAGATACGGGGGTTCACAGGGATTTGAAACACATTGCGAGTTTTGTTAATATTGATCGGCACTTGGGATATTGTGATTGGTGGGCTGTGGAAGAACACGTGACTGTTTACACCTGTGACCTAAGAGGTGGGGCGGGTAACATCAGTTTAAATTTGGGAGAAACAGCACGGTGGCACTTAACAAACAACGAGTTCTAAGGAGGAGGTTTAAGCGTTGCAAAATTTTACATCAGGTATGCTAAGGGTGATGGTAAAGGTGTTTAAACTGAGCTAGAGGGAGGATTGGAGTGTAACGGGTGTTTGGTTAATTAGACACGGAGGGGCTTAAGTTCAGGAGGGATTGCTTTTGAAGGGCGGTTTCAAAATAAGCGTGTGGGTTAAAAGCACAGGTTCTTTTCAAGATTTTGATGGAAGGGGAGAATCGTATTAATGGAGGTTCGCATGTCACACACGGTATTTTTGAAATTAAAGTTTTGGAGTTGGGTTGGGGGTGATGTATTGGAATGTTCAGTAATTTGTTTTGATATGGAGACATTAAGTTTGTTTTGGGGTTCAAATGTCTTGCGATGTTAATAAATACATTTTTACAATTTATAGATACTCCTGACGAAGGTTTTTCACAAACCGAAATGCATTGAGTAAAGGAAATGTACCGAATCTGGTGGATGCTTGGAAATTCGAATAACATTCATGTATAGGCCTGGATGGGCAATACACTGAATTTAAAAACTAAGAAGTTACGGATTACGCATCTCTTGACGTGAAGTTGTAACAAAATGGATAAAGAATGTCAAAACTTTTTGAAATAAATAAGACAACATTTGGATTACTATGGTGGATGAGTATTAATTTAATAATACCTATGTGTATACGCTGTGCAACCCGTGCGTGACCTGCTAACGCAGCGGGTCACCACCTCTCAGTATAATTGCCCCGGTGTGACAGGAACGGCGCACCGTTCACGGGTGCTGCACGCAAATTTGGAAAAAGTGGACTCGCTGAAAGCATTGAAAAAAGATTAAAGAAACAAACAAAAAAGGTGTGCTTCGGGACATTTTCAATTAAGTCGTAATACTGACCGTTTCACCACCCGCTAGCACCCTACCAAGAGGAAGTTACAACTGAGTTATAAGAAAGTTTCAGGCTTCACGTCAAAAGAGCACACTACTTTCGGATCATCGTGAAGTCATTGACATGGATTTTCGAATAGCACATATTGTTTTAAGTTTGAAGCATTAGATGTGATCTTTATAATTAATAGCACAAAATTAATTGCATTAGATACGGGGGTTCACAGGGATTTGAAACACATTGCGAGTTTTGTTAATATTGATCGGCACTTGGGATATTGTGATTGGTGGGCTGTGGAAGAACACGTGACTGTTTACACCTGTGACCTAAGAGGTGGGGCGGGTAACATCAGTTTAAATTTGGGAGAAACAGCACGGTGGCACTTAACAAACAACGAGTTCTAAGGAGGAGGTTTAAGCGTTGCAAAATTTTACATCAGGTATGCTAAGGGTGATGGTAAAGGTGTTTAAACTGAGCTAGAGGGAGGATTGGAGTGTAACGGGTGTTTGGTTAATTAGACACGGAGGGGCTTAAGTTCAGGAGGGATTGCTTTTGAAGGGCGGTTTCAAAATAAGCGTGTGGGTTAAAAGCACAGGTTCTTTTCAAGATTTTGATGGAAGGGGAGAATCGTATTAATGGAGGTTCGCATGTCACACACGGTATTTTTGAAATTAAAGTTTTGGAGTTGGGTTGGGGGTGATGTATTGGAATGTTCAGTAATTTGTTTTGATATGGAGACATTAAGTTTGTTTTGGGGTTCAAATGTCTTGCGATGTTAATAAATACATTTTTACAATTTATAGATACTCCTGACGAAGGTTTTTCACAAACCGAAATGCATTGAGTAAAGGAAATGTACCGAATCTGGTGGATGCTTGGAAATTCGAATAACATTCATGTATAGGCCTGGATGGGCAATACACTGAATTTAAAAACTAAGAAGTTACGGATTACGCATCTCTTGACGTGAAGTTGTAACAAAATGGATAAAGAATGTCAAAACTTTTTGAAATAAATAAGACAACATTTGGATTACTATGGTGGATGAGTATTAATTTGATAATACCTATGTGTATACGCTGTGCAACCCGTGCGTGACCTGCTAACGCAGCGGGTCAGCACCTCTCAGTATAATTGCCCCGGTGTGACAGGAACGGCGCACCGTTCACGGGTGCTGCACGCAAATTTGGAAAAAGTGGACTCGCTGAAAGCATTGAAAAAAGATTAAAGAAACAAACAAAAAAGGTGTGCTTCGGGACATTTTCAATTAAGTCGTAATACTGACCGTTTCACCACCCGCTAGCACCCTACCAAGAGGAAGTTACAACTGAGTTATAAGAAAGTTTCAGGCTTCACGTCAAAAGAGCACACTACTTTCGGATCATCGTGAAGTCATTGACATGGATTTTCGAATAGCACATATTGTTTTAAGTTTGAAGCATTAGATGTGATCTTTATAATTAATAGCACAAAATTAATTGCATTAGATACGGGGGTTCACAGGGATTTGAAACACATTGCGAGTTTTGTTAATATTGATCGGCACTTGGGATATTGTGATTGGTGGGCTGTGGAAGAACACGTGACTGTTTACACCTGTGACCTAAGAGGTGGGGCGGGTAACATCAGTTTAAATTTGGGAGAAACAGCACGGTGGCACTTAACAAACAACGAGTTCTAAGGAGGAGGTTTAAGCGTTGCAAAATTTTACATCAGGTATGCTAAGGGTGATGGTAAAGGTGTTTAAACTGAGCTAGAGGGAGGATTGGAGTGTAACGGGTGTTTGGTTAATTAGACACGGAGGGGCTTAAGTTCAGGAGGGATTGCTTTTGAAGGGCGGTTTCAAAATAAGCGTGTGGGTTAAAAGCACAGGTTCTTTTCAAGATTTTGATGGAAGGGGAGAATCGTATTAATGGAGGTTCGCATGTCACACACGGTATTTTTGAAATTAAAGTTTTGGAGTTGGGTTGGGGGTGATGTATTGGAATGTTCAGTAATTTGTTTTGATATGGAGACATTAAGTTTGTTTTGGGGTTCAAATGTCTTGCGATGTTAATAAATACATTTTTACAATTTATAGATACTCCTGACGAAGGTTTTTCACAAACCGAAATGCATTGAGTAAAGGAAATGTACCGAATCTGGTGGATGCTTGGAAATTCGAATAACATTCATGTATAGGCCTGGATGGGCAATACACTGAATTTAAAAACTAAGAAGTTACGGATTACGCATCTCTTGACGTGAAGTTGTAACAAAATGGATAAAGAATGTCAAAACTTTTTGAAATAAATAAGACAACATTTGGATTACTATGGTGGATGAGTATTAATTTGATAATACCTATGTGTATACGCTGTGCAACCCGTGCGTGACCTGCTAACGCAGCGGGTCACCACCTCTCTGCATACTGTAAGGCCAGCTGACTTCATGAAGGGTATATCTGGAAGGCTGATATGGCCAGGCCATTTTCCAGTCACTTGTCATGCATGAAAGAGGTCATGCAAAATAGTTCTCACACAATAATGGTATCTAACACACCCACACAGGTGTGTTAGAGGGGAATGTATGATGTTACTACGCATACATTCACAACGTGGTATTTTACATCGAGTTCCTTACAACGCAAGTCGACTTGCGCTGGAAGGCGCTGGATTTAGGAATAGTATGATTTACTAATCCAACTCCAGCCTATGTTACAGTAGGGAAGGTGTTGGAATAGTAAATCATACTATTCCTTAGCTTAGAGCGCCATCCAGCGCAAGTCGTTGTAACGACTTGTGTTGTATTGCCCGTGATGTAAACATACCGCGGTGTAACGACTGCGTTGTGAAGGTCGTTCTCCGTTAGCGGGTACTTCTGTGCATGTCGACTCAGTCTTTGGCTTCTCTCACCAACAAATTACATTGCTACATTACTGACAAGGACTGTCAAAACCAAGAGCATCGGTTTATAGATGAGACTGCCTCTTCATTGATTGGCGAGCTTGTGTGTGCCTTTGTATGATATTTTAGAGAGCACAGTGGGTGAATGCACAAATGAGTCAATGGATGAATAAATGGATTCATGAGTGCAAGGATATCTATTCGTCTTTACCCTTGTGTCCGTGATTTCCTAACCCTGTATCTGTTACTCTCTGCTCCTATGTGTGTGTCTTCCTGCCCCCCTCCCACTATCTGTGACTCTTGTCCCACTGACTGACTCCCTCTTCTGTGTCACTGCCCAAGTGAATGCTCCTTCCTGTGACAGAAGCCATGACTCCCTGTTACATTTCTCAGGTCTCCGCTCCACTGTCCGTGCCTACGGGGGCATTATCACCCTGCCCCAGTGTGCAAGCTGCCCTGTCCCAGCCTCTGTTTTCCTTGTCGTAGTGTCAGTGTCTTCCTCTCCATGTGCCTTCGTGTGCCAGTATCCTTGTATGTCTGTCATAGTGTTTTTGCATCCCTGTCCCAATATATATTTCTCCCTGTCCCAAAATAAACATCTCCCTGTCCCAGCATGTTTCCCTTTTCCCAGTGTCAATGTTTTCCTGTCCTTGTTTCCTTCGTGTGCCAGTGTCCTTGTATGTCTGTCGTAGTGTTTGTGCATCCCTGTCCCAATATATATTTGTCCCTGTCCCAAAATACACATCTCCCTGTCCCAGGCTCTGCTTTCCTTTTTCCAGTGTCAGTGTCTTCCTCTCGTTGTGCCTTCGTGTGCCAGTGTCCCTGTATGTCAGTATTAGTGTCTGTTCATCCCTGTCCCAATATCTATTTCTCCCTGTGCCAAAATAAACATCTCCCTGTCCCAGCATGTTTCCCTTTTCCCAGTGTCAATGTTTTCCTGTCCTTGTTCCTTCGTGTGCCAGTGTCCTTTTATGTCTGTCGTAGTGTTTGTGCATCCCTGTCCCAATATATATGTGTCCCTGTCCCAAAATACACATCTCCCTGTCCCAGGCTCTGTTTTCCTTTTCCAAGTGTCAGTGTCTTTCATGTCCTTGTGCCTTCGTGTGCCAGTGTCCCTGTATGTCAGTCGTAGTGTCTGTTCATCCCTGTCCCAATATCTATTTCTCCCTGTCCCAAAATAAACATCTCCCTGTCCCAAAATACACATCTCCCTCTCCCAGGCTCTGCTTTCCTTTTTCCAGTGTCAGTGTCTTCCTCTCGTTGTGCCTTCGTGTGCCAGTGTCCCTGTATGTCAGTCTTAGTGTTTGTTTATCCCTGTCCCAATATCTATTTCTCCCTGTCCCAAAATAAACATCTCCCTGTCCCAAAATAAACATCTCCCTGTCCCAGGCTCTGTTTTCTTTTTCCCAGTGTCAGTGTCTTCCTGTCCTTGTGCCTTCGTGTGCCAGTATCCTTGTCTGTCTGTCGTAGTGTCTGTGCATCCCTGTCCCAATGTCTATTTCTCCCTATCCCAAAATCCATGTTTTCCTGCAGCGTCCTCGGTTTTTCCTTGCTCTAGTGCCCATGTCTCCCTGCCTCAGACTTGCCACAACATCCATGTCTTTCTCTCCCAGGGTCACAGTGTCTGTCAATTTGCAATGAGATGCTCCCAGTTATCACATATATCATGCTAAATAACATCCTATCTGATATTAAACTATTTCATTTGCACACTCACATGTCCACTACTCAAATTAATTTCATATTTTCCTATACTAATTCACCACCAATCCTGTTTGGGTGTTGGAATAGCGTGCTACTCCTCAAAAAGCGCGTTGATGCCTCATCAGGGGTAGCAAGCACTATATAAATGCAAACCCCTCCCTCTTCTATCCCTTCCACTCTCCTTTTCAATCTAAATAACAGGCTCACATGTCCACCTCGCAAATTAATTTTATATTTCCCTATACTAGTTCACCACTAATCATTGTTGGGTTTTGGAGCAACGTGCTACGCGCCGAAAAGCGCCTCGACGCCTCGTCAGGGGCAGTAAGCGTTAAATAGATGCAATTACAATTATCTGGATACCAAGGGATCAGTGTACCCCCTTTGTGACTTTGTCACATTTATAGGTCCAATTCCTCTAAAAGGGCCCCATCACATTGCAGTCGGAACGGGCGTGGGCCTGTTTGCACAGCTGCAGGGCAGCATGCGCTCTGGCCTGTTTTCCTGTGTTTTGCATACACGCAGTTGAGCATTTGGTGGCCGGTCGCCCTGTAGAGTCCACGCTTGTATTGTAATATGGGCTGAAAAGCGCTTCATGTCCATGGCTGTGTTTTCAGCTGCTCACATTTGCAAAGGAAAACATGCAAAAGTAAATGCACAAGAATTTCTGATGCAGCAGATTCGCTTCCCGCCCCCGACTCCCACGGACGGGTTATCTCTGCAAAGCTTGGCATTCTTGCGCGGCGGAGGGCGCACCACAAAGCTCTCAGCATGTTTCAGTAAAAGGGCTTTACCTCCGAGCCAATGGGCTTTGAACCTCTCTGCCTGGCACTGCGCCCCCACCGGGATGAGAGTGGGCGGACAAGCTGACACAACATTTATTCAGTCTCCCGTGGCTGTGGTTTAAAGGAGGAAAAATATAGACCCGTGTACTTTGTCCGTCAAACCTACCGCCATGAAGTGCACTTTGATCCTTTAGCGGCAAGGACTGTCTCTGTGACGTCAGCTGTCCCCGTTCCTTGATGGGTGGGTGGGGAGTGGGTGTCTTTCAGTCAGTCATGGTGTAACGTTTCAGAAACTTGCAGCGATACAAATAGTGGTGCAAACCCAGTTTGCACGAATGATTGCGTTACTTCTGTAATACGTTTTGCACCAGCCTACCTTATGCTAAGGCTTTTGAACCAGAGCAAAATGTGAAAATGTAATCCGAAGCTACTGCTAAACACGAATGACATACATACGCCTTTTGCTGATAAATCAATTCGCTTGTATCAAAGAGATTGTTCAAACAGACCATAGTCTAAGAACAGCCATTTCTTTTAAAAACACGAGGAAACTAATTTTGCTTTCTTTTTGCAGCTTTTATATTAAAAAAAGGAAGAAAAAAATTATTGTGACTGAAATGATTCCATCTTAAACTTCTGAAAATTTGAGAAAATGTGTATCCGCTGCATCTATTTTTTTTATTTTTTTTATTTTCTTATTGAGCAGAGCATTAGGTTCAAGAAATACATAGTATATTTAAAATCATTATTAAAACCAGTTTGTACAAAAACTGAAACGACAGCCTCTCAATACACAATAAAGAAAAAAGCTATAGCTGTAGCAGCTAGTCATATACTCATTAACAAATTAACAATGTGCACATTTATCTTAAAAAGCAGCAGCACTGAAGAAAACTACTCGTGCATCTAAAGTGCAATACCAATAAAGTGCTAGTGCCTTCTTATCACCCAAAGTCGTCATAACTACAACATCTTATTAAAAAGAAAGATTATGACTGTAGCGGCTAATAACATCGTTAACTAATAAAACAGAATACAGAATACATCATTCTATAAAGTGCAACAACTAGAAAAGTGCTTCCTCTGCATCTTGATGTATACTTAAACATTCTGGGCTGTTTGCACTAGAGCGGAGAACGTTTGCAAATTGCAGAAATGGTTTTGCATTTTTGTGTATACACGTTGAAAGTTTCTATGGCACATGCCGTGTTTAAACCAACTGCACTAAGCTTGCGTGATGCTGTAGTGAAGGAAACCTTCAGCAGGGGCGAGAGTACTGAGCCGCACCAAGCTATATGTCATGAAACAGTCGGTCAGAGCACACCACCATAGGGAACTATGAGGTGAAATAGAGGGGCATATTTACTAGAAACTAGCATAGCGTAGTGATCCGGCAAAATCGAAAAAAGCCGCGCTCCATCAGTTTCAAAACGCAGGGATGTGCCGTATTTACAAGAATGCAGCGCACACCTGACTTTCCCCCAGCGCTGGAGCTAAAGAAGCTGCCTAGCGTCAGCACAGGCACACTTGCGTCATGGTGCAAGGGTGCCTGCGCTGCAGGGGTGATTGTTTATGTGCAGGAAGGGGCACATTTCTGCACATAAACAATCTTTACAGGCGATTTGCTGTTTCGATGTATGCTGCAAAATGCAGCACATATGGAAAGAGCAAAATACGAGGAGAAATGAAACATTTCTCCTCGTATCTCCTGCTTAAGAGCAGGTATTCCATGGCAATATTTTTGGTGCTGCCCCATACCTTGTAAATATGGGGCAGCGTCAAAAAGAAATGGGTGTTGTGGCTGAACACCCACTGCAACACCCATTGCGCACCCCTTTCACGGTAGATGCTGCGTGAATAGGGGCATTATCTACAAGCCGCGTTCAGCCACGTTTAGTGGCTTAACGCCGCCTTGTAAATAAGACAAAGGACTTCAAGCAACCAGATTGTCAGAAAAAGTGACGTTCTGGTGGCGTTAACTCCTTGTAAATATGCCCCAAGTTTACTAGTGCCCATGTCGAACCTGCACAAAGGGCCATTTACTCCTACGCACCTTTGTGCTGTCCCTCTCGTATTTATTTAAAAGAAAACAACATAGATCTCCCCTCTACCTAAAACCGACCCTTGCGGCAATGAGATACAAGAAGTATGAGCAGGGCCAGTGGCAGAGATTCTCCCCATACATTCCACTTACGATATCGGACACGGGCACTAAAACATAGTGACAGAGTAAGATCAGTGTAATGCTGGCCAGAACGCTGACACCAGTAACAGCCTGGTGTTCTGCTCAAACTGGAGCTCCTGAATCAGAAATGCTCTCCATGGACCCATGAGCACAATCTCAGAAAGCCATAAACCGTGATGTATTTTATTGTAAGACTTATACAGCGGTTACTGTCCCTATCTGAGGCTCGGAAGAACATGCCTACGTAGGCAGCATGCTGCCTCATGTAGGTTGTGTGGCTCTTAGGGTGTTGTCCTTGTTTTGGCCTACGTGGGAAAAGTTTACATATTGTACATGATGAAGTCCGAGGTGCAGTTACCCTGTTATGGGACGCATCGCTTAGCACGGGGATGAACTGGTGTGAGAAACAGGCAAGCAGTTTGGGGTTTTCACTAAGCTGGCAACTTTAAACAGGTCTGTAGGTCCATCTATGGTACTTCAAACGTCCATAGTCCATTTAGCTGGCTACTAAACTTGGTTGTCCATTCTGAGATTTTATAAAATCTTTTTTATGCATTTGCACAGTTACATATATGCATTACAATCTCAAAAACATAATGGACCATATGTAGTATTCTGGTCCCCTCCAAATGTCCCCACCTCCTCAAATGTTGTCAGTATATCCCCCCAAACCTCTAAGTCCAAATTATTCTACTCGTCTCTACAAGAGACCCTAATGTGAGTCTCCTCTGCCACTGACCATTCAACGGTGTCCCTTGCCCACCGTTCTATTGACGATTCCTCAGTACCCAGCCATCTTGTTTCGCAGGGAAAAGTGTAAGTTGAAAGAAATTTATATCGCATCTTTCTCTTTTTGGGTCTACCCAAAATACTCAGCAAGTACTGCTTAGGGGATGGACCTACGGTCAGCCCAGTTGATCCCCAGATCTGCTCAACAACTGTCCACAGTACACCAATACCATGTTGCAAGCCATGGCCATGGCAGATGTAGGCATGTTGCTCCCCCCTGCCACAGCGAGTACATGCTGAGCGGCCCACACAGATCCTGTTTAGTTTAAGTGGCATCAGATACGTGCGATGCTCATAAATAAAATGGATGAACTTAAATCTGGAATTTTCAGAGACCCCCTTAACCAATGAGCACGTCCTTTTCCATTCCTTTTCTGTAAGTTTCCCCTCTAGATCATCACTCCAGGCCATTCTAGCTACCAACTCTCTTCTGGGCCTGTCCGTTTGGAGGGTTGTATACATCAAGGACATCATGTGCCCCGCCCCACCCAAGCCCCTGCAGGGTCTTTGACTGGGTAGGCGTGTCCGAAAACTCTCTCCAATTTTCCTCTGCTATTTGTGCAATTTTGGCTTATTGTAAGCACTGTCCCTCCCCCTTGGAGACATCCTCTTTTGACTCCTGGTTGCGGACAAAGTGTTCTCCTGGATACAGATCTCCCAGTAGCTGGCACCCTCCCTCCTGCTATCGAGCGGCGCACACGTTTGAACCAATATCCTGCGGAACTCACGGCAGATGGATTTTTATTGCCTGCTGAGAAGTGTAGAGGAGAGAAACAATTCATTTAGACAGGAACACAATTTATAAGAACTATGACTCTGAAGAATCACAGACTCCGGATTCCAAGTTAATGGGGTTTATTACAAAGCCAAAAACAACTGAATGTACAAGCACCTCATCACGAGGTTCTAGAAATACATGGGAACTAATACAAATCCAAACATACGGGCTAACTTTGTACGATGAATCATAAACAGAATGACAATCTCCAGAAGCAGAATGCAGGCAATGAGTGCCCCCACGTCAAGTTCAGTCTTCATCTGCGGAGAATTAATGAAAAGCATTAGTCTGTCCCTACACTACCACTATTTAGGCATCCCTACATAGCATTTCCCTGGCAAGATCAGGAAAAAGGTGTCAGTGCGTGAAGACTTCCTAAGAAGTACACTCACGCTGAATGGGTCAAGTAGCCAAAAGCTACAGAGTCCATTCTAAGATACTCCTTCTCTCTCCTTCGATCGCCTCACCCCTTCTTCTGACTCCACCCCGGGACACTTTCCCTAATACAAAACGCAAACACGTAGAACACGCCCACAGATGACCTCATCTCGCTGGATACTTCCCATGGGTGATTTTCCACCTGGTATTGGTGCTCCCTGCTCCTGGCTCGATGACCTTGATTCCCAAGCATCCCTCAGTGAGAAAGAACACCGGCTTCAGTTCTCCTTGCTTATTTGTATCACATCCTCCTAAGCCTAACTCTCCTAAACAAAAGGCGTTATTCTAAGTAACAAAGATGACTTTTTCCACCTGCAACAGAAACATGAGAACAGAACAAATTGAACGTGCACATGACATTTCCAACAGCCCTCACTAGAGTTCCCAGGGAAAATAGAATTCAGGCCTACAGAAATCGGCCAACGTAAGAGTGAAACACATAGGCCTTTCAAATACACACATAAGTGAACAATTCATTTAGGTCTTTATACCTCATTACATTGCAGTAGCACATCACATGCATGTTAACTGTGAGCAACTTATGAAATTCTACACGTTATATGCAACTTAGACACATCTATGTGCAACTTTAGAATGATGAACGTTGAAATCATACACATCACACCACAAATAAGCAATTTCGTTAGGCAAATGACATCAAATACTATGGATTACAATATTATAACATGAACGCTACCTTGTGTCTTCACATGGCACAACATTTTCCCTGCCGTTTACACTTTCACGTGTTCTTACCGAACACTTCCTAATGGTCAAATGTTAATACAACATAAGAGTATATGTGGGTGCGGACTATCGTGATTATGATGCACCCCCACAAATTACAAAACACCATCACGCTCCATCATCCTTAAATGGCTTCAGCACCCACATTCCAGGTACCTGAAGAAGAGAGGCCTCTGAAGGACCCTGGAGGCCATTTGTCCCCTATATCTAGGTAGTATGTTGCACCAGGTTTGAGCCCCTCATCAATAGTTCAAGTAAGGGTGCATCCTTGTACATCCCCCGTATCAACCGTTTCCCACTACGATCTGTTTCTGCCACCCATTTAGCTGCATATTGTACACCTTTTTGAGATTTATAGTTTAACATTTATGGTTCTGAGAAAGCTTAGGTTGGAGAGATATGGTGGTGAGATCTGCTGGAATGGACTTCGTTGCTATCATCCCAAACATGGTTGTCATTGTGAGATGTCAAGAAGCCATAGTATACACCTAGTTGAGACCTACGGTTGTGACCAAATTAGAGTCCACGTGCCAGATCGCTTAAGTTATTCCATACCTGCTCAGTTGGTGTTGGGTGGTTCACTGCAGTGAATTGGTACATTACTGGTTGATTGACATGACCCGTAGGATTTCTTTGTTACATGAGGGTAAGTGGGTCAAGTAGTAAAAGAAAATAATTATTCAGACTGTTTGAACTCCAATTAGCTGCCCAACTGCTGAGTGTTATGTTGTTAATATTGGTGTTGGTCAAGAGGGTTATACATTGATTGACAGTACTGCAGAACACCCGGTCTAACATAAGTTAGATCTTTATACTTCCCAGGACAAGGAAAGCTGCGTGCTGAATGCGCTGCTCTATATATGTGGACTGTACACTGTAGGTTGTACTTGAAGGAGTGAATATTATTCCTGGCTCTTTCCCAGGGTTGGTGGAGGAAGTACTTATCTTGGAAGTTGTCATGTTTTCACCTCTCTCCTGATGTGTAAATGCTGATGCTCCTGAATGCATCAGCTCTTGGCAGGTAGTTAGTTCCAGAGCTTGGCAACGTGCACAGAGAAAGTGGTGCCTTCTGTGGATTCCTTATAGTACAGTGATATGATGATCTCTGGTGCAAGCCTGAGCACAATGTTCTATTTTGTTTGTATTGTTTGAATTTAACATTTGACATGTAGGTATAGTGGACCTTTTCCTTGGGAGGCTCTGTGGACAATGCAAGGTGCCGTGAAAATGCTCAGGAATAGTTCTGAATACATGGTTACCCCTAGGTTTCTGTCTTCTATTGATGTTGTCGGTGGGGCCTTGAGTTCCTTGGGACGTGAGGCAGGAGGCTGGTATTTTTGCCATTCTCCTCAAGTCATGATCTCTGCCTTTGTGGTAATGAGCTCTAGGTGGAAACTCATCATCCACCTATTACGTAAAGAGAGTCAAGTTTTGATTTTTAGAGAATTTCTAGACTATCCAGTTTTATAATAATTTGCATGTCATCTGCATCATTATAACATTTTAGGTTGAGTTATCTAATGAGGTCCTGTGTGGAAAATGAGCCTGACTCCTTCCACTTACCAGTGATTATGAGGCAAGTTCGCTTTCCGATGACCGGAACCCGGATTTCATCTGTAGAAAAACCAGAGACATGGACCCTCATCAACGCTCTAACCGTAACTCCAGCATGTCACATGTTACAGCAGGAGGGCAGAGATTCGAATGACAGAAACCAATCGCGGAGAAACCAGGAAGGAGGAGATGAGCAGGAAGCAGGGAGTAAAAGGACAGAGAAAGATAGGAAGGAGAAGAATGGAAGAGAAGAAACACTCACCACTCACCCGGAGCAGCAAGAGGACGTCGCAGAAATCCTGCAAACCGGTCAGACCGATCCCGACCCAGCAGAGAAGTCCTGGGATGTCGCCGAGACAGAGGAATGTTCCCCCAGAGAGGTGGAGCCAGGAATGGTGGAGCCCATCTGAGGACGCTGAAGTGTGTCTGCAACTCTGGAGAGTTGCGGCATAGCGGATAAGTTAGTACAGGGACGGGTGGGCAACATCTAGGGGTGGAAGGAAGGGAGGGGACAGTGGTGGACAGGAGCAAGGATCCATTTAAAAAGGGAAACCCCCCCTTCAATGTTCTAATTGCACATTAGCACATTAAGGGCACTACTATAGAGATAGAGGGAAGAATCGGTGTGTAGAAACACCGAAGTAGGATTTTTGTAAGGAATTGGCCTGATCTTGATTAGGTGAGGAGAACCTAGGAACCTTACCAATAAGGAAAATTCTTAATCCCAACCTGTATATTGATGGGGATTTTCTTTTGGGCCGGTTTAGCATAAAGAAAAGGAAGACCCGAATATTATCTAAAACACTCCTGTCCGGATCTTACCCTGCATGTTTTATTTTCTTATTGATTTAAACCCTTCAAGGCCGTACTACAGTTTCACAGACGGTGTTTTGATGGGTAGATACAAAAAACATACAGGGAAAGAATACACATACTTACCGCTCCTTTATCTCTCCTTCTGCAAGCCTCCAGGAGGTGCTGTTCGAGAGGGTAAACATAATTTACCACGAAAACCTGCAGGGAATTACAACTCAGTCGTTACAATGACCACGTTGTAACTACGTATACCATTACTCCGCAAGTCGGAACAACGACTTGCGGAGGGGGCAGAAGATGTTGGATTTAAAATCCAACACCTTCCCTACTGTTGCACATACTGGAGTTGGAATAGTAAATTATACTATTCCAACATCCAGCGCCCCCCCTCCGCAAGTTGTTGTTACGACCTGCGGGGTAATGGTATGCGTGGTTACAACGCGGTCATTGTAACGACCGCGTTGTAATCTCCTGCGGGGGAAAAAGTATGCATTAAAAAGAGATATATTCGTTCGAGAGAGGACGATCCTAGAAAAGGAGAATGAAAGAAAAAAAGAAGACCGTAACATCCTGATGTTGCAGTTCTGTTTACTAAAATTACATTAAATCATCATCATTAAGAAGGTTATTCAGCCTCTGCATCTGTTTATCCGCCCAGCCCTTCCACAGATCTGGTAAGGGGGTTCAGTATACGTTGAACAATGTTGGAGAGATGATTGACCCTTGGGGATGCCACAGCACAGTGCTGCATGTGAAAAGCAGGTAGTAGGTATACCACACTTTGTCTGTCTCTGAAGTAAGACTCAGTCCATTTTAAAGTATTTGCTTGTCTTCCGAGATGATGAAGTCTTTGTAGTAGATATGTGGTTGCGGAAAGTTTCAAATGTTGCTAATAGGTCCAGAAGCAATAGGGTGGCCACTTTGTTCCTTTTCACTGTAAATTGTAGGTCACCCCAAATGGATATGATGGCTGACCCTGTTCCCAAGTCTGGTACCGAATCCGGATTGTTGGTCTGACGTCAAGTCATTTTGGTATGTAAATTTGGAAAGTCGAGTAAAAACTGCTCTTTCAAATAGTTGTCTTAGAAATGGACCATTAGATATTAGTCAGTAGTGTGCTGGGTTGAATGGAGGTGAGGTTTTTCATTTTGAGGAGAGGCCTAATAAATGCTCTTTTTGAAAGTGACTGTAAATTTTGAAGCATTTAGCATAGTTTTCTTTGTTAATGAAGCAATTGGCCCAGGTCCAACGAGTGTCTGTGTTGATAATTAATACATACATGACAAAAATTGTTTTCAACATTTGACCCATTGGAATATCTAAAATCTTAAATAAACTAAATACTGAAACAAATACAAGTTCACTTCAGATGAAAAAATCATATGTTAGACAATTATATCCATATCATATTAATATATATTGCTGCTGTAAATCCTGTTCAATATCAATTTATTGGAGGGGGAGGGGGAATGTCAATCATCTCAATTGAAGTACTACACGCACAATTCAAAAAATGTTCAGAGAAACAGTTAGAAATTTCCCACATCAGAAGCAAATTTTGGACATTATTAGAATTCAAAGAGTAGTCCTCAGGTTGTTTTGAAAATCTATCATAGTTGCAATTTTCAATGGATTTTAAATTTAGGAATACACATGCCCTGGATTTGTATACAATAAGTTAGGTATGGTAATCTTTAGGGTAAAGAAGTGGGTAGAAGTAAAAGAGGCAAGGGTGATTTTAAGGTTTAGGGGTTGGTAGAGGCAAAGGGAGGTAAGGGTGATTTTACTGTTTTAGGGGTGGTTAGAGGTAAAGAGAGGTAGGAAACTTTTATTGTTTAGAAATAGGTAGTGGTAAAGGTAATTGTAGGATTTAGCGGCAGTGAGAGATAAAGGAAGGTAAGGGGTAAAAATATAATGGGGGTGTTTGAAGGGGTTCCAGCACCATAAAAAAACCTGGATGTCTGAACCTTCCAGCCATACCTCCCACAGGCACACTCTTCCTGTAGACAGAGGATCAGTCAGTCTCAGCAGAGCCTTTTCAGTCCCGGGAGGGCAGTGTGTCTCGGTCCCAGCAGTATATTGTCTCTGCATCCCTTGGGCAGATTGTGTTTATCCCGGGAGCAGTGGCGTCACTAGGGGGTGCGGACTGCACCGGGTGACACCATCACATCAGGTGACACCGTGACACCAAAATGCAAAATATTACTGTCTGTCTATGATTCTATGTCACTCTATGAAATTATTCTTATGCATTGTTTCAGCCCAGTGACTGAAATTGATAAAAATATCTCTGTTCTGTTAGTTATAAACACAAAAACGTGTTATAGTTTTGTTTTGCATCAACCCTAGTGACACCGCTGCTGAGCCTCTGCTTTAAATCAGGAGAAACTCGTTACCCGGCCACCGGCCAAGATTATTGTCCAATTAGCTATACGATGTCGGCGTCCGGACATCGACGACGTTCAAAACGTCACTCACGTGGCTCCCGGACCCGCCGTTTTCATCAGCCCACTGCCCACGTATGGTCCCGTTTTTTGGCACTGGCGGACTCGGAGGAGGTCCATCATGGGGTAAGTCATGAGGGGGTGACACCATGAGTTACCGCACTGGCTGACACCAACCCTAGTGACGCCGCTGCCCAGGAGGACAGCCTGTCTCTATTTCTGTAGGGCAGTCTGTGCACGAAGGAACAGATATGACTGTCTCTCTCCCAAGAAAGCAGCTTGTCTCTATTTCTGGTCACCTAGTCACCTGAGGAAATATGAATTTTGTGATCAGTTATGTCCCCTATCGTAGACCCCAACGGCTCCATGTGCATGCTATAAGTACATGTATGTTCCCTCCAGTTCCAGTTTTGAAGACGCAAATACATGTGCGTCCACCGTCAACATGTCCTCTTTCAGATCCGCCATGAATGGGTCAGATATTCCATTCCTAAGTATGAAAGGCCACCGACTTTATGTGGTTCACTTTCCACATTTTACAGATTCAGGCGAGTAGGCCCTGAATTCTGTCATCAAGCCTTTTCCTGCCTTCTGCCTCTGAAAGCTCCAGTCTGAGCCTGCATCTGTATCCATGAACTTTGTCCTACTCCCTGCGCGGCTAACGGTGCCTGATCCAGCCTGTTGCCTGCCAAAAAACTGTATTTCACCTTCAAGATTATCTGCTCCGCTCCTCATCCGATGCATTCCTGTCTAGTAGTTTAGGTAAACATTCCTCCAGCTACCGTGCAAAGGGCCAGGCCTCGCTGCAAGTAATTCATAGCCCCCGTTACCATGGAATATTCCTACCCCCTCGCATCTCATGTAGACACTTAGACGCTTGTACACGCACTAACAGTCAGTATAGAATAGATTCTATCCTAGAGACCTTTCCTTTTGGATAACACAGTTCTTTAAACATAGGATATTAGATATGATTGGGGATTAGGTTGACATGACCCCCAGACTTCTGTCTCCACATGTAGAGCTAAATGTCAAGTCCCCTTCACCCTCTAGTTGCACGTCAATCACACGTCATGCGGCTGCGCGCGCATCTCTGCCAAATATTTCTGCTGACATTGCAGGATTCTCTTATGGATCCACCCACTTGTGACATCATGTATGATGACGTTTATTAAATTACACCCATATGTCCGCCTCTTTAGTTACGTATGCACATTTTATCTGTATTATCAGCTGTTACGCCTCTTGCATCTGTTTCACTGTAGTGTATTTTCTATAAAACTGATTATCTGTCAATAATGTATGCCCTTCCTTCCTGAACTTTCGTGGTGATGGAATAGAAGCCTGCAATTCGAATTGTATTCCTTTGTATAGGAATAAAGCCTTTTAGAACCTCTAATACCACGGATTCTGCCTCTTATATTTACTGAGTTATTCTTACTAGACTTTACCGCATAAAAAATAGTACCGGTAATGAAATATTTACCACATAAATTGGCGCCCGAACAGGGACACTTTCTCATCTCACGCGCCGGAGGTGTGTTGCAGGCCCGGTCTCCTGCCACAGCTGAACGGACAAAAACGCGTACCTGCAGGATTTCCTGTATCTCCCTCCGGCCAAGCGGAGGCGACTGAGGCTGCGATCAACACCCAGACGAGGCGGTGAGAAGTGCGAAGTATCCCGACCAGAGCCTAGCTGAGAGAGCAAGATCCGAGGTATACAGAGGCCCACCAGGTTCCGAAGTTCCGAGTCCAGTCGAGTCGAGTCCAGTCCGGTCCAGTTTCAGTTCCGTTCCGAGGCCTTCCGTTCCGAGCTACCCGGTGAGTACCATTACCGGGGAGGCATTTAACGTGCACATAGTCTGTGCCGGTCAAGACGGGTTTGGGTACACAAATCCGGTCTGCACTGTTTCAGCAGTGTATCTGTACTGTTTAGCAGTATATATAGTATGTCTTGCATATAAATAAGTATTATCTAAATGTCAGTATTATGTCAGTAACTAGTTTTCTATTAGTTATCATCGTTCGTTAAAACTGTTAAGTGTTAAATGTTTTAATACGTTCTATATATTGTGGTGTGAATGACTGTTCATTATTGTGTTCCTTGTATAAAGTGTGTTCTAGCAACCATCTAAAAATGCCGCTCTTTTCGAAACTAAGACAGATCAAAACCAGAAAAGGGGTACTCGAAGAAGCTGTTCCCATTCCACCTAGGGACACTCCAGGGTACTTTATGTATCATAAACATGGCCTAGATGCCGTATTATTTCTTGATTTATGGGTGGACTACACCAAGGATTTGCCAGAAAATCAGAGATGGCCCGCAGCGGGGACCTGGGATGCAGATTGCATCATGAGGGTAGAAGAAGAATTATGGAAAAAGAAAGCCAGACAGTCACAGAAAGATGCCATTGAATTATGGCGTAAAGAATCATATAGACGTACAGAAAAAGCGCTCAGACAGGAAGAGAAAGGTAGAGAGAATTCAAATAAAACTCGAGAAAATCTATTACTTGAGGAAGGTACCCGAGTAAAATCAGAACAAGTAGATAGACAAAGAAACACTCTTATGAATGGTATGTATCCTCTTCTGGCCGAAGGGTTACCTAAGGCTACCCCGGAAATACCAAAAGACTTAACTCCTCCATTGCTCCCAATAAAAGCACATCCCAAAACACATCCCAAAACAGCAAAGGACGTTTTCCTTTCCTCCTATTTAGATGACGTAGCTCCCGAGTATGCTAATGCCATACCACACACACCGCTTGCCGATGGTGTTCAACACCAAGAGCATCCGTCTGTATCCCCGCAACTACAAACTCCTACACAAGTTCCCACAGGTCCGTCCGTTTCTACAGTTTTTCCCGCATCTACAATCTCTATCCTACGTCCAACGAATCCTTTCTTGCCCAGCACCTCAGATGGTGCTACAGGAGGTACGACAGACATGTTTGCCACACCGCCGCGAAATAAACAGACCCTTAGAGATTTAGCACTCCAACGTACACCTCAATTAGCGACATCCGACATGTTTAAAGAACAGCTGGTGGATTGTAGATACGATCCAGTGCCAGGTAAACAGGACAAATTACTAATATCATCATTACGTATACGACGAGCTACATTGTATTTAATGACGATACCAGGAATGGTTGAACACCTAGACGATATATATCGCTTTGTCCAAACAGGGCGAGGTCCAGAGAGTATTAACGAAGCTATGGAATACCAGAAAGTGGATGTCCAAAGACAACTACTACGTTTTTTTATAAATTGCGTAATTAGGAATCAAGACAGGCCTGGGGCAGATCACGATACCATGCAAAGACTTGCCAAATGGGGTCAGAACATATCAGAAGAGAAACATGATAGACAGGCGTGTATAATCGCCATGTGTCGAAAGATCCGCAAGGAAGTAGAACGAATACATAAAGAAAGACGAGAAACAGACAGAGTTGAATCAGAGGAAGAGGAGGAGCAAGAATCAGAACAATTAGAAACGATAGCTTATGTAGGTAGAGGAAGACCCCATAATAATACCAGAGGTTTCAATGATCCGACACGTCCGATACGTCCAGAACATAATAGACATTTTCAAACCCCTATGTTAAATACAAGATCCCCTGAACACCTATTCCAAGCCGCTGATAAATTACTCCGAGATCGCAGGGGGTACCACATGCTCGATTCCATGGACGAACAAGAATTAGCCAGGTCAGCAGTACAATGGGCTGACAGTCCCAGCGAATACAATGATGATGTACTTGCACACACGTTTCTGAATCTTGACCCATACGAACAGCGTTTAGCTAGTATATACATGATTCAACACCTCCTTATATTATATAAAAGCCAACACTCCGATCCAGGACCCTTACCTGACATATTGACAGAACTACTCACGAATATATGGAGAGGGTCAGGTACTGATTTGATTAAAGAAATTCTAGAATTTCGAAACCAATATTTAACTTTCGTATGCCCAGAACACGTTCCAGTTCCCATCATGGGAAGAAAAATGTATCACATAGATAGACAGAACCCGTTACGCGAAGTACACCCAATCAGAGGTGACGGTAATAACTTTACACGCGTGTTTGTGTACACGCCTATAACTAAAATGGAATTATTAGAAATGAAGAAAGTAGTACCCAGCCATGACAAGGATCCAGCAGGTTTCCACCGTGAAATAAAAGACATGTTACTCATGGGAGAGTATACCTACCCTGACATTATGAAAATATTAAAAGTCCTATTACCCGCCGGTGTTTATGAGAAACTCAAAGAAAAGGAATGGGAGGTGGGAGACCAAAAGATAGATTGGACAGCATTAGAAAACGAAGAAAGGGCCCGAGCTGCAGGAGCAGGGCTTGGGGAAAAGACTACAGCACTACCAGGGCTACTAGTACAGGTACTGCCACGTTTATTAACTACGAAAAAGGAAGACTGGGGTGCAATATCAGCCTGTAAACAAAAGCCAGATGAAGACACTAGTGATTTCTATTCCCGATTTGAAAAATGTTTTGGTATAAATAGTGGCATAAAAGCCAGTAGTGAGTCATATCCACATCTGTTTGTGACAAAATTAGTTGAAAATTCTCTGCTGCAAGTCAAGAATAGAGTATTGAAATTCGAAAGTACCTGGCAAGGTAATACCCCATCACAGATGTTACAGATGTTACAATATCACCACAATAGAATTAGAGAAGAACAAGAACATGAACAAAGACGTATGAAAGATACAAAAATGAAAATGCTTGTTGCTCAGTCAGTTCCAGCTGATGGTCATCTAAAGGGTGATTCCGCAGGTCCTACGAAAGGGACATGCAACTATTGTAAACAACAAGGTCATTATATACACGATTGTCCAGTCCTGAAACATAATATTGCCACAGGTAGAACCCAGGAAAGACCACGTCCACCTAGACAGGATCAGAATCAACAACAAATCCCTCAGCATGCACAACCTAGGTTAGCTCCGCAACAACTAGCTCCGCAACAGGCAGCTCCACAACAGATCGTAGCACCACCACAAGCGCAGCCTATTGCTGCAACACAAGCAACGACACAACAGATGTATCAGTACGCACAAGCAGATTATCCCGATTATCAGCGATATACATGAAATAGCCTAGAGAGGGAAGTTGGCTTACCCCTTATTGAGGTTCCTGTAGACCAAGAGGGACCTTATGTACATAGTGAACTATTAGGGGAAGACAGAAAGTTTTTACTTGATACAGGGGCAAGCAGAACAACTATAAGACGCAGTGAAGTTCCAGGGGCACCCCTCTCAGGCTCACAAAATATTTCCCTTGGATTCTCAGGAAAACCTATCATTAATGAAGTAACACAACCTCTTCCACTGACGGTGGGTCCATTGACACGTACTACAGATTTATTGCTTACTAAATCATGTCCAGAAAACTTGTTAGGTATAAAAACATTGAAAGCTCTAGGAGCCATAATATGTTGTTCTCCGGAAGGAGTACGATTATTTTTGCGTGACTTTAAAGGTCACTACGTGTCCAGAGACATGGATCACCGACTGCAGAATTTACCTACACATTTATGGGCACAAGGCCCCACTGATGTTGGTTGCATGAATATTACACCATATCGTGTCACACTAAAAACAGGAGTAGTACTACCACGAATGCGACAATACAAGTTACCACCAGATGCTGTTGTGGCTTTACTGCAAATCATTGACGAGCTCATTGCACAAGGAGTGGTTGTCGAAACCGACTCCAATGTATGTAATTCCCCGATAATTCCGATTCTTAAAAGAACGGATCCAAAAGCACCACCAGTATATCGATTAGTTATTGATCTGCGCGAATTAAATAAATGCATTGTACCACAATACCCTGTGGTCCCAGATATCTCTTCATTACTCACAGCCATTGACTCAGAAGCAACGTTTTTCACTGTAATTGATCTCAAGAATGCTTTCTTTAGCGTCCCAATAGATCCGGAAAGTCAATATCTGTTCGGATTCAGTTTAAATGGACGAAGTTTTAAATTCACACGCGCACCTCAAGGATTTACAGAAAGCCCCAGCATCTATAGCCAAGCACTGAAACGAGAACTTGACAGTATCCACATGCCAGTTAACACTGCCTTGCTTCAATATGTCGATGATCTGCTGATCACCGCCCGAAGCGAACCTGAATGTGAAAAAGCGTCACTGACGGTTTTAAAATTTCTGGCCGACACAGGGCACAAGGTGTCCCCTTCTAAGCTGCAATTCTGTGTCCAGCGAGTTGTTTACCTTGGCCACTCGCTGTCCAAGGAGGGAAGGCAGCTTACATCCGACCGCATCCAGTTAATTGCTAACATGTCATCACCCAAGACACAAAAGGAGGTGCGGGCTTTTATAGGCCTCACTTCATACTGTAGGCAGTGGATCCCTCAATATGCATTTCTAGCAAAACCACTCATCCAATTGACAACACAGGAGGCAGCCACATCGACTGTCCTCCCTTGGACTCAAGAACATACACACGCCTTTGAAAGCTTAAAGAAAGCTTTATGCCAAGCACCTGTTTTAGCAACACCATGTTACAGTAAACAGTTTACACTCTTTGTTACAGAACGCGACGGTACTGCCTTGTCAGTACTCACTCAGGAACAAGCAGGATCACACAAACCATGTGCTTATTTCTCTAGTACATTAGATCCGGTCGCTCAGGCTCTTCCTGCGTGCCTGAAATCGGTGGCAGCAACAGCTTTAGCAATCAGACAAAGCGATGCCATAGTGTTAGGACATCAATTGACAGTACAAGTACCACACGCAGTAGAGGTTCTCTTGAACCGCACACAAACACAACACTTGACTATAGCGAGACTCACTGGTTACGAATTAACATTGTTTCAGCCACACATAGAAATCAGACGTTGTAATACGTTAAATCCTGCCACACTGTTACCAGTGGGCGGAACAGATCCATTGGCACATGATTGTGTCGAAGTCATTACTATCACGACGAAACCCAGACAAGACTTGACAGATATCCCTTTGTCAGATCCAGACTTGACATTGTATGTAGATGGGTCATGTATGAGAACAAGTACAGGAGAGTTAGTGGCCGCTTACGCAGTCACAACAGACACTGAAGTCATTGAAACAAATTGTATTAATACTTTGTCAGCTCAAGCAGCAGAGATCATCGCTCTGACACAAGCCTGTATTCAAGCCAAAAATAAGAAAGTCAACATATACACAGATTCACGTTATGCATTCGGAGTCGTCCATGACTTCGGCGTACTGTGGCGAGAGAGAGGTTATTTAACTTCTCACGGTGCCCACATCCAACACGGACCCCTCATTCAAGCCCTATTAGACGCGATTCATCTACCTACTACAATATCGATTATGAAATGCAAAGCCCATACAAAAGTTACCGATATCATTTCTCAGGGTAATGACCTAGCTGACAGAACAGCTAAACAGACTGCTCAGAATCAGACTCACACAACTGACATGACAAAGACAATAGTTCCGACACCAACACATTGCATGACAGTTAAGGATCCCGCCCTTGATGTAATTGACATACAGACACATGCTACATCAGAAGAAATAAAGAAATGGACTGAATTAGGAGGGATCCAAACAGATCAAGGATGGATGACGAAGGAAAAATCTATATGGTTTCTTCCCGACTCCATGGTTCAAGTCATCATTAACACAATACATAGTCCAGCGCACCTAGGAGAAAAAGCTATGCTAGACAGCATTCAACACATTTGGTTCAACAAACACTTGCGAGCAGCAGCTAAACAGAAAGTACGTACCTGTATGATATGTTGTCAGTTTAATCCAGGTAAAAGCATCCCCGTAGAGCAGGGTGGATTTCAACCTCCCGATCATGCTTTTGAAGTCCTCCAGATGGATTATATCCAGATGGAACGATGTCGAGGATTCAAATATGTTCTCGTAGTTGTCTGTGCTCTTTCCCGTTGGACAGAAGCCTACCCGGTTTCAGATTACACTGCCCCGACTACTGCCAAACAGTTAGTTCGAGAATTCTTCCCACGGTACGGTTTACCACGTGTTGTCTACTCAGATAACGGCCAGCCGTTCTCATCCGAACTAATGAAACACGTTTCCCTTTTGTTAGGCTACCAATGGAAATTCCACTGTGTCCGACATCCCGAGGCAGCAGGTCTCGTGGAACGCCATAATCAAACTCTGAAAATTAGATTGTCCAAAATATGTAGGGAAAAAGGTGTCGATTGGATAGTAGCCTTACCAGTTGCACTCTTTTACATGAGAATGGTAGCACATTCTCGAACAGGGCTATCCCCGTACGAGGTGATCTTCGGTAGACCACCAAATATGTGGGGGACGCCTATACCTCGCAAAATCACTGATGTTGACTGTAATATGCTGACAGATTACCTGGCTTCCTTGATGTCTGCACTACAATCTTGTCGTTCACAGGTAGCTGCAGCTTTTCCCGATAATACTGAGGTGAAGCCCCATGACGTGGTTCCTGGTGACCTGGTTCTGGTCCGGAATTTCGACCGGAAGACCCAACTGGAGCCTAGGTGGAAGTCGCCGAAGCTTGTTCTACTAACTACAAGGACAGCCGTGAAGATCGAGGGACGTAAAGGGTGGTTGCACTCGAGTCATATCAAGAAATTTTATGGACCACCATCTAGTGTGAACGCTCAGCCCTGCATTCCCTCACAGACAGACTCAAAGCTCCCCTTGGTTGAACTTACAAACACTGAACTTTATAAACTGAAGTTAAGGTCTAGCAAGTCAGACAATTTGATTGTTTAAGTCCTCTCCAAGGTGAATCGGTTGAATTTGTCTCTGACATGTATCCTCTAGACCGGAATAGAGAAAGAAATCAACAGATGCAGCTTAAAAAGCATGCGTATTGTAAATCACTTCGTAGTCACTGCACAGTAACATTATTAATTTTGTTTTTTCTAAGTCTTCTGATCATCATTTCCAGCATACTATTGCACATGTATTACCCTATTCTTAAGCGTGCTTACAATGTAACTGCAGAACATTCTTTTAGCGAATTACCTCCGCATGAGTTGTCCTATAGATTTGCGCTGCGCAACAACACATTCATTAGTATGTTACATCATTCCCATCAGACCAGCAATGCCACAAATTGTTGGATATGTGGCCGACTCCCTCCCTATCAGAACTATAAGGGAGTTTTGCCCCTCTTTCCATATCCGTTCACACACAATGGCTCCTGTGGAGCATGGTTTAGTTTGATTAATTCCCTAGATTCAAATTCCGCAGTTTATCAAGACAACTGGGTATGGGGAAACCTGAACCTAGTTTTGCTTAAAGTCTGCTACCCTAACAAGGAGGGACTTCCCAAAAGAACAGGAACTGATCTAGAAAATGAAGTATATGGATTAGGTAACTTTACACTTAATCTCATGATCCTGAACGTTGAATCTGAAGCTACACCAATCTTGCCCGCCATGTCAGTATTCCCAGTAAAAGGGGAATTATGTGTAAGAAAGAATGGCTCCATACACATGGGCCATAGTAAATGCACCACTGTAATAAAATTCAGTGATCAAGGCAAGTCTACATTTAGAGCTTCCCGTCATTCCTACTTCATATGTGGCCAGACCGCATATATACGTCTACCTCTAGATTGGGATGGTACCTGTTACATAGCATTCCTTCTGCCACCTGTTTTCCTAGCTCCTCCTGATTATCATAGAAATACCCATTTAGTACACAATAGACAGCAGAGAGATCTCCCAATTGTCGATTACACTGAAACAGCATGGGAGCAATACACAGATTTCAATAAAGGTTTCTTTCCCTATATAGGTACAGTTACTAATAGTAAGCTGATACGTAGATTAACCAGAACCCTTGAAGCAGTAGTGAACGAGACTACTTCCGCCTTAGGCAATTTAACAGAAGAGCAGTCTGCTATGCGGATTGTTGTGCTTCAAAATCGTCTTGTCCTTGACGTCATCCTGGCCGATAGGGGTGGAGCTTGTAGGGTCATCGGATCAAGTTGCTGCATTTTCATACCAGAAAATTCGCCGTCAGTATATAAAGCCATAACTCGCCTTCATAAGATTGTGAGCCAGATACACCAGAGTCCAGGCACCTGGACTTGGTCCGGTTGGTTTTGGAGCGCGTTGTCAGCCTGGGGATGGAGAATCCTATCCTTCCTAGGTATTGGCTTTCTCATACTATTCAGTTGCTGCTTATGTCTACAATGTGGGCCAGCGATTTGTGGTCTGTGTGCCACATCGTGTATCCCACATCCAAGTTTTCGTTCAAGATCCCGGAAGAAGAAAGAAGAACAAATGATGCTATATGAACAGATCGATGGATTGATGAAGATCGATATCTCCTGAGGGTCCGTAGGGGACAAGGAGGGAATGAGGAAATATGAATTTTGTGATCAGTTATGTCCCCTATCGTAGACCCCAACGGCTCCATGTGCATGCTATAAGTACATGTATGTTCCCTCCAGTTCCAGTTTTGAAGACGCAAATACATGTGCGTCCACCGTCAACATGTCCTCTTTCAGATCCGCCATGAATGGGTCAGATATTCCATTCCTAAGTATGAAAGGCCACCGACTTTATGTGGTTCACTTTCCACATTTTACAGATTCAGGCGAGTAGGCCCTGAATTCTGTCATCAAGCCTTTTCCTGCCTTCTGCCTCTGAAAGCTCCAGTCTGAGCCTGCATCTGTATCCATGAACTTTGTCCTACTCCCTGCGCGGCTAACGGTGCCTGATCCAGCCTGTTGCCTGCCAAAAAACTGTATTTCACCTTCAAGATTATCTGCTCCGCTCCTCATCCGATGCATTCCTGTCTAGTAGTTTAGGTAAACATTCCTCCAGCTACCGTGCAAAGGGCCAGGCCTCGCTGTCCTCATGCAAGTAATTCATAGCCCCCGTTACCATGGAATATTCCTACCCCCTCGCATCTCATGTAGACACTTAGACGCTTGTACACGCACTAACAGTCAGTATAGAATAGATTCTATCCTAGAGACCTTTCCTTTTGGATAACACAGTTCTTTAAACATAGGATATTAGATATGATTGGGGATTAGGTTGACATGACCCCCAGACTTCTGTCTCCACATGTAGAGCTAAATGTCAAGTCCCCTTCACCCTCTAGTTGCACGTCAATCACACGTCATGCGGCTGCGCGCGCATCTCTGCCAAATATTTCTGCTGACATTGCAGGATTCTCTTATGGATCCACCCACTTGTGACATCATGTATGATGATGTTTATTAAATTACACCCATATGTCCGCCTCTTTAGTTACGTATGCACATTTTATCTGTATTATCAGCTGTTACGCCTCTTGCATCTGTTTCACTGTAGTGTATTTTCTATAAAACTGATTATCTGTCAATAATGTATGCCCTTCCTTCCTGAACTTTCGTGGTGATGGAATAGAAGCCTGCAATTCGAATTGTATTCCTTTGTATAGGAATAAAGCCTTTTAGAACCTCTAATACCACGGATTCTGCCTCTTATATTTACTGAGTTATTCTTACTAGACTTTACCGCATAAAAAATAGTACCGGTAATGAAATATTTACCACAGTGGTGAAGACACAACTGTGTGGAAGACCTGCAACAGTTCCACACCTGCACGCAGGAGCGCTCTCTCCTCCGGATACTTTCACCCTACGGATGCGGTCTCTTTCTGTTGTGGATTTCTGGCTGTGTGGTTTAAACAGGAGGACTGGGAGGAGGTCTCTCATTCCATACAACCTACCTGCTGTAAGGACTCAGGAGCAGTCTCCTGACCTCCACGTCACTTGCGGATCCGCAAAGAAACAGCAGCAACTATATGCTGTGGAAGCGCTCTGCGACAGCCCGAGTGCATGGGATACCTAGGACAGTGTACTCACATCAGCGCCCTCTGACGACACTGCCGCTAGGCTCAGCCTGTCTCCCACACATGCAGGGCTGTATCCTTCTCTGCTTAGAGCAGCAACAGTCTCTTCCTACCTTTCTCTCTCTAGGCAGTTTCCACATCATTGCTTCTAGAAGTTCTCTCTCTGCCCTCCCTCTGTTCTCCCGTCTCTACGATCAACCTCTGTGCTGCGCTGTCTCTTTGAAGGATTCTATTATCTCGTCTCCAGAAACAGAATCTATCTATCAGTGTGTTCAAAGAGCCTGTCTTTTCTTGTATGTCTAAAAGCTGCACTTCTCTTTCCTCTCTCTTTCCCTCACACCCCTGTTTTTAGCAGCGCCTTCTATCTGCTATGAATGGACGCAGCCTGTCAACCTCTCCCATCGAAAACCAGCCGTTCTCTTCCTTATAAGCACTGCAGTCGCTCTAGAGGTGCTTTGGTAAACACCATCTATATCCAATGTATTAACCTTGCCTACACAGAGGGATCTATTTTCCTCTCTCTAGAGACAGCCCCACTGTTTCAAGAAAAGTATAAGTTTACCACACTCTCCAAAAGCACCCCCTCTCCAGACCTGTCTCTGACCCCCTGTGTCCATACGTGGTATCATTTGTCTCTAGGAAAGAGTATCGATTCCTTTCTCTCGAGCTGTCTATATTAACCCCTGTCTCCGAAAACGTCTCATTTTTCAGAGAAGTCTTCTTCTGCCTCTCTCTGTTTAGCTGTCTCTGCACTGGGTCTTTATCTCGGCCTGTTTCTACTGTAGTCTCTACGCAGCCCTGCCTGCTGCAGTAATCTGCTACTGTATATCACTGGAGAAGATAGGCTTGAGACCGGATGTCTTCTGTCACCTGGATGAAAACACGTCCTTTCTGTGAGCTGTCCCAGCTGTCTGTAGCTCCAGGCAATGTGGAAGTCTCTGGCTGCAGCTTGCGAAAGAGCCTGGGTTTGCTGACTGCCGGAACCGCTCATTTCCAACAGCCTCTACCACTAAGGTCCGGAACCGTCTCGTGACCTTAGATCTACCAAGCCTGCACTACTGCCCCTGGACTGCACAGCACACTCTGCATCTGGAATACATACCATTCTCTACTCCTAGAATAAACTACAGTATGTGCACTTGGAATCCGAACGGTCTCTTTCCTGGAGCCCACACGTCTCCATAATTTGATTGCCAGTGGTCTATCTCTCGCCATACAAGCAGTGTCTTTTTGTTAGATTTGACCTGCTGGTCTCTTTTTTCGAAATTGACCATGGTCTCTACAATTGGAATTCTCCAGCAGTACATGTTATTGGATTTCTCCGCCAGTCTCTGGCTTTAGATTACCCAAAAGTATATGTTATTAGATTTCTTCATCAGTCTCTGATCTTGGATTGCCCATCAGTGTCTGGTCTTTGATTTCTGTAGCAGTCTTTTTCGAATATTGCCCACAGTCCTCTTTTTCCAGCAGTTTCTGATCTTGGATTTGCTCTCAGCCGTCTCTGTTCCTGGATTCCCCTGTAGCTTGTTCTCTTGGATTTCACATCAATATCTGCCCATAGATTTTCACAGTGGTCTCTGTCCTGGTCATATTTTTCCTGGCTGTCCATAGAAGCTTCTACCCCTGGACTCAGCCACCTGTCTTGATAGTCACCAGCGGCTGCCAGTGCTAGTTTTCTAAGGCCATCTTCTCACCCTGTGCAGTCTTAAGCCCCTTCTCCCACCATCAGTCACCATCAGTCAAGGGTCCTTCCTCAAATTAAAGTCAGATTCCTGCTTAGGTCACATACTCAGGGATCTCTGGTGCGATTAACAAGTCATGGTACCCTCTGGGATCCTTTCCCAGTAGTTAGAAGGTCTCCGCTGTGATCACCTAGGAGGTCTCTGCCAGGTACCGCATCTTCCAATGGCTACTAAAATGATCAGGACAGACAGAGTCATAAAATAATAGTAGTGTGAATAAAAAATGAATTCTTTTTAGGTCTTGGCTGAGACAGTTGGTGCTTATGCTGCAGATCGACGCATATAAATTCTCCCTGCTTCCGCGGACAGAGTAAATCTACAGTCGCACACACAATCACTCATCATACGCTAGGGCCCATAACACTAAATTCACGCTATTACTCTATCCACACTGAATATAGGAGAGAAAACCTAAACCAATCTGCATCTACAATGAGGTCAATGCGACCTTAATGACATTGCCTTGAGTCATGATTTTGAACCTAAGAAATACATTTGAAACTCAATAAATGACAAGGAATAAACACCCGACACTGATATTCAAACAAATGCTTGTTTATCTAAATAAATTCAAATGGAAAGTCAATCATTAGCAAAATCGTTATTCTCATAGTTACCTATTCTAGCTAAATGGGTCAGGACTGGTCTCTCGGAAAAGTCTCTCGAGCTGCCGTCCTCAGCATGAAGTCCAAAACGCGATGACCGCAAGGAACACGATGAATGTAAAAAGCGCAATGAACATGGACCCTCTCTAGTCTAACATTTTTATAGGAAAAATAACAAATAAAAGTTACAAACAAATGTTAGATATCCGTTGAGCCACTGAGCAGAGCGAGCAGGAAAGGAAGTCTCTTGGTTACATTTAGAAAACCTCCGCTCAGGAAAAATCACAAAAATAAAAAGACGGAAGAAGGAAACTCGAGTTTGCAAATGTTTCTTTCGTAAATGCTCTTCCTTGATATCTTAGCAGAGCCACCGCAGCATTGTCATTGTTCATTGTGGCTTTATCCTTGTCCAAGGACAGTTGGATTCGTTCCCGGAGCTGCTGTCCTCACGGAAAACTTTCTACCCAGGCAAAGGCTGTGGTCAGGTGACTCTCGACCATGTTCAGCAAGGCCTCTCGTCAAAATTCGATCACTCGAGTGCAGGCTGTAAATGGCAGCCATCTTGTTTTAGGCCAAAACGGACCATCTTAATTAAAAGAGACACAAACAACGTTACCACATCATAATGATTGTACAGTGTTAATCCCCACTAATACCCTTATGTGTATGTAATTATCTAGCCTTTAGCAACGCAATAAAGCATTAGTACACGTTATTTTAAACGCGCAAATACTCATTTAATTAACTTGCACATTATTATTAAGCAACATATATGCATCCCACGTGTAGTTTTTCTCATTAGTAAATGTTGGTTAATCCAGACAAAACAAACTATTAATTAGTCGTTTCAAATTAGTGTTTTAAAATCAAAACATATAGACGAAACTGGAGCTTAAAACTCGATAAATTTTCAACAGAAAACCCTGCTCCAGCAATCCCCCCTTTGGTGATATCTTATCACCACAAAAACCACCCAAAAAAAAAAAAAGAAATTTAGTCCCAACTTTTAGGAGAAATTGAAAATGTCTTTATGACACAACATTAAACACCAGATTCTCTCGCATCATCCCTCCTTGACTCCAAGTACACACTCTCCCTCAATTCCTCTAATTCTATTTCTTGTGGGTCTCTCCTTGACTTCTTTTGTTTCTTTTCAGCATTGCTTCTAATTATTCTCTTTTTCCCTCCCCTGTTTTTACAACACAAACACCCCAATCTTAATATCAATAAAGCAACAATTATGCATGTCAAAGGAAACAATATTTTACCAATAATGGTACTACCTATCTCAGCAATAAAACTCTTAACAGCAACTATCTTATTAGCTATTTTAGTCCAGACACTTTCAGCTTCAAGTGGTACTAATTCTTCATGTAAATCAGTAATATTCTTGATATAGACCTTTAGGTCTCTGCTTTCGTCAGGAATGTAAGTGCAACAATGTTGAACTTTCAGCATTCCGCAGACTCCACCCTCCTTGGCTAACAGAATGTCAAGGGCAAGTTGATTTTGCATAGACATGGCACGTACGGCAATCATCTCCGTATTTACCAAAAGAAACGCTCCAGCGGTACTTGTCGATAAGCGATCCACCACTGTTGACAGTTTCCGAATCCCATATGTATTCAAAGAAATTCCCACTGCTGGAATTAAAGCTCCAAAAATGTCACCCACTATCTCTGACCAAGTTTCTCTCTTAAAACGTGTTAGTAAATTAATGTGTTCTACATCTTCTATTCTATCTATATGAAAAATCTTTGGAAAGACTAGGCCCACATAACACGTGCCATACCAATGGTCAGGCAACTTGTAATAAGCCTTGTTCCCACAAACATAATACACTCCTGGGAAAACTGGATCTTCACCACCTTTAAAACCCCATCCTGTTGCAATGAAGTATGTATCATGACACTCACTAGTCCCAACAAAATATGTATCAAATTGGGATTTCTTCCTGGTAATGCATAGTTTACCCTTCTGTGGTGCATCTAAAGCCAAAGTCGGACTGGCCCCATTCTTCAACTCCTTTCCCATCTCAATGTCCCAAATTGTCTCACTCACTTTATATTTCCCTGCCTTCTCATGCATGCTCATTCTCCTTACCTCTACCATGTTTAGGAAAGCCTTCTCCTCTTCTTTCAGACTGCAAGTTAAATTATTTCTAAAAATATAATCTAAGGTTAATTCTTCTTTCTCAATAAAAATCTCACCAAAAATGTTAGCTTCTTTAGCCGGATTCAGCTTCTTATCCATAGGCAATTGCCCAAAAATGTTATCTTTGTTAGACATCTCATAACCTATTTTCCCTAACAAATAAAAAACACTACTTAGCACACTACATGAAATTCCATACGTAGCTGGTAAATGGTGATAAGTAACACCCTCTGAAACGGATGCAGGTAATTGCATACAAACGTAGCAATCCCTAACTTCCATTGTCTTTACGTATTCATACAACAATTTTGAAAAAAACATTGCTAGAAAAATCATTAATTGACCTATCTTTATGCACGTAAGTGTTACTAATTCTAGTTGGAACTACTTTTTGTGAACTCTTCTCTATACTGGTCACATTCTCAATATTTATTCCTAAAGCGTCTAATGTAACCCTAAAGGTAACTAATAAAGCTAACACACCCAATAATAGCATTAATAATCCAGTACAGCAGCAGCACATTTTACACCATCTTTTCAAGAAGGCACATCTACTTTGATTATTCTCTGTGTTAGCCATTTTACTACTTTCACAGTGTCTTTTGACTTAGCCTCTTCTACTCCACTACTGAGTTTAAAACTCTAGATTATTTCACACAACTAATTTCAGATTTTCCCTTTTCACTTTTCTCCAAGTGACTCTTTCAATTCACTCAGTTTGGATTTTTATCACTTTTCACTTCTTCTTCAGCAACATCAAATTGTATCAGATCATCAACAACATCCTGTGCATCCGACTCTTCTCCAATGTCAGTCAGGATAACTTTTAAGACTCCAACAGTTTCCTCCTCAACCACTTCTTGTACAGTCCCCTCTGGATTTCCTTGACTATCTGCCTCTTCACCTTCAGACAGTGCCACGTACGTCCATTCCGGTGACCTATACTTCTGGTTAGGTTTTTTGATTCTTTTGATCTCCTCTGGTTCTTTTGTAACCTTTTGTTTTTCACCTTTTGTTTGATTCTGACTGGACACCTCGTTCACCTGTTCAGCTTTTGATGAATTTGCTCGTGTCAATCTGTATCTCAGTCTCTTTATCCTGTTGGGCCAAAGATCTCCTCTTACAACCCTTTTTGGTCTCACCTCCTTGTTGTTTCTTTATCCGATCCAAGTTCTCTTTCTCAGAACTCGACCCTCTGATTTCTCATTGTCACTTTCATCCGATTCTGTCTCATTTGCCTCTTGTTCTTCAACAATTTTCTTTCGCTCCACAGTCTTTTCCACCACTGATTGAGACTTCCCTAATTCTGTCCCTCCTCGGGTCTCCGACACGCAATCTTCTTGCTGTCTACATGTCCCTTCACCTAGCTTATCAGGAATGTTCCCTACACCTCCTCGGGGGTCTTCCGCAGTCTGTCCCTCTCTAACTTCTTCTGACCCTGCTTCTTCAGGTATAATCTCAAGTGGATTCTCAACCTCCTCATCTGATTCGGGAGTAGTCTCTGTGGAATTGCTCCTTTCTCTTCTACCACTTGTTGGAACTTCAGGCACTCTTACAGAATCCGATCTCTCCTCTGAGACTCTCAATGTTTCTCTTGAAGCCTCTCTTGGAAAAGGGAAAGAATCACTCAACTCTCTTTCTCCTTCACCTCTTTCTTGATTTTTCCCCCTTCTCACTGGTTCAGTTTCCGCATCATCACTGGAATCAGACTCTTCAAAATACCCCTTACCAGTCCCTTCTTTTGGATTTGGAACTCTCAGAGTATGACTCGCATGCACCCAGTTTTTCACACCGGCACACTTTACTGCAGTTGTCGTAGTCAGAATGACTTGTCTTGGCCTTCCCCACCTTGGAACCAAGCAATTTCTTCTCCTGTGCACCTTAATCCTCACCCAGTCCCCTGGACTCAGATCATGGGCTTGCTTCTTCTCAAGTGTAGTAGCGTCTTCTCCAACCTGGTGAAACACAGAATGAACTGCGTCAGCCAGGCCTTTACAGTAATCCAAAATCATGTCATCAGTTATTGTCATCAACTTGTTGACAGGCACAAATGCATGTCTCATCGCATGTCCCATTAAGATTTCGTGCGGACTCAAACCTGTGGTTCTATCTGGAGTAGACCTAATAGTCATCAGCACTAGAGGCAAGACATCAGGCCATTTCATTCCAGTGGCTAAACACATCTTACCAATTCGGTTTTTTATTGTGCCGTTCATCTGTTCAACGACTCCAGAAGCCTCTGGTCTGTATGCACAATGTAGCTTCTGCTGTATGCTCAATGCTTCACAAATTAAACCCATGAGCTCATTATAGAAGTGTCCACCTCTATCAGACTCAATCGTCACTGGGAACCCGTACCTAGGAATCAATTCTCTTAACAGTAACTTTGCAACTGTTATTCCATCATTTCTCCTAGTCGGATAGGCCTCCACCCATCTTGAGAACAAACAGACTACCACTAGAACATACCTCAATTTGTTCACTTGGGGCATTTCAATGAAATCTATTTGCATTCTGGTAAAAGGACCTCCTTCTCTGCCTATTGTTCCTAGGCTCACCACTGTCTTTTTCCCAGTATTGAACTGTTGACAAATCAAACATCTCTGACAGATGCTCTCTGCAATCAACCTGAACTTTGCATTGTACCAGGTTTGCTTAAAGGACCTAATCATTGCGTCCCTCCCCAGATGTCCTTGGCCATGATACATTCTTGCCATTGTCGACAGCATTGAGTTAGGCATGACTGGTCTACCATCTCTGTAGATCCAAACATGATCTGTTTCTCTTGGGGCACAACCTGCCTTGATCCAATCTCTCATTTCCTCATCTCCTGCCTCATCCTGCAACTGTTTCACTTCATCCCACGTTTCCAAGACATTAGTAAACGTCACAGAACAAAAAGACATTTCCCTCTCTCGTGCCCTTTTAATCGAATGATTGTTCTTAGCACAATATTGTGCTATGTCGTTGACAAAACGATTACCAAGAGTAACAAAATCATCTCCTTGTCCATGAGCAGCACACTTCACAACTGCTAACTCTTTAGGCAGCTGTATCGCCTCAAGCAATTTTCCAATCACATCAGCATTCTTTATTGGAGTCCCACTCGACGTCAAGAAACCTCTCTGTAGCCAAAGCTGGCTGAAATCATGAATGACTCCAAATCCGTACTGACTATCAGTCATCACAGTCACTCTCAGATTCTTTCCAATTTTGCAAGCTTTCGTCAATGCTACCAATTCAGCCACTTGAGCAGATCTCACTCCTTTCAAAGGCGAAGCTTCCATAACTTCTGAAACCTTGCACACCGCATATGCTGCACTTAGCACACCATCATCAGTTCTCAAACATGATCCATCCACAAACAGCACATGATCACTCTCAGGCAACGGCAAATCTCTTATGTCTGGTCTTGGTTTCGTGCAGTAATCAAGCACATCCAAACAATCATGATCAACATCATCTCCCACATTCACATTGTCAGCATCTGGTAACAACGTTGCTGGATTCACATTCACACATCTCTCAAGAGTCACATTTGATGCTCCCAGAATGATTTTCTCATATTTAGTCAGCCGACTATGTGACATGTACTGAGTCCTGCTTCTTGTCAAAAGAATTGCCACATCATGAGGTACAAATACCCGTACAGGATATCCCATTATTATACCCTCACTCTGTTCCAAGCTTCTGCATGTAGCAGCTACTGCTTTCAGGCAACCTGGCAAACCCACAGCTACGGGGTCAAGTGTCGATGAGAAGTACGCAATCGGCCTTCTCAGTTGTCCATGCTTCTGAATTAACACTGAAAGTGCACATCCATTTCTCTCACTGCAGTACAACTCAAACTCTTTCTCATAGTCTGGCATTCCCAAAGCAGGGGCTTCACACATTCTGCTCTTTAACTCTTCAAATGCCGCAATTTGTTCTCCATCCAGTTCCAATGGGTCTCTCACTTCACTTTTTGTCAGCTTAATCAGTGGCTTTGCTATCAGGGAGAAATTACTTATCCACTGACGACAATAACCCACCATCCCCAGAAACATCCTCACCTCTCTCTGGGTCATCGGGGCTCTCATTCCTCTGATAATTTTGATCCTGTCATCAGTCACCTTTCTCAGACCTTTTTCAATATTGTGTCCAAGATAATGCACCTCTCTTTTGCAAAATTGCAATTTGGCTGGAGATACCTTTAACCCTCCATCTGCCAGATGATTCAGTAAAGCTATGGTATCTACTTCACAAGCTTCACGTGTCTTTGATGCCACAAGTAAGTCATCAATGTATTGCACTAGTACTGAGCTTTCAGGCATGATTAAACTCTCCAATGACTTTTTCAACAACTGATTGAATATCGAAGGACTCTCTGTATACCCCTGTGGGATACGACACCATGCTAAAATACGCTGGCCAAACCGGAATGCAAAAATCGGCTGGCTGTCATGATGCAATGGAATTGAAAAGAAAGCATGACACAAATCAATCACTGTGTACCACTCAGCATCATGAGGAATCTGATACAAAATCACTGACGGATTTGGCACAATGGGACAACATGCCACCACAATTTTGTTAACTTTTCTCAAATCTTGCACAATCCTGAACTTTCCATTAGGTTTCTTTAGCCCCATTATCGGTGAATTACACGGGCTACTCAGTAACTCTCTCAAAACCCCCTGTTGAATCATCTTGTCAATTATAGGGGTTATTCCCTCAATTATCTCTGGTGTCAGTCTGTACTGTGGGATATTAGGGTAAGTGATTCCCTCTTTCACTGAAATCTTCACTGGATCTACATTATTCATCAATCCCACATCTTCTCCAGTAAAATCCCAAACCGCTGTTTTCACTGTGTGTCTCAACTCCTGAGGCAAATCATCTGGATTAAACACAGCATATGTACCAACAATCTCACTCTCTCTATTATCTAGAGTCATCCGGTACAAAACATCCTCATCTGGTGTTTCAAAAGCTATTCCATCCGGAGTACAAAAAATTGTACAATTCATCTTGCACAATAGGTCCCTACCTAACAAGTTCACCGGACTGGTGTCACAGACTACGAATCTGTGCATGTCTGTAAATTTCCCTATTCTTACCCTTACTGGTTCAGTAAGTCGAGTCTTAATCTGTGTATTGGCTACACCAACTACTTGGATTGCTTCGTCCGAGAGAGGAAGATTTCTAATATCTGCTGACCTGACAGTTGATCTCGTCGCACCTGTGTCTACCAAAAAAGTAACACTCTCCCCATTTATTTTCCCATCTACAAATGGTCCTGCCTGGTCTATTTCTAGAGTTGCACCAAGTATGCACTCTTCCTCCTCTCTTCGGCACCGTCAATAGTCCCCTTCAGACTCACTCCCCTCATTCTTTAACCAGTACTGCTGTACCAGGTTAGAACGTCTCGGTTTGTTTACCTGCTCATCATTGTAGAATCCTGAGTCCTGGTTATACTTTTGGGACCCTCTATTCTGCGGCAAGGACGGTTTTGGCTCTTGACTCTGCTGTCTGACAACCTTCTGCTGTTGCTGCTGTTGATTACACCCCTCGTTCTGCACCTGTTGATTTAATGGTTTATTTTCATTACTCACTAATGGTGGATTGGTACACTCGGATCTCCAATGCCCCAATTGTCCGCAGTTGTGACAAGGGAACTTCTTCTTTGCTTCCTCTAAATTCCCCTTTCCTTTTCCTGCAAATCTAGGTCTAATTCCTGGATTATTTGCCTGTTCCATCAACTGTGCTTCTTGTCTCTAAGCAACTTTCACCTGTGCCCACATTGCTTTCTCTTTCAGCTTTCTCTGTTTTGCCTCAATCTCATCACTAAAGTACTTTGCATGTCTCATGATTTCATCAATCTTTTTACTCTGCCAGTCAACTGTATGCTCACGTATTCTTTCACTGATTTCTGGTCTCAGGCCATATACAAACCTGTATACAAAATGACTCAAATCCTTGTCACCCAGGTGTTCGTCTCCACTGAACTGTTTAAAGGCCAGTATCAGCCTTTCGTAAAAAGCATGAACTGATTCTTTTGCTTCCTGATGTGTTCGATCTATCTTAACCCAGTCTGTTTCTTTCGGGGGTACTTTATTTTTCAGGAACACAATTACCTGCTCATATTTTTTCATAACCTCTGGATCTGGTGCTCCTGTTTTCGGATCTCTTGGATACTCCTTAGCAGGCCAATCTACAACTATTTTACACTCAGCCCACAAGTCTGCTGGAACAATTATATCAAACAGACTATTCAGGTCAATCCACAGCACTTTTGACAATTTCACAAACCTGTCTACCTGCCTATACCACTCGACGGGCTTTTCTCTCAGTCGAGGGAAATCATTCGTAAATGATAAAATATCCTGTCTAGTCCATGGGACATGTACATATCCTCCTCCAGGAGTCTCTCTCATAGGATAAGCATCCACTGTTTTCTCCTTTTCTCTCACAGGAAAAGCTGAGTAAGTCCTATCCGCTGAATCTTCCCTTTTCTTGTACCATCTATCCTTCCACTTTTCTACATCACCCCATTTTCTCAATAAGGCAATCATTTCCTTAATCTGTCCTGTTCTGCCAGCACCATTTAGATTTTCAATATCTTTGCCTGTAAAATCCACCCTATAAGGCTTCTGCAAAGCTTTCACCTTATCCATGTCAACTCCCTGTTCACTCGCTATTGCTTTTAACCTGTCATGTGTACTCTTAGCCCTCCAGGTGATACTCTTGCACATAAATAACAACTCTCCATCATGATGGGTTTTGAGTATATCTGTAGGAATTGTCCCTGCAATAAGCTCTTCCAATTCTATGCGCAACCTGGCTACATCAATTGCCTGTGAATCTTTATCCTTCTTTTGAAGAACTTTCAACCAATCATTCAGATCTTCAGCTGTTATTTCAGTAGACCTTTTCACTGCACCCACTTGTTCTGTCATCCTCTGTGGTTCCAAAATTGTTCCTCCAAAACAACCAATATTCAATCCTGAATTAGGCTGCACATCTAGTCCTCCACCACATGTGTCATGTCTCGACTGCCTCGAATCATTTCCTCCTGTTCTCACTCTTGATTCTTCCAAAGTACAAGTACCAACCAAACCATTTCCAACATAAGGAACTGTCAAATTATTCTCACCCATTCTTTGTTTATCAAAAATAGGCACAACCGGACCAATAGTTACAGGCACCGTAACTGCTTCAAGATTTTTCGTCAGCTCGCGGATTTTCTCAGTCAGCTCAGATGTTGTTCTGGCTAATTCCCTTGTTTTCTCTTCACTGACTCGATTCTCTCTCTCTCGCTCTCTCTCTCTCTCCCTTTCCGTGAAAGAGCTACCACTTTTCAAATCAGGTGTCACAACTTCAGTTTTAATAATTCGCAAAGTATCTCTTACAGGAGTAGAAACTGGCGTACTCTCTTCTGGTTCCGGCCTATACGGAGGTGGTCTCTTGTAAATCATGTCATCCAAGACCTCATCCTCGTAATCATTAGCCCCATACCTTCTCACTTCCGTATCAGGCACCTTTCCTGCACCTTTCCTCCCTTCCGCTTCTTCAACAGTTCTCATAGGATATAATCCCTCTGACATACTAGCATCTCGCCATCTCCGCATTCGATCATGATGAGTCTCACGATCATATTTCCTCCCAAAAAAGGACCTATAATTGCCTCCACTCCTCTGCTTTTCTCGCTCATGCACTTCATCTTCCCATTCCACCAACGCCTCGAACTGTGTCGGCCTTGGTCTAGGCTCTAGACACATCATCTTTTCCCGTAAATTTCTCAACACGGCCAAATTAAATGAACCATGTTCCGGGAATGCTAAGACACCATCATCCTTAGTATACTTAGCCCAGTTATCCAACCAATTACAGGTATGATACCCATATTTCGCAACCATGAAGGGTGCAGGAGTTCTCGTCGGAGGTAGCAATTCACCCTCTCTAGTTATTACATTTTTATCTTTGTCGAACCACCTTTTTAATTTACCGAACAAAGATTTTTTCTTCTTTTCCTCCGGTTGGTAATACATTTTTACGTTTACCAATATTCTCTAGTCCCTTCCGCAACTGTACGATCTTTGTCCAATAGCAGCGCGACTCACACCAACGCACCAATCCTGGAACGTCTACGTCACTCTGTACTCCTTCCAATCCCTGCGCGGCTCACACTAACGCACCAATCCTAGCGCGAGCACTGTTCTGAGCCACTATCCAATCACAGCACGGTCTGAATGACGTCAGCAGTCACTGCAGTCGCTTCTGCTCCTGTCTCCTGTCACTCGTCTACCCCTCCTTTACAAAGCCTTCTCAGTAGACTTCGTTTCAGATTCTACAAAATCTATTAGTTACAACATTTAAACATCTCCATTGTCTGCTTCGCTAACCACAGAATAGTAAAGAAAATCTTTCTCACAAGAATCCCGCTTCTCTCTAGAACAGCGCTTACCTCTGCTCCAACACGGAATAATCACTTTCGTTGACACAGTAGTACATCCCTCACTCTGCCCTTCTAACATACATCCATTAACTGTTTCCTCTAGGACTGCTCCAAAGAGTCTTACAATCAATTAAATGCTCATACATTCACACACTTTACACTAGAAAATGTAGCACATGCACACAGAATCCTGCCTTTCCGGAGAACAGCAAACAGTCTGTCCCACTACAGAATTATAACACGCGTTAACCAAGCAGCTTACCTCTGCCCAGTCCTTCAGACAAGCTTAGAGAATACCTATTACTACTCCAGCGATAAGCTTTAACGGCGAACCTTACGGATCCCTGGGACTTAAGACCAGAGTTTCACAGATAACCTTCGCTACCATACGCACTCCTTTTATACCGAAAATATATCCCTAATAGTAACACACAACAATGTCATGTCACTGATTCCGAACCCAGACAATGTGACGCGCAACTTCAATTGTCACACGTTTTTCCCCGCATACGTACAGGGCCAACAATCCCGTTTTTCCCGAGAGCAGCACTTACTTCCCTCTGCCCTACTGCGGAACCGTCACCAGCTCCCAAGTTCCAGAAGCCGTACACACTACATAGAACTCAATATGATGACCTCAACATATAGTATTAGTACATAAACCAACATCAATCAATAATCAGTAAATCAAAAGCCTTTGTACAAGCAATCTAATCAGATCAAGACAATAATCAAACCATCATACTGCTACCAGGAAACTGCTGCAGATCGACGCATATAAATTCTCCCTGCTTCCGCGGACAGAGTAAATCTACAGTCGCACACACAATCACTCATCATACGCTAGGGCCCATAAAACTAAATTCACGCTATTACTCTATCCACACTGAATATAGGAGAGAAAACCTAAACCAATCTGCATCTACAATGAGGTCAATGCGACCTTAATGACATTGCCTTGAGTCATGATTTTGAACATAAGAAATACATTTGAAACTCAATAAATGACAAGGAATAAACACCCGACACTGATATTCAAACAAATGCTTGTTTATCTAAATAAATTCAAATGGAAAGTCAATCATTAGCAAAATCGTTATTCTCATAGTTACCTATTCTAGCTAAATGGGTCAGGACTGGTCTCTCGGAAAAGTCTCTCGAGCTGCCGTCCTCAGCATGAAGTCCAAAACGCGATGACCGCAAGGAACACGATGAATGTAAAAAGCGCAATGAACATGGACCCTCTCTAGTCTAACATTTTTATAGGAAAAATAACAAATAAAAGTTACAAACAAATGTTAGATATCCGTTGAGCCACTGAGCAGAGCGAGCAGGAAAGGAAGTCTCTTGGTTACATTTAGAAAACCTCCGCTCAGGAAAAATCACAAAAATAAAAAGACGGAAGAAGGAAACTCGAGTTTGCAAATGTTTCTTTCGTAAATGCTCTTCCTTGATATCTTAGCAGAGCCACCGCAGCATTGTCATTGTTCATTGTGGCTTTATCCTTGTCCAAGGACAGTTGGATTCATTCCCGGAGCTGCTGTCCTCACGGAAAACTTTCTACCCAGGCAAAGGCTGTGGTCAGGTGACTCTCGACCATGTTCAGCAAGGCCTCTCGTCAAAATTCGATCACTCGAGTGCAGGCTGTAAATGGCAGCCATCTTGTTTTAGGCCAAAACGGACCATCTTAATTAAAAGAGACACAAACAACGTTACCACATCATAATGATTGTACAGTGTTAATCCCCACTAATACCCTTATGTGTATGTAATTATCTAGCCTTTAGCAACGCAATAAAGCATTAGTACACGTTATTTTAAACGCGCAAACACTCATTTAATTAACTTGCACATTATTATTAAGCAACATATATGCATCCCACGTGTAGTTTTTCTCATTAGTAAATGTTGGTTAATCCAGACAAAACAAACTATTAATTAGTCGTTTCAAATTAGTGTTTTAAAATCAAAACATATAGACGAAACTGGAGCTTAAAACTCGATAAATTTTCAACAGAAAACCCTGCTCCAGCACTTACGAGACATTTTGCTAAAAAAACAACAACAAAAAACCAAGCATTGGCATAGCCAATAGGTCTCGCCTTTGGGACCTCATAAGTGTTTAGCCATGCAACAGTTGATGTTGTTGCACCAAGGATATTGTGCTGCATAACTAAATACTTATAAGGTCCCAAAACCGAGACCTATTGGCTATGCCAATGCTTGTTCAACTTTGTCTGAGCCTTGAGGGATGAGGCTGCCGGGGATGAAATTGGCCTGGGAGAGTGGCAGTGTACTCTGTCCTAATTTATAATAAGGTCATGTCTCCGAGGATGGAGTCCCTGGGGACAAATTCAGCCTGAGAAGGCAGGCCACGTGTGCCCCCTCTCCCATAATAATATTATCAATCCCCTCAGGAACTAGTCCACCTGTGGGGGGTGGAGGGCAAAAAAGAAACAAGCGCGGCTAACAATGCTTGTTTTTCAACTTTGGGCCTCGGGGATGGGGCCAACGGGGATGAAATTGGCCTGGGAGAGAGGCAGTGTACCCTCCTAATGTATAATAGAGCCAGGTCCCCGAGGATGGAGTCCTTGGGGATTAAATCAGTCTGAGGAGATGGACCATGTGTGCCCCCTCTCCCATAATAATAATATCAATTCCCTCAGGCCCTGGCCCACCTGGGGACGGGCAAAAAAGAAACAAGCGCGCTAACCAAGCTTGTTTCTTTGAAAATGTTTCTGCGGATCCTCTGCAAATGTGTGGCATAATTAAAAAAATACAATACTTTTTGGGCCGCCGGTGTGTTCCCTTTGGCACCCCACCACCACGCCTAGGGGGGTCAGGCTCTTCCTACTCTGCCCCTTCTGTTTTTTTTACATTTTTCTTGGGACTCTGTCCAAGTCCCAAGTCCCGAGATTGCTGCCAACACCTGGTGGCAGTCAATCAGATCTCACTATGAGAACTGTCAGATCTGCAGAAGATTTGTGTCCCTAGATGTACCTAAATCTTTTCTTTAATAACTCTGAAACTACTCAACGGATTGAAACCCAATTACAAAAAGAGATCTTTCTGGACCAAGATCTAGCTTTCTGTCAAATTTGGTGTCATTCCATTCAGCGGTTCGGGTTGTGGTCGTTTCTCAAATCCGTATGGGAAATTCCATGGTGAAAAAGCGCTTTGGACCGGCTGCCCCTTTTTTCTCAGCCCACGCACTGATGACTCACCCTGAAACTTTCCAGGCAGCAGCTGAATTGACTGGCACACTAGTTTTGAAAATGTTATTAAGATTTATCAAATGGTGCCAAAGTTATTAGCAAAACAAACACAAAAATGATTTTCCTATGGAAACTAGGTCCTAACTATAATTTGAAGATCAAAGCGTGGCAATGAATCAGTACTAAGGCATACATGGTAATGGCATGCTTGTTACATCCTACAACCGCTTGTTGTTGCTAAAATTTCTGAACAGATCTTAACTTCTCCAGAAATATTTTACTAATGTTCCCTCATGTAGTATGCGTCCAGTTTTCTGACTTAGCTTCAACCAGTCAAAGGAGTTTGCCAATTATATACACCTATTCACAAAGGAGGATGTTGGGATGGAAAAAGGTCCAAACATGGCTCAGGAGAATGTGCTTCCATTCCTTGAGTTCATTGTAGCACGCTGTAGATTTCTTACCTCACCACAGAACACATGATTATCTTACATGTATGCTTGAACCATTTGGAACATGAACTGAGTCCCAGAATGAGTATCTGTGGTCTAAAGAAGTAGCCCATGTGCAGTCTCCTTACCTAACGTATTCAGGCCACTGGGCTGTAGAAGACTCACAATGGTGTCAGCAATATTATTTATAGTGGCACTGAACCCGTTTTACATGCCCGTTAGTTGCCTCTCCCATCTTTGTTTACAATTGGTTCGGCAGCGCCCTGCAATTGCATCCATTTGAGTCATCGAAGTTGCATGTGTATATTGATCTGTATGTGCAGAGGATGTGTTTTGAGAGTGCATAATACTTGTGACCATAGCCACACTGGAATCCGTTTTGTATCTTCTACACCCAAGTGGCACTTATGATGGTGTTGGGAGAGATCCCAGAGCTCAGATGTGAATTCCACAGCTCCCACAGGAATTCCAGGGATCTTTTGTAGTCCATCTGTATTTTGGACGTGGAGAAGAGGAGACTCTAGGACCCTTTGAAGTTAGGAGGTTTCCATTTGCTTTTTCCTGGGTGATTGTTCACTGGAAGGACTTCCCCTTTGAACCTTGTTGTGGGTCTCTCCTGCCTGAAGTGATTCACTCGCTGCTTCCGCCTTGAGTGATCGCTCCCCTCGCTGCTCCTCACAGCGTGGTATCGTATTGCTGCATTGTAACCAAGTTGTGATATCTGCATAGCTCCATTTTTAGTAAGCTTCGTAATTTCATAGCGCTATTATCCCACAGCGCTTACATTGCTTTGATTGCATTGTTGTGTGTGATTTCCCCCGGCGCCCTGCTCTGACCTCCCCTCCATTTTGATCCTGCTGTTGTTGTGTTCCCCTGAGCCCGCCACGCCTCCCAGCTGAGCCGCCCTCCCACAAGCACCCAAAAGCATTCCCCAAACCCCGCAGCGCTGTGATTCACTCGCTGCTTCCGCCTTGAGTGATCGCTCCCCTCGCTGCTCCTCACAGCGTGGTATCGTAGTGCTGCATTGTAACCAAGTTGTGATATCTGCATAGCTCCATTTTTAGTAAGCTTCGTAATTTCATAGCGCTATTATCCCACAGCGCTTACATTGCTTTGATTGCATTGTTGTGTGTGATTTCCCCCGGCGCCCTGCTCTGACCTCCCCTCCATTTTGATCCTGCTGTTGTTGTGTTCCCCTGAGCCCGCCACGCCTCCCAGCTGAGCCGCCCTCCCACAAGCACCCAAAAGCATTCCCCAAACCCCGCAGCGCTGTGATTCACTCGCTGCTTCCGCCTTGAGTGATCGCTCCCCTCGCTGCTCCTCACAGCGTGGTATCGTATTGCTGCATTGTAACCAAGTTGTGATATCTGCATAGCTCCATTTTTAGTAAGCTTCGTAATTTCATAGCGCTATTATCCCACAGCGCTTACATTGCTTTGATTGCATTGTTGTGTGTGATTTCCCCCGGCGCCCTGCTCTGACCTCCCCTCCATTTTGATCCTGCTGTTGTTGTGTTCCCCTGAGCCCGCCACGCCTCCCAGCTGAGCCGCCCTCGCCCCTCCCCCTCCGCTATCCATATATGACAGTAGTTCCCGCGCGCAGCGCCCACGCGCAGCGCCCGCGCCCAACCCGCGCCGAAGGTGCGCCAAAGGTAAGCCCGTCTACGCCCGTCCGCGCCTGGACCGCGCCCAGCGCCAGACCCCCTGCCCCTCGCGCTGCGCTGCCCTCCCGCATCACCTACGATGCCGCCACCCTCCTAGCCCTCAACCCCGGTCGCGCCCCCAACTGCGTCCAAGCCGCTCCTGGACACACTCATGGACCTTTCTCCTGCTACTCCTGCAAATTCAGCGGCACCGACAACATCTCTGCTACGTCCACACCACAGATTCCCGACCCCAACCACCTACAATGCATCCTTCTCAACACCCGATCGGTCCATAGGCATGCCATTGACCTATGGAATCTACTAGACACCATTTCCCCGGACATCGCCTTCCTTACGGAAACATGGATGAATGCTTCCTCCGCACCAGACATCACCATTGCCATCCCTGAAGACTATAAGATCACCCGCAAAGACCGTACCAGCCACACAGGAGGAGGAATCGCCATCGTCCACAAGAAATCTATCCGCATCTCAACCAGCTCTGACGTCAATCTCGCCAACTCCGAACATCTTCACTTCCAGATCCACATCGACCCCAAAACAACACTCAGAGGCACTCTCCTCTACAGACCACCAGGACCCCGCGCAAAATTCAGTGAAGACATCACGGACTTCATCACCCCACACGCGCTCCCCTCCAAAGATTACATCCTTCTGGGATGTAGGAAGGTGGATATCTGACTATGGTTACCCCCAAATTTTTGCCTAGTGTCTAGCTGGTTTTTCGACTTAGTTGGCCTGAGATCCTGCCATTCAGGCTCTCAGGCTATCTGCTCTCTCTGTAAAATGGACTCCATGTACCCTAGGTACATATCCAATTGGTTGGATCACCCTGTCAGCCCCTGTACCAGTGTACACTAGGTACCCAGGGCATTGGTGTACCCAAGGCCTGCTCGGGGCTGAAGCATGTATTATGCCACCCCAGGCTTGGCCTAACAAATCTGACACAACTGGCTGATCACTCAGCTGGGGTAAGTTGGTGTAACCACCTCTTACTTAGGTGTAGTATACCTATACCTAACCTTAAATGGGACACCTGGTAACCTATAAGTCACTCCTATGGCAGGCCTTAACAATCCTGAAGGCAGAGTGCTTGGTTCCATGTGAGATGGTGCTCTGGCATGAGCTGGGCCTGTCTGCAGTGGTCGGAACAACTTCCTTCTACTGTTTCCAGATATCGTCATACCATATACTCTTAAGTGCATTATGAACCTCGCGGTTAAATGCTAACTTTGGTTCGGCTTTATCAAAACATGTCGAGTAAGGTGTCATACGAATTGGAATACTAACCCCTCGCCAATTCTGGCGACGGGGTTAGCATTCCACCCTTCTAGAGGGACACGACATGTACAGTACCTGAAACCCGGGTAAAATCAGACATAGCCTCAGCTCCACAAAATGGATGCTGCCACCACAGACACAAGTCTGCCCTCCTGCTGCTGGGAGTCCTTCCAGCTTGGGAGGTGTGGACAAAGGGTTTCCTGCCAGGGGAGGTGCGTGCACCACCCCAGACAGGATTTTGTGTATTGGTCAGGTAGGGCTTGAAAGAAACCAGACATGCCTGTGGCTCACAAGGAGCCTCGGGGCATATGCCAGTTCAAACCGGTCCTGGGGCACACCAGTCCCGGGCCTGGGGCGAGCTGGACAAAGGATTGGGGGTGTAACCACCCCCCTTCCTGGTCCCACCCTTAGGGAGGGACCTAGCAGGTAGTCCGGCCCCTAGAATGCGCTTAAAGGTAGGAGCTGTGTCCTAAGACTTCAGACATCCTGGAATCAACTTAAAACTAAGAAGAAGACGGGAACTTCGACGCTCTGCTGCACAGAGGACTGAAGCCAATCTCCCCTGTGGTCAGGGAGTGACCACCTTGCTAACGCAAGCACCATCCAGCGAATCAACGTCTGCTTTGCCGCCGCCTCCCGCCGGAGCCCGAGCCCAGAGACTGACAAGACCTGGACCTCCAGACCTCTCACCGCCCGATCCACAGTCCCTGCAAAGAGGAGACCCGTGGAGGCACCGAGACACGTGGAGCCAGCCATCTTGAAACGACTACGACAAGCTGACCAGTGCAACAACCGAGGCTCCCTCCAAGTTGTGCTTTGGGTCCTGAGAAGCCCAAACCTCGAGCAGCATCTGCACCAAAGGTGAGCCCTCCAGCATCTCCACGATCTGCGTGGGGCCCTTCTGCATTTTGCCACTCGACGCGCCTAACCGGTTGCTGGCCCGCTGGCTAGTGGCCATCTTGGCGACGAAATCTACGACAAACACCGCTGGTCTGGTTGCTCCAGACTGGCCCTTGCTCCCCTCCAAAGGAGCAGTTCCTCTGACCTTGCTGGTCAGAACCATCAGCTTATCTCCTTGCCTACAACAATTGCTTTTGCCAAGGCTTGTTTGCTTCGATCAAGTCGCCGACACCGCCGACAGCGAGAGCCTGCGTGGGACAGCTCGTGACTTGACTCCTGGACGTCGTCGACCTTCAGGGACCACGTGGCTGCAGAGTCAAGCTACACCTTCCTTCCTGTTTGCACCCGACATCGCCTGGTACCCACCTGGTGCCACGCTGGTCACTGGCTAGTGACTGTGAACACTGTCCCCTCTGCTTACAGGTCTTCAACATCTCCGATCCACTCTTGGATCCACTGCATCTCCTCCCGACCGACCGCCTGCAGCACTTTTGTCTACAGGCCCCACGGAACCGATAGAAGAAACCCGACGCACTTCGAGGCCTATGCACCCGCTTCCTGTGGGTGAGGTAAAGCTGGCACTCCTGTGCCCAAGTGTAGTATTACATCTCTAGTGCCTGTGTTCCAAATCTTAAGTTCCTAGGTCATCCGGAAGATTCCTTTTGCAGTAACTTTGTACTTTTTACGCACCCATTGAAACCTATGGGAGCACGCGTGTGACTATTTGCTCTGCACACGCCACCCGTGGACCTCCTGGTCACTAACTGACGTTAGCTCCTTGTAGGCCCAGCGATTCTAGAGGCCCTAGGCCTTTTCCCTTTTCTGTTCGTGGTACTTATACCACTATTTTAGTATATGGTTCGAGTGGCCACCAGGGCCTATCCATATAAAGTGCAACTTCTGTGTATTCTGTGATAATCTTGTTTGACGATTTGTGCTCCTGTGCTCATAAAGAGACTAGGGGTTACTTTGAGAAATAAATACATATATATTTTGAATATATATCTGTGTGGTGTCCTTTCATTGGTATAAAAGGGGGTTGCATTTGGTAAAACAGCTGGCTTAACACGCATCACGAGTTTAGCCTCAAAGACTGCTTAGCCTACGCTACCACTAGGGCAGCTAGTCCAAAAAGGTTGACTTACAACCACACCATAAGGGTTGCTTGGCATGGTACAAGGTGGTCACTAGAACTAGTGAACAGCATATACCAGGCCAACTTCTCACATTGGTGAGCAGCGGTTGGATTTGAGCTTGCTGTGTTTTACCATTGTAATCTCTTGGTTACCAATTGAAAGATCACATAGGTACCTGTAGGTACATATAAAACAAGATTAGATATACTTAAGTTCTACTGAACTTAGTTGTTGTAGAGCAAAGGGAGTAGCACACCCTGACTACAACTACTAGATAGGTTTAGTAGGTAAACCCAAGTGTAGGTAGATTGCAACACATCCACCCACACTTAAGAGCAATGGCTGGGGCAGAGGGGTCCACTGTACCCATCTCTGTTGAGAGTGACCCCCAGAGGGCACCATCCATCTTTGCTACCCTTAATCAGAATGAGCTCAGGCATTTGGCAACTCTTAGAGGCCTTAAACAGCCCAAGAACCCTACCTCTGCTGTGCTCAGAGAACTCTTGCAAGATGATGAAAATCAAAGAGAGCTCAAGAAAGCTTCCCAGTTAGCCCCCTTAGGGACAGGAACAGGAGGCCCCCCTTCTGAAGATGCCACTGAGGTACCCCTTTCCAATAGCCATCCCTTAGATGAAAACCATACTACAGAGGAGGAAAGTGATGGGGATACAGAAAGTGGTGAGGATGAAGGGAGAACTAGCCCAGTGCCAAGTGTTATACTTGGCCCAGCTAAACTAAGGCTATTGGGGACTGACAGTGGGTTCACCCCACTGGATCTCCCCAGTGGGCTTAACCCAGGGCTTGGAAGGCAAAGGAATCGCTCAGGTGACTCCAATGCTTCCCATGGCTCTAGAGGCTCTCAAGGTCACTCCAGGAGAAGGATGACCACCCCTCAGAGGAGGGAACATGAGGCCAAGATGCAAGAAGCCCAGCTGAGGATCAGGAAGCAGGAGCTAGAAGTAGCCCTGATGGAAGAGAAACTGAGCAAGGCTAGGCAGCATAGAGAGAGTGGGTCTATACCCACTGGTGGCAGCAATGTCCCTAGGGACAAAGATAGGGTCTTTGACAATAGGAACCTGTCCAAGATTGTGCCCCCCTACAAAAGTGGGGATGACATCCACAAATGGATGACTGCTCTTGAGAGAGCCTGCAAAGTGCAGCAGGTTCCTGAAGACCAGTGGGCAGCAATCTTATGGCTCTCCTTTGAGGGGAGAGGCAGAGATAGACTCCTCACTGTTAGAGAAGAGGATGTCAGAAATTACAGAGTCCTGAAGAGTGTCCTAGTTGATGGGTTAGGCTTAACCACTGAACAGTACAGGTTAATGTTCAGAGACACCCAGAAGACACAGACTCAGGACTGGTCTGAATATGTGGAATGTGCCACTAAGGCTTTGGAGGGTTGGTTGCTGGGAAGTAAGGTATCTGATTATACAGGATTGTACAATTTGATGATGAGAGAGCAGATTTTAAGTAATTGTCAAAACCAGCTTCTCCATCAACACCTGGTAGACTCGGATTTGACCTCTCCCCAAGAATTGGGAAAGAGGGCAGATAAATGGGTCAGGACCAGGATCAGGCCTAAAAACCAGGGTGGTGACCAAAAGAAAGATACCACCAAGCCTCAAGAGAAGGGTGGGGATAAAGAAAAAGAGAAACCTTCCTCAGGGCCCCAAAACTCCACACAGGGTGGTGGGTCCCAAGCTCCCTCCTCTACCACAGCTAAAAAGCCCTACTGCCATGAGTGTAAAACTCCTGGGCATTGGAAAACTGACAGCGGTTGCCCAAGGGCTAAAAACAAAACTGTTCCTCCAATTACTCCTGTCACACCACCTATTACTGTCAGCAGTAATCCCCCAGGTGGTGGGAGTGCCCCCAGAAATCTGGGTGGGTTCACTTGGGGAACACAGGGGGACCCTGGCTTAGCCAATTCCCCTACAGCAACTACTCTTGTCTGTGATGGTGGCATGGGGTTTGCCAACTTCACTGCCTGTCCCAACACTTTGGGTAGGTACAGACAGGAACCCTACATCAATGGTACAAAAGCTGAGGCCTACAGAGACACTGGAGCTAGCATCACAATGGTGGCCCATTGGCTAGTTCCCTCTGAGCAGCTTTTGCCTGGTTGCTCCTACCAGGTAACTAACATTGATGGCAAACAGAAAAGTCATCCCATGGCAGAGGTATGTCTCAGCTGGGGAGGTGTCACTGGCCCTAAAAGGGTGGCAGTGTCCCCAACCTTGCCTGTAGACTGCTTACTGGGGAATGACTTAGAACTCTCAGCTTGGGCTGGAGTTGAACAAGACACCCATTCTAAAATGGTAGGCCTTTCACAAAAGGGTAGGGGGGTTGTGCCATTCACAACCCCTGTCCAAATAGATTTCCTCCCTGAAAAGGTTGGAAGGGCAGTGGTAGCCACAGCCCAGGCACAGACAGACTTCCCTGTAGAGACTGGCAGAGCTGTGACAGTCACAGCTCAAACACAAACTGAGTGCCCCCCTGAAAAGGTTGGCAAGGCTGTAATGGTCTCAGCCTATACTCAGACTGACATAGGTGTAGTGAAGCCTGAAACAATGGATCACTCCACACAAACTGAGAGTAGTGGGGAGGAAGAAAAGTCTCCCTCTCCCCAGACATTAGGAAAAGGTCAGCCTCCTCAGGGATCTGACCTCACCCCTTGTGAAGGAACTGCCCCAGAGGTAGCCAGGCCTGGCCTGGCAGAGCCTCTGATGTCAGTGGCCCCTGCCAAGGTGGGACCCAGTCTGGTGCAGGTAGCCTGCCTCTCTCTACCCTGCCTCAGTCAGCCCAGGGCTGCAGAGGTCAGGGAGGCCAGTGGACCCCCAGAGGGCCCCTGTCCACAAGAACCCCCCCATCAAAAGAATGAGGATTGCCTGGCTAGTAGCCCTAGTCAGGTGATGGGTAAAAACATTCCTGAGGGATCTCCTTTACAGGTAGTTAGGGACCTCCCCCAGAGGGATTCTGTTGGGCACAGGCAAACCTGGGACCTTAGGGCCCCAACCCTGACCTGTCCCTCCAGTAAGCCCACAAAAGGGACCCAGCCTCCAGCTTTAGGTAGCCAGAGGCTGACCCTGAGAGCACAGTGCAACTCAGTTAAGGAAAGAAAGGCATCCATGGTGGAGGATGATTGGAGGAAACTGAGGCCTCACTTTGAGGACACTCACTTCAGAACTCCATATCAACACCAGCCTTTTACTTTGCCAAGACGCACCAAAGGTAGAGATTCCCTATGGTGGAGACCCTCTGATACCCTTAGGGTGAGGGATTGCTTAGTGGACCATGAGACAGGGGGTAACCATGCCAGTGCTGGTTCCTCCTTATATGGCCACTTGGGCAATATAGGCTTACCTGGTCAAGGTCAGCCTTATCTCCCTTCGTTTGGGGGGGGGTTGTGTAGGAAGGTGGATATCTGACTATGGTTACCCCCAAATTTTTGCCTAGTGTCTAGCTGGTTTTTCGACTTAGTTGGCCTGAGATCCTGCCATTCAGGCTCTCAGGCTATCTGCTCTCTCTGTAAAATGGACTCCATGTACCCTAGGTACATATCCAATTGGTTGGATCACCCTGTCAGCCCCTGTACCAGTGTACACTAGGTACCCAGGGCATTGGTGTACCCAAGGCCTGCTCGGGGCTGAAGCATGTATTATGCCACCCCAGGCTTGGCCTAACAAATCTGACACAACTGGCTGATCACTCAGCTGGGGTAAGTTGGTGTAACCACCTCTTACTTAGGTGTAGTATACCTATACCTAACCTTAAATGGGACACCTGGTAACCTATAAGTCACTCCTATGGCAGGCCTTAACAATCCTGAAGGCAGAGTGCTTGGTTCCATGTGAGATGGTGCTCTGGCATGAGCTGGGCCTGTCTGCAGTGGTCGGAACAACTTCCTTCTACTGTTTCCAGATATCGTCATACCATATACTCTTAAGTGCATTATGAACCTCGCGGTTAAATGCTAACTTTGGTTCGGCTTTATCAAAACATGTCGAGTAAGGTGTCATACGAATTGGAATACTAACCCCTCGCCAATTCTGGCGACGGGGTTAGCATTCCACCCTTCTAGAGGGACACGACATGTACAGTACCTGAAACCCGGGTAAAATCAGACATAGCCTCAGCTCCACAAAATGGATGCTGCCACCACAGACACAAGTCTGCCCTCCTGCTGCTGGGAGTCCTTCCAGCTTGGGAGGTGTGGACAAAGGGTTTCCTGCCAGGGGAGGTGCGTGCACCACCCCAGACAGGATTTTGTGTATTGGTCAGGTAGGGCTTGAAAGAAACCAGACATGCCTGTGGCTCACAAGGAGCCTCGGGGCATATGCCAGTTCAAACCGGTCCTGGGGCACACCAGTCCCGGGCCTGGGGCGAGCTGGACAAAGGATTGGGGGTGTAACCACCCCCCTTCCTGGTCCCACCCTTAGGGAGGGACCTAGCAGGTAGTCCGGCCCCTAGAATGCGCTTAAAGGTAGGAGCTGTGTCCTAAGACTTCAGACATCCTGGAATCAACTTAAAACTAAGAAGAAGACGGGAACTTCGACGCTCTGCTGCACAGAGGACTGAAGCCAATCTCCCCTGTGGTCAGGGAGTGACCACCTTGCTAACGCAAGCACCATCCAGCGAATCAACGTCTGCTTTGCCGCCGCCTCCCGCCGGAGCCCGAGCCCAGAGACTGACAAGACCTGGACCTCCAGACCTCTCACCGCCCGATCCACAGTCCCTGCAAAGAGGAGACCCGTGGAGGCACCGAGACACGTGGAGCCAGCCATCTTGAAACGACTACGACAAGCTGACCAGTGCAACAACCGAGGCTCCCTCCAAGTTGTGCTTTGGGTCCTGAGAAGCCCAAACCTCGAGCAGCATCTGCACCAAAGGTGAGCCCTCCAGCATCTCCACGATCTGCGTGGGGCCCTTCTGCATTTTGCCACTCGACGCGCCTAACCGGTTGCTGGCCCGCTGGCTAGTGGCCATCTTGGCGACGAAATCTACGACAAACACCGCTGGTCTGGTTGCTCCAGACTGGCCCTTGCTCCCCTCCAAAGGAGCAGTTCCTCTGACCTTGCTGGTCAGAACCATCAGCTTATCTCCTTGCCTACAACAATTGCTTTTGCCAAGGCTTGTTTGCTTCGATCAAGTCGCCGACACCGCCGACAGCGAGAGCCTGCGTGGGACAGCTCGTGACTTGACTCCTGGACGTCGTCGACCTTCAGGGACCACGTGGCTGCAGAGTCAAGCTACACCTTCCTTCCTGTTTGCACCCGACATCGCCTGGTACCCACCTGGTGCCACGCTGGTCACTGGCTAGTGACTGTGAACACTGTCCCCTCTGCTTACAGGTCTTCAACATCTCCGATCCACTCTTGGATCCACTGCATCTCCTCCCGACCGACCGCCTGCAGCACTTTTGTCTACAGGCCCCACGGAACCGATAGAAGAAACCCGACGCACTTCGAGGCCTATGCACCCGCTTCCTGTGGGTGAGGTAAAGCTGGCACTCCTGTGCCCAAGTGTAGTATTACATCTCTAGTGCCTGTGTTCCAAATCTTAAGTTCCTAGGTCATCCGGAAGATTCCTTTTGCAGTAACTTTGTACTTTTTACGCACCCATTGAAACCTATGGGAGCACGCGTGTGACTATTTGCTCTGCACACGCCACCCGTGGACCTCCTGGTCACTAACTGACGTTAGCTCCTTGTAGGCCCAGCGATTCTAGAGGCCCTAGGCCTTTTACCTTTTCTGTTCGTGGTACTTATACCACTATTTTAGTATATGGTTCGAGTGGCCACCAGGGCCTATCCATATAAAGTGCAACTTCTGTGTATTCTGTGATAATCTTGTTTGACGATTTGTGCTCCTGTGCTCATAAAGACACTAGGGGTTACTTTGAGAAATAAATACATATATATTTTGAATATATATCTGTGTGGTGTCCTTTCATTGGTATAAAAGGGGGTTGCATTTGGTAAAACAGCTGGCTTAACACGCATCACGAGTTTAGCCTCAAAGACTGCTTAGCCTACGCTACCACTAGGGCAGCTAGTCCAAAAAGGTTGACTTACAACCACACCATAAGGGTTGCTTGGCATGGTACAAGGTGGTCACTAGAACTAGTGAACAGCATATACCAGGCCAACTTCTCACATGGGAGACCTCAACTTTCACCTTGAAAAGACCAACGACCACAACACCTCCACCCTCGTGGACAACCTCGCCAACCTCGGACTTAAACAACTAGTCACTTCCCCCACCCACATCGCAGGTCACACACTCGACCCCATCTTCACATCCAGCAATCATATCTCCTTCTGCCACACTACGGATCTCCTCTGGACCGACCACAGCTGCGTTCACTTCATCTACAACAAGCCGAAACCCATCATCCACTCCCAACCTACCCTGCAAAGAAACTGGAACAAAATCACCACGGACCAAATCTCCGCATCGCTCCTTCGAAACTCCCCAGCCCTCTCTTCTAACGCCAACGAAGCCGCCGCCAACCTCACCCTATGGTTATCCAACACCGCCGACACCTTAGCTCCACTGAAAAAACGTCAAAGCAAACCTGGCAGCAAGAAAGCCTCATGGTTCAACGATGATCTCAAGAAGTCCAAGAAACTCTGCCGCTCCCTTGAAAAGGCCTGGAAAAAAGACCCAACCACCAGCACCAAGGACGCCTTCAAAAGCGCCACCCGCACCCACCACCAACTGATCCGAAAAGCCAAGAAAACAGCTTTCAAGGATCGACTTGACAACAACGCTCACAACAGCAAGGAACTTTTCAACATCGTCAAGGAATTTTCCAATCCCTCGGCCAACTCCAACGACATCACCCCCTCTCAAACCCTCTGCGACTCCCTAGCCTCTTTTTTCCACAACAAGATTGCAGACATCCACAACAGCTTTGACAACCAACCCGGAAACCAACCCACCCTACCATCTGCTGACCACCTTCCCCCCGTGAACACCCTTAACGCTTGGAACCCAATCTCCACTGAGGACACCATCCGCCTGATGAATTCCATCCACTCAGGATCCCCCACAGACCCATGCCCTCACCACATCTTCAACAAAGCAGACTCCGTCATAGCACCGCACCTCCGAGACGTCATCAACTGCTCCTTCAACTCTGCTACCTTCCCAGAAGACTGGAAACACGCCGAACTCACTGCCCTTCTGAAAAAACCAACAGCGGACCCCACCGAACTCAAAAATTACCGCCCCATCTCGCTTCTTCCATTCCCGGCCAAAGTCATCGAGAAAGCCGTCAACAACCAGCTCGCCGCTTTCCTCGAAGCCAACAAATCCCTCGACTCCTCACAGTCCGGCTTCCGAGCCAAACACAGCACTGAGACCGCCCTCATCGCAGCAACAGACGACATTCGAACTCTACTGGACAACGGAGACACAGTCGCCCTCATCCTCCTCGACCTCTCTGCAGCATTCGATACAGTCTGCAACAGCACCCTTCTACAACGCCTCAATAACATCGGAATCCAAGGAAAAGCACTTGAATGGATCACCTCGTTCCTCACCGGAAGAACCCAGAGAGTCCGCCTTCCTCCATTCAAGTCCGAGGCCTCTGAAGTCATCTGCGGCGTCCCTCAAGGATCCTCACTCAGTCCCACCCTCTTCAACGTATACATGAGCCCCCTCGCGGCCATCGCACGCCGACACAACCTCAACATCATCTCCTACGCGGACGACACTCAACTAATCCTTTCTCTCACCAATGACCCTAGCACCGCCAAAACTAACCTACACGAAGGAATGAAAGAAGTTGCCGAATGGATGAAACAAAGCCGTCTGAAACTGAACTCAGACAAAACTGAAGTCCTCATCTTAGGTACATCCCCCTCTGCATGGGACGATTCCTGGTGGCCTGAAGCCCTCGGAAAAGCACCCATCCCGACAGACCACGCACGGAACCTAGGCGTCATCCTGGATTCTTCACTCTCAATGAACAGACAAGTCAGCGCCGTATCCTCTTCCTGCTTCAACATTCTTCGCATGCTCAGAAAAACATTTCGCTGGATCCCCCTCGAAACAAGGAAAACAGTTACCCACGCTCTAGTCACGAGCCGACTGGACTACGGAAACACCCTCTACGCGGGTACTACCGCAAAGCTCCAGAAGAAACTCCAACGAATCCAAAACGCATCAGCCAGGCTCATATTAGACATCCCTCGCAACGAACACATCTCTGATCACCTTAAAGACCTCCACTGGCTACCCGTCAATAAGAGGATCACCTTCCGACTGCTTACCCACGCACACAAATCACTCTACGACATCGGACCAGATTGCCTCAACTCTCGACTGTCCTTCTACACCCACTCCCGCCAACTACGATCTTCCAGCCAAGCCCTCGCCACTATACCTCGCATCAACAAGACCACCATGGGAGGCAGATCCTTTGCATACCTGGCTGCTAAAACATGGAACTCACTCCCCGCCTACCTTCGCCTCACCCAGAACCACCTAGCGTTCAGAAAGCAGCTTAAAACGTGGATATTTGACAAATAATCCTCCTCCCCTTCCTAAGCGCCTTGAAACCCTCTGGGTACGTAGTGCGCTATACAAATTTTATGACTTGACTTGACTTGACTTGAACACTCCCAGCTTCACTTCACCTTCCTGCTAGCACCCTATGACAGAGACCATGGCTGGACCATCTGTCTGAGTGGAAGAAGCAAAAGGCACAAGTTGCCCAGAAGCAGTCTCAGAATTGTCTGTTGGAATACATAACTATCATCCGCAGTTCTAGTATAAAGATGGGATAGAAATTTCAAGGCAAGGTGCCGGAGATTTCACATCAGTGGTGAGGAGAAACTCTCTATGGGGCATATCAGCAACAACCGGCGATAATTATCGCTAAGCGCACTTAGCGCTAGGATAATTATCGCCAGCTAGAGTGGATTTTTATCGCTGAGATAGCGTGCTAAAAGCGATAAAAATCCTAGCGCTAACTGCCTAACGTGAGATTATCACTGGAAACTCAGCGATAATCTCACGAAATGTGGCGTTAGCTCGTTGATAGGGGCTCACAAACTAAGCCATGATATCCACCTTCCATAGGATATCATGGCTAAGTCAGTCCTGAAGCAGGCGTAAGGAAAGTAGCGATAACAGGGGTTATCGCTACTTTTCCTGCCACTATGCTTCATACCGTGGAGCTTGATGATAGGAGAAATGTCGCTTAGCGACATTTCTCCTGTCATGTCAGGTCAGGAACGTCCACTTTGCATCTCATTAGAGATGCAAAGCTGGGCGTTAAGAATAGGTGCGCTAATGCAAGGTTTCACGCGTTAGTGTGACCTTGCTAATTAGGCGATAAAATTATCGCCGCTTTTCGGCCGAAAACGGCCACAAAAGCGGCGATAATTTTCTATCGCCGCCTTGTAAATATGCCCCTATGTTCCTTGGTTCTGATATTCACCACTACCTCCCTGTGACAGTTTTGGCACCAGAAAACTCAGATCTTTGACTAGGACTTTCAGGAGAGGCTGTCTGTTAGATGGAGAAAGCTGACGGAAGGTTCAGATAGGGCATTGGGGAGGCCCTTAGGTAAAGGATACACTGTTCAGAAAGAGTGGGGCTGTGAAGGAGCCAAAATAGGACACGCTGAAGGTGACCACTGCAGCACCAGGGAAGAACCTGCTCTGGTTTGTGAGGGTCAGTCCCTGGAATCTCCGTGGTGTCTTCACAATGTGAGCAAACTATGGGGCATATCAACAAGGGCTTTATCTCTTCTTTTTTGGCTTTAAAAGCCAAAAAAGCTGAGATAAAACTAGCGCCCTATCAACAACAGGGTGCTAACACGCAAATTTGCATGTTAGCACCCTTTTACTCTACGCTTCCCCTTGCATCTCTAATGAGATGCAAAGGGGGCGTTCCAGAGTAAAATAATAGGAGAAATGTCGCTAAGCGACATTTCTCCTATTATCAAGAATGTCGCTAACCCAGTTAGAGACAAAAAAAGCAGCGCTAACCGCGGTTAATGCTGCTTTTTTACGTCTGGTATTTTTCGGACTTAGCCATGATATCCTATGTAAAGTGGATATCATGGCTAAGTTTGCCTGTCCCTATCAACAAGGTAACGTGAGATTATCGCTGGGTTTCCAGCGATAATCTCACGTTAGCCTGTTAGCGTGAGGATTTTTATCGCTATTGAGATAAGCGTTGCTAATAGCACGCTATCTCAGCGATAAAAATTCACGCTAGCCGGCGATAATTATCCTAGCGCTAAGTGCGCTTAGAGATAATTATCGCCGGTTGTTGTTGATATGCCCCTATGTGCCCCGGGTTAACGAAAATACTTATGAATTCATTTCCAGTCCGTCCGAGGTTGTTTTGCAACAATCAAGTGCCAAGAAGCTATGAAGTGCTGAAAGAAAGTGAAACTCCGTCCTCACGTGCCTTCAAAACAGAGAACAGAACACCAGCACTGTAAACGTTGCTCACACATCAGCAGGCTGGGCCTGGGCATGCCCCCTGCCTTCTGTGCTTCGTGAGTCATGTAGTGGCGCCCACCGCGTCAAGCAGTACCTCTTGTCACGGTTTTTGAGAGGGTAAACTGAAAACAGTGAGAGGCACTTTTTTAGGTGTTCCAAAGCTGGGCTAGTAAGAAGCTGTTATGAGTGAGCAATTTAATTAATAGATATGATGCTGGTTTTAAAAATTACGTTTTATTTATTTTCTTCGTGCCTCTTCTGTGTTTTGATGAGAATGAGGGTTGTTGTCATCCTTTGACACTTTATTGATGTATATGGGTAGTCCTTCCTCTATTTTTGCGAAATGTCACGGTTTTTGGGTCGCACGATCTGGCCACCCTAGATATAATGGAAAGGAAAAAAATTCTTACATGAAAAAATAGACGTTTCTACTTCCAAAGGCATGCTAGAATGAATGGCTCTGGTTAACCACCACCTAAAATATTTGGTTTGCAGAGAGAAACTGAAGCCCACGCGATTAAATGCAGACCAGGGCCCTGTTTGTGTCACTCCGATGAGAACAGCATCCCACGTCTGGCCTGGTCTGACAGACGCCATTTCACTAAGCAGTTCGTTTCTCCCGTTTTCATTTGAAATACGAACACAGCTGTTGAGCAAAAATAAGATTTGCAAAGATAACTCTGGCATATGTTCTCCAAATCCAAAGCCTTAGCACAAATAAAGAAACTAAGGTTATTTTCAGTCACAAATTAGGTCACAGCTTTGAATCGTTGAAATTATGTCTTACAGTCTGGCGACGATGGTTTCAGTAGCTTCCATTTGGCTGGATCTCCTTTCTTAAGTACTGACTTGGTTTTTCAAGCGGATGTGCACTCCTGTTAAGTAGTTCTGTTGACTTTTTATTTTTTTCAGATTTAAGTTGCGCTAACTCGACCCCGCTGACTTCGGAGCACAGGGTTCACGGTTCGATCCCGGCTCCAGCGGCACCACAGCTCAGCATGATTTGTCTCTTGGCAATAGCTCACTTAATTTCCACGACGGCCCCCAGCGCCTTGAGACCCGTCAGGACGAGTAGTTCGCGCTTTACAAATACGGGTTTACATTTATTTATTTTACGTGATTTGGCCAGAATCACAGGATGCTGAGGCGACGCCGAGGCTCGAACCCGGTTCCAGAGCTCCAAAGAGGGCAGCTCGCAGCTCTAGCCGTAAAGTTACATCCTCTCCCATAGTCCATTTTTTAGCCCTTTTTGATTGCTTCATGTTACAGGTTGATGCGGTATGTACCTCAAGCGTCGTTTTGAGAAGATGTATACTTTCTACATCAGCAGTTGCAGTAGGATATACATTGCACTTTATTGGCCTAGCCGCCCTCACATCAAAGCCACGCGGGCTCTTTTCATCTCCTGCGCGAGCCCTTGACGCGCTGCTCATCTGTGAAAGAAAGCTATTACCAGAGTTTGCTTTTAGCCCCAAGAGGCCGCAACCAGGATCTAAGGGAGGGGGCGCGAGGGGGTGTGCTTTGTTTAGACAGTGGCTCGTGCGGAGTGCTGACATCTAGGGTGTTTTAGGAGGAACGACCACAGAGCTTCTTTGTTCAGACCCCACATGATACACTATCTTGTTTCAAAATAACTCACAGCAGAAAATGATGAATGTTTGCACATTTATGCATAATTATAGGAATCAAGAGCTGGCCCAGCGTTAAATGAATTCCGCTGGTAGTGCAAATAATAATAATCCACATTTGTAAAGCTCGAACAATCACCCGTAAGGGTCTCTAGGCGCTGGGGGACGTCAGGAAGGTTAAGCAAGCTATTGCCCAGAGTCACATGGTGCTGGACTAATCTGCCGCCGGGGCCGGGGATCGAACCGTGATCCCCAGATTCCGAGTCAGTCGCCCTGGCCGCTGCGACACACCTCTTCCGTTCCAAATGTTGAATTATATTCGCAAAATTGCCAAACAGCGAATTTTTCACTTCCAGCGCAATATTGTTTTACAGTAAGAGACACAATTCTCCCTCTGTAATACGTAATCCATCTGTACAACCGACCCCTTTTGTAAAATGAAAACCACCAACAATAAGGCTCACTTTGTAATGCGAGAAGCCACCAACAATAAGACCCTTTGTCTAGTAGGGAATCCATCAACACCTACGGCCCCATAAATATGGAATTGATGCTCAATTATGCCTCTTCAGTACAATGCAATCAACCGGCATAAAGACCCCTTATGACATAAGCAATCCCCGAGTCCCACTAGCCTAATCTGTTAAACAGAATCCACAGGCTCCAGTGCCCCAGTGTCCCCTTCTGTATCATGAAATCCAGACACAGCAATGTCCCCTTCTGCATTATGGAATCTAGCAACACCAATGTCCCCTTCTGCATTATGGAATCTAGCTGTACTAATGTCCCCTTCTGCATCATGAAATCCAGAGACAGCAATGTCCCCTTCTGCATTATGGAATCTAGCTGGACTAATGTCCCCTTCTGCATCATGAAATCCAGACACAGCAATGTCCCCTTCTGCATTATGGAATCTAGTGAACTAATGTCCCCTTCTGCATTATGAAATCCAGCGACACTAATGTCCCCTTCTGCATTATGGAACTCAGTGGCACCAATGTCCCTTTCTGCATCGTGAAATCCAGTGGCACCAATGTCCCCTTCTGCATTATGGAATCTAGCTGGACTAATGTCCCCTTCTGCATCATGAAATCCAGACACAGCAATGTCCCCTTCTGCATTATGGAATCTAGCTGGACTAATGTCCCCTTCTGCATCATGAAATCCAGACACAGCAATGTCCCCTTCTGCATTATGGAATCTAGCTGTACTAATGTCCCCCTTCTGTATCATGAAATCCAGACACAGCAATGTCCCCTTCTGCATTATGGAATCTAGCTGGACTAATGTCCCCTTCTGCATCATGAAATCCAGCGACACCAATGTCCCCTTCTGCATTATGGAATCTAGCTGGACTAATGTCCCCTTCTGCATCATGAAATCCAGACACAGCAATGTCCCCTTCTGCATTATGGAATCTAGCTGGACTAATGTCCCCTTCTGCATCATGAAATCCAGACAGAGCAATGTCCCCTTCTGCATTATGGAATCTAGCTGGACTAATGTCCCCTTCTGCATCATGAAATCCAGACACAGCAATGTCCCCTTCTGCATTATGGAATCTAGTGAACTAATGTCCCCTTCTGCATTATGAAATCCAGCGACACTAATGTCCCCTTCTGCATTATGGAACTCAGTGGCACCAATGTCCCTTTCTGCATCGTGAAATCCAGTGGCACCAATGTCCCCTTCTGCATTATGGAATCTAGCTGGACTAATGTCCCCTTCTGCATCATGAAATCCAGCGACACCAATGTCCCCTTCTGCATTATGGAATCTAGCTGGACTAATGTCCCCTTCTGCATCATGAAATCCAGACACAGCAATGTCCCCTTCTGCATTATGGAATCTAGCTGTACTAATGTCCCCTTCTGCATCATGAAATCCAGACACAGCAATGTCCCCTTCTGCATTATGGAATCTAGCTGTACTAATGTCCCCCTTCTGTATCATGAAATCCAGACACAGCAATGTCCCCTTCTGCATTATGGAATCTAGCTGGACTAATGTCCCCTTCTGCATCATGAAATCCAGCGACACCAATGTCCCCTTCTGCATTATGGAATCTAGCTGGACTAATGTCCCCTTCTGCATCATGAAATCCAGACACAGCAATGTCCCCTTCTGCATTATGGAATCTAGCTGGACTAATGTCCCCTTCTGCATCATGAAATCCAGACAGAGCAATGTCCCCTTCTGCATTATGGAATCTAGCTGGACTAATGTCCCCTTCTGCATCATGAAATCCAGACACAGCAATGTCCCCTTCTGCATTATGGAATCTAGTGAACTAATGTCCCCTTCTGCATTATGAAATCCAGCGACACTAATGTCCCCTTCTGCATTATGGAACTCAGTGGCACCAATGTCCCTTTCTGCATCGTGAAATCCAGTGGCACCAATGTCCCCTTCTGCATTATGGAATCTAGCTGGACTAATGTCCCCTTCTGCATCATGAAATCCAGACACAGCAATGTCCCCTTCTGCATTATGGAATATAGCTGGACTAATGTCCCCTTCTGCATTATGAAATCCAGCGACACCAATGTCCCCTTCTGCATTATGGAATCTAGCTGGACTAATGTCCCCTTCTGCATCATGAAATCCAGACACAGCAATGTCCCCTTCTGCATTATGGAATCTAGCTGTACTAATGTCCCCTTCTGCATCATGAAATCCAGACACAGCAATGTCCCCTTCTGCATTATGGAATCTAGCTGTACTAATGTCCCCCTTCTGTATCATGAAATCCAGACACAGCAATGTCCCCTTCTGCATTATGGAATCTAGCTGGACTAATGTCCCCTTCTGCATCATGAAATCCAGCGACACCAATGTCCCCTTCTGCATTATGGAATCTAGCTGGACTAATGTCCCCTTCTGCATCATGAAATCCAGACACAGCAATGTCCCCTTCTGCATTATGGAATCTAGCTGGACTAATGTCCCCTTCTGCATCATGAAATCCAGACAGAGCAATGTCCCCTTCTGCATTATGGAATCTAGCTGTACTAATGTCCCCTTCTGTATCATGAAATCCAGACACAGCAATGTCCCCTTCTGCATTATGGAATCTAGTGAACTAATGTCCCCTTCTGCATTATGAAATCCAGCGACACTAATGTCCCCTTCTGCATTATGGAACTCAGTGGCACCAATGTCCCTTTCTGCATCGTGAAATCCAGTGGCACCAATGTCCCCTTCTGCATTATGGAATCTAGCTGGACTAATGTCCCCTTCTGCATCATGAAATCCAGCGACACCAATGTCCCCTTCTGCATTATGGAATCTAGTGAACTAATGTCCCCTTCTGCATTATGAAATCCAGCGACACCAATGTCCCCTTCTGTATTATGGAATCTAGCTGGACTAATGTCCCCTTCTGCATCATGAAATCCAGACAGAGCAATGTCCCCTTCTGCATTATGGAATCTAGCTGTACTAATGTCCCCTTCTGCATCATGAAATCCAGACACAGCAATGTCCCCTTCTGCATTATGGAATCTAGTGAACTAATGTCCCCTTCTGCATTATGAAATCCAGCGACACTAATGTCCCCTTCTGCATTATGGAACTCAGTGGCACCAATGTCCCTTTCTGCATCGTGAAATCCAGTGGCACCAATGTCCCCTTCTGCATTATGGAATCTAGCTGGACTAATGTCCCCTTCTGCATCATGAAATCCAGCGACACCAATGTCCCCTTCTGCATTATGGAATCTAGTGAACTAATGTCCCCTTCTGCATTATGAAATCCAGCGACACTAATGTCCCCTTCTGCATTATGGAACTCAGTGGCACCAATGTCCCTTTCTGCATCGTGAAATCCAGACACAGCAATGTCCCCTTCTGCATTATGGAATCTAGCTGTACTAATGTCCCCTTCTGCATCATGAAATCCAGAGACACCAATGTCCCCTTCTGCATTATGGAACTCAGTGGCACCAATGTCCCTTTCTGCATCGTGAAATCCAGACACAGCAATGTCCCCTTCTGCATTATGGAATCTAGCTGGACTAATGTCCCCTTCTGCATCATGAAATCCAGACACAGCAATGTCCCCTTCTGCATTATGGAATCTAGCTGGACTAATGTCCCCTTCTGCATCATGAAATCCAGACACAGCAATGTCCCCTTCTGCATTATGGAATCTAGCTGGACTAATGTCCCCTTCTGCATCATGAAATCCAGACACAGCAATGTCCCCTTCTGCATTATGGAATCTAGCTGGACTAATGTCCCCTTCTGCATCATGAAATCCAGCGACACCAATGTCCCCTTCTGCATTATGGAATCTAGCTGGACTAATGTCCCCTTCTGTATCATGAAATCCAGCGACACCAATGTCCCCTTCTGCATTATGGAATCTAGCTGGACTAATGTCCCCTTCTGTATCATGAAATCCAGCGACACCAATGTCCCCTTCTGCATTATGGAATCTAGCTGGACCAATGTCCCCTTCTGCATCATGAAATCCAGACACAGCAATGTCCCCTTCTGCATTATGGAATCTAGCTGGACTAATGTCCCCTTCTGCATCATGAAATCCAGACAGAGCAATGTCCCCTTCTGCATTATGGAATCTAGCTGTACTAATGTCCCCTTCTGCATCATGAAATCCAGACACAGCAATGTCCCCTTCTGCATTATGGAATCTAGTGAACTAATGTCCCCTTCTGCATTATGAAATCCAGCGACACTAATGTCCCCTTCTGCATTATGGAACTCAGTGGCACCAATGTCCCTTTCTGCATCGTGAAATCCAGTGGCACCAATGTCCCCTTCTGCATTATGGAATCTAGCTGGACTAATGTCCCCTTCTGCATCATGAAATCCAGCGACACCAATGTCCCCTTCTGCATCGTGAAATCCAGCAACACCGATGTCCCCTTCTGCATTATGAAATCCAGCGACACCAATGTCCCCTTCTGCATCATGAAATCCAGCAACACCAATGTCCCCTTCTGCATTATGGAATCTAGCTGTACTAATGTCCCCTTCTGCAACATGAAATCCAGAGACAGCAATGTCCCCTTCTGCATTATGGAATCTAGCTGTACTAATGTCCCCTTCTGCATCATGAAATCCAGACACAGCAATGTCCCCTTCTGCATTATGGAATCTAGCTGGACTAATGTCCCCTTCTGCATCATGAAATCCAGCGACACTAATGTCCCCTTCTGCATTATGGAACTCAGTGGCACCAATGTCCCATTCTGCATTATGGAATCTAGCTGTACTAATGTCCCCTTCTGCATCGTGAAATCCAGCAACACCAATGTCCCCTTCTGCATTATGGAATCTAGCTGTACTAATGTCCCCTTCTGCATTATGGAATCCAGCAACACCAATGTCCCCTTCTGCATTATGGAATCTAGCTGTACTAATGTCCCCTTCTGCATCATGAAATCCAGACATAGCAATGTCCCCTTCTGCATTATGGAATCCAGTGACACCAATGTCCCCTTCTGCATCATGAAATCCAGCAACACCAATGTCCCCTTCTGCATTATGGAATCTAGCTGTACTAATGTCCCCTTCTGCATCCTGAAATCCAGAGACAGCAATGTCCCCTTCTGCATTATGGAATCTAGCTGGACTAATGTCCCCTTCTGCATCATGAAATCCAGAGACAGCAATGTCCCCTTCTGCATCGTGAAATACAGTGGCACCAATGTCCCCTTCTGCATTATGGAATCTAGCTGTACTAATGTCCCCTTCTGCATCAGGAAATCCAGACACAGCAATGTCCCCTTCTGCATTATGGAATCTAGCTGTACTAATGTCCCCTTCTGCATCATGAAATCCAGAGACAGCAATGTCCCCTTCTGCATTATGGAATCTAGCTGGACTAATGTCCCCTTCTGCATCATGAAATCCAGCGACACCAATGTCCTCTTCTGCATCGTGAAATCCAGTGGCACCAATGTCCCCTTCTGCATTATGGAATCCAGTGACACCAATGTCCCCTTCTGCATTATGGAATCTAGCTGTACTAATGTCCCCTTCTGCATCCTGAAATCCAGAGACAGCAATGTCCCCTTCTGCATTATGGAATCTAGCTGTACTAATGTCCCCTTCTGCATCATGAAATCCAGACACAGCAATGTCCCCTTCTGCATTATGGAATCTAGCTGGACTAATGTCCCCCTTCTGTATCATGAAATCCAGACACAGCAATGTCCCCTTCTGCATTATGGAACTCAGTGGCACCAATGTCTGTTTCTGCATTATGGAATCCAGACACAGCAATGTCCCCTTCTGCATTATGGAATCTAGCTGTACTAATGTCCCTTCTGCATCATGAAATCCAGACACAGCAATGTCCCCTTCTGCATTATGGAATCCAGTGACACCAATGTCCCCTTCTGCATCATGAAATCCAGCAACACCAATGTCCCCTTCTGCATTATGGAATCTAGCTGTACTAATGTCCCCTTCTGCATCCTGAAATCCAGAGACAGCAATGTCCCCTTCTGCATTATGGAATCTAGCTGGACTAATGTCCCCTTCTGCATCATGAAATCCAGAGACAGCAATGTCCCCTTCTGCATCGTGAAATACAGTGGCACCAATGTCCCCTTCTGCATTATGGAATCTAGCTGTACTAATGTCCCCTTCTGCATCAGGAAATCCAGACACAGCAATGTCCCCTTCTGCATTATGGAATCTAGCTGTACTAATGTCCCCTTCTGCATCATGAAATCCAGAGACAGCAATGTCCCCTTCTGCATTATGGAATCTAGCTGGACTAATGTCCCCTTCTGCATCATGAAATCCAGCGACACCAATGTCCTCTTCTGCATCGTGAAATCCAGTGGCACCAATGTCCCCTTCTGCATTATGGAATCCAGTGACACCAATGTCCCCTTCTGCATTATGGAATCTACCTGTACTAATGTCCCCTTCTGCATCCTGAAATCCAGAGACAGCAATGTCCCCTTCTGCATTATGGAATCTAGCTGTACTAATGTCCCCTTCTGCATCATGAAATCCAGACACAGCAATGTCCCCTTCTGCATTATGGAATCTAGCTGGACTAATGTCCCCCTTCTGTATCATGAAATCCAGACACAGCAATGTCCCCTTCTGCATTATGGAATCCAGCGACACCAATGTCCCCTTCTGCATTATGGAATCCAGCAACACCAATGTCCCCTTCTGCATTATGAAATCCAGCGACACCAATGTCCCCTTCTGCATCATGAAATCCAGCAACACCAATGTCCCCTTCTGCATTATGAAATCCAGCGACACCAATGTCCCCTTCTGCATTATGGAATCTAGCTGGACTAATGTCCCCTTCTGCATCATGAAATCCAGCAACACCGATGTCCCCTTCTGCATCGTGAAATCCAGTGGCACCAATGTCCCCTTCTGCATTATGAAATCCAGCGACACCAATGTCCCCTTCTGCATCGTGAAATACAGTGGCACCAATGTCCCCTTCTGCATTATGGAATCTAGCTGTACTAATGTCCCCTTCTGCATCGTGAAACCCAGAGACAAAGATGTCCCCTTCTGCTCTGTGGAATCCAGTGGCACAAATGTCCCCTTCTGCACTGTGCATGTGAAGGGAATTCTACTTCTTCCCTATGAAATCCAGTATCATCGATGTCTGCTTCTGCCCTAGAAGTCCAGAGGCACAAATGTCTAATTCTGCACAATGGAATCCATCAGCGCCAATGTCCCCTTTTGCACTGTTTATCTGAAGGAAATTCCCCTTCTGTCCTATAAAATCCAGTGTTACCATTGTCTGCTTCTGCACTATGAAGTATAGAGACATAAATCCCCCCTACTGCACTATGGAATCCAACTGCACCAATGTCCCTTTCAGCACTGTGGATCTAAAGGCAGCAAATTGCCCTTCTGCCCTATGAAATTCAGTGTCACCAATGTCTGATTCTGCACTATGAAGTCGAGAGGCATGAATGTCCCCTTATGAACTGTGAAATCCAGTGGTACCAATGAGCATGCATGAAGTATGTAATCTAGCAGGAATCCAGTGGCACCAATGTCCCCCATTGCATATGAAATCCAAAGGCACCAATGTCCCCTTCTGCATCATGAAATCCAGAGACACCAATGTCCCCTTCTGCATTATGGAATCTAGCTGTACTAATTTCCCCTTGTGCATCATGAAATCCAGAGACACCAATGTCCCCTTCTGCATTATGGAATCCAGTGACACCAATGTCCCCTTCTGCATTATGGAATCTAGCTGTACTAATGTCCCCTTCTGCATCATGAAACCCAGAGACACCAATGTCCCCTTCTGCATTATGGAATCCAGCGACACCAATTTCCCCTTCTGCATTATGAAATCCAGCGACACCAATGTCCCCTTCTGCATTATGGAATCTAGCTGTACTAATGTCCCCTTCTGTATCATGAAATCCAGCGACACCAATGTCCCCTTCTGCATTATGGAATCCAGCGACACCAATGTCCCCTTCTGCATCATGAAATCCAGAGACACCAATGTCCCCTTCTGCATTATGAAATCCAGCGACACCAATGTCCCCTTCTGCATTATGGAATCTACCTGTACTAATGTCCCCTTCTGCATCATGAAATCCAGCGACACCAATGTCCCCCTTTGCATATGAAATCCAAAGGCACCAATGTCCCCTTCTGCACTATGGAATCCAGCAGCAATAATGTTCCTTTCTGCATCATGAAATCCAGCGACACCAATGTCCCCTTCTGCATCATGAAATCCAGCGACACCAATGTCCCCTTCTGCATCGTGAAATCCAGTGGCACCAATGTCCCCTTCTGCATTATGGAATCTAGCTGTACTAATGTCCCCTTCTGCATCGTGAAATCCAGGGACAAAGATGTCCCCTTCTGCTCTGTGGAATCCAGTGGACAAATGTCCCCTTCTGCACTGTGCATGTGAAGGGAATTCCACTTCTTCCCTATGAAATCCAGTGTCATCGATATCTGCTACTGCCCTTGAAGTCCAGAGGCACAAATGTCCAATTCTGCACAATGCAATTCATCAGCGCCAATGTCCCCTTTTGCACTGTGCATCTGAAGGAAATTCCCCTTCTGTCCTATGAAATCCAGTGTTACCAATGTCTGCTTCTGCACTATGAAGTACAGAGACAGAAACCCCCCCTACTGCACTATGGAATCCAACTGCACCAATGTCCCTTTCAGCACTGTGTATCTAAAGGCAGCAAATTACCCTTCTGCCCTATGAAATTCAGTGTCACCAATGTCTGATTCTGCACTATGAAGTCAAGAGGCATGAATGTCCCCTTATGAACTGTGAAATCCAGTGGTACCAATGGGCATGCATGAAGTATGTAATCTAGCAGGAATCCAGTGGCACCAATGTCCCCCATTGTATATGAAATCCAAAGGCATCAATGTCCCCATCCAGTGACAACAATGTTCTTCAGTGCACTATGAAATATAGAGACACCAATTGGCATACGTAAAGTAGAAATCCAGTGGCTTCAATGTCCCCTTCTGCACCATGAAATCCAGTACCACCTATGTCTCCTTCTGCACCATGAAATCCTGTGCCACCTATGTCCCCTTCTGCACCATAAAATCCAGTGCCACCATTGTCCCCGTCTGCACCATGAAATCCAGTGCCACCTATGTCCCCTTCTGCACTATGAAATTCTGTGCCACGTATATCCCCTTCTGCACCATGAAATCCAGAGCCACCTATGTCCCCTTCTGCACCATTAAATCTAGTGCCACCTATGTCCCTTCTGCGCTATGAAATCCAGTGCCAACTACGTCCGTTCTGCACCATGAAATCCAGTGCCACCGTTGTCCCTTTCTGTACCATGAAATCCAGTGCCACCTATGTCCCCTTCTGCACTATGAAATCCAGTGCCACCTATGTTCTCTTCTGCAGCATGAAATCCAGTGCCACCTATGTCTCTTCTGCGCTATGAAATCCTGAGGTACCTATGTACCCTTCTGTGCTATGAAATCCAGTGCCACCTATGTCCCCTTCTGCGCTATGAAATCCAGTGCCACCTATGTCCGTTCTACACCATGAAATACAGTGCCACCCATGTCCCTTTCTGCACCATGAAATCTAGTGCCACCCGTGTCCCTTCTGCACTATGAAATCCAGTGCCACCTATGTCCCCTTCTGCACCATGATATCCAGTGCCACCTATGTCCCCTTCCGCGCTATGAAATCCAGTGCCACCTATGTCCCGTCTGCACCATGAAATCCAGTGCCACCTATGTCCCTTCTGCACTATGAAATCCAGTGCCACCTATGTCCCTTCTGCACTATGAAATCCAGCGACACCAATGTCCCCTTCTGCATTATGGAATCTAGCTGGACTAATGTCCCCTTCTGCATCATGAAATCCAGCGACACCAATGTCCCCTTCTGCATCGTGAAATCCAGCAACACCGATGTCCCCTTCTGCATTATGAAATCCAGCGACACCAATGTCCCCTTTTGCATCGTGAAATCCAGTGGCACCAATGTCCCCTTCTGCATTATGAAATCCAGCGACACCAATGTCCCCTTCTGCATCGTGAAATACAGTGGCACCAATGTCCCCTTCTGCAATATGGAATCTAGCTGTACTAATGTCCCCTTCTGCATCGTGAAACCCAGAGACAAAGATGTCCCCTTCTGCTCTGTGGAATCCAGTGGCACAAATGTCCCCTTCTGCACTGTGCATGTGAAGGGAATTCTACTTCTTCCCTATGAAATCCAGTATCATCGATGTCTGCTTCTGCCCTAGAAGTCCAGAGGCACAAATGTCTAATTCTGCACAATGGAATCCATCAGCGCCAATGTCCCCTTTTGCACTGTTTATCTGAAGGAAATTCCCCTTCTGTCCTATAAAATCCAGTGTTACCATTGTCTACTTCTGCACTATGAAGTATAGAGACATAAATCCCCCCTACTGCACTATGGAATCCAACTGCACCAATGTCCCTTTCAGCACTGTGGATCTAAAGGCAGCAAATTGCCCTTCTGCCCTATGAAATTCAGTGTCACCAATGTCTGATTCTGCACTATGAAGTCGAGAGGCATGAATGTCCCCTTATGAACTGTGAAATCCAGTGGTACCAATGGGCATGCATGAAGTATGTAATCTAGCAGGAATCCAGTGGCACCAATGTCCCCCATTGCATATAAAATCCAAAGGCACCAATGTCCCCTTCTGCATCATGAAATCCAGAGACACCAATGTCCCCTTCTGCATTATGGAATCTAGCTGTACTAATGTCCCCTTCTGCATCATGAAACCCAGAGACACCAATGTCCCCTTCTGCATTATGGAATCCAGCGACACCAATTTCCCCTTCTGCATTATGGAATCTAGCTGTACTAATGTCCCCTTCTGTATCATGAAATCCAGCGACACCAATGTCCCCTTCTGCATTATGGAATCTAGCTGTACTAATGTCCCCTTCTGTATCATGAAATCCAGCGACACCAATGTCCCCTTCTGCATCATGAAATCCAGCGACACCAATGTCCCCTTCTGCATTATGGAATCTAGCTGTACTAATGTCCCCTTCTGCATCATGAAATCCAGAGACACCAATGTCCCCTTCTGCATTATGAAATCCAGCGACACCAATGTCCCCTTCTGCATTATGGAATCTACCTGTACTAATGTCCCCTTCTGCATCATGAAATCCAGCGACACCATTGTCCCCCTTTGCATATGAAATCCAAAGGCACCAATGTCCCCTTCTGCACTATGGAATCCAGCAGCAATAATGTTCCTTTCTGCATCATGAAATCCAGCGACACCAATGTCCCCTTCTGCATCATGAAATCCAGCGACACCAATGTCCCCTTCTGCATCGTGAAATCCAGTGGCACCAATGTCCCCTTCTGCATTATGGAATCTAGCTGTACTAATGTCCCCTTCTGCATCGTGAAATCCAGGGACAAAGATGTCCCCTTCTGCTCTGTGGAATGCAGTGGACAAATGTCCCCTTCTGCACTGTGCATGTGAAGGGAATTCCACTTCTTCCCTATGAAATCCAGTGTCATCGATATCTGCTACTGCCCTTGAAGTCCAGAGGCACAAATGTCCAATTCTGCACAATGCAATTCATCAGCGCCAATGTCCCCTTTTGCACTGTGCATCTGAAGGAAATTCCCCTTCTGTCCTATGAAATCCAGTGTTACCAATGTCTGCTTCTGCACTATGAAGTACAGAGACAGAAACCCCCCCTACTGCACTATGGAATCCAACTGCACCAATGTCCCTTTCAGCACTGTGTATCTAAAGGCAGCAAATTACCCTTCTGCCCTATGAAATTCAGTGTCACCAATGTCTGATTCTGCACTATGAAGTCAAGAGGCATGAATGTCCCCTTATGAACTGTGAAATCCAGTGGTACCAATGGGCATGCATGAAGTATGTAATCTAGCAGGAATCCAGTGGCACCAATGTCCCCCATTGCATATGAAATCCAAAGGCATCAATGTCCCCATCCAGTGACAACAATGTTCTTCAGTGCACTATGAAATATAGAGACACCAATTGGCATACGTAAAGTAGAAATCCAGTGGCTTCAATGTCCCCTTCTGCACCATGAAATCCAGTACCACCTATGTCTCCTTCTGCACCATGAAATCCTGTGCCACCTATGTCCCCTTCTGCACCATAAAATCCAGTGCCACCGTTGTCCCCGTCTGCACCATGAAATCCAGTGCCACCTATGTCCCCTTCTGCACTATGAAATTCTGTGCCACGTATATCCCCTTCTGCACCATGAAATCCAGAGCCACCTATGTCCCCTTCTGCACCATTAAATCTAGTGCCACCTATGTCCCTTCTGCGCTATGAAATCCAGTGCCAACTACGTCCGTTCCGCACCATGAAATCCAGTGCCACCGTTGTCCCTTTCTGTACCATGAAATCCAGTGCCACCTATGTCCCCTTCTGCACTATGAAATCCAGTGCCACCTATGTTCTCTTCTGCAGCATGAAATCCAGTGCCACCTATGTCCCTTCTGCGCTATGAAATCCTGAGGTACCTATGTACCCTTCTGTGCTATGAAATCCAGTGCCACCTATGTCCCCTTCTGCGCTATGAAATCCAGTGCCACCTATGTCCGTTCTACACCATGAAATACAGTGCCACCCATGTCCCTTTCTGCACCATGAAATCTAGTGCAACCCGTGTCCCTTCTGCACTATGAAATCCAGTGCCACCTATGTCCCCTTCTGCACCATGAAATCCAGTGCCACCTATGTCCCCTTCCGCGCTATGAAATCCAGTGCCACCTATGTCCCGTCTGCACCATGAAATCCAGTGCCACCTATGTCCCTTCTGCACTATGAAATCCAGTGCCACCTATGTCCCTTCTGCACTATGAAATCCAGCGACACCAATGTCCCCTTCTGCATTATGGAATCCAGCAACACCAATGTCCCCTTCTGCATTATGGAATCTAGCTGGACTAATGTCCCCTTCTGCATCATGAAATCCAGCGACACCAATGTCCCCTTCTGCATCGTGAAATCCAGCAACACCGATGTCCCCTTCTGCATTATGAAATCCAGCGACACCAATGTCCCCTTTTGCATCGTGAAATCCAGTGGCACCAATGTCCCCTTCTGCATTATGAAATCCAGCGACACCAATGTCCCCTTCTGCATCGTGAAATACAGTGGCACCAATGTCCCCTTCTGCATTATGGAATCTAGCTGTACTAATGTCCCCTTCTGCATCGTGAAACCCAGAGACAAAGATGTCCCCTTCTGCTCTGTGGAATCCAGTGGCACAAATGTCCCCTTCTGCACTGTGCATGTGAAGGGAATTCTACTTCTTCCCTATGAAATCCAGTATCATCGATGTCTGCTTCTGCCCTAGAAGTCCAGAGGCACAAATGTCTAATTCTGCACAATGGAATCCATCAGCGCCAATGTCCCCTTTTGCACTGTTTATCTGAAGGAAATTCCCCTTCTGTCCTATAAAATCCAGTGTTACCATTGTCTACTTCTGCACTATGAAGTATAGAGACATAAATCCCCCCTACTGCACTATGGAATCCAACTGCACCAATGTCCCTTTCAGCACTGTGGATCTAAAGGCAGCAAATTGCCCTTCTGCCCTATGAAATTCAGTGTCACCAATGTCTGATTCTGCACTATGAAGTCGAGAGGCATGAATGTCCCCTTATGAACTGTGAAATCCAGTGGTACCACTGGGCATGCATGAAGTATGTAATCTAGCAGGAATCCAGTGGCACCAATGTCCCCCATTGCATATGAAATCCAAAGGCACCAATGTCCCCTTCTGCATCATGAAATCCAGAGACACCAATGTCCCCTTCTGCATTATGGAATCTAGCTGTACTAATTTCCCCTTGTGCATCATGAAATCCAGAGACACCAATGTCCCCTTCTGCATTATGGAATCCAGTGACACCAATGTCCCCTTCTGCATTATGGAATCTAGCTGTACTAATGTCCCCTTCTGCATCATGAAACCCAGAGACACCAATGTCCCCTTCTGCATTATGGAATCCAGCGACACCAATGTCCCCTTCTGCATCATGAAATCCAGCGACACCATTGTCCCCTTCTGCATTATGGAATCTAGCTGTACTAATGTCCCCTTCTGCATCATGAAATCCAGAGACACCAATGTCCCCTTCTGCATTATGAAATCCAGCGACACCAATGTCCCCTTCTGCATCATGAAATCCAGAGACACCAATGTCCCCTTCTGCATTATGGAATCTACCTGTACTAATGTCCCCTTCTGCATCATGAAATCCAGCGACACCAATGTCCCCCTTTGCATATGAAATCCAAAGGCACCAATGTCCCCTTCTGCACTATGGAATCCAGCAGCAATAATGTTCCTTTCTGCATCATGAAATCCAGCGACACCAATGTCCCCTTCTGCATCGTGAAATCCAGTGGCACCAATGTCCCCTTCTGCATTATGGAATCTAGCTGTACTAATGTCCCCTTCTGCATCGTGAAATCCAGGGACAAAGATGTCCCCTTCTGCTCTGTGGAATCCAGTGGACAAATGTCCCCTTCTGCACTGTGCATGTGAAGGGAATTCCACTTCTTCCCTATGAAATCCAGTGTCATCGATATCTGCTACTGCCCTTGAAGTCCAGAGGCACAAATGTCCAATTCTGCACAATGCAATTCATCAGCGCCAATGTCCCCTTTTGCACTGTGCATCTGAAGGAAATTCCCCTTCTGTCCTATGAAATCCAGTGTTACCAATGTCTGCTTCTGCACTATGAAGTATAGAGACATAAATCCCCCCTACTGCACTATGGAATCCATCTGCACCAATGTCCCTTTCAGCACTGTGTATCTAAAGGCAGCAAATTACCCTTCTGCCCTATGAAATTCAATGTCACCAATGTCTGATTCTGCACTATGAAGTCAAGAGGCATGAATGTCCCCTTATGAACTGTGAAATCCAGTGGTACCAATGGGCATGCATGAAGTATGTAATCTAGCAGGAATCCAGTGGCACCAATGTCCCCCATTGCATATGAAATCCAAAGGCATCAATGTCCCCATCCAGTGACAACAATGTTCTTCAGTGCACTATGAAATATAGAGACACCAATTGGCATACGTAAAGTAGAAATCCAGTGGCTTCAATGTCCCCTTCTGCACCATGAAATCCAGTACCACCTATGTCTCCTTCTGCACCATGAAATCCTGTGCCACCTATGTCCCCTTCTGCACCATAAAATCCAGTGCCATCGTTGTCCCCGTCTGCACCATGAAATCCAGTGCCACCTATGTCCCCTTCTGCACTATGAAATTCTGTGCCACGTATATCCCCTTCTGCACCATGAAATCCAGAGCCACCTATGTCCCCTTCTGCACCATTAAATCTAGTGCCACCTATGTCCCTTCTGCGCTATGAAATCCAGTGCCAACTACGTCCGTTCTGCACCATGAAATCCAGTGCCACCGTTGTCCCTTTCTGCACCATGAAATCCAGTGCCACCTATGTCCCCTTCAGCACTATGAAATCCAGTGCCACCTATGTTCTCTTCTGCAGCATGAAATCCAGTGCCACCTATGTCCCTTCTGCGCTATGAAATCCTGAGGTACCTATGTACCCTTCTGTGCTATGAAATCCAGTGCCACCTATGTCCCCTTCTGCGCTATGAAATCCAGTGCCACCTATGTCCGTTCTACACCATGAAATACAGTGCCACCCATGTCCCTTTCTGCACCATGAAATCTAGTGCCACCCGTGTCCCTTCTGCACTATGAAATCCAGTGCCACCTATGTCCCCTTCTGCACCATGAAATCCAGTGCCACCTATGTCCCCTTCCGCGCTATGAAATCCAGTGCCACCTATGTCCCGTCTGCACCATGAAATCCAGTGCCACCTATGTCCCTTCTGCACTATGAAATCCAGTGCCACCTATGTCCCTTCTGCACTATGAAATCCAGTGCCACCTATGCACCCTTCTGCACTATGAAATCCTGAAGTACCTATGCACCCTTCTGCGCTCTGAAATCCTGAGGTACCTATGCACCCTTCTGCGCTACGAAATCCTGACGTACCTATGCACCCTTGTATGCCATGGAATCCAGCTGTACCAATGTCCACTTATGAAGTACTGGACACTGCAGCGCCAACTCCTCTTCTGCACGCAGAAATCCAGCACCCACAATGTCCTTCTATGCACTATGAAATTCAGACATACCAAAGTTCCTTATGAAGTATGGAATCCAGCAGTAACAATGGAGCTGTTCTAGAAATACTCAAGGCGCTGTGCATCATCGATGGGACAACTAAAGTTCCTGAGCGTGTTCGTACTTAACCCTCTTCATCAGGAAGGCCTGTTTAATTCACTCAACGGATGCATGCTGGACCTCCTGATGAGATCTGCTGATTCTTCTTTTGTCCCTGAGCTCTGTCCAAGGGAGGCCCGTATTGAAAAGGCATGTGCAACATGTGTAGTGCCTTCTTCTAGTAATTCATGGACCATTCATAGGAATACTGGAAACTGGAACTCCCTTTGGGGGATTTTGGACATTCTAGTCAATGCAGCTGGCACCAAAGACCACTAATGACATTGGAATGCAGTGACACCATGTCTCTTCTGCCCTATGTCTGGGTCTAATCCAAGGTGGCACAGTGGGAAAGAAAAGGAGGGACTTGGAGGTGGCCCTCGCCATTACCAGTGGATGAGATTAGTTCAAGCATCCCACTCATCACTTTTTTGCTCACTCCAATTTACCCTTCAGCACTATGTAATGCAGAGGCACAAATGTCCACCTGTGAATTAGGAAATCCATTGGTTTCAGTGGACTCTTATTCACTCTGAAATTCAGTGTGGCACCAATATGCTCATCTGCAGAATGAAATCCAGTGGCACAAGGTCCTCTACTGCACTATGAATACGGAGCACCAATGCCCACTTCTTCACTATGAAATCCAGCTGCAGCAATGTCTCATTCTGCACTTTAGAATGCAGGGGACCTAAACTCCCCTTCTGACCTCTGAAATCCCATGGTACCAATGCCCACTTCTGCACTAAGAAATCCCAAGACACCAATGTCCGGTTTTGAAATATAGACTCCATTGACACCAGGATCCCTTTCTGTGCATTTAAATTAAGTGGCACCAAAGTCCCCTTCTGCACTATGAAATTTAGTGGCACCAATGTCCCCTTCTGTACTACAAAATCCAGTTGGATCAATGTCCCCTTATAAAGTATGAAAACCACAAGAGTCAACACCCACCTCGTACACATGGAAACCACTAGTCCCAAGGAAGCAATGGTACAGTCCCAGAGAGGCACATCTTCATTTGGTTGGGGACATTTCCCATTGCACTGTAAATGCTTCAGCACAAATGCTTCCACAGCCTCTCCAGTGACCCTCAGTAGGGTGGTGAGGAAAGGGATGCTCACAGGCGAAGGGAAGGATCCCTCGCAAAACAATACTGGGAGTTCCATGGGAAGCTAATCTTCCATGCTGCATTGTTCTCTCCATGTGGCCTTATGGGAACTTATAACAGAGAAGTTATCAAAATGACTTGTACAACTAGTTCCCCTAACAAGTGTTTGCTGCCAGTGAGAGTTTAGTCAAATTACTCAGTGGACGTTAATCCCTGAAATGGACCATAATCCTAATATAATGCCATTACTGATCTGATATAAGTAATAACATGTGTAGGAAATTGCAACAACCACAATCCTTGTCAGAGTGAACAACCAAAGTCACTAAAATAACCTGTGCTTAACCCTCTATTAGCTTGGCACAAAAGCAGCCAGACTTAACTTAGAGGCATTGTGTAAAGTATGTATGAAGAACACAAACAGTAATAGAGATAAATGTATAAATTATTTCACACTAGAACAACAAAAATCCAATCAGTAGAACCGGAGTTCAGTATTTATAAAGTATTTATTAAACTCTAGCACCTAAATTATCAAAGTACCAACTGCAGTCATCTAGTGGCACAAGATCAGGGCAAAGTCAAAAGTTAAGGCCGACCGCGATGGAGTGTGGTTCGGATACACAGAGTCGATTAGGCACGGTCTCAGGTTACCTTCGGATTTAGAAGACATTTTGAAGAAAAATGCCTGAGGCAGGCAAGGTCAGTGGGGTAAGGCAGCCAGTAGTGTACGAGGAAGTGGCATCGTCATCGGGGGGCCAATGGATGGAGTTGCAGTGAAGATTTATATTGTTTAACTTTTTTACTTTTTGTAAGTTGAAGATCTTCAGTGATACAGTGCTTTAGGCTGTAGCTGACGAGCGCTTCATGAAGCCGGATAACTCTTCTGAGAGGAACCACTGAACATGATTTGCTGGAGCTACTAGAAGTCAGGCCGACTGGTGATGAACCTTGGGTGGATCAGCGAGCAGGTAGGTCCTCATCTCCTGTTAGTTCTCAGGCCACTTTCTGGTGGGAAAATTTCCAAGTCCGAAGGTTCAGTTTCTGACTGTTTGGTTACCTCTACTGGTAGTGCACCTCTTGGAGGGCAGGACTTACTTTATGAAGGGTCCAGGTTCGGGTTCAAGGGTGTTGGAGTTTGTTGTATCCCATATTTCTACCTGGTGCCACCCCTTGAAGTGGGAGAAACTTCCCTCCACATCTGGTGCTGGAAATTTCCTTCCACCTCTGCCCAGGCTCCAGAAGGTCTAGGGTGAAAATAAGCTGGTGTCAAGTTCTTTGTTAGTGTACTGGAGGTAGTCCCTTTGAAATATAAGTGAAGCAGCGAACAGCTCTGTCCCGCACATCCTGCCAGGATGGCCCATCCTGCCAACACCTAGTCCCAATTTGTCTCATTTTCAGGCAAGGATACACAAAGGCTAACTGCCACTCTAATCACAGTGAGCTGACCCAGGAAACAGTCTACAGGCAGCACATGATTTGGACAAGAAAAGACCAACTTTGTAAAAGTAACATTTTCAGACTTGTGACTTAAAATCTAACTTTACTATTAAAATGGATTTTAAGCCCCGGGCACAGGGTCCCCCAGTCCCTGATCTGTTCCCATTCCCCTCCTTAGATTCTTGTGGATGGTTGGGGTCCCCCACTTAAGGAGCACGTGCTGTCATTTCGGATTGCGGGTTGCCTTGCGGGTGTGGTTCTTTGTGTTGTTGTGTTCTTATAAAATGAAACCGTATTGGGGGCTCGGAGTCATGTGGCCCACGTCGTTGATACCTCCTGATTTACCTCTCTGCAACGCCAAGAGCCTTTCTGTATGTATGTCATATGCTCCTGTCACTCTAGCGGCCGGCCGGAAGGTTGTAGGCCCATACTTGTATATATTTGAGATTGCAATAAACGGTTTCAAAAAAAAATAAAAAAAAATGGATTTTAAATACGATCGATTTGAGACCAAACATGACTTTTCTACCTGTTCCCAATCAAACGTTAGCACATATTACATGTAATAAGGTAACCCAATGTTATTCGATGTGAGAGGTAGGCCTTGCAGTAATGAAAAATTATATTAATCAATTGCAGCCTTATATATGTACCACCCAGGATATCAAACCCCCTCGGCATCTGATTAGTCCCTCATGATCTTACACTAAACACCATGTGCTCATTACCTACTGGAATCATACCAACTTCTTCACAATGGGAGGGACCTGGTTTAGTCCGCCCCATTTCCACACATCTTGAGGTACTTATTTCCTTTAAAGTCATGAATTGCTTGCCTGAACTGCCTTCCATATAAAGATGTATTCCCTACTCGTGCACTACCTGCATGTAATTGCGGCCTAGCCCCCTGTCTATTAGTCATTCGATTTTTGACCTAAGTCCTATGGTTCCTAAGTACTGTAGGTCACTCTCCCCTCACTCATCTGGCTTCCGCCGTTCATACGACCCTGATGCCCAAATTAGCTCTCATCAGTACCTCCAGCTCCCAATTTATATGGCCTGCCCATTATGAATATTACCTGCCTACTCATGTCATAGTTGATATATAAACTTTCTCTCACCTCCTTATACTCCTAACTGGGCTGCCATCCCTACTAGGACACACTCTAAGAATGGAGATAAGTCCTGACCCCACAGGTTCCAGTGCTTTCATCATCAATTACCCGTCTAACCTCTCCAAAAATGCGGCAAAAAAACACAAACACCGCATACTCAAAGCCAGACCCAAAACATTAATCTCAGACCCCTACTTCTGTACAAACAAGGGTAGTCTTGTTAATGACCTCATATTTTACACTAGAAAATGGGCATGCTGGCGGTCCGTGTTCTACTTCATGCTTCGAATATCAGGCAATAGGAAAACCCCACATGGTCTCAAATTAACAACATCACCTTCGTCTCCCTCAAAACTAACACCACTATCACCCTCTACAACAATGGTATCATCTTAATCCAAGCATCTAATATCAACCTAGCTAAGATGACCGATTTTTTCGCTACACTCAGAAAAGCGGTGCACACCAAATCCACTGACCCATACCCTACAAATACGCTGGATTTAACCAGTACTCCCCCTGTCACAGCTGAGAGTACCCCACTCCCTCTAAACCAGGGGTCTTCAAACTGTGGGGCCCGACCCCCAGGGGGGTCGTGTAGTGATAAACAAGGGGTCACACATTCCTGGTCACACTTCTGCCTATTATTATTAATTCCATTTGTAGTGCGCTACTGTTACAAAAAGGTGTCCTGAGGCTAATAATCATCTGCTTCCTGAAATGGCAAATGAGAAACCCACAGAAGGGGAAGGAGAACCAGCCAAATGCGGTAACCTACAGGCCATAGACCCAGATTTTTCCTAAAGGATAATAGATTCTTGGTGGAGCAAAGCAAAGGAGGGTACAGGTTCCATAACTGTGCGGCCGGCACCAAAACAGTGAGGCCGACTATTCATGCTTTCCTGAATTAGGGAACAATGAGCAGATTGGCACAGGCCGAGAGGAGCATATGGTATGCCCGGTGAGGAGAGATGAGAGGGTGAGAGTAGAGAGGACAGCAAGGGAGCGAGAGAATTCGATTTAAGAGGTCAGGGATGAGGAGAAATGTGAAGTGCTAAAGGAAGTGCAGAAACGCAAGAGAAGTGAGTGTGAGCGAAAGGGAAGGGCACAGAGGAGGGATACTTTTAAACTATGAGAGAAGATATCTGAGAGATGATATGTGATGTAAAAAGAGAATTTTATGTGAGGTGGTGAAGGGACAGCAGCGATAGGGGAAGAGAGGGAGTACCGAGGTGGGTGCTGAGGTAACAGGGGAGAGGGACGTTGGTTCAAGAAGGTGTGGAAGAACAAAGGGGAGATGTGAAAGATGAATGGGGGACTGGGGAGGTGTAAGATACAAATAGACAGAAATTTAAATGGAGAGACTTTAGGTGAATGAGAAATGCTGAGGGGCGAGCGAGGTGAAGGGTCCAGAGAGATGAGGGCAGTGGAAAGACAGAATGACAAGAGGTGATTAAAGGTGAAGTGAGAGGTTGAATGGGGAGAGTTCAGAAGTTGTAAAAAGGGGTGAAAGAAAATGGCTTGCAAAGTAAGAGAGGGATCCGGGGTTGGAAGAGGAGAGAGGGATGGAAGGGGGAGTGAGAGGAATGCAGTGTGGGAAAACTGCTTAACTCTGCATAAGACCGCTAGGGTTTTAGGGTACTCCTGCTTCTCCCTGACAACATGTATTCCTGCGGAGTGGAAGGCCCTTCACAAAGGTTGACTAGATAACTTTCTGTTGTTTATTGCTGTATTTTCGTTATAATGAGGTGAAATCTTTCCTCAGTGTTACTGTGTGTAAAAAGTGTCAAAATAATGAAGCAATGCTATCCCAAAATATGCGGCATCACATAGTATTATTTACATTTTCTTACCATTTAATTTAGTCGAGCCTGTCGCATAATTTGGGTCTCACCTGCCTCATAATTCCAGTAGCTCTGCCTATAAGTTTAGATTTTTTTTGTCAGGAGGGGGTCCTTACGCCTGAAAACTTTGACTGGGGTGTCTCAGCATCCAAAAGTTTGAAGACGTCTGCTCTAAACTCTACTCCTCCTTTAGTTGATCTCAGAGCCTCCCTGGTCTATATCAATACACTCGACAACCTTCTCAGCTGATTGGCGGACCTATGGGCTCACTCCTCTCGCCAACCGCTAGTCCGATACAGGGTGGCTCTCGAGCTGAGAGGCTCCCTCACTCCCTACCATCTTTACTCCTAACAGATGTTCCCCCTTCCATCATCCCTATTACTACGCCATCTGCTAGACAGGAGACTTGGCAACAGTCCTCCTCGGATCATGATCAGCCAGTTTCACTCTTCTCGCCGACCGCTAGTCAGATACAGGGTGACTCTCGAGCAGAGAGGTTCCCTCATGCCCTACCATCTTCACTCCTAACTGATGACTCCCCGTCCTTCATCCCTATAAGTACGCCGCCTGCTAGGCAGGAGACTGGGCAATGGTTCTCCTCGGATCTTGTTCAACCAAACTCACTGTATCCTCATTTGACCACCCCCGACATTCAGACATTTCGTCCACCCGTCGTATCACATTCCCCAGCCCCTCTTTCCAAGCTATAAGGAATATTGCAAATCCTCAATGGCCAACTCCCCCCTCCTGAACTTAGCAGTATCGCCTTAGACCTCTCTGGCTCCCTTCGTGGCCCTCCTCTCCACCTGATCCCCCTATACACTCTTTAACCCTCACCCAGCATTCAGATCTGGTGGCATGCCTTGGTGATTTATCCCTCCAGTTGCACCTTCTTACGGCCAAACTTCATGTCTTGAAAGCCCTATCAATTGAGCATCTCCCCTTGATCAGCTCCCTCCTCTCCCTTTGAAACCAGCCCCCTCTAGCGGGATATCAAGCCCTTCCCAGTATCCTCCCCTCTCCACATTTAATACCTTACCTCTCCCTAACGCCCACTCCGGGCCCAAAAGGACGAAGACCGATCTTGCGTCTAAGGATATCAATGATCTGCTCTCGTCTTATTCCCCTAACTTAGACACCATCAAGACTCCTCTCGTTCAAATTCAACAAATTCAGGCTAACCGAAACAGGGAACCCCGACACAACCTCCGACTCATAAATAAAGACAACCTCAAGCAAGTTAGCATCTCACAGTCGTCTCCCCCACACACCGGGACGACTTAAATGCATACTGCTCAACTGCAGATCAGCCAGGAAACACGCCTCTAATATCTTCGACCTCATCCAATACAATGAGACAGATATCATCATCCTCACTGAAACATGGATGAATCCCTCTGCCACTCCTTTCCTAGACCTCCTAGTGCATCCTTCCACATGACATAATTGGTCTCGACAGAGCGGAGAAGCACGGCTGTGGTCAAGCCTGTATACATCGGAATACACTCTCGGTCTCTCATTCTGAGTCCTGTACGCCCTCCTCCAGTGAACACCTCTGTCTCAACATCTCAAGTAACCACCTCCCGGTATGTAAACTACATACATTCTATCACCCTCCCAGGGGACAATCTCTCCTCCATCGGTCCAATCACAACGACCAAGCTGTTACATGCCTTAAATCTTTCCTAGATGATTACAAGCTGATTCAATACTGTGACCGGCCAAAGCATTATAAAGGAGAAATCTTGGATCTCATCATCTCCAAAGGAAACACCATCTCACTGGAGACCATCTCCCCTTGTGACTGGTCCGACCATCACATCATCCTCTTTTATATCAACCAGGAGGTGTCCCTGAGGAAGGCTCAACCAATGAAGTTGAATATAGAACTGGATTCTAAGAAAGCTTCTTTGCCATCCTATTCATTTGCGCACCCTCCGTCCCCCTCAGAACAGCTCGAACCAGCCAGTCTGAGCATCAAGAACAATGCCTCATGGGGCACCTTTACTCCTTTAAGCGAAAGAGACATTATCAATCAGTCTTGACCCTGTGCCCAATGGGAACAGTCCAGCCAGAACTGCCAGGCCAGGTCCTCCCTTGACTGGAAACAAGCATCCTAGGACCAGTTTCGGGGTTTCACCCCTCTTCAGCCAGGATAGCTTGATTCCAGTGGCATGGAGAGCACGGGACTCACGTCTGAGCATACCCGTCCCACTCGGGGTGACAAATGCAAAAAGAACTATTGATGGAACGAATGCAGAACAATGTCATACATTCACCCCAGTACAGAGATCTGGACTTAAATCCATTGTTTTTTTGCTCACCATGCCATTCCAATTTGGACCCAAGAGAGTTATGAACCTGAAACCGCTCCTAGGATGCTTGTTTCCGGTCCAGGGAAGACATGGCTTGGCAGTTCGGGCTGGACTGTTCCCATGAGGCACAGGGTCAGACTGATTTGCATATGGCCATGTCTGAACTGGGGTGGTGGAGTGAGCTAAAGAATGATGATGGATTAAACCCAGATCAGTTGACTGGGGGTGAGTGTTTGATTTGCTCAAACGCTTCGTCCATCAACCCCTTTGGTATCGCTTTGTTCGCCCTAAGTTGGCAGGGTATGCCCAGACGTGGGTCCCTTGCTCACTTTGCCACTGGATTCAAGATTGTCTGGCTGATGAGGGTTATGAACCCGAAACCATTCCCAGGATGCTTGTTTACGGTCCAGGGAAGACATGGCTTGGCAGTTCGGGCTGGACTATTCCCATGAGGCACAGGGTCAGACTGATTTGCATATGGCCATGTTTGAACTGGGGTGGTGGAGTGAGCTAAAGAATGATGATGGATTAACCCAGATCAGTTGACTGGGGGTGAGTGTTTGATTTGCTCAAACGCTTCGTCCATCGCCCCCTTTGGTATCGCTTTGTTCGCCCTAAGTTGGCAGGTTATGCCCAGACGTGGGTCCCTTGCTCACTTTTCCACTGGATTCAAGATAGCCTGGCTGATGAGGGTTATGAACCTGAAACCGGTCCCAGGATGCTTGTTTCCGGTCCAGGGAAGACATGGCTTGGCAGTTCGGGCTTGTCTGTTCCCATGAGGCACAGGGTCAGAGTGATTTGCATATGGCCATGTCTGAACTGGGGTGGTGGAGTGAGCTAAAGAATGATGATGGATTAAACCCAGATCAGTTGACTGGGGGTGAGTGTTTGATTTGCTCAAACGCTTCGTCCATCAACCCCTTTGGTATCGCTTTGTTCGCCCTAAGTTGGCAGGGTATGCCCAGACGTGGGTCCCTTGCTCACTTTGCCACTGGATTCAAGATTGTCTGGCTGATGAGGGTTATGAACCCGAAACCATTCCCAGGATGCTTGTTTACGGTCCAGGGAAGACATGGCTTGGCAGTTCGGGCTGGACTATTCCCATGAGGCACAGGGTCAGACTGATTTGCATATGGCCATGTTTGAACTGGGGTGGTGGAGTGAGCTAAAGAATGATGATGGATTAAACCCAGATCAGTTGACTGGGGGTGAGTGTTTGATTTGCTCAAACGCTTCGTCCATCGCCCCCTTTGGTATCGCTTTGTTCGCCCTAAGTTGGCAGGTTATGCCCAGACGTGGGTCCCTTGCTCACTTTTCCACTGGATTCAAGATAGCCTGGCTGATGAGGGTTATGAACCTGAAACTGGTCCCAGGATGCTTGTTTCCGGTCCAGGAAAGACATGGCTTGGCAGTTCGGGCTGGACTGTTCCCATGAGACACAGGGTCAGACTGATTTGCATATGGCCATGTCTGAACTGGGATGGTGGAGTGAGCTAAAGAATGATGATGGATTAAACCCAGATCAGTTGACTGGGGGTGAGTGTTTGATTTGCTCAAACGCTCCGTCCATCATCCCCTTTGGTATCGCAATAAACTCAATTAACATTCTCTTCCACATATACGCAGATGACATGCAACTCTACCTGAAAATCTCCTCCCCAGTAAATCTTATATCACTCAACACTACCCTCATGAATACTCAAAACTGGCTAACAGAGAACCACCTCCTACTCAACACCTCCAAAACCGAATTTCTGCTCATTTCTCCTCCAAATCCTACTCCCAAGCTAGACCTCTGGATGAACCATCTCACTGCCTTCAACTGCTCCCTCTTCATTATTGATTCTGCCAAATCTCTCGGAATCACCCTAGACAAACATTTTAATATGAAGAATCATATTAGCAAGGTGTGCAAGGGAGCGAATCACCAGATGAGATTATTCAGGAATCTCAAACCTTTCCTTCCACAAGCTGACTTCAAGCAGGTTGTCCAAGCGCTGGTTTTGCTGAGGCTAGACTATGGCAGTACTACGCTCTGTGGCCTCCCTAAATATACCTTGGCACCACTTAAGGCTGCATTGAAAGCTGTGGCCAGACTGACCACGGGCACAAAAAGAATGCGCACATTTCCCCAGTCTTAAAATCTCTAAATTGGCTGCCTTTTGAAGCAAGAATACAGCTAAAGATTGCCTGCCTGCCTCACAAAGCTCTCTACTTCCAAACCCCCAAGTATCTTGTCCAAAAGCTAGAATTATCTGGCGGTGGTAGACCCTCAAGAAGCGCTAACTCCTTCCTCCTGAAACCACAGATATTTTGCAAAAAGAGAACTTGTCAAAGATCTTTCTCCGGCTCTGCCCCGAGGATCTGGAACTCTCTCCCCCCTGAAGTTCGCAGACTCACCTCCACGGTTGCTTTCAAATTGCAAGTAAAAAGATTCCTCATGAGCAAGTTCTTACCTTAATTGGATTTGGATCATCTGCTATAAGTTACTGGACTTATACCTTCATGTCTTGAACTGATTTGCTATATTTCCTTATTTATTCTTTTCTTCCCCTCCCAGATCCACTATTGTTAGTGACAGTGATGCTTTGATGCACCCTTTCTAACCGTTTAGTTGATTTATATTTGACGCCTGTACATCCCTGATCATCTTTTATTGTGAAGCGCTCTGATATCCCTTGGGATCTTGTTCGTGCTATATAAAACTTTATAAAGAAAATTAAAAAATGAATCGTTTTTCACTATCAGGACATCTAAAACTTAAAAGTGCATGTCCAACGTTTTAAATACAGTGCACCCTGCCCTAAGGGCTGTTTAGGGCCCATCTGAGGAGAGACGTATAAAAAGGAAAGTTTAGGCTTGACAAAAGGCTTATTATGCCAAGTCAAATTGGCAGTTTAAAACAGCACAGAGGCTGCAGTGGCAGACCTGGGACATGTCTTCAAGGGCTACTTAAGTGGGTGGCACAATAAGTGCTGCAGGCCCACTAGTAGCATTAAAGTCACAGACCCTGGGTACCTTGTGTACCACTTTATTAGGGACTTATAAGTAAATTAAATGTGTCAATTGGGTGTAAGCCATTGTTACCACATTTAAAGGAGTGAGCACAAGCACTTTAGCACTGGTTAGCAGTGGTAAAGTGCAAAGAGTCCTAAGGCCAACAAAAATGAATTCCAGCGAACAGGAGGGGAGAAGGCAACAATATTGGGGGTTTCCCTGCAGAAAGGGCCAAGACCAACAACTTGCTTTTAAAACAGCCCTGACTACTACAGTTTTGCTAATTCTTAACTCTGTAAGTAATCAGAAATAGTCTTACTCAATATAATTTCAGGCAATTTATCAACACTTATGATGAATGATGGAGTTGGACCAGCTCGGATGGAAACCTGTGACCTGCAGGTCATACTAAGAACTCAACAGTGAGCACTTATATCATTCAGCTCTCATACTGTCAAATATTATAACATGTTTGGGATATTTTACTGTTTTATACATTGTTATGTTGGAAGTGCCTTGGATCATGCAACTGCATTCAATAACTAAAATGGTGACCCCATTATCGAAAGTGGTAGCAGAGCAGACAAATAGGTCCAGCAAAATATGTACTTCGATTCATTCATTCATTCAATCAACTTTATTTCGGCTCAATGAACTATAAAAGTACACAGTGCAAAAACATTATAAACACTTAAAATCATGATTCTCGGCATTTCTTTATTTTAATCGTCTCACGGATTCCATGTTACAATTATTTTACACAACAAAACGACCCTCCTAAATCCTGGATTTGGTTAAATATCTTTTTTATTTTTAACTACACATGAAAATTGCCATGGCATAAACCATATATGCAGATGTGCAGAGTGCAATAGGACATTTATTCAGAATTGCTGAGAGAGGGAGTGGCCATCATGACTCACTCAAGGCTCCACCTATTGGTCATGGCCTCTGCATGTACCTCTGGCTTATTAGACTGCATGAGACTGCTTACTGTCTCTGTGTTACAATAACTTGACAGGCGAAAAGGGTTCGAATAGTCACAAGGCCTATTCAGTGTGATTTTATTTCAGTGCATCGATGTAACACCCTGTCTTGGTTAAATTATTTTGTTTTTAACTACTTTACATGACAAAACAGCTGAGCATAAACCATATGAAGACCAACATCCAGGGCTATGTTATGGAATTAGGAATAGTAAACCTAGTCTTACCTATAAATATTTAACTTGATGATTTTGTGGTATATGATTTTCTGACTACGATATGTTTGAAGGGCGCTACTGAAAGCACAATATTCTGGCATAAGACCAAGATGTTACAGAAAGAAGACCATCATACTTCATTTAGGAGCATAGAAGTATTTGTGCCTTGCATGTGTGACCAGTGAATAGAAATGACCAGACTTAGAATTACCTTAAGATTTATATTTGTTCTTTTAACTGGAATACGTGTCCTCTAGTTAAATGATATTGTTTACAAAAATGTAGCCACATGTGTTGGAGATTTTCTAATATTAACTTCAATATGGAGGGGCATATTTACAAGAGAAAGTAGGAGAGCGGAGCTCTCCCAAATTTGGCAGTGCCACGATCCGACCTTTCTAGAACACAGGGGAATGTGCCAAATGTACAACAATACGGTGCAGCCCTGGGGGCATATTTACAAGGAAGTGTCAGAGGGGGGAGCTGCGCCTAATTTGGCAACGCCATGCGCTGACATTTCCAGAGCGCAGGGATGTGCCGTATTTACAACAATATGGCACACCCCTATGTTTTCCCTAGTGTTGGACCTAAAATTAGCTGCCTAGCGCCAACTCAGGCACCCTTGCCCCATAGTGCAAGGGTGCCTGCATTGAAGGGAATGATTGTTTATCTGCAGGAAGGTGTCTCTTCCTGCACATAAACAATCATTAATGGTGTTTTGCTCTTTCTATGTGTTGCTGCAAAATGCTTCACACATAGAAAAAGCAAAAATGAGAATAAAGAAAAGTATTTCTCCTCGTCGCACTATTCTAACGCCTGCTATTGCATAGCATTCGTTTTTGGCGCTGCCTCAGATTCACATCCTTGTAAATTTGGGGCAGCATCAAAAAGCAATGGGTGTGTCGGTGGAACGCCCGCAGCAACACCCATTGCATGCCCCTTTCACGCAAAGTGATGCGTGTAAAGGGGCCGTATTTACAAGGCAGCGTTAAGCCACTCAAAATGGCATTGCGCAGCTTTGTAAATATGGAGAAGGGCATAGCACCACCAGAATGTCACTAAAAGTGACGTTCTAGCGGCGCTATCCCTTGTACATATACCCCCAGTGTGTTTTTTATGTTAACGATATTGGGTACACGATATTTATATCAAACACTATTTAGAACCATAACTCAGGCTCAAATGCAGGCCCAAGGCAGCAAAGTTATTTCTACTTCCCTGCAAATGCCCACGGCTATGAAATTCCACAGCACTGGCCACTGGCCCAGCAGCTCAGCCTTGATTAATCTCCAGGCCTAAACTGGGTGCTTTGTGGTTATCTACAGAAGTCAGGTTAACCTCACAAACATCTGACTGGTTAATCTTGTTATATCAAGCTTGAGTATTCCTCCCCAGGCCTCAGCACCAGTGGGCCGGACCCACTCCGTGGGCTGTCCATCTTACTCATAGTCTATGCCTCTGCTGGCTCATGATGGCTAAGGGGCATATTTACAACAGAATGGCGGAGTGCGGCGTTAAGCTGAAATTGCTAGCGCTATGCCATTCTGAAAACGAAGGGATGTGCCGTATTTACAATGATACGGCGCACCCCTGTGTTTCCCCTTGCACTGGCGTTAAATTCAGCTGCCCAGCGCCAATTCAGGCATCCTTGCACCATAGTGCAAGGGTGCTTACGTGGAGGCAATGATTGTTTATGTGCAAGAAGGCAAACCTTTCTGCACATAAACAACCATTCATGGTGATTTGCTGTTTCTATGTGTGCTGCACAATGTAGCACACATAGAAACAGCAAAAACCAGGATAAATTACTAATTTCTCATTTCACCATGTTAAGACCAGGTTATTTTTGGTCTTAATTTTGGCGCTGTCCCATATTTACGCCACCCTCTTAAATAGGGGGCAGCATCAAAATCAATGGGTGTTGCGGCGCAACGCCCACCGCAACAACCATTGCCCGCCCCTTTTGCGCTAAGTGTACCGTGAAAAGGGGCCTTATTTACAAGGTGACCTTAAGTGACTTAACATGGCTTCGTAAATAAGGCGAAGGGTTAGCACCACAGGAACGTCACTAGGGTTATCACCACAGGAACGTCACTAAAAGTGATGTTCCTGTGGTGATAAGCCCTTGTAAATATGCCCCTAAGTTTAATAGGAACCACACAGTACATATATTCCACGTGTAGGAAGTTCAAGAAAAGGATCATTCATGTGGAACGTTTCCCATAACTTTTGTACTTTTCCCTCGTGAAAATTTACTAGAAAGCAATTTTCTCACTTAAAAAATTATTTTCGTACACAATAATGTTTCAGTCTGCAAAATAATAATGATAGTTTGTCGTTGTGATTGAGAAATGCATGCCATACACCCAGGTTTTAAGCATTTGAAACCTAGAACGAGCACGCTCCTATATTTAAATAGGCAAATGTATACAAATATTCACAATTTTCACTGTTTGTCTCGTATAATTTACATTGCGCCTCTTTATGTTTTTACAGCACGCTGCCTTATGATTACACGCTGGGCACAGTTTACGTGTCTCCTTGGAGGATGTTCCTTTTCATTTGCATTTTTCAGATTTTTCCAATAGTCCCCACGAGTACAAATGCAAAAGAGTTGGCATATAGGTGCCACTGCACCAATGCAAACATTTCCAAGAATGTACTGATGGTGTCTGCCTTAGAAGATAGCAAATGTTCCAAGAGATTCTTACATTTTGAAACGATAATGCTTTCTAGACACATTGGAAAAATCATTTTATTCACTTGGACTTATATGTCTTTAGGGATTTTATGTCTTTAAAGTCCTGTTTGTTCATGTTTTGTTAGTATCAACAACACACACAGCTCCAAATTTAAACTGGTAGGTAACTTATATTAGGGCCTGATTTTCAAACATTTCCCTTATCTGAAGTGTCTTCTCCTGGCTTAAGACAATACTGTGAGAGTCTTGAGGCTTTCATTCGTGGCTAAAAAAGACTTAAGACCAGTGCTTAATTTGAGCCGGTGGTTGTTTCCTTGTCAGACATTTATCTAGAGCAAGAGTGGTAAAAACACAGAAAAGGGACAGACGAGAAAGAGAAAGATGGAAAAAGGTTACAAAGGGAGAAAGCAAGAACCTGCAAGAATGAGAAAATGGGGTTGGGAGTGTCTGGTAGTCGATTAAAGAGGCGTGAGGTGGATTCTAGGCTACACAGACTTGGTATTCGGCGCACCGCCATTTAATAGTACCGGCCGTAGGCTTCTGAGCAGGACTTTGGGCACCGGCACTCATTCTTTTACGAATGACAAAAGCCGGGTAAAACTGTAGTAAATCTCATTCTAAGATCATTCATCAAAAGGCCATAGGTAGCTTAAGTGCCATCACACATTCTTCCATCCCCGATGACATTACATGACCCCTTGTCCCATCGTTAGTAGGTCAGGCAACATTTATTTTGTGCCGACATAATGTCGAATAATTTCAGGAATTTTGCGTTACGCCTGTTATGTAAAATTACGCCTTAACGCGCTACATGGCGCAATTGCTTCATGTTCGCAACAACATTTGTGTGCAGGAGCAACGTGAATGACCAGGCTGAGAACAGCTGTTGTTGGTAGCACTCGAGTTTGTCATGTTTTCTTTTTTAGTGCTAAATGCATCCTCATATCCAAAATGAACGCAAGGACGCATTTAGCAGTAAAGTATATCTCAAAATGCTGGTTGTGCATTTTTGGGTAATTTTGCATAATTTGTGCTGGATTTCACATAATTATGCAAAAGCACATTACGCGGTTTTCAATCCCCCCCCCCCTCCTAATTTGTTAGCCCTTACCCAGCCCACTGTTGACTGATGAGGGAGAAGGCAAAGGGCAAATGGCGGGGACTGCTGAAAATAAACCACTAAGTACCAGACCTGCATTCTTTCCCTGACACTGTCCTTGCTTAATTTGTAAAAAACACAAGTGCCTGGGCCCTGTTAGGAGGCAACTGCAGCTTGCGACACATATTGCCCCTACCAGTGCTGCCAATGACAGTACCAACATAACTACTAACCATCCCACGCCTACCGGTGTGACAGTTCTGACTAATCCATGCCCCCAATGCTAAAAGAATGTCTTGGGCGGCAGGTATTAGTCATTTTTACTGTATATTGAACGAATAAACAACTGTTGTTGCTCTCATCTCTAAATTAGATATACAGCGCCACCATGTGGCAGACTGTTCTAAGTCCCGGTGTTGACAATTAAGTGCCGGTGCCGGGCACTGGATACCACAGGATCAAATTAAGCACTGGACACTGTCCATTTGACACTGAGCTTAGGGGTAGCAAGAGCATTGCTAAGGGTACCAGAGTGCACGGCAAGCAGCGTCTAAGCGGTATTCTCTGCCTTTACTATCCATCTAATGTCCTGTCCCAAGGACCTACCTACATCTCCCATCTGATCTCTTCTCATCTAAAGTCTAACTTGCTCCTTGCCTTCCATGGTTTCTCCACATTCCAGAGGTTAAGAAACCCAATGGCCTCTCTGTGGTCGCGTGCTGACCAGGCCCCTTGCGCACAGGGAGGAGACGGTGCTTTGTCCTTCATTGCCTTTAAGAGAGAGTCTAGCACTGGCTCTGAGCCTCCACGAAGTTATAGTCAGATGCTTCTCTGTCACTAATACCCCCCAACTTCATTTCTTGCTTCTGTCCTTAAATTCCTCACTCCCTTTTGCTCTCCTATTTGTTTACTTTTTCTTTCTGAACCTCTTGTTGCCTACTTCTCTCTCTTCATCTCTCTGCCTCTCTCCCTCTTATGCTTTTTTTCCCCAACATCTTTTCTCTCTCAATCCCTTGCTTATAGATTCTTCCACCCTCTCTCTAACTCTTTCACTTGCTCTCACCACATCTCTTCCTCTCTCCCACTGCCCCATTTCTCTTACCTCCACTTCCTCTCATTCCGTCTTTCTCTTTCTACTCCTCCCCTACACACATCCATTCACCCCATCACTTGCCCCCTACCCTCCTCACTCGTTTCTGGTTCCCTCTTTCTCCCCCAATCTCCCCATCTCTTCCTCTGATTTTATCCCTCCATCTCTACCTTATGCATCCGCCCTTGACCCAGCTAGCTTTAGAGCAGGATTCATAAACTGGTTCTGTTGTCAAGGTATCTTTTCAGCTGTGTCAATCCTAAATCTGGTGGAGATGAGATAATAGTTCAATACAAACAATGCCTCGGCCTCCTATCTTGTCTTCTCTTGACTTTATTTAGCATTCAGTCCAGACTTCTCTTTGAAGATGCACCCAAAGTCTCATATATTTTATTAAGAGATATAGGGTGTGGTCTGGAATCTTTCACAATCCAAGAAATGTACTCTGTGGGGTCAACAAGTTGGATTTAGAACCACTTAACATGACACCCTACAAGAACCATCTGTTTTCTAGTGAGCAATGTATGTCTCCTCAACAGGAAATGGTTCTTGTTGTTTATAAACTATCTTCATACACACTAGCTACTCTGTAAGATGATGATAGCCTGTGATTTATCACTCAGTTTCACAGTTGCTAAGTGACTGTCGCATGATCCCTGGTATACATATATTTTGCGCACATAAAGGATTCAATTTGTGGTTCACGGTCCAGAGATTGGAACTAATAGTCCAACTCTGAGATTAAAAATATTACTAGAGCAACAGCACTGTCAATCAATGGCGATGAGAACGAAGAGACATTGTAATTGATGGATTGATAGATGGATGGATAGGTAGGTAGATAGATAGATAGCAGACCAAGATAAACTTTGGGGTCCATAAGGAGCGGTAGACACTACAGAATTGGGGGGGGGGGGGACAAGAGGGGCGTTGGGGTGCATGATCAGATGATGAGCCAGCAGGGACAGAGAGGAAGTTGAGAGCAGTGGGCACTTCTCTGGTGAGCGCTCTTCCGGAGCACCGGATCCTGTTCTGGAGTCCAGATGTCTACAAGATAAGGAGAGACGAGCCTAGACACCCAAATCCTGATTGGTTTTCACTCTAAATCACACATTAGAGGCTGGCGCCTCAGTGGAAGGGTTTAAGAGCAAAAGAGGTCAGGATGTCTTGCCGCAGACACCCGGGGAGTGATATTCACCCAAGATCATTGAACTAATGTCGGTTTCGGCTCCTAGAGTGGAATATGTACATTTGTGGTAGTTACAGTGCAAACATAGCCGAAAGGCAATGGAGCGATGGACAGTGTCCACAGCAAAGACACAGTCGATGTGTGATTGGACGGGAAGCAAGCTTGTTTCTAAGCGGCAAAGTGAAGTGTTAGCGCCTTCTAATGCAATGTTCTTATCAATGTCAAAACATATTTACTCTTGGAATATCGTAATTGTAATGTTATCTCATTAGGTCTTGCTTGACAGCTAACTTGGCTGCAAGACCTGTTGTTACCAATTGTTTACAATCGACATAGGGTGAGATTTGGCTCCAAATAAGAGAGTATTTCTCTCTCACATCATGCTATTGGCTGCTTGTTGTATGATTCCACCTCCTAAGGAGTGTTTCCATTGCAATGCATATAGGGCAAATTAACATCTCAAAAGTACAATCACATTCGGTCTGGAGCTGTGAGGCACTGCAGCCGTTTTGGTGGAAAATCTCGTCCTGCCAGGGCCGTGTCTTGTTCTGGAACCTCCCATTCGACCCTAGGCTGCTCTTGCTCCATAGCACAGAGGGGATTGGTGGGAACCGCTACAAACAGCACTTACTGTTTTTGGGCCTTACACTTGCCAAGCGGAACGTCGCTCAAGCATGGAAAGCGACCTCCCCGCCAACAGTGGGTGGGTGGAGGACGGCCATGGACAGATACATGGGGGCTGAGATCGCGGTCTACCAGGCAAGGGGCTGCCTGCAGAAGCACAGGAAGATCTGGTGCTGCTGGGCGATATATCGGTAGTATGGGAGAACAAGGGTACCCCGATATGTGAACCTGGGGTTGACATATGTTTAGGAAAGGACAATGGTTCAATGTTGGCCACAGTGGGTTCAGGGCAAAATGTTGATCCCCAAGGGGGACACTGGGGTTCAAGTTATAACTGGACAATTAATCATAATAGGAACACAAAAGTAGGGGAACTTGGTAGTGTAAAATAGACAATTTATTTTACAGAAGTTTTAACTTAGTACTTTAAATAGTATTCAAGTGCTCGCACAAAGTCAAAAGTGGGCTTGATGTGACAAGGTGATAATACATTAAACACATAACATCGCTTTGACAACACACATTGGAACGCCACGTGAATATATACAATGTGGGGAGTTCCTGTTGTAGGGGTCCACGGCGTTTCGATATTAGGGACTTAGGATCATTTTCAGGATATATAGTGAGCAGTCTGAAATCTCTAAATGTTGTAAGGTGGTACTGATCAAGGAGAGGACATGAGTGTATTCTCAAAAGAGATTCAGGAGGTGCAGCTTGCGTGAGTACGGCTGTACCAATTCTCTAATTGTTGTAAGGCAGTACTGATCAAGGAGAGGACGTGAATGTATTCTCAACAGGGATTCAGGATGTGCAGCTTGTGGGAGTACGGCTGTACCGATTGATGAAGTATGAGTGAAGGCGCAGAAATGGGGCTACTGCCAGCGAGAGGGGGCGCAGAGCCGCTCCAGTCCAGTCATTAGCTACGCGTCCACCAGGAAGGTGCTTCACTCCTCCACAGGATCCTGAATTAAATTCAGACTCGCCGGAAGTCTCTCCATTATGCTAGGTAGAACTATCACTCTGGCTTAATACTTTGTAAAACTGAAGTTAGCAAATGCCCACCTTACAGACACAGTTACAAGCGGAACTCTGAGCCCCTCTCTCTGGAACTACATCCATACAAAAGGGGAGTCTCTGAACCCTGCAGAACACTGCGTGAGGCCAATGAACACAGCGATAATTCAATACCATAGTGCCTAGTTACCTGTCCTCTCATGTCTGGTCGAAACTATTCAGTTATTACCTTTGCTGGACTAATACAGAAGGGTTCTTGCTGACCCTATCACACACACAGTTCCCTTCCAGGATTACAAAGAAGGGGAGGGGGTGTTATTTAGTCCTCAGCTGTTATCGTGCCTCGTCTGAATGTTCGGTGCGGGGGCTTGGCTATGGGTTATTTGTCGGTATGTATATGAGGAAATATTGGTGCTAACAAAGAGGGTATAAGGAGTACCAGTTTGGTAACCAACAGAATGTGTAATCATTTCTCGTGAGAATTTAAGAGAGTAGTCTTACATGCCTATGTGTTTGTTTGTGTTCGTATGTTTTTTCTTTTACAGGTTCTACTCCCTGCTGTACCCTTCCTTCCCTTCCCTCGCTTGATCGCTCTAACCTTCTGTGCCATTAATGCAGGAGTTGGGAATGTCAAGAGATGGAACCCCTATTGCATCACCAGAATCCTGAGGAGAGTTGGACTGGGGGACGGAATCGTAACAGAATTACGCACCCAAGTATTGAGTCTCCTCCCGGTTCTGGGGGGTGCTGTAGGGAAGCAGTATGGACGAGGTCTTGCAAGCACTAGCCGCAGTTCAGCAGGAACTGGCGCCCCTAGGGCAGAAACAGCTGCATTACGGGAGAGGGTAGAAAGGCTGTCGAGGAACCCTTTTAATGCGAGCACAGGGACTCCTCCCATCCAGGTCACCGTGCCCCCCCCCCATTCCGTTAGCCAACCCCGAAAGATATACCAGGGACCCCATGAAGATACAGGTGTTTTTGACACAAATACTGATTTTTTCTTGCAGGCCACCCTCATTCCCGAATAATCACTCCAGAGTGGCGTTTGCCATCTCATATTTGGCGGGCGACGCAGCCAATTGGGCGGTGCCTCTGGAAAGAAATAATTACCCTGTCTTGTCTGATTGGGATGAGTTTAGAGCCGCCCTGGAGGGGGTATTTGATAGGCGCACTACTACATTCAGCGCGGATAGGGAGCTTTTAGAATTAAAGCAAGGAAAAAATGAATTGGTGACATATCTGACATCCTTCAATAGATTGGTGGCTGAAGCAGCCTGGCCAGAAGAGAAGAGGATGTCTCTTTTCTACCAGGGCCTATGCGACGAGCTCAAGGATGTCATAGCCAGAATAGACCTCCAACCTCGCACGTGCAACGATTTGGTCAGCCTGGCCTTGAGGTTGGATGGGCGCCTCGCAGACAGAGGCGGTGAGAGGTTCAGAGGAGAGAGAGCCAGGAAGGAAGCGACTAGTAGCGAAGTGTCCCCAGAGCCCATGGAAGTGGGTTCCATTCGTGCTCCACTGTCACTTGTGGAAAGGGAGAGTAGGAGAGCCCAGGGGCTGTGTATGTATTGCGGAAAGAAGGGACACTATGTCCGGGAATGTCCCGCTCGACCCAAAAGACATGGGGGGAATAACAGGAATCGAAAGTCCATAGCCACTGTCATGAGCCCTGATCTGCGCAACGTATCGCCGGGTACTCCCGCGACTACGGACGACAATCATTGGAGGATCCCTTCTCTTGCTACTACCAGGCAGGGAGGCACAGAAAAACATATCGAGATGGTAATGTGGTTAGATAATGGTCACCAACCATACCAGGTTAAGGCCATGTTGGATTTAGGGGCCACAGGAAACTTTATAAATAGTGGGTTGGTAGAACAACTAGCCATAAGGAAAGTTTCTCGAGAGATCCCCGAAGAGGTGTTGGTGGTGGACGGAAAACCGCTTACCTACGGGCTCCTCCTCGAACAAACAGAAACCCTCAGGCTGACGATCAGAGTAGGAGAGGGGCGCCACATAGAAACCTTGGCATTGAACATCATAGAAGCCCCACAGTATGAGGTTATCCTGGGGATGCCCTGGTTTAGCCCCCACAACCCGACCATAAATTGGAGAGAGAGAACCGTACTGTTCCTGTCCGAGGAATGCCAGGAGCATCTTGTTCCCAATGGGGGTCATGTGCGGCGGCCTTGGCCTGCCCGTTCGTAGCAGCTACAGCAGCGGAGAAAGAGGTATGTCTGCCCAGAGAATACTCTCTCTTTGCAGACGTATTCAGCAAATCCCAGGCCAAGTCGCTTCCGCCCCACAGGCCCTATGACTGCCAGATAGACTTAGTGGAGGGAGCCACCATTCCTATGTGTAGGGTCTACGTGCTCTCTGAGCCCGAGACCAAGTATCTCAGAGAGTATCTGGACCACTTCCTGGAGAACGGGTTCATTCGTCCTTCCCGTTCTCCTGCGGTGTCTCCTTTGTTCCTTATAGCGAAAGCCAATGGAGAATTGAGAGCCTGTTGTGACTACCGCATGCTGAACAAGAGCACCGTTCGCAATCGGTATCCACTGCCACTCATTCCCGTCTTATTGGACCAAGTGCGCATGGCGAAGGTGTATACGAGGTTAGACCTTAGAGGCGTGTATCACCTGGTGCGCATACGCAAAGGGGACGAGTGGAAGACGGCTTTCAAGACCCGCTATGGGCTTTTTGAGTATCTGGTAATGCCGTTCGGGTTGTGCAATGCCCTGGCGGCATTCCAGTATTTTTTAAATGACGTGCTGAAGGAATATGTAGACAGAACAGTAGTTGTCTACATAGACGATATTTTGATTTATTCAGATACCGTGAGCAGCCACTCAGAACATGTAAGACAGGTGTTACGGGTCTTGAGAAAGCACCGCTTGTTCTGCAAGCTGAGCAAGTGTGAGTTTGATGTGTCGGAAGTTGAGTTCTTGGGGGTGATCCTCCGTCCTGATGGTCTGAGTATGTCAGAACGAAAGATACAAGCTGTGCAAGAGTGGCTGGTTCCAAGCAACGTTATGGAAGCGCAGTGCTTCCTGGGCTTCGCCAATTATTACCGACGCTTTATACAGGGGTTCTCGCAAAAGGCCCTCCCGATCACCAGCCTTCTCAGCAAGGGCATGCCTTTCAAATGGACCCCCGAAGCGGAAAAGGATTTTGGGTACCTCAAAAGAGCTTTTACTTCAGCACCCATGTTGCGTCATCCTAAGTTAGACATCCCTTTCATAGTAGAGGCAGACGCCTCTAACGAGGCCGTTGGGGCCATATTGTCGCAACGGGACAAAGACACGGGGCAGCTACATCCCGTGGCTTATCTCTCCAGGAAGCTTCTCCCAGCCGAACAGAATTATAACATCGCCGAAAAGGAGTTGCTATCCATAAAGAAGGCTTTCCAGGAGTGGCGTCCATACTTATGGGGGGCTAGGTTTCCGGTTACGGTATATTCCGACCATCGAAACCTGCATTACCTAAGAACAGCCCGACGCCTCTCCCCCAGACAAATGAGATGGATGCTTTTCTTCGAAGAGTATAATTTCATCATTACCTTCAGAGCAGGAGCGGAGAACCGGAAGGCGGATTCTCTGTCCAGGATGCTAACCACAGAAGAGGACGCCGAGGTGCCAGAAGAGGCTATTGTACCCTCCTCCAAGGTAATCTGCGTGATACAAGCCGAGGATTACCTGGATAACATAAGAAAAAACAGGAGCCCTGAAGCATGGAACAGGTGGGCTGATCAAGGATCTGAGAGACATATCCGGCAGGGGCTACTCTTTCAGGGCCATCGTCTGTTTCTGCCTACACAGGCCCTTAGGAAAAAGGCTTTTGTTTGGTGTCATGAGTCTCCGTTAGCAGGGCACCCCGGCATACAAAAAACCACCCTCTTGGTACAACGATACTTCTGGTGGGCCTCCATGGTCCCGGATGTTAAGAACTGGGTAGTCAGGTGTGAGGACTGTGCACGGGGTAAAACGGATACATCAAAGAAAAGGGGCAAGCTAGTTCCACTGCCCACTGCCCACGCCCCAGTCGCCGTGGCAGAACATTAGCCTGGACTTTATCACAGGACTCCCGGTGGATCAGGGTTGTGCAGCCATCCTGGTGGTGGTAGACATCGTAACAAAAATGGGGCACTTCATTCCATGCAGGAACCTGTCTACGGCTGGCCAAACGGCGCAACTGTTGCTTCAACACGTGGTCCGGATACATGGAGTCCCTCAGGTCATAGTTTCGGACAAGGGCCCCCAATTCATAGCCAGCTTCTGGAAGGGGTGGTGTTGTTCCCTGCACATCGAGTCTGCGTGTCCACCAGCTTCCATCCCCAGATGAATGGACATACAGAACGGCTAAACCAAATGGTGAAGAAATACCTGAGATGCTATGCGGAAGAGGCCCGGGACTCATGGGTTGCCATGTTATGGATGGCCGAATTGGCCTACAACAACGCGACGCACAGCTCCATAGGCGTCTCTCCCTTTTTAGCCAATTACGGCTTCAGCGCCCGGATCTTGCCGATCACCCTGCCACGGTTGACGAGCAATCAGCCTTCAGTACAAGCACACATGCGAGCGATCCGCCAGGGGCACGCCTACGTGAGGCAACACCTGATAAAGGCGAAACTAACATACAAAAGATGGGCAGATCGACACCGAGCAGAGGGCCCACAGTATAAGGAGGGGGACAAGGTGTGGTTGTCCACAAAAAACATATGCTTCAAATTGCGAAGCGTGTTCCATCCCAGATATATAGGCCCATATCAAGTGGTGAAAAGGATCAATCCAGTGGCTTACAAACTACGACTTCCGGGCTCTCTTCGAATCCACCCTGTCTTCCACTGCAGTCTTTTGAAGCCGGCCGCGGGGGGGCTGAGGAAGCAGCCACCGGCCATAGCCACGGAGGCAGGTCAGGAGTATGAGGTGCATTGCATAGTGGACGCCAAGTACAGGAGAGGAAATCTGTGGTATCTGGTCTCGTGGAAGGGGTACACCTCGGAAGAGGATTTGTGGGAACCCAGTGACAACGTGCACGCACCAGCCAGGATTCGTGCCTTCTACCGCCGACACCCTGACAAGCCCAGTTCTAGGAGGCGCTGGGCCGGGGGACCTACTGTCAGGAATCGGGTATCGCGCGCCTGCCTGGCCTACAATCCCCAGAATGCCCGAGGACCGGGAGGGGGAGGAGCCGCGCGCACAAAAGAAACGTAACACGCACAGGACGTCGTGCGTAATTCCCGAGTGCGAGTCAGTCCCAGACCCCGTTCGGAGAAGGAAGTGCCGTGAAGCGTTTCTCAACCGCTGATGGAGACTTAGAGAGGACGAGCTCATAGCGGACTCTGCCTCCCTTCCTGGGCAGTCTGCTGCTGGAGACGTATCGCAGATGCTGCACCAGGACACAGCGTCTGTAATTGCCAGTTAAGTGTTCTGTGTTTCCGTACTAGACGGGAGGTCCGTCAAGTTGCTTTCATTTGCTGAGACGCCTTCTCGCACGGCGTTACCCAGCGGACTCCGACGCTGAAGGCGCTGTGATTTCGTTAGTGTTCCTTTGTTGGTGAACCGGATCTTACCTACCTCCCTTCTGAGACTATATTAAGGGGAGCTGGGGGGGATCCTAGTGGGTTCCTTTCATGTTTATGCGCATTCCACTGGCGGTGAAGCAACCGTGGTGTGAAGACTCTTAGGGTTACAGCACGGCATACAAAAGGGGAGTCTCTGAACCCTGCAGAACACTGCGTGAGGCCAATGAACGCAGCGATAATTCAATACCATAGTGCCTAGTTACCTGTCCTCTCATGTCTGGTCGAGACTATTCAGTCATTACCTTTGCGGGACTAATACAGAAGGGTTCCTGCTGACCCTAACACACCCACAGTTCCCTTCCAGGATTACAAAGAAGGGGAGGGGGTGGTATTTAGTCCTCAGCTGTTATCGTGCCACGTATGAATGTTCGGTGCGGGGGCTTGGCTATGGGTTATTTGTCTGTATGAATATGAGGAAATATTGGTGCTAACAAGGAGGGTATAAGGAGTACCAGTTTGGTAACCAACAGAATGTGTAATCATTTCTAGTGAGAATTTAAGAGAGTAGTCTTACATGCCTATGTGTTTGTTTGTGTTCGTATGTTTTTTCTTTTACAGGTTCTATTCCCCGCTGTACCCTTCCTTTCCTTCCCTCGCTTGATCGCTCTAACCTTCCGTGCCATTAGTGCAGGAGTTGGGGATGTCAAGAGGTGGAACCCCTATTGCATCACCAGAATCCTGAGGAGATTTGGACTGGGGGACGGAATCGTAACAGAATCCCTGTTGAGAATACATTCACGTCCTCCCCTTGATCAGTACCGCCTTACAACAATTAGAAAATCGATACAGCCGTACTCACGCAAGCTGCACCTCCTGAATCTTTGTTGAGAATACACTCACGTCCTCTCGTTGATCAGTACCGCCTTACAACATTTAGAGATTTCAGACTGCTCACTATATGTCCTTAAGATGATCTTTAGTCCCTAAGATCGAAACGCCGTCGACCCCTACAACAGGAAATCCCCACATTGTATATATTCACGTGGAGTTCCAATGTGTGTCGTCAATGCGATGTTTGAATGCATTATCACCTTGTCACATCACACCCACTTTTCACTTTGTTTGAGCACTTGAATACTATTTAAAGTAGTAAGTTAAAACTTGTGTAAAATAAATTGTCTATTTTACACTAACAAGTCCCCCTACTTTTGTGTTCCTAGTATGATCAATTGTCTAGTTTTAACTTGAACCCCAGTGTCCCCCTTTGGGATCAACCTTTTGCCCTGGACCCTCGGTGGCCAACATTGAACCATTGTCCTTTCCTAAACAATGGGCGATATATCGGGGCATAGACTTGCCCCCCTTGCCACAAACCGACCCTCCATAAATTCGTCCTGCACATCTACCTAATTGCTAAAATATCTAAGATGAGCAACTCTGTTGTCAATACATATACATCTAGACACCTTGCGTTTAAGGGAATTATGTGATAATCAGTGTTATATTTCAGTTGTTGGGCCAGCTGTTTTGCAGGCCAGTTTGAAGATGTTTTTTCCAAAACTGTGGTCTTTTCTATATCGAACTGTATCCACAATGTATGCTTTGGGCACTGCCCACACCGTACCATGGAAACGTAATAAAATTTGTTGTGAAAAAAATGTACACTCACATCAAATATTTTATCTTAGAGATGCATCGCATCCCCAAAACAATTTATTTCACTGCAGCCGGCTTTTTATCAATGTTTTAGTCAGACCTCAAAGTCAGACCTATTGGCTCTGCCAGTGCTCGTTTTAACAAGAAATGCCATTTGGATAAGCTTGGATATTCCTCAAACAGCAACATCTATAGAGTTAGGCACACTGCGCTTATACTGAAGGAGGATACAAGATAATTGGTGTTGTACCTGCGATGGAGGGACAAATAACAAATCAGGAATGGCTCAAACCTTAACTTAATGCTGATGAAACTGTGTTTAATGCTAAGTAAAAACGCTTATCCTTGTTCTGTAAATTTTCACTTTATGCATGTACTTATCAATCCCTCAGTCATTAATGGGTTTGTTAAGATCAACTACTCACCCGAGAGGGTCTCAAGGCGCTGGGGGGGTCGGAGGGGTGCAGTTCCCGGAAGTTCCCGGCTTTCCGTCAAAGAGCCAGGCTTAAGGTCCTTCGTGAACTTGGAGAGTGTTGGCATCTGTCGGAGATTGAGATGGAGGGTGTTCCATGCCTTGGCCACAAGGAGGGAGAAGGAGCGACCTCCTGCTCTGGTTTTCTTGATGCGCGGCACCGTAGCAAGGGACAGCTGGGCTAAGCAGATGCCTCTTTGGGGTGCGTGGAACGAGAGGCGGTGGTTCAAGTAGGCAGGTCTGGTGTTGTGGAGACCTTTGTGGGCGTGGGTGAGAAACTTGAAGGTGATTCTCTTCTCGACGGGGAGCCAATGTATTGTCCGCAGGTATTGGGTGATGTGGCAATGGCGCGGTAGGTTGAGAACTAGTCTGGGGAGGCGTTCTGGATGTTCTGGAGTTCGCGGGTGAAGTTCTTGTTGATTCCGGCGTAGAGAGCGATGCCTTAGCCCAGTCTGCTGCTGATGAGGGCGTGGGGTGACGGTTTTCCTCTGTTCAAGGGGTATCCAATTGAAGGTCTTTTGTAGCAGTCTGAGGGTATGGAAACAGGAGGAAGAGACAGCGTTGATTTAGCGGTCAATTTTGAGCCCGGAGTCGAGGATGATTCCGAGGTTACGTGCTTGGTTAGTGGGGCAGGGTGGGTTCCCGGGGGTGGGGGGCCACCAGGTGTCGTTCCAGGCGTCGGGGTGAGTGCCCATGATGAGTACTACGGTTTTGTCTGTGTTTAGTTGTAGGCAGCTGTTCTTCATCCACCTGGCGACTGCTTCCATTCCTTCTTGAAAGTTGTGTTTGTAGACGTTGGGTTCGTTGGATATGGAGAGGATGAGTTGGCTGTCATCCATTAAATGATGCTACATGCTTCCAGATGGCTGCTTCAGATCACTGTAAAAGAGTCGAAATTATTAATTAGATTTTTGTTTCAAGCACAGTCAAATGCAAGTATTAATGCTTGACTGACTATAGTAGCATAGGTCCAGGAGGACAGGTCCATGCCAGGTGTTTAGCATAGTCACTGTAATTGTTTGCTATTCAGATTGTATAACTGGATGTCATGTGGATATTATGTTAAGCTGGCATGGATTCATACCTTTAGTTTGGACACTCCCAGTCAATCATGAACATTGACTGATTTTTCCACAATCTGCAGCACAATTTATCAGTGATATCTGTTCTCATCATGATTTAAAAAGTGCTTTTAATAGGTGTGACTACCCATGACAGGTTGTTTGTCATTCCTCACTTTGATGTGCCTATATATTATCAATCTTGTGTTCTACTGCTTGTGTTGTACACAATCTGACACTTATACAAATATGCAAGATGCAGTGTTTCTTTCTTTAGATTTCTTGTTCATTGAACATTCAATTTCATAACTAGTTCTGAGTAAATTACAGACAGATTTCTCATCTTCCTGAATGTACACTGTGCAACAAAGAACTGGTAATGCCTTAATGAGTGACATGAAATTGCACTGGGTTCACCAGAACACCGACATACCTTTAATACATGCCTTTGGTAATAGCACTTTTCTTCGCAAGTGTATCTTATGTTTTATCTTGGCTTATCATGGCTTCTAAATGCTTTATCACACTAGCATGTCTTCCACACCAATGTATTTTCGTATTGTTTTTTTTTTTTTTTTTTGGAAACCGTTTATTACAAGTGTCAAGAATATACAAGTATGGGCCTACAACCTTCCGGCCGGCCGCTAGCAATGATAGGAGCATAAGACGTACATTTATAATACACTTGATGTTGCAGAGGAGCATGCTCAGGAGGTAACAACGTCAAAAGCCACAGCAGCCGGACCTCACTATACGGTTTCATTTTAAATTGAAAACAACAAGAAAAACCACACCCACAAGGCAACCCACAATCGAAAATAGCAGCACGTGCTCCCCTAGAGGGGGGATCCCAACTATCCACAGGAGTCTAAAGAGGGGGAAGAGAACAGAGCGAGGACTGGGGGAACCCAATGCCCGGTACCGGGGAAAGGAGTCGGCTAAGGGGACGGGGCTGGAGAGGTATCAGGCAGCAAGGGTGGTGCACAGATACCCCCGCGGTAGGCGTTCCAGGGGCCCCATACTTTCACCCATGTCCCAGGCTTACCCCTCGCCACATACACCACCTTTTCTCGAAACATGCACCAGTCCATGTGTTCTTTCCAAGCCGATACCGTCGGGGGCCTCTGGGATCCCCACAGCTGAGCAATGTCACGCTTGGCTATCATATATCCCAGAGTCACCCACCACGTCTGCGGCGCCGAGTAATCAGTTGGTTCCCACACATTCAACAGGCATCTCCTCGCTTCAGGCAGCAGCGCCACATGCGTAACCACTCGCAAGACCTCATGCACACCACGCCAGAATCGCTCCACCTCCGGGCATTCCCACAAGATATGCAGAAAGGTCCCCAAAGCACCACACCCACGCTTACACAACCCATCTTCAGCACAGCCCATACGCAGAAGCTTTGGCCCCGTCATGTAGACCCGGTGGAGTATCTTGAGCTGGACGAAGCGAAGGCGAGCCGGTATGGCCACCTCCTTCGGGGAGGCCACCGCAGAGGTCCAGTCCTCTTCGTCCAACTCCAGCCCGTCGGCAACCCAAACCGCACGAAGGGCGGTTAGCAGGCCCGAGCGGTCGTTAATCAGCTTTTTGTATATCAATGAGATCGTGCTGTCCGGGACGTGCCCATCCAGCATTCTGTCCTCCAGGGGGGAATATTCCGGGATGGAGGCGACGTCCGAAAAGACGGAGCCCAGCGCATGACGGACCTGCAAATACCGAAAGTATTCACTGCCCTGCAACTGAAATTCCGTCTGCAGCATCTCGAACGTTTTAAATCCTCCCCTCGTCCAGAGATCCCCCACTTTACTAATGCCGATTATGTCCCACTTCTCGAAGCCCTTAGAGGTCCACAGGGAGCCCAACCGCTCAGACGCGTATAGTGGTGACGCCCGGGTCAAACGGTCCTTCCACCCCATAGCTGCATTGGCCGTGTGCCACACTTGTACCATGACACGCGTGGGGCCCGTCAGACGAGCGTCGGGCGCGCTAGAATAGAGCGCTCGATTATAGTCGCCACCTGGCAATAGCATCTTGTCCATTTCAAACGCCGGGTTTAAGGCGGGCCCGTATAGGCCATGGTTAATTGCAGCTAGCTGGGAGGCCCAATAGTACCGTTTAATATCAGGGAGGGCAATCCCCCCGTCATACCATGGGAGCGTCAACTTCGCCAGGGCAATACGCGGCCTCCCGTCCCAGAACAGGCGGCGCTGCAGACTCTCCACCTCACGGAAGTAGCGCGCTGGGACTAAGTCCATAGTGTTCTGCAAAGCGTACAGGAAGCGTGGCAACGACATCATCTTGAACAATGCCGCCCGGCCGAGCGGCGAAAGCGGCAGGTGCCGCCAACGCGCGACGTCCTCCTTCAGGCGCTGGAGGGGGGGAAGCAAGTTCCGTTCGTAGCGGGCCTCCGGGTCCAGAGTAATGAAGACACCTAGGTACCTGAACCCCCGCGAAGCGATCTGGATCGGACAGCCCCGCGGGAGGATGGGAGCCTCCCCAGAGAGCACATACACACAGGATTTCGCCCAGTTGATGACAAGGCCGGAGTTGCGACCGAATGAATGTAAAACATCAACCAGTACTATCAGTGATTTACGTGGGGAGGCTAGGTACAAGAGGATGTCATCAGCGTATAGGGACACGCGGTCCTCATACTCAGGGGTCCAGCGGAGACCACGGATAGAGGGATGCCACCGCAGCCACTCCGCCAGGGGCTCCAAGGCAAGCGCAAACAGGAGCGGCGACAAGGGGCAGCCCTGTCGCGTGCCCCGGCCCAGCTCGAACGGGGCCGATACCCTTCCGTTCACCACCACCTGCGCCAATGGGCCCGAATACAACAATTTGACCCAGCTGATGAACCCTGGGCCAAATCCAAACTTCGCAAGCATCGCCCAAATGTATTGCCACTCAAGCGTATCAAACGCCATGGTGGCGTCTAAGGACGCCAAGATGGCCGGTTCACGTATGAATGGGACACGTGCGAGCACCCCATGCAAACGCCGCAGGTTAAGGGCCGTGTTGCGATGGGGAATAAAGCCAGACTGGTCCTGATGAACCAGATCGCCCACCACGCCGACCAGCGGATTGGCCAGTACCTTTGCGAGAATTTTGGGCTCCGTATTCAGTAGCGAGATAGGCCGATAGGATGTAACCCGGTCCCGAGGTCTCCCTTCCTTGTGGATCACCACGATTGTAGCCAGACGCTGGTCCAGCGGGAGGGAGCCCAGCGAGTGGGCCGCCAGGAACATTGCGCGGAGGTGGGGCGCCAGTGTATCCGGTCGCAACTTGTACAACTCGATAGGGATACCATTCGGGCCCATGGCCTTGCCAGAAGTGACCGAACGTATGGCGAGGGCGATTTCGTCGGAGGTGGGGGCGGCGTCCAGCGACACTCTGTCCCCCTCCGAAAGGGAAGGCAGCGCGATATCCCTAAGCAGGGCACGGGAATCCTCTTCAGAGCAGGAAGAGACCGGGGAATACACCTCGCGGAAATAACCCGCGAAACAGGAGACAATTTCTTCTGGCTCAGTTACACGCACACCATCCGTTTTCTCAATCAGCGGGACCACACGATTCGCTCTCTCCTTTTTGTCCAACCACGCTATCAGTTTACCAGCCTTATCACCCACATCATACAGTCGCCCCTGTTGCTCTCTACTGAGGCCCCTGGCCGCCTCCGTGACGAGGGCCCTATAGGCCGCCTGCTTGAGTTGGAGGACATGTAGTGCAGCATCCGTCACCCCACCCTCTAGGTTACCCTCCAGTTCGGCTATTTCAGCCTCCACCCGGGTCACCTCCTCCCGCTCGCGCCTCCGGGCGTGGGAAATAAGGGATAGGGGCTCCCCTCTAAGAACTGTCTTGAAGGCCTCCCACAGGGAGATAGCCGAAGGCACGGACCCCACATTCTCATCAAAATATCGCTGCAGGGATTTAATCAAGTCAGCGCGAATGGTGGGGTCGCGCAGGTACCAGGAATTGATTGGGACTACCCTACCCTCACCCCTCGGAAAGACATCGAGATGTAACAGGAGCGGGGAGTGATCCGAGATACCCCGTGCCAAATGGCGCACCTCTCCCACCCTCCCGACATAGGCCGCCGGGACAAGGACATAATCAAGCCGTGAGAGACTACCATGAGCCCCCGAGTGGAAGGTGTACTGCAGCTGCGTGGGATGTTTTAAGCGCCAGCAGTCCACCAATCCCAGGGTATCCAAGAGGCCGGATAGCCGCGCCTGTGCCCGGGGGAGGTCCCTAGGGGGGTGACGGTCCACAGCCCCAGAAACCACCGCATTGAAATCCCCCCCCACCACCAGAAGCCCCCCCGGAAGGCCAAGGAGGAGGCGCCCCAGGTCTGCAAAGGTGGTCGACTGCAGCCCCGGTGGGACGTATACTGACACCAAGACAATCACTTTGCCTTCCAATCTCCCCACCAGGACAGTGTAACGTCCCCTATCATCGTGGAGCACCTCATCAATTTCCAATGGGAGCGAGTTCTTTACCATGATGCCCACACCCCTTGAGCCTGACGTGAAGCCCGAGTGGGCCACTAGGCGGTAGCCACGCCGACTCATGGCACAAAAGGAATTGCCAATAAGGTGTGTCTCCTGCAGAAAAACTATATCGGGCGAGAGTCGCTTCAAAAACTGCAGGACCACACCTCGTTTAATCCTGTCCCCCAGCCCATTAACGTTCCAAGACAACAAAGTTAGTTCCCTACCCCCCATCATACACAGAAGCCATCATTCGTCCCCCCAAGAGCACCTTAGAACCAACACAAAAATAAGTTTGCCTTGTGATAAAAACGAACAACACCCCATCCCTGCACCCCTGCATGAGCCCAAACAGCCCCCCCAACGTGCAGTGTGCCTGTCGCCCCATAGATAGTTGCACTAACTAGACCCCCAGAGGAGGAGGGAGAACCCCCAAGAGACCCCACACAACCTCCATAGGAGGGGAACTTACACGAACAGACGCATGGTCAAAAGTGGCATCAAGTTCGTCCCGAGCGAGGCCTAATATTAAACCCTCAGTTCTGATCCGGCGAGTCCTCTCCCCCCACCGCTCCCCCCCCCGCCCCCCCAATCCCGATCCCCAGACAGAGTGTCCAGCCAGTCCCCGGCCGCTTCGGGACGATCAAAAAAGTGCGTGCGACCATCCACCTCCACTCGCAGCTTAGCTGGGAAAAGCATGGCGTATTTGAGGTTTAGATCCCGAAGACGGCGTTTGACCCCGAGGAAGCTCAGTCTCTGCTTCTGGACCGCTGGGGTAAAGTCAGGATAAAAATTAACGTCCATATTTTCAAGTCTAACCGGTCCCTGTAGTCTGGAGGATTGCAGGATAGCGTCTCTGTCCCGAAAATTGAAAATCCGGGCAATGAGAGGTCTCGGAGGGGCTCCGACCTTAGGCCTTCCCCCGGGAACCCTGTGGGCCCTCTCCACCGCGAAAAATTTACTCAGCCCCCGTTGCTGGAGATGGGTAACAATCAGGTCCTCCACGAAGAGGTCCGCCGCCGCCTCCTCACGTCCCTCAGGCACCCCGATGATGCGGATGTTGTTCCTCCGGGCCCGACTCTCGGAGTCCTCCAGGCGGCGATCCATCAGCGCACTCGCCTGACCAAGCCGGCGCACCTCCGTTTGTAGGGCTGCCACATCTGTCGTAAGGCCCAATGCGGTGTGGGCCAACGAATCTTCTGCACCAGTGTATCAAAACGCTGGCCCACCGAGGCCTTCATCTCGGCGATGGCGCCCATGACATCCCGCAGAGTCAGATCCGTGGGCAGATCAGGAGCATCAGTAGGGCCCTCAGGGGATCTGCGTGGCACCTCGGGAGATCCCTTCTGGAGGGTATAGCGGTCCATGCTGTTTGACTGATGGGCTGCGCCACGCCGGGTCGATTTTATCTTTGCCCGGTCACCATCTTGTTTCGTGGCCATGGTCCCAGTCTCCTGGTCGCAGCAGCCACGTCGTGAAGGGCAGGCAAGCCGGTTCACGGGCTCCGGGGGGGGGCCACCTCAGATCTGCAGGGTGGATCACAGCCGGCGGGCAGGCAGGATCTCCCAACGAGGCCACACCGACACACAAAGCCCCGCGACCCAACCTCGCAGAGACAGCAAGGGGGGTGCGAAAGCGAAAGTGAAAGTGCGGGGTACGCGAGTCGCCAAGCCCTGCGCGCCGCTGTTGTTCACTTTGTCTCCGGATCGCCCCACAGCTCAAATCCGGGGTTCGGCGAGGAGAAGGCCGCAACCCTCGATCGGTGCTCACGCCGGTGTCCGAGGTCCGATTTGGAAGCGGAAAACGGGTGCCACCTCAGCTCAGGCTCACCAACACAGTCCCCTCGTCTGGGACAGGATAATTTCAGGATAGTTGTAGGAGGTCGCGGAGGTCCTCGGGAGCCTCGCACCTACGCGGCCATCTTGGTTGCGCGCTAGGCTCCTCCCTCTATTTTCGTATTGTTGATTCTTCTTTTTTCGGGCTAAGGATATATTCCAAGGGCCCAATTCACAAAAGCAACTTACATACAGTACATTTACGAGTGTGGCGCCTCCGCATTCATAACTTTATAACACGTAAGTTACCTTTGTGAATCGGGGCTTGTGTTTCCAAGTGTTGCAAAACATGCCTGAGATTTCATTTAAATTGTTGCATGAAATGCATTGATTACTTACTGGTAATCTTCATTACACCAATTTCCCTTCCTTGTCCCAGCATATGCAAAATGAGGCGTGTCCACCTCTGTCAGCGGGAGGGTGGTGGAGGCGGGTAGGGAGAAATGTGGATTATAGCAAGGTCACGTGGTGTCTGGGGTAAGTGGGCAGTCTTCACATAGTATGGGCTGGGACGAAGAAGTGTGGAGAAGGTAATAAACTATCTTAACATGCCCTTGGATATCTCTTGGCTAATACAGTATGAAGATCCAGATTTAAAAGTAAATAAATCGGAACTCTGGATTTTATTCAGTTTTATCGCTTTTAGATAGACCTTGGTAACTACATAATAGGGTGCCATATAAAATACTGCATTATCGATGGAAGAAATGAGAGTCGGAGAGTGGGGATGGAGATCTTATCGCAACATCTCAAAGCTAGCTTAGAATTGGCCACAAGAATTAGTTTAGGGTTTTGCGATAAAAGGTAAAAGTACAATTGAGTCTCAGACAGTCTTAGGAGTCTTCTACACATCCTATTATGGAAAGTCTTACACTCTCAGGCAATGCCCACACCAGAGCTGGGCCAAAGATGATCTTTAGAAGTTTTACTGTAACAGAGATCAGATATTCACAATTGAAGCAATTAGATGGTCATATGGTTGGTCCTCTTTGAATATGGGGATAAATTTATGATGCGGAGTAACCGTACTTTGAATTTTGAGAATTAGTCATTGTCAAGAACCATCATCATGGTGATTCATGTTGATGAGTAAAAATGTGAAGTGTGGTACCGTCAAAATTACAGCACTGTTCATCAAACTATACATTGTTTTTGCTTTTTCAAAAACAAAATCCCAAAGCGGGATTTTGTTTTTGAAAAAAACAACAATTAATAACCCCCACACCATGGGAGTTTTCTCACATGGTGTACAGGTCATATAAACTTTCACCACCACGTTTTTCACCACAGTAAGTGAGAATAAAAACTGGCTATTCGACCGCCCACCTTCAATCAGGCAGGCGTCTCATGGCCAAACCTCCAATGGCCCAATTATCGAAGCAGTATGTTAGCCACAGAGATGGAGTAGACTGACATACTTAACGTTTGCCGGACTATAAATCAGGCAGGTGGACCTTCAGTTTGGCGGAGAGGGTATTCTGGCACTGTTTTGATGGAGTACCCTATCCACAAAATTAATGCAAACAGTATAGAGTGTCACAGAAATAGGCACAGACAAGTCATAACTTGCCTAAAGTGGGCTTTCAATTTCTGGTGCCTTAGTGTTTACACTACGATCTGTGGACAATCAGGCAAAGTATCAACCGTGCAACAGTCAGGAACACAGGCATCGGCCTAACCTAGCAGAGAATGCTACAGATATGACATACAGAGCACATCTGAAACACATCAGTGTGGCCCATACATATTCCAGCACTTTCAGACCCTCACAAGTGATTTGCCGCATTATATAAATCCCTGAATGATACTTATCAGGAACCTCTGTCTTCTCTCAACCAAACATGTTGAGAGGAGGCTCATTCCTACATTGCTGTGTTAGACACCACATTGGACTTGATTTAAGCAAATATGACTCACAAACGTTTTAGAATTTGCCCATTCAAGAAGGAGTTGAAGAATTTGTGCATAATCTAAGATATGAAGTTCTCATGATCTATAAAAACAATACTTTCATTTACATTTAAAAACAGCCTACCAGGTAAAGTAACCGAAAATAAAAGATCACCTCGAAACTTTATGGCCTAAACAACGTACGTTAAAATGTGCTAAAAGATCTGGTTCACACCTAGTAAGAGATTGAAAATGTATACATTACAAAATATACCATAAATCTTAAATTCAGTCAAAAAATATTGCCAAATATTAAAGGATGTGGAAGACTTTGAGCTGAAATACTAAATCTGTGTCTCTAGCCAGTCTGTTAAAATGGCTAATGTACTTGAAAATAGAGAAAACCAGTTAACAAGCTTAAGTTATATCCTTAAAAGTGTAAAAAACAGTGAAAGCCCATTTTAGGAGTCAGAAAATGTTGGATTTTGTTAGCATAAGAAAAAAAATATAAGTAGCGTGTGGCCCAGCACGGGGCAAAACACTGCTTGGATTTTTTTATTGACTAAGAATTAATCCGATCAGCTTATGACTCCTTTCTGGAACACAAACCTGTGTGTTTTGGCCCAGAAAGGAGCCAGGCATTGTCTGGATATTTTAAGCTATAAAATAAAAATACATAAAGAGTCAAAAACAGGGAAGTAGAAGTACCACAGACTTTAATGGTGAACAGAAATGTATCTCTCTTTTTTTAACCTTACCCTGATACCCAGAGACACAATAAAATTTGATTGGGATATCTGAGGTAAATTCAACACACATTTCACAGATTCTAATTCACAATTGTATTTAGAAGTGCTCCCACCGCAAGGAGATTGAGCCTACTCAGCCACATTAGGTGCTTGAGTGCCAACCTGATGATGAAGCATGCCACAGGAGAATTCTGGTGGGTAAGGGTCTCTTAAAAGATTTTTATGGATTCCAAGTTGAATAGGGTTTTTATTATTAGGGCAATCCACTTGCCTTTGCTTTTCCTATGAAACAAAATCCAGACAGAGCTCTTTTTAGAATGCTTCTCATTGACGGAGCAGCATTTTGAGAAGAAGGATCCGTGTGAAATAAACCATGGATACAAGAATGGTAGGGAAGAGACTAGGAAGAATCCTCGTCCCTCCCCTTCCAATCCCTACCTCTTGGGTCATGTCTTCTGTTGGTGGGATGGGAGATTTGGAAACAAGTTGATCAAGCTGGTGGGCCTGGCTATGGAGGAGCTGGGGGCATTTTATTAACTGTCCTTAGCCTCTCCCAAAGTCCCTCTCAGCAGCTTGATCATTGAATGAACCTAGGAGGTGCTAGACAATCCCTACCAGTTATCCTGACAACACCTTTTTATGACATACTATAAGTCATTAGGGCAGTCAAAGTGTTAAAGATTACATTCTGTACTGCCACCCAAGTTGTTAATGGCCATAACAAAATTGATCACATTTATTCCCTCAAAGGTTTTCATTGCTTCTCACTAACGATGCATTATTGCTTTTAACTTCTTTAATGCCCCTAACCGGTCTACATAGCCAACACCTCACCATTTTACAAGGTATTAGATTAACCCATGAACAATCTGAATTCTGCCAGCTGAAAAGTCAGCAAGTCCACAAGAAAAAGGACTTGGATACAAGTGTTCTCCTGCTATTCAACCAAATTCTGGAAGGATGTGATGTTCCACCTAAGGCTATCACTCCCATCAACTTCTGGAAGTCTTTACTTTTCCACCAATGGGAATTGTTACAGGTATTTGATAAGCATGTGCCTCACCCTAGAATTCATATTCTAGAGTTAGGAACATGTTTATCAAATATCAGTAACAAAATAAATTATGTAACTGTTTGCACTCGATGCACATAATTTTGGAACAGTTGTTTCAGACCTTTCTTTTGCAGCAGTTTAGCCAAACAAATCTTGCCATTTTGAGAAACCCTCCCATCAACATAAGCAAGCACTGATTTACAATATTACAGACCAGTTATTTATATTGTATTTGGGGCCAGATGTACGACCGTTTTTTGCGATTGCAAATGGGAAATCAGCCCATGGCGACCGCAAAATAGGTCTGCCCCATGTACAAACCCTATTTTGTGAGCAGGTAACCTATAGCTGATTCACAAAATAGGGTTTGCGACTCGCTATTAGGAAGGGGCGTGCCAAGGGCGTCCCTTCCTAATAGCGAGTTCCACTTCAATGTACAATTGTTTTGCGACTACAATTGCGGTCACAAAACACTTGCAAGTAGGTGGTAAGCCACTCACAAATGGAAAGGGGTCCCCAGGGGACCCCTTCCCCTTTGTGACTGGCAGTGAAAATATTTTTTAAGAACAGGCAGTGGTCCCACAGACCACTGCCTACTCTTAAAAAATAAAATAGAGACGTTTCATTTTTCTTTTTTAAATGCATCCCATTTCCCAATTCAGATGTCTGCTGGCTGACTCTCTGTCCGCGTTGACGGAGGTTTACCGCCTCATACGCGGTTCATTACTGCCAACGCGGCAGACTCCAAAGTTGGCGAATAGTACTCTGTTGCCGTCGAGTTGCACCAAGCATATTTAAATTCCCCAGTTGTGCTGGCGGTCTTCTAGTGGCGATTTGCGGACGGAGTGAATCAGTTGTGGAACACAGTCACCATTAGACTATTCCTGTGGCTGTAGGATGATGCTAGACTTTGTAGGCAGAGCACTTTGCCAGTGAATTCTGGGTTTTTTCCAGTTTTTTTGCTCTCTGTTTCGTGTTCATTTGCCCCTTTTTCTTTATCATCTTGCGGATTATTTAATTTATTTATTGAGGGTGTATTGCCAGTCATGGTAGATGAAATCATTAGAGTAGAGTCATAATTGTTTGGAGCCAAAGTACAAATGCCAACCATAGCACAGAAAAGACAAATGTGGGCCAGTATAGTTGACAGAGTGAATGCTGTAGCAACCAACCTGCACACACAGAAGGGAATTAGGAAGAGGTGGAGTGACCTGCGGGGGAGAGTGTGTTCCCTGGCCTGCAAGCATCCCCGAGAGGCCCAGAGGACAGGTGGTGGTTCTCCCAGGGCCCCCTTACAAATCTTTCTCTTGGAGGAGAAGGTCTTGCAGATCCTGCATCCTGAAGGCTTGATAGGAATCCATGGTGCAGTGGAGACTGGTAAGTTAGACTGTTGAATGGGACACTAAACCTAAATGTACTTATTACTTTTCATTTAGCTGCTGTTAATGTGTTTTGCACCTTTTTTGCAAACATAGACACCTGCTTATATATGTATCAATCATTTTTTTGTCTTGGCTGTATGTTCCAATGTATTATCTCTTATTTAAGATCACAGGTACCAACTTCCATTATATTTCCCATGATGTTATAGTACTTGTAAGTGCTTTTACATCAAATAGCATATTCCATTTATGTGTCTTATATAGTAAATTGTCTGTCTTTTTAACTGCTATTTCACTGGGTATGTTTAACTTTAAATATTGCAAGTGTTGTTAATATTTAATTGAAATGCTTACAAACACCATGAAGCCTTGTTTTGGTTTTGTGAAAATAAGGCTTCTATGTTATCTTGCTCATTCTCTTTTTTAATAGAACATTTCCACATATATTGAGGTGTAATGTATTGATCAATAGTACATGCTAAGTTTAGAACTTTTGCAACGTTTAACCTTCTATCTTGTCCCATCTTTGTTATGCTATAGAATTGATGTTGTGTGTCACAAAGCAAAGTTTGTTGACTTCAAAATTGTAAGCTATGTATATTTGTATGCTGAATCTAAGTGGTGTTTTTTTCTAAAATTGACTCTGCGATATTTATATAATGACTAATGCTATATATCATTCTAGGTTGTGTAATAGGCAGATGTTTTGCAAGCTAGGTGTTGGAATGGTTAATTTCACATTTCTTCCCTCTACTATGTTCTTTGGAATGTTTGGTATATTTAATGTATACTTTCTAATTAATTATTTTTTGTCATTTCAGGACATCTGTTCAACTGCTTTTCGGATTAACTTCCTTGTGTCATTTAAACTGCCTCTGTTATTGATTATAATACCACTGAAATGTACAATCATTATGTTAAATATATTTTTCCTTGTAGGACGCTACTTTCTTATCTTCAATCACATTTGATGTATTATCCAGACTTTTAATAATTGCAATTATTTTCATTCATAATGGGTCCAACACCAAGAGTACGTGGGCAAATACCTGCCACTGGGGAGACCTCCACTCCACACAAGGAACACGCCTTTGGTGAGGACTCCACTCTCTTGCAAGTCTGAATGACGAGGAGCTGGCGACCCTTCTGAGCTATCTAGGCAGACGGCTCCAGTGAGACTCACTCAGCCCACACCTACATCTCCCACCCCAGCTGTTACCACATCTCAAGCCATGGATACCTCCACTACCTGTATCCAAAGCAAAATCACACCAATCTTGTGCCCCCTAGTCCTGGCTGCTGGTCAGACGACACCTCTACCACCACCTCAAGTTCAGCCAAGAACCAGTGGGATGGGGCACAGTGGGTCAAGGCCACAGGGTAGTGGAGGTAGTGGAGGTAAGGGTCGCGGGAGGGATTTAGTGGGCCAGAAAAGTGAGGCCGCTGGGTTAACAGTCACCCAGGACACCATCAACCAAGTCTTGGGATCCCTCCATCAATCCCAAGACATGATGGGCCAGGTCCTTACAGAGCTCTGGGAGATGAAGCAGTTGCAGAGGGAGCACAATATACAGATTAAGAATCTCAACTCCAGTTTGGGCTCCCTGACTTGGGTGCTGCACAACATTCACACACATATGTGCAGGGCTTCCCCAGCACCATCGACACCTTTCTGTGGTCCTACAATATCCGGCCCAAGTACATCTGCCGCAGCCACAGAAAGGGAGGCCCTGCCACAAGAAGATTCACCGGCCCCCACCCCAGTCCTTGCAACTGTGGATCCCTCCCACCCCTCCTCGGGAGAGGACGTCCATCCTAACTACCAGCAGGAGAGGATGGCAATACCTCTATCTCTATTCATCCAAAATACCACCAACGGAGGTGTAAACAACACCATCCAACTATCACGTTTAAGCACAGTAATGGACTACATATCATTTTTTTTCTTTTAAATACATGAGTGTCTTTTGAAGTTTGAATATGTAAACAAATTAGCCACCATTTCAAGTAGTGATGACACACTTAACAGTCACAAACACTTTATTTGACCTTCTTAAATGGCAGGCACCTGACTTTGCAGTCAGGACATTTGAAATCAGATGTCCGCTGCAGAAGGTGACCATGTAGTGGGTGTTCAACTCTACAACGGACACAGCAATAGGCTAACGCACAAAGGCCAATGGCTGTGTCCGTCTTCTCTAACGATAGTGTACGTCATGTGCATGTACGCGGAGGTTAAAAAAAACTCACTTGCCTTCTAACACTGCAGCCATCAAGACCTTCTCCACTGATGCTGTTTGTAACCTCTGGGAGCAACAATGCCAGGTCGAGCAGGTGATAGGGCCCCTGCCTTCTCCCCAGAGGAGCTGGAGTTGCTAGAAAAGGAGGTCATGCCACTGTTTAACCAGCTCTGTGGGTCACCAGAGGAACAGGTACATGTTTGAAATGTATATGTGAATCTATCTGTTTTTTCCCACTAACGCAGGCTGCAATGTCCCTTTCATTTCCTGAGTGAAGTGTAGTGATTGCTGTGAAGTGTCATATATTTTGTTCCTTACATGGGACAATGATGTTGGGGATTGGTAAGCACTTTACATTTTTTTAAAAACAACAACATTAGTATGTGCTGTGCATTTAAAGCTCTAGGTTCTATTTGGTGTGTATGTGAAGATATATCTAAGTATATGTTTGAATTATATGTGAAATGTAGAAATCTCACATCCTGTACTTGAGAAAACGCATTATATTGGCTTTGCAATTGTACATAAATATATTTTCTGTACAAACTAAATGAAAATGATGTTTGCTATGTGTATCGTCCCACAAATCTCTCATGCTAGATCAGGGGTCTCCAAACAGTTGTTTGCGAGCTCCCAGTAGCTCCCAGACTCCTTCAGAGTAGCAAACAGCCTTGAGGTCAGCTATTAGATGGGCACAAGGTCATTATTTCATATAAAAGTTAAGGGAAGGCTGTGTCCATTTGACATCGTGATCATCAAGCTGCAGATAGCAGGCCTGACAATGAGCAGTGCTCAGTCAGAATCATGAGCCAGTCTGGGGCTGAGTCACAGCAGCAAAAAACTGAAGCACTGAGGTATAATTGTCCTAAAAATAGTTTCATGTCAACTCAAATCTAGACGTGTGAGCAAAAACATGCTCCTGGATGCTTTTAAATGGACAATTGAAATGGAGAGTTACCTAAAATCTTGAGCTAACACTTCATTTTGTTTTACACCCATTTCAAATTGTTTCATTTCCAAACTACAGGCCCCTTACTCCCCGTGGCCAGTATTTACTGTGCCATAAGTATTTATGTAAGATACAGCCCTTTTTTCATGTGAGAATTTTAAGGTGCAGAAAAATGTTCCATGACATGAAGTGTTTGGTAGAATATTTCTCTGCACTTTTAAATCCCCCCTTTTTAAAAGGACACACAATTGTAGTTTTGTGTCATCCATGTAACGGAGCCACATATGGCGAAAGGTGTGTCCTTTGCTACAAGTACATACCACACAGACTCTGTCACCCATACAATTATATCCCATTTGTATGTACACATGTTCATACCGTCCCAAAGAGCACGCCTTCACTGATTCACGTGGCAGCTCTTTCATAGTGCCCTTAGTCATAGTTTTCAGTTCAAACCATAGTATCTGGCTCTATGGACTTTAGGCATCAAGTCTATGAAGCTGGTTGTGAGGGTGTCTGGTAACAATGCACAAGTTGTTTAACCATCAGTAGTTCACAATGTGTTGCACTGATATGAAGTAGCTCACATCACAGCAAATGTAAGAGCTACCTAGGGTAGATTATGTCATTGGCCTGGATTACTGAGGTTAGGACATGATGAGGGTAGTCAACAGGCCACTACAAAGGTGTGTATTAATATATTTGTTTTGGTCAGCATGTGAAAATACGCATGTTGTATGGTAACTTACGAGTCATGCTTGTGATAAATTTAGAAATTTTTTGTAACATCAATACAGACAAAAAAAAAGCCATAAAAACCAATCTTTTTTCTTTAATTCTTGAATCGATACAGTTCAATGCCCATCAGAAGTGGGATATCTGGAATGTCATTGCCAGGAAGGTGTGGACCCTGGGTGTCCATTGCAGGAAGAAGTGGGAGGACCTACTACGCTGGACCAGAAAGTCAGCTGAAGTCCAGCTCGAGCAGTCCTCCCAATGTGGGAAGAGCTTGCGCCGCACCCTGACCACCCAACCCAAAAGCCTGCATTCTTGTGGTGGCCTATCCCCAGCTTGATGGGCATTCAAGCCCAACAACAGCAACAAGGGAGTAAGCTCTTATTTGAGTTTCACGTTACATGACTAATGTTTTGTTACAGACAAGATTTTTCGCATCAACATTAAGGGTGACCCATGTCCAAAGCACAAGAAGAGTTCTTGAAGGTGTAAGATTTGCACTCCAACCCATTATTCAATGTCCTTTCTTATGTCCAGATGAGAACTCAGTGTTGGAGAAAATGGGATACTTGAAAAGATTTTGGCAGATTGCATGTTCTGTCACATAAAGGTTGGAGTATCCCATCTTGAAGACTCAAAATCAAGCCCAACTTATGACTTATTTGGAAAATGGTGGAATGCATCAAGGTGTGATCAGTTTAATTTTGTGAACTGCATTTAATTCTTTGATGTGGGTATCATATGTGAATCAGTGTATATCATACTTACTGTGATGTGGTACCACTTTTTGCCTAAGGTGAAAGCCACGATATCCTGTTCAACAATTTCACAATGGTGAGACAACCTTGAAATATTGGATTCAAATGCAAATAAGTAGTTCTATTCTAAAGTAGACTAGAAATGTATACAGCCCTGTGTATTTGCTTATGCTACTGGAGTCATTTGTCAATCCACACTAACCATATGTCTAAATTTCTTCAACAGCATCGGTAAATACACAGTGTGTGATACATTAAGCCACTTCAGTACTAAAACCATATAAAATGTTGTACATTTGTGCTATACATGAGTTACTTAAAGTAAGTGTTACTATTGTGAAATGGCCAGACAAAGGAGACAGACGTTCAGTTTCTACAAATATTGGTACAACATTTTAGTATTTGTTGACACTAAGTGATTCATATTTTGCTTTTAGTATATGTCATTAATGCCCCTTTCTGGACCTTGTACACCCGGTGCCCAAAGGCATGTTTGATGTATATCCTTATTGTTGACATAGGTTCACTAATCTGGAGAACAAAAATCAACCATTCTTAAGTGTTCAACAGTTTCTTTAGAGAAGTGAATATGGTTAAGAGACAATCTCATATATGATGTAGGAGCTATTATGGGGAAATGTTTTCAGAAGATGTTCCCTATATGCATGAGATGATGATGCAAAAAAACAAAGTTTGTGAGCCTTGTAGCAGGTGCAATATGGAAACTAGGAAAATGTTTTGTGCTCAGAGTTATTGATGACTTCTATTTGTTCATCTACATTAAAACTATTGTGTATGTCTTCACAGCATCATCCGGAGCAGGCGAACGAGATGTTGGCCACGTTGGCGGGGAAGCAGCTGGCCACTGTGTCTCAGCTGGTGAGGCCACCAACACCGAGGGACACAGTGCCATGGAGAGTTAGGGAACTGGGATGGAGGTCACCAGCTCAACATCTTTTTGGCAGCATCCCCAAGTGACGAGTCCCTAGTAGTGGCAGACCCTACTGATCCAGTTACATCTGCATCCTTGTCTGCCACCCAGAAATTCATCCCCATGCTCCCTCTGGCTCCCCCCTCAGGTGTCCAACTTAGCTCCCCCTAAAAGGACTGGAATCTCCTTTGCCACAGGCATCTCACACCCTGCCCCTGTCCTCTGGCTGCGCTAAGTGAGGAGGCTACTGACCTTCTCCGCGGCATTGCTGTAGGCCAGACTGCACTCCTGAATGCCATCCAGGGGCTTAGCTTCCATATGCAACAGATGGCAGCTTACCTGGAAAGCATTCATAGTGGTATGTCGGGCCTACAGCGGTCTTTTCAAGGTCTGGCGTCCTCACTAATCGCAGCCTTCCAAGCATTCCAGCCTTGTGCCCCAACTCTGGCCCCTTCCCCATCCCAATTCCCTATTCCCAGCCCTGTCCCAAGCACACTCATAGCTTTGCATGCACCCACTCTAACACACACACAAGTAGCACACACAAACACACACAAATACAGACAGCAAAGAACACAGGTAAAGACCCAAACACACAGACACCACACCCACATTCACCACCACCACCAGCAAACCCATAGACACAGCACCCACCACCACACCCACATACAAGAGCACCATCACCTGCACACCCACATGCACCACCCCCTCCACAAGCACACCCACAGATGCTGCACCCACCACCACACCCACATGCACCACTACCAGCACACTCACAGACACTGCACCCACCACCACACACAAATGCACCACCCCACCACCTACACACCCACAGACACCACACCCACCACACACACACATGCACCACCACATCCACATGCCCAACAACCACACCCAGCACCTCCACAGCACACCCATCCACGCACACACATACATTAGAAAGCACACCCACAAAACACAAATGCCCACACTCACCCAAACAACAGACACCTAGCAAGCAACACCCTCCCAAACATACATAAGACCCACAGGCACCTGCACCCTTAACAGACACATGCACATCAGCCACTGCCACTCCCTCTACCTCTCAAACCCAACTCCCTGCCAAACTTCCTGCCCATTTTCCCCATGAGAATTTGTAGTTTGCCCTTGCCTTAAGCTCTTCCAAACCCCAAACCACCCCACCCAAAACCAAAACTACCCCTCCCAAATGCGAAACCACCCCTCCCAAACCCAAGGCCACCACTCCAAAATCCACCTATCCCCTCCGAAGTAAGATCTTGAGGTGCCTGATCTGCTCACTAGATGCCCATTCCTGAGGAGGATCCCCTTGGCAGTGAATTAAGAGGCAAGCTTTGTGCCACAGCATAACAGTGCACTGGTATTGTTTTGGATATCATGGACTGCTATTTTGTTCCTTATAATTTTGAGAGATGGATTGCATTGTGTTAAATAAATCTCTAGTTTTCTTTTCACTAAGTTTGTCCTAGCATTAATTTTGCATTGCAATTGTTTGATTCCTAGAAATGTGTCTGACTAAAATGTGCAGTACATACATATCTTTACCATGATGGAAGGAAATACAACATATTTTTTAATGTTTACTGTAAGTGCATACAGTGGTTAACATAGTATGTGATGGTTGAATTTAGGGGTAGGCATTTGTTATGATAATGGACACTTGCACCAACACATAGATGTTTTAAAGTATTTTTGGATGTGTTACTGTATGTGTGTTTGTTTCACCTTGATTACTGGTAAGTATGAACGCATATGCATTACACCTCATTACATATTGTGAAAATTGAAATTGGAAACAATGCAGGACTTGCAGTAAACAAGGGGAAATCAGATCACATAATACTTATTTTGGCATTTGAACACAGCCAAAAGAGCACATTACAAACATAAAAAGCATTATTAAAAACACATCTCATGATCATCTAAAAAATAACAAGTCTTAAAACAACATATAAAATAATTTGTGAAAACACAATCAAAGTCCCCCTCAAGCAAAATAAGGGACTCCTGCCATGGGGCTCAATGCCCACAATTATCATATAAAGAGATAAAACTGGCAGGATCAGGCTGTCAAAACAACATTTGTTTCTCCTGGCAGTAGCCCCCTTTAAAAAAGAATAAATAGAGAAGCAAAGCGTAGGCTAGCTTAACCCTTGCAAGTAAAGCAAAACCTCTGCTCATCTTTTAATACCACAAGCTTGGATTAAGGGAACTAAGGGGCACATGCATCTTGCTAAATACCGGTATGCGACCGGTAATTTTCCATTTGGGATGCATCAAGCCCAAAGCCATTCGCAAAATAGGTAATCGCAAAATTTGCGATTACCTATTTTGCGAATGCAGTTAGGGAATCATAACTTGCGATTCACTAAATGCAATACAAGAAGCAATCTCACATTGCGACTTTGCGTTAAGGAATCACGATTTTCCATCAACTTCAAGTTGATGGTAATTTGCAATTTCTTAGAAAAATGCAAAAAATAGCATTTTTCTAAGTGCCATATGGCGCACACACATGGGGCATGTGTGTGAGCCACATGTGCACACATGCCAATTTTGGGGGTGCATCAGAGTGGCCTTTTGGCCCCCTAACACCCTTGAAATTGCATACGCAATTTGCGATGACCTTTTTGGTAAACGCAAATTGCGAATGGTTTTCCATTCATTCCTATGGGATTCGCTAATAGGGAATGCATAGGAATCGCAATTTATTTAGCGATTCCTACATGCATAAGGAATTGTGATTACTAAATAGCGATTCCTTAATAATCGCTATTAAGGAATCGCAATTCCTTATGTTAATGCATGTGCCCCTAAAAACCTTTTGGAGAATACCAAATAGAACTTACAGAAAAAAAGTAAAATGAAGCAAACTCTGGGGCAAAGACTCATCACAAGGACATATTAAAATCTTATTGGGGTCGAATTAGCCCAAAGGAAAGTTCAAATGCAACCTTATGATACCGAATCTGAATCTGGTTAACAGGACTCTGTCCCAGGTGGCATCCACCCAAGAAAGATATAGCTCTATATTAGTCTGAGATCTGCAGAGGTCCATAGTCCATAGTCCTTTACTGAGGTTTTGACAAGTTCATCCACTTCTCTAAGCCGCATTATCCTGGTAGGAAATGCTTTTTTTTACCTAGGTGATGTTAGCCTGGACAATAGCAGAGGGGAAAGAAAAAGTTCTGGTCCCTCCAAGAGAGGATATACAGGTTTTTTTCCAATGCATGAGGCTAAGTTGTAGATATAGCCCGCAGCATTGGAAAACCTTTGTTAGGTTTTATATCTGCAGGGGCCCCTGCTACCCCTGGCATCAAAAACCACACCCAAGTAGGAAAAGTCCTGTGTAGGAGCAACAGGATCACCCTGCAGAAACACATTCTTCATCTTCATGGACGTGGGGTCACAAAACATGGTGAAGGTTTGAGAGCGATTTGTGGCCCCAAGGATTCCATGAAGTTAACAAACGCCTGAAAAAAGGTATTGAGGCTCTTGTGTGTTCTCCCAAACAAAACAGCATCATCCGCATAGAGTAATGCCGGAACTTTTTTCTTACCCATATATGGTACATCTGCTGCACTGGTAGATAGCGCATCCTCAAGGACATTTAAGTACAGCAGGAATAGTATAGGGGCCAATACACACCCTTGGCGTACACCCATCTTCAGTGGGAAACTGTTAGTGACCCCCCAGCTGAGCAAAATCTTATGGAAGCTGAAAGATCAAAATGAAGGGCCCACAAAATTGAACGAGCCCTAAGTCCACCCCCGCACCCTCCAGCAAGGCCCACAGTTTAGATCTTCAACACTGCTGAAGGTGTTCAAAATGTCAATGAAGGCTAGTCAAAGGGAGCCCTGCTTTGTGATGGTATATTTGCTAAAAAAGAAATGCAAATTTAAGCATCACTCCACAGTGCCCAGCCCCTTCTGGAACCCATATTGCACCTCTGACAGTATGTTCCTCTCCCTGACCCAGGACAACAGATGCTCCAGCACTACCCTTCCTGCAATTTTTATGGCAGAGTCCAACAGGGAGATCAGGCAATAACATCTGGGAACTGCAAGTCACCCTTTTTAAAGATAGGCACAATGGTCGCAGTGTCCCATGAGTCAGCGATTCCAGTGATAGTAAAGGCAATGAGAGAGTTGCACAATAATGGGGTCCATAGTTCCGGGACCGATTTTTATATGTCCATAGTGACCTCGTCTGACCCTGGGGCCTTACTAGATTAGGACTTCATGATGGCATCCCAGATCTCAAGTGTAAAGCTTATGTTAATTGCCAGTTCCACCGCTGCCTCTTGACCTATTGGGGACACGTCCAAGTGATCTAAGGCACTAAAATTAGTTACCCCAGCCGCTGAGCTAATGGTGGTAATAACAGTCAGCACTTGAGCCCAGGGAGCTAATGTCCTTAACCACCTTTAAAAAGGTTTTGGAGTCCTTCAACCTACAGTACTGTGCCAGCCTCCCCCAATACTCTGTTTTGCTCTTGTTTTTCCTCCTACTTGGAGAACTCTTTTACTCAGGTTTAAGCACTTGGATCTTCTGGCTATCTCTAGGGATTTCATTCAAAGCCCAATACAAATTGGAGGACGCCTTCCTACAGGAGAAATTAAACCACTTAGCCCCCGGGGTAACTGATCTAATTGGCTTTATGTGAAGATTTCTGATGGCCCGCTCTAAACGGGCAAACAATTAACCTCATCCCGCAAATCAGCCAGAGGTTAAGACAATCCAAGAGTGGATCAAGTTGGTTGGCACCACTGCCAGCTCCTCTGCTAAGGCGGAGGAGTGTTGCCCCACTGCTCAAAAGGAAATAACTATTGTTATTATCATTTTATTTTTTCTGTTGAAGTCAGTGGCTTTCGGGCAGGGAGGGCCTGGACAGGGCAGGGAGAGGAGTGGTTTGCACTCCTTAAGTGTGCATGACTGCTTGGCCGTTACTCCCGGGCCGGCCAAACAATACTGCACACTTTGCATCTCCCCCACCAGACTGCATTACACAGCCTGGTGAGGAACATGCAAAGCCTCCCAGTCCCTCTCTGGGCGCTGATCCATGGTGCTCAGACCAATCACAACGCTGCACTACAGCGTTGTGATTGACTATGGGGATCTTGGGAGCCAGGGTGCTTCCTGCTGCTTCCTGCTGCCGGCGGAGACAGGAAGAAGAGGATGGAGGAGAGGCAGCGGCCGGCCAGCCCAGGTAAGTAGTTTTCTTTCCATTACATTGGTGCCACCTGCCCAAACCCATGCCATTAGGGCCAGGAATACAAAAATATTATCAATAATTGACTCAAAATCCCCCTTACAAAAGTGCCATTTGACAAATAAGCAGGATCAACCTCGGCACAGGTATTATGAAGCTCAAAAGTGTTAACCATATTTAAAAGAACCTTAGTTTTCAGGTCCACCTGCTGGGGCACCCCCGAGGACACACTTTTTCCAAATTAGCAAATTCATTAGACTGAGGCAAGGCAGCAAATTTAACATTACAATCATCACCAACCACAATGTGAAACCCTGAGGTCAAATAGGCTAATTCAATATCCAGGCCCAAGATAAAACTGTGTTTATATTAGTACATGCCTCTGAACCCAATTGCCCATTATAAAAATTAATAAAAACAATGTTAATGACCAGGGGAAATGTTACATGGATGAATATGATGGATGATTCAAATTTGGGGCTGACATTGATTTTACAGGTAATTGTTTTTTTTTTTTTTTTTAAATCTTTTTTATTGGCATTTGTATAAACATTACATACAGAGGCACATTCGGGGTTACTATTGGTGTAGAACTACATAAGGCAGGAACGCCCAGCCATAGCCCAGGTGATCCCCGAGCCCGTGGACTCGTGGGGTTGCATGTTACTACTCTTTGTAAACTGCGGACAGACGTCCGGGGTCTGCATCTGGGCATGTCCTACCACTGCGCATGGCGAGCACTGCGCCGCATAGGAGCCATGTAGTGTGTCTATGTCCCTGCGAAGTGTATCATCAAGCTATGGGGTTGCAGCCATGGGTTACCTGGTCACTCCTTGGGCTCCGTCGCTTCCCGCCGATTTTCCCGCCGTTTTCTCGGCGCCGCTGCCCCAGGCGCACACTCCCACTCCCGCGTCCTCCTTCAGTCCCGCCCCCCCTCCCTGCCCATTGGCCCCCCCGCTCCCGCCTCCCGCTGACCCTCCCTCCCGGCTCCTTATTTATGACGCCCCCTCAGCGACCGCGCAGCGGACGCGCGCAGCGGGAGCGCCGACTGAGCGCCGAAGGTGCGCCAAAGGTAAGCCCGTCCGCGCCTGGACCGTGCCCAGCGCCAGACCCCCTGGTCCCCGCGCCCGCCAGCCCCCCCGCAGGACCTACGACTTCGCTACGCTCATCGCACTCAAAACCGCCCGAGCCCCCGGTTGCTACCGAGCGTCCCCGCGACGCACCCATGGACCCTTCGCCTGCCGATCCTGCAACTTCTCTTGCCTCCAAACAAGCACCACGCCCACCAAGACGGACAACAGCAACCACCTCAAGTGCATCCTGCTCAACACCCGCTCCGTCCACAGACACGCCGTGGAACTCTGGAACCTCCTCGACACTGCATCTCCAGACGTCGCCTTCCTCATGGAAACCTGGATGAACGACTCTTCAGCCCCCGACATCGCCATTGCCATCCCGGACGGCTACAAGATCATCAGGAAGGATCGCGTCAACCAGACCGGAGGAGGCATCGCCATCGTACACAAGAGCACCATTCGCATCTCGACTGACTCCATCGACGTATTCAACGCCGCCGAATACCTGCACTTCCAGATCCACACCGACCCCAAGACTACCCTCAGAGGCACCCTCATCTACAGACCCCCGGGACCACGCGCACAGTTCTGCGAAGACATCGCCGACTTCATCAGCCCTCACGCCCTCCCCTCCGCCGACTACATCCTCCTCGGGGACCTCAACTTCCACCTGGAGAGCAACAATGACCGCAACACCACCGCCCTGCTGGATAACCTCGCCAACCTCGGACTTCAGCAACTGGTCAACACACCCACCCACTTCGCCGGCCACACGCTCGACCCACTCTTCTCGTCCAGCAAGCACGTCACCTTCAGCCACTCCACCGGACTTCTCTGGACCGACCACAGCTGCGTTCATTTCAGCTTCAGAAAGAACACGGTCCACCATCACCCGAAGCAGGCTCCCCACAGAAACTGGAGCAAGATCACCGCCGACCAGCTCGCCACCTCCCTCAGCCAGAGCCCACCTGTCAGGACCACGGACCCTAACACAGCTGCCCTCGACCTCACGCAGTGGCTGACCTCCTGTGCCGACGACCTCGCGCCACTGAAGAACCCCCTCACCAGGCCCAGAAGCAAGAAGGCCCCCTGGTTCACCGACGAACTTAAGGACTCCAAGAAGGCCTGCCGCACCCTCGAGAAGGCCTGGCTCCTCAACAAGACCGCCGACAACAGAACAGCACTGAAACTCGCCACTCGCAGACATCACCAGCTCATCCGCACCACCAAGAAGAAATCTCTGCGGGAACGACTGGACAAGAACGCCCATGACAGCAAGGAGCTCTTCAACATCGTCAAGGAGTTCTCCAACCCCAGCACCGGCAACAACGACATCACTCCCTCACAGGACCTCTGCGACTCCCTCGCCTCGTACTTCCACCGCAAGATCGCCAACATCCACAACAGCTTCGACATTTCACCCCCGCACCCATCGGTCGTACCTTCGCACCCCGCCGCCACCCTCCAGACATGGACCGAGGTGACCCCAGAAGACACGTCACGCATGATGAACACCATCCACTCCGGATCTCCGACCGACCCGTGCCCCCATCATGTTTTCAACAAGGCAGCCTCTACCATCGCACCCCACCTCCGAGACATCATCAACACCTCCTTCAACACAGCAACTTTCCCGGAGAGCTGGAAGCACGCCGAACTCAGCGCTCTGCTGAAGAAACCAACAGCGGACCCGACCGACCTCAATAACTTCCGCCCCATCTCGCTCCTTCCTTTCCCTGCCAAAGTCATCGAGAAGGTCGTCAACAAGCAACTGGCAGCCTTCCTCGAGACAAACGGATCCCTCGACCCATCACAGTCCGGATTCAGAGCCAACCACAGCACCGAGACCGCCCTCATCGCAGCCACCGATGACATCCGAGCCCTGCTCGACAACGGCGAAACAGCGGCACTCATCCTCCTAGACCTCTCCGCAGCATTTGACACTGTCTGCCACCGCACACTAGTCCAACGCCTCAACGACACCGGCATCCAAGGGAAGGCTCTGGAATGGATCATCTCATACCTCTCCGGCAGAACACAGAGAGTACGCCTCCCTCCGTTCCGCTCCGAGGCCACCGAAGTCATCTGCGGCGTCCCGCAAGGATCGTCGCTCAGCCCCACTCTCTTCAACATCTACATGAAACCCCTCACTGCCATCGCACGCCAACACAACCTCAACATCATTTCCTACGCCGATGACACCCAGCTAATTCTCTCCCTCACCAGAGACCCCGACACCGCCAAAGCCAGCCTGCACGAAGGGATGACAGACGTCGCTGAATGGATGAACATCAGCCGCCTGAAACTGAACACGGACAAGACAGAAGTCCTCATCCTGGGACCATCACCCTCCGCATGGGACGACTCCTGGTGGCCCCCGGCACTAGGCACCGCACCTGAACCGACGGACCACGCACGCAACTTGGGCGTCATACTGGACTCCTCCCTATCGATGACCAGACAAGTCAACGCCGTCTCCTCAGCTTGCTTCCACAACCTCCGCATGCTCCGAAAGATCTTCCGATGGATCCCAACCGAGACCAGGAAGACGGTCACCCACGCTCTCGTCACCAGCAGACTAGACTACGGAAACACCCTCTACGCCGGTACTACGGCCAAGCTTCAGAAAAGACTTCAGCGTATTCAGAACGCCTCCGCCCGACTCATCCTGGACGTCCCCCGACGCAGCCACATCTCGTGCCACCTGAGAGACCTGCACTGGCTCCCGGTCAACAAGAGGATCACGTTCAGACTCCTCACCCACGCACACAAGTCCCTCCACGACCTAGGCCCAGGGTACCTCAACAGCCGCCTCACCTTCTACACGCCCACCCGCCGGCTACGTTCCGCTAACCTCGCCCTCGCCGTCGTCCCTCGCATCCAGAGAGCCACCGCTGGAGGAAGGTCATTCTCCTACCTGGCAGCTAAGACTTGGAACTCCCTACCCGTCCACCTGCGGATGACCCAGGACCACCTGGCCTTCAGGAAACAGCTCAAGACCTGGCTGTTCGAGCAGTAGCAGACCCCCTTCCCCAAGCGCCTTGAGACCCTTACGGGTGAGTAGTGCGCGATATAAGTTCCATGATTGATTGATTGATTGGTTAACCTTCAGCCAACTGGGGATATAGAAACTGGGGGAGGGAGTTGCACTATGCCGCAGGATGTGAGCTACAGTAGTCTTGAGCCTGAGCACTGGACCATCGCGTGGGATGATGTCGGAGTAATCGCAGGCGCGGGGATGGGGAGGAGGATAGTCGGATGAGGATGCAGGGATGCCAGTTACCGTCTATGTGGAAGTGTGGTAGCGGGACAGATGTTGTCTATGACCGCGACCCACCGGGCGCCCGGCAATTTTACAGGTAATTGATAAGGTAAAGGTACACCTTGTGTAGTGCCATTTGTACATCATGTTACATTGCACTTATCCCAATGATGAGTAAAGCATATGTTTCTAATTTGATTATTTTCAAAATGCATTTAAATATACCTGTATGGTGACTTTTTGATTTCTGAATTGATATCATTTTTTGTGCAAGGGTCCATTTCTTTTAAGACAGCTTGCACCAAATGTCTGCATACAATGTGACCATACAGGTGTTTTTCTTTAAAGTTCTTAAAAGTCAACATTACAGACATATACATTGCACATTGGTATGCTATTGTTTGTAAGAGAGATTTGAAAATACACGAGTCCAGTGCAAATGTAAACAGACAAGTCACAAGGTAGCAGGTAAAACTGGAGTTTACCGTCGATTCTGTCCACGACGTTGTTGATTTTGTTCATGATCAAGCAGCATCAGCAGAAGGACTTGGAAGATTGGGTCCATGGCAGAAAAGGATGTGCGAAAGTGAGAAAAGGTGAGTTTGTGCCTTATATCCCTTCCAATCGGCCAACTCAGGTTTGGAGGTTTTTCCGCCACTGTCACGCCAGCAGGAAGGCACATGTGGATGTGATAAATAGAGTAGAGGAATTTATGGATGAGTGAATGCATAGATCAATGACTGATTGGAGGAATAGCTGAATGGATGGACAGCTGAATAGTCAGGGCATTGATGAGTGAGTGCATAGATAAATGAACTGGTGAGTGAATACATAGGACAATGGTTGGGTGAATAGATGAACGCATTGATGGATGAGTGAGTGAAGGGATAAGATGATGAATCAGTTGGTGGAAGAACGCTGTACTCCACTCCCCGTAGCTGCTTCTCACTCACTATACACTCATCCATTCATCCAACCACAATGATCAAAATGTGCACACTCACATCAACCCAACATACAGTGAGTTGCCTAGCCATATAATCCAATATAAATTCACACACAAACGCGCACATCAATTTCCAACCACTTTCGCTGATAAAAGCCAGACCTATTTGCCTAGCCAGTACTTCTTTTATTTGCCCATTCTTTGCACATTTTTAGGTGTCCACCTGCTGACTTGCAGGCTTGATTTACCAAAATGTGCACTGAAAGTTGACAAAAAGAGGCAGTGATCATGTACCTCCAGCATCATGCAAAATGTAAAAAACAAAAAGCAGAGAGTAAGGTGCAGGAGTCAGAAATTCAATAGTGCAGTGAACGTCCAGTTAACAGGGGGAGTGAAGCCAGGTTGAAGTATAGGCCACAGAGCAAAAAGCAAAAGGGGCTCAAGATGTGGCGAGGCACATGAGACAAGGAATGAAACAGAAAATAACTCAAGGGCCGAGAGCTATGCCAAAGAGGCTAGGATTATAAAAGCAACTGAGATCATATAAGTGCCCTGATCAAAGCACACACAAAAGTAAAACAAAACCTAAATGTAAATGGTAGCAATTCGCACACCGGCATTTTGCAACCAGTCTTTAATTTTGGGATGAGTCCCCTGGACTAATATGTCGCATAACAAAACCACCAGTCGCTGGGGTTTGCAGACCAACCCACCAAACGAATAATAAATAGGCGAGTGGGATGGATGGATCCAAGGAACAGCAGACCACCATCCCTGTGTTTGGTTCTCATGAGGCATTTTCTTTTTAAAGCTGCCTGTGTTCCCTAGGGGTACCAGTGTTGCTTGAAGAAAAAAAACATCTGTTTGGGAATATATTGTCGGGGCTCGGCGGTCACCTGACATAATTCCAAAATCCAACTGGTAACGTTTGCTTTTTGAGATTGAGTTACCACCTCCTTTGAGGAGTCAGTAAGTGTTCAATGGTTTACTATCAAAATTGTATTTGGAAACCATTGATACACGCAATAATTAATCACAACCAGGAGGGGGCATCCCATTTACACCCATTTCTAATTTTGATTTGGGTGTGGGTCTGTAAACCTATTTTACAAGGGTTTAATATCTACCAGAAAGCCATTTTTGGGTTGCAAACCCAATGGTTTTGTGAATTGCAGGGATTGCAACAGAACAGCAAAAATAACTTGGTAATCAAGCCCATATTGTTCTCAAATAGACCCATAACAAAAAATTTAGAGCACATACAAAATAAATCTGACTGACTGCAAAGAAATGGGCAGTGTCACATTTCGCGGCTTCATTGGAACTGTTGGCCAGTGTCAGACTCCAGCGGTAAGCTTGATGTCCACTGGAAAGAGAGGGGCGAAGTCAAGCTCCATAGGGCAACCCCATAAAATAACATACAGTGCCCTATTTGTGAGCGCCATACATATGTATGGACCACACCGTCCTTTGATTTACACAATGGGCCTGATTCACAAAGGTAAACTTACACCTTTGAATATGTTTGCTTTTTGTGCTATTCACAAACTACAAGTTAATAGTAATTTTACATCTGAGGAGACTCTCGAGTTGGGGCAGAGAACTCCACACAAATAGAAAGGACAGGCCCATCTTCTTATGTGCAGCGTTCTCTGCCCCAAGTTTCTGCTGTGGAGTTTCCGCAGTCGTAAACTCACTATTAACACATAGTTTGTAAATAAACTTTTTTTTAAAAAGAGTCAGGCCCAACCGGCGGTGCTGCACTGCAGGAAAGGGAGTGTGCAGGAATGTGCCTTAACTAACAAGATATGGCACATTCCGGCTCTCTGCCTGCGCTGGCACACAATCTGCTGCCTAGCGCCAACGCATGCACCCTTGTGCCAAGGCGTAAGAGTGTCTGCGTTGCAGGCACAAAAACAAGCCTCTGAGGCAATCCATGGGTGGCTGCCTTGGAACACCTTCGCGCTAACCATGAAACACCTTCCCACGGCAGAGTAAAGCAAAGCAGTGACTTGTACTGCATTGTGTTACTCCAGAGATACCAAGCAATGCAGGGCTACGCAAGGTGGCCTTGTGTTACTTGTAAAGCTAACTTAGGTACTGTGTTGTCCTTGCAAATGCAATGCAATACCTTGATAAAGCTGCCCCTCAGTGTTCTGCCCACTCTGGAAGCTCAGGAACCTCTGAAGGCAGAAGTAGAAGGTAATGGCCAAGCCAACACCACTCCTGCAATCATCTCGGAGCTGGCATGCATTCACCAGTTCGAATGTGAAAGCCTTCAGTAGTCTTATACAGGCATGCTAATTTTAAAACAATATCTAGAAGTTTATGCGAAGTTCCAAAATGTTAATGATTTAATGCTCTCAGTGATTCACTGGGCACTTGTGCATCCTAACCTAACTTTGCAAGATTGCATTCTATGCGAAGGACTATGCGATGGAGGGTCCCTTATGCCCATTTATCCTGCACCAGGGGTCTCCAAAGGGTAGTTTGTGAGCTACTGGCCCTGGATGTAGCTCCTCGAAGTGGAGTCCAACACAGCATGTCATTCAGAAGTCTAGCTACATTAAAGAAGCACTATGCATCCCTGGGCCCTTAAAGTAGCAGCCAGCCAAAGCAATGTCAGGGCCATATGCTTACAAACAAACACATCCTGGGACAGCCTGTGGGACTTACAACAAGACGCCTGTCTCCGCTCTCCATTTAGAAAAAGTCACATGGAGAGTTGGGAGTTTTCAAGCTCCACTCTTATGAGTCATACATGTGTGAAAAAAGACAATATGTTCAATGAGTGTGATCACTCAAAATGAAAAAGGCATATAAGAAAAGAAAAGTGTCTCTTTGAAAAATTGATTTGCTAATGTTTGAAAACAAAATGAGTGAAAATGTAAAACATATTGAAAGCTGCTTCTTGAATGATAATTCATAGTGTTTGGCAGATTTATAGCTATTTGCATTTCCTTTGTCATGTGAAGGTATTTTAGATTGATACAGTTCTTCCCAACATTGCTGTTGTGACGCCGCCTTATCCTTTGGGATGGTCAGTGTTCTATCACAATATTACATTATTAATATCATCCTACCAAAATGTTATATCCAGAATATCGACAACCACAATTTCATGAAGGTAAGTATAGAGGTAAGTTTAATATTAATTACATTTTTAACTGGACATCGAGTTGTCTTGAAGATATATGTATAATGATCACTATAGTCCTTCAATGTGTGGTCACTATTCTGGTCATATCTTGGGTTGTGTCTGCAACTATGATCAATTCTAGCTTGAGACTATTTTCATTGATCAGACATAGCTCTCATCATAGAAAAGGGTTGAGACCCCTGCCCTGCACCCTGTCATCATTGCCTGCCTGCAGGTCAGCACACCATTTTGACCCTCCCATGTGGCATTTGTTTTGCACCTTTTGTCCTGCAGCATTATGAAGCAGCCTCCATGCTGTGTGTAGGGCTTTACAAAAACCCTGAAATAAAATTAATGTATTTAGGTATGTGGTATTTGTGCGACACGAACCTAGCCAAAGGTAGCCGAGTGCTATTCAGAGAAAAAGGCAAGGTTTTAGTGAATATGTGATTTGAGTGGTTGCTGTTTTGTGGACAGATACTGCCTTCTGATATAGTGTTCTTTAAAAATAATGGGGCATATTATCAAGATCAGCGTTAAAATTATCGCCCATTAGTGGCAGAAAACTGCTGCTAAAGCGGCGATAATGGGCTTGATAATATGCCGCAGAGAGTTTCTATAGAAACCCATGTTGACACCAGAACCTGGGCTTCTATGGGAATTCTCAAGGGCATATTACCAAGCCCATTATCGCCGCTTTAGCGGCAGTTTTCTGCTGCTAAAGCGGCGATAATTTTAACGCAGTTTCTTGATAATATGCCCCATTCATCTTTAGCTCTTTCCTGAATTGGAGCAGGGCTAGGATGGTCCTGACGGATACATCGATGTTCAAGATCCTGGGTGCATAGATGAAAAAGGCTTGATGCCTTATTTTTCTTTTTTATACTTCTGAATGAATTGTATGCCAACTATATATATAGCCTTTGCAGTTTACTTTTTTTGAATATGGCTCTTTTCTAAAGAACTTCTTTTAGATGTACTGATTCTCGTATAATTTAATTCACGATCTTTATACCTTTATATAGCCTTCTGCTTAGTGTTTCTGAGAAGCAAATGGATCAACGCCAGCTCAGATCAGCCCATGGTTTACAGACAGCACCTTCCATTGTGCAATACAGCTTGGGAGCTTTGGACAAGCTCTGGCATTTGTTTGAGCTAAACAATCTTCAGCACTTTAGGAAGATCTTCTCTTGGCTCTTGCTCGACATTGTTCAGCACACTTGGATTGCCTTTGAAGAAGCTTTCAATTTCAAATCTATCCCTGTGAGAGGAGGCTTTGAAGATGCAGACATTTACGGTAATTTCCTGCATTAATGTTTCTGTAGTGAATAAGTCCCTTGGATCGAGGAATCACTTCTTCGGGTACACCTTAGCTGATCTTAAATACTGTTTTGTTTTCCAGTGCCTGTAAAATAATAGAAGTGGTTTTTCAGAAGAAGGAAGGTGCTTTTCATATTAAACTGTTGACAAAAAGCAGGTGATTTTCATGTTCCATTGAAGTTAAGCCTATTCAGGGACTTGGATATCCTTGAAGTTTGCCTGGTTCATCTTTGCTTCTTAGCACTTGTTTGCCTCTGATCCTCCCATGCCCTGGTCTCAAACATTGGCACCTTCTGCTTCTGGGGCAGTCCTACAGGGCTTTTGGGAACCCACAAGCTACTACCTAGCCTTATAACAAGTATTTTCAGTTGTCCCTGGAACCTCAGGCCCCACATACTACTGCAAAGGCATTGAAGACAAGTACCTGCTACTCAAGATCCAACATGTTATGCGTGTGGATTTCTCATCGCTCAAATGCGGAGGGGAAGCTGGCTCCTGAGCTTGGAGTTGGACTGTTGCTTTGTCGTGATGTTGTGTTCTTTAGGGAACGATGTCTTCAGCTGTTTCCGACAGGATTAGAGCAGCGGTGATAGATGATGGGGATGTTGTTTCAGATCCTGAGAGCAGAAATGAACTTGCCCATCGCCTTGTTCTTATTTTTTAACCAATTCTTCAATTGCTTTCTGATGATGTCCTTGCTTCGGGTGTGCCCAGAGCCACAGAAAGTGGTCGGCTTTTCAGCTGGATAGGGGGGTTGCCAGAAGAGATGGCTTTGTAGATGATGTAGCTGGTTTTGAAAGTGGTTTGGGTCTGCAAGAGCAGGCAATGGGGTGCATTCAGGGCAGGTTTGATGTGGTCATATTTCTTCCAGCGCTTCGTGGAGTGTGCTGTGGTTCTCATCCGTGATGTATTAAACGACTGCATATGGATCCATGTCTTAATTAATATACCTGCATGGCAATCCTGTGTGACATTGACTTGACTTTCACATTGATTCCAATTTGTAATACCTGTCACATTGCAGTCAGACTCTTTTACAGTAGGAAGTTCTCCAAAGGAAGGACATTCATGTAGAGCACCTGGTTTCTGCCATTGCATTTCTGAAAAAACCCATTATTTTGCCTTTTTAGAATAGTTAATGGGAGATATGTTTTCTAGCATCTAAGTATTGGCTGACCTCTGTTTCACCATGTCACCATGGGGCATATTATCAATCAGGTTAGATGTCCTTCACATCTAACATGGGCTTCAATTGGAATTCCATAGAGCATATTATCAAGCCCATTATCGCCGTTTTAGCGGCAGTTTTCTGCCGCTAAAGCGGCGATAAGTGTATCGTCTGTCTTGATAATATGCCCCATGAAAGTAATTTTAAGGACATGAAAGAAAACGAAGATGAGTCTAGGGATTGCTCAGAGAACAGAAGAATATTTTGCGCTCTGCAAACCTAAGGTTTAAAGTACATGTATATTCTGCATATTCATGCATGCTAAAGCTAAAACAATTAGAGTGCTATGTGAAGCCACTGAAGATGAGATGACTGTAGTTCTGCTTACAATTTGTTCAGAATGCAAATCCCCTCCGCAAAACTGCCTGTGTTACTGCGCCAGGATTTTCCGCCTGCGAGAACAGCTGGACCGATTTCAGAGACTGGAAAATTTGGGCTGTAAAATCAACTTGGGAAAGGTTTGATTTGCAGCCCGGACCCGTTATTCAGCCCTCACCCAAACCTCAGCGAAGGGGTATCATTAAATGCATCTAAATAACCTCTCCCTTTTGCCCTCACCCTCTCCAAGTCTCTCCGCCCTCTTTCCAAATACATAAGGACACATTTATTTTTGTTAGGCACAGGGAGATTAAGGGCCAGCTGCACGACCATTGTTGTTTGCGACTCGCAAATTGCATTAAATTGCAAGTCGCAATTTGTGAGTCGCAAACATCAATTTACAACAGTTTCAGAGACACTGTTAGAGATTCCTAATGGGATTGCAAATTGCATGCCTCATGCATATTAATGAGGCACTTGCAATTTGCAACCCCATTAGGAATGGCTGTCCCTCTCAGGTATGGTGGCCTGCTGGGCTCAGCAGACCACCAAGTCTGGGACTGCTTTTAAATAAAGCAGTTTTTTTAAAATGCAGCCCGTTTTCCTTAAAGGAAAACGGGATGCATTTAAAAAAAGAAAAATGAAACGTTTTTGTTTAATTTTTTAAGGCCAGTTAGTGGTCCCTGGGGCCACTGCCTGCCCCTAAAAAATATTTTCCTCTGCATTCACAAAGGGGAAGGGCTCCCACGGCGATCCCTTCCCATTTGCGAATGATGTACCACCCTTCTGAGAAGGGTGGTAAACCGCAACTGTTTTACGACCGCAAAACAGTCCTACATAGGGCTCAGACTCGCTATTAGGAAGGGACGCCTTTGGAACGCCCGTTTCCTAATAGCGAATCGCTAATCCTATTTAGCGAGTCGCAAATCATTTGCGAGTCACTAAATAGGGTTAGTACAAGGCCCATTTGTTTTTTCCATGCGCAAACGGGTCGCAAACCCGTTTGCGCATGCAAAAAAGGGTCCTACATCTGGCCCCTAAGTCATTTGCCCAGAATCACAGGATTTTGAGCGTTGTTGCTGAAAGTGGAACCCGGTACCCCAGATTTGAAGTCGACCACCCTAACCGTTAGGCCACGTCCTCTCCCTGAGTGGAGTCGGTGGTAAATGTCTGCATTAAAGCCCCTGAAATTGGGAACTCTGTGCAGAATTCCAGGTGGTAATTCTGGGTCCAATCAGTTATTGCTTGTTCAGAGAGGTCTAACTTGTAATTGCCCGAATTCTGGCCAGTATCTGAAATTTTGTTCACCACAGAGAATTTATCATAACTTGTAATAGGACCCTGGAGCTGTTGTAAGTGAAGAATCCGAGGTGTAGGTTGTTTTATAGTCTCCCAGTCTCAGGCAACACCATGGGTCTCAGAAACCGCTTTGAGACACCGCCGGTCCAGCCATGAAATAGAGAAACCATCCAAAGGAATGTGGCAGTACATCTATCCTATTTGGGTACCAACTTATTCAGAAAACAGCAGTATAATCTTTTTTAAGTTAGGCTGAGATTCAGGCTCCAACAATGAGCTTGAAACTGGCACCTCTAGACCAGTGGTTAATTTGTAATTCGTTAGGAGGCAGCTTGCAACAGCCAATTTTTCCTGTTAGTGCCACATAAAACAGAATCAATTACTAACCATGAAAGTGGGGCGCAGATGTGGCATAGTGGCGAGAGCACCAGAAACCACCGGCTCAAATTGAGCACTGTCCTAGACCCTACATCTTGAGTCACATAAGAACATCCTCTGTTTTAGAAAGATTTCTCAAGGACCTAAGAAATGTTAGATGGATGAGCAGTACATTTCAGGAAATGCATTTACTGCCCCCGCAAGTCTAATGGCCCTTCAGGATTTGCTGCGTCATAATCAAGACTATCACATTAAAAAAAATATCTTCCCCAAAAGACAAGATAAAAATCTGTGTAGGACAATGAAACTCTTGTCACAAAAGAACACAGGATGCAAATGAATGGCCTCTTTCTATGCACAAAAGCTTTGGAATATCTAAACACAGATCCGTCAAATACCTTCTCACTTCAACTGCAGGCCCCATTTGAATAACCCTATAGTAAAGAAACACTACAGGGCCTATTTATGAGATGGTTTGCATCGCATTTGCACAACGCAATGTGGCATATGTGCGAAGCAAAGTAAGATTTATGAAGGGATGCAAGGCCACTTTGCATGGCTCTAAGAGGTTCCAAAAATAGAGGTGGTTTATTCTGCCCTGGGAAGGCGTGCCATGGGCATTGCATAGGTGTTCCCATGGTACTCCTATGGTTTTTTATGCATTCCCAGATTGACCAGAACTGGTAGACCTGGGAATGCACCAAAAAGATATGCCTTACCAGGAGGCAGTGATCGCGATTGCCTGAGGTGGAGAGGCAGGATGTTCCAGGTCGTTGCCGCGATGCAGGAGAACGATCTTCCCACGACCGTGGTCTGGTGGAGACGTGGGACAGTGGCCAGGGCCAGTTGGGCGGAGAAGAGGTCTCTGGTGGGTTTGTGGAATGCAAGACAGGCCCAGCATAGTGTGGTGCTTTGTAGACATGTGTGAGGAGATTGAAGGTAATCCTTTTGTTAACTGGGAACCAGTGGAGGTTTCTCAGAGGGCCGGGGATGTGGCTGCGGTGGGAAATGTTGAGCATGAGTCTGGCGGAGGCCTTCTGAATGTTCTGCAGTTTCTTGAGGAGTTTCTGGGTGATGCCAGCGTAGAGTGCATCGCCGTAGTTGAGTCTGCTGCTGATGTGTGTGTGGGTGACCATATTTCTGGACTCTGTTGGAATCCACTTGAAGATCTTTCGGAGCAGGCGTAGCGTGTGGAAGCAGGGTGATGAGACAGTATAGCTCTGGTGGTTCATGGTGAGCGAGGAGTCCAGGATGATGCAGAGTTTTCATGCAGGGTCTGTGGGTGTGGGGGTCCAAGTGTTGCAGGCCATCAGGGGTCATCCCAGGTGGAGGTGGTGGAGCCCAGGAGGACGACTTCAGTCTTCTCTGAGTTGAGCTAGAGGCAGCTGTTCTTCATCCAGTTGACAACAGCCTTCATCCCATTGTGGTACACAAAAAGATAGTCACAGTGGAAATTATTCATGGTGTATCAACAGCCAATATGATCAAATGGAAAAAGAAGATATGACAACACCAAGAAATGTCATACAGTAAAGGGAAATGATTTAATCGATTAGGAAACGATTCTCAATAGATCAATGATTCAAGAGAAAAGCTGTATTTCACATTCTGCAACTTTAAAACGTAGGTGCAAATAACGTGAGGTGACAGGTGCTAAAAGTGGGATCAGTGCAAGTGGTTGTGCAGTGGAAAGGTAGTGCATATATATACATCAACATACAATGGTAGGAAACCTATCCAGCCAGATTTCTGGCACACACAATAAATGCAAAATCTGCCGCAGTTAATATTTGCAGATTCTCAAATGCCAAATACCTACAATAAACAATTAGAATAAAATGCAATATGTACAATTAGCAGAGAGTAGAAAATATATACAAGAGAGAGGAAGAGAGAGAGAGAGAGTGGTTAGGAACACCTCACCGACTGATTCTGCAACATCCTTGCCCGCTCTTCAGCTAGGGAAGCCCTTTCACAGCCCAGGTAGGAGTATCAGTCAGGACTCAAATTCCATCACCAATCCAAAACAATACGTCGATTCTATGGTGAACTTCCGCTTGGGCTACCAAAGCCTCTAGCTTTAATACTATTCAAAGTGAGGCGAAGCTTCTATCAAACCTCACCCCCTTCTCTCATGAGAAAGAACCGAGCTGGCCTGTAGCAGTCTGCATCAAGGCCAAAAACAGTGGCTGGCCAGGCCCCTGTATTATGGCTCTGAGGCAGAGTATGCACATTCCACAGATAATATCCAGTTCTCTCTGGTCGGTGAGGAGCGAAAAACAAGTAAGGAGCAGAAAGACCTTGAATGTGAATCGCAAGCACTGCTGTGTAGGCAGGAGCAAGGCAAAATCAGACATGAGGCCATGTCAAAGGCAATAGTAAGAACTCATAATTATGTGCACGCAGAAGCAAGGCAAAGTTAGAAAGCAAGATGGCATGAGGCCATGCCAAAGCCAATAGTCAAAGTCAAAGAACAAGATGATCTGAAGCCATGTCAAAGCCAATAGTAAGCACTTATAATATAAATGTACAGTTCTACTCCATGACAATTCCCACTAAAAGACAGTAAGATTACAGAACAGAAGGGAAGCAGGCATATGCAGGACTATCCTACATTAAGGCTATGGTAAAATAACGCACTAAAGTCAGGGAGAATGGTGGTAGTTGAGGGTCATCATAGGGTGCCAAACCATAAGAGTGGCTCTTTTACTACAGCCAGTGAGGTAGGAGCGGATCCATTCCAGGGCTTTGTCACTGATGCCAGTGTCATGGAGTCTTGTGCATAGGGTGCAGTGGGAGATGATATCAAAGGTGGTCGAGAGGTCCAGGAGGATGAGGGCTGCAGTTTCACCTCGGTTGAGGAGGGTGAGAACATCGTCTGTGGTGGCGAGGTGGGCGGTCTCGGTGCTGTGGTTGCTTTGGAAGCCAGATTGGGAGAGGTTCAGGATGTGGTTTGCTTCGATAAACTCAGAAGAAAGTTGGGCGTTGAAGGCCTTCTCGATGAGCTTAGCTGGGAAGGGGAGCAGAGAGATTTCTGCAAGTTTCCAGTCTTCTGAAAAGGTGGCGGAGTTGATGGAGCAGTTGATGGTGCAACAGAATTCGGGGACGATGGGGGTGCCGGCTCTGTTGAAGATGTGGTGCGTGCAGGGGTCCAAGGGTATTCCAGAGTGGATGTTCTTCATGATCATGAGGTTGCCGTCGGCGGTGAGGGGGGTCCAGCTGAGTAGAGTCTGTTGGGGTCCAGTGTCATTGGGTGTGGTGGTTGCAGGTGGGGTGAGAGGGTCCTGGGTGTCGAAGCTGTCAAAGCTGTTGTATATCTTCTTACTTGTGGTGGAAGAAGGTGCAGAGGTTGTTGCAGATGTCTTGGGAGAGTGGGATGTCTGCTGGGTCTGATGAATTATTTGACCACAGCCAAAAGTTCTTAGCTACTGCATTGGTGTTGATCCTTTCTTGTAATGCCCTTTTCTTTGTTGTTCTAATGAGGTGGTGGATTCCAGTGACAGCGCTTTTGAAGGCTGAGTGGTATTCTGGGGCCTTGCTGCTCCTCCTTCTCTTCTTGAGCAGTTTACTGTTACGTCTGGACTCATGAAGGACAGGAGAGAACCAGCTGGCTTTCTTGGAGTGTCGCTTGCCTAGGGCTTTCTTTAGGGGAGCCAGTGTGTTGGCGCAGTTGGAGATCCATCGATGGAGGTATTAGCATCATGGTGATGGGGTTATGCTGACGGAGGTGGTGAGCTGTTCTTCATTGACGTTGTTCCAACTTCTGCGAGGGTAGTGGTGGGCGTGTTGGTGTACAGTAGGTTTGGTGAAGGAGAAGTGGATGCAGTGGTGATCGGTCCAAAGGAGCTCCGAGGTGTGGCTTAAGGTGATGTTATCGCTACCAGAGAAGATTGGGTCGAGCATGTATCCCGCTGAGTGGATTGGGTAGGTGACCAGTTGTTTGACTCTGACAGTGATGAGGTTCTCCAGCAGGTACAAGGTGTTCTTGTCAATGGAGTTGTCCAGGTGAAGGTTGAGGTCACTAGAGAGGATATAGTCTGTGGAGACAAGAACGTGGGGTGCGATGAAGTTGATGATGGAGCCACTGAAGGGTGGATGGGGTCTGTAGATGAGGGTGCTGCTGAGGAGGGTGTTCAGGTTGGTCTCGACCTGGAAGTGGAAGTGCTCCATGTTGGTTGAGTGGTCGTCCGAGTGGGTGGTGAGGCGGAGGGTGCTTTTGTGTACAATGGTGATGCCTCCACCCGGTTTGTTGATGCTGTCCTTGTGAATGATCTTGTAGCTGTCCGGAATGGCCGTGGCGATGCCAGGGGCAGAGGTTGAGTTCATCCACAATTCCATGAGGAAGGCAATGTCGGGGTATATGTAGGTCCCAGATCTCCACGGCATATTTGTATAGCAAGAGTGTGTTAAGCAGCATACAGCTGAGGCGGGCAGGTCGGATATATGTCAGATATGCGGTGGCAGTAGAAGGTGCAGCTGCAGGTTCGGCAGGAAAATGGGTCCTGGGTGTCATTCAGCAATGCCTAGCGGCATGGAGGGTGATTGCATAGTAGCGGTAGATGGCCCGAGAACATGGTCTGTGGCGCTAGTCATGGTCCAAGCACAGATGTGTGCAGACGGGCTTATCTTTGGTGCGCCTTCAGCCACCATTAAGTAGTGTTAGGGTGAGGGCTGGACAGCTGGGAGGCAGGAAAGTGGGAAGCGGGAAAGCAGCACTGGAGGGGGGGTGCGGGGGATGAGCAGTGATAGGGGCACAAAAGGACAAAGGTGCAAATAGTGAAAAGAGACAAAAGAGAAAGAAAAGTGACAAAAAAAGTGACAGAAAATAGAGAAGATGGAAGGAAGGAAAAAGAGATCAGAAAGGCAGAAAGCGGAGAGACAGAGGACAGAGTAGCAGTGGAGCAGAGAGGCTCCCCACTGGGCCTCAAACTTGCAGACCTGCAAGGGTCGTGGGCAGCAGCTACAGGCGGAGCTGTGCGGCAAGGGAAGCAGTTTACTGACAAGGTGATCCGTAATTATGGTTATGTGATTCAAATGCCAAACCATCTGTCAAGTTCTTTCTTTTTTTTTTTTCTTTTTTTTTGGGCATTTTAAAATAGGCAATACATAGTATAAATCCGGATTGCTTGGACATATAGCATAAACAACTGCATTAAAATAACATAACAGTCTAAACCAGAATCTGTCAAGTTCTTTGATGAGGTGTTGAGATCAATCACGTCTGCAGATAAGATTAGTGTAAGTTCGGTTAATATTGGTTAAAAAGTCACCAAATTGCATCAGGACCATGTTCCAAGGATTTTTCTAAAGTAGTCCCTATATAAGCAAGTACTCCGGATTGTCTTGCCGGGGGTGTTTGCCTTCATGGACCACCTGAAAATATCCAGAGTTTTGGCCATGTCATTCGATGAGAGCACTGAAGCCAGGGAAGAATGAGGAGGCAATTGTTGGGGGTTTTCCTTGTTTCCAGTGGGTCTAATAAAATTTCCACTCATTGTCTCAATTGTTTCTTCTAAGGACAGATAAACTGCTCCTGGACATCTCAGGATATTTCCTTCATTTACTGAGTTTGCACTCAATCCACAACCTTTCAACCAACAATGAAATATTTTGGGATGTCATAAGTCAAGCCAAAACGCCTTTTTTTAGGGTTTGCTCCTGGGCACAATAACAATCAACCTGGAGGGTGAACATTATTTTTTATCAGTTGACCTTGTCATCAGTTATTTGCCTTACCTCTCCTTTCACTGATCCTCAAAGTGTGAAAGTCCCCCAGGAGTGAGCCACATTCATTCTGATATCCCTGGTTTGGCTAAGAATTCTCCTATCTTTCTATAATTGCGGATGATGTCCACAGCTCTGCTCTGGTGGCTGTCAGTGGACCTTCAGACCCTGTTGTGTCACTGACGCAGTCTGAAAGTTTAATGGATAAGTTGCCAGTGCCAAAGCTGTTCAAGGAAGCTGGCTTTGGATATTCAAGTATCTAATTGTTGAATGACCCCGTGGATCTGCTCATGTCATTGGTCACCCTTTTTCACATAGCGCTCATCATTTTAAGGGCTTCTTTGGCCAGTTTGGACTGTATACACAGTATATTTGGTCTTTGATGTCAAACGGCATAGTGGATTCCAGCATTCTTTCCTTCCCCTTAGTTGTTTTTTCACTGTTGTGTACTGTTGTGCCTCCCAATTACCCTTAAAGGGCTCTATTGAAAGAAAAGACTTGATTGGGCATTCTATTAGATTTTCTTTCCTTTGCTACACTTTATCTTAGAATATTTTAGGACATCCTGTCAGTGATATTACTTCCTTCATAAATTGGATAACACTTTCAGGCAACTGGTTCTTTGTCCTACATGCCTGGGCACCTACATGTTGTTGTTCAAAACTGATTGGAGCCTATCTTGATGCTAAACTTCTACAAACGGTCTTATCTTTTTGATAAACTTCTTTTTATTGTGTTTTGCGGCATAAAGAACAATATCAAGAATAATATACAGCAGTGCAGTGAACAAGGCATCAGTACCTGCAATCAGGAAAGCATCAACAGGCAATTGCAAAAACCCTCCCGTCCCCTCCCATCCTCCGTCCCCACCCTCTGCGCTCCCACCCTTCAAAACAGGCCCCCCAACCATTTCCCCCATACCTTGCGGAATTTTTTTGGGCAGCCCCGTGCAGCGTATAGCGACCGCTCCTGGGCCGCACACCAATCCACCCCTCTACTCCAGGTAGCCACTCTGGGCGGGTCTGGCTGTGACCACACTGCTGCTATATCTCTCTTAGCCACCATAAGGGCAGTGGTGAGGAAGTACTTCTCATTACGGGACCCGTCCATCCTATCCATGATGCCCAGCAGGGCCATTCTAGGCTCGTGGGGGACCTCCCAACCCAGGACCTCCGCTAGTTCGGCTTCGATCGCTGCCCAGTAGTCCTCCAGACGGGAACAAGACCACACCATGTGGAAAAAGTCCGCCGGAACCACCCCACAGCGAGTGCAGGAGGCGTCCACGCGGAGGCCCGCACGATACAGGCGGTCCGCGGTCAGATAGGCATTGTGGAGGTAATAGAGTTGGATAAGCCGCAGCCTAGCGGAGGTGGTAAGCGACCGAGGGCCCATAAGGGCGTCCCTCCAGTCCGCCTCATCCAGGGGTCCCACCCAAGCCTTCCATCGCTGTTTTAGCCCGCTCCAGTCCACCGGTGTATTGTTAAGCAGGGATTTATAAATGCGGGATATGCCCCCCTTCCCAAGATACCCCAACATCACCTGGGCCTCAGGCGGACTATGGGAAGGCAGTCTGGAATCTAGAGGGACGTGAGCCCGAACCGCGTGGCGCAATTGAAGGTAGCGGTAGAATTGAGAAGGCTGCAGCGAGAAGCGGGTCTGAAGCTCCTGGAAGGAACACATGCGGCTTCCACGCCATATATCGCCCAGACAGGAGATACCGAGAAGATCCCACTGCCGAAAGCCCGTTAGTCCCACCACCTCCCGCAGCCACGTCCCATGCCAAAGCGGAGTGAGTTGCGTGGACGTCCCCGACCATCTGGTGTGTCGCAAGGCCGCGCGCCACGCGAGAAAGGGAGCCCGTACGACGTCGGGGAGTGACAGGGGGATCGTTGTGCCATAGAGCATGTTTTGGATGGAGGAGAACCCAAGGCAGTTCACCTCGAGTCGATAAGCTGGGTCGCCCCAACCACCCGAGAACCAGTCGTGGACCACCAGTAGTTGGGTGGCCAGATAGTAAAGGTAGAGGTTAGTCATGCTCAGGCCGCCGTCGTAGGAGGGGACCCTGCAGCGATCCAAGGCCAGCCGAGGCCTACCACCGCCCCAAAGGAATTTGGTCACCATCTTATCCAGGTCCCGGAACCACGGACGCGGAAAGGGGCATGGAGTGTTTTGTAGCATGTAAAGAAACTTGGGGAGGATCATCATCTTGTATAAGGCGACTCTCCCTAGCGGATTCAATGGGAGGGCCTGCCACCAGAGCATATCTGATCTGGTTTTGTTGACTACTGGAGCCACATTGAGTGTCCAGCAGAGTTCCGGGAGGAGGGTGACCCAAATCCCCAGGTACTTAAAGGAGAGTCTCCGGAGGGGGATATCCGATTGCCAGTCGAAACATTCCCGCGACGGGTGTAGCGGGACTAAAACGGATTTTTTGGGGTTCAGATGGAGACCCGACGCCTGGCCAAACCGATGGAGGATCCGGCGGACCCGGGGCCCCGAGGTCGCTGGATCGGAAAGATAGAGGAGGACATCGTCCGCGTATAGGGCAATCTTATCGGGGGCCACATCTGGCCATTCCCATCCGCGAAGAACGGGATCCGCGCGAATCAGCACCGCCAGGGGTTCCATGGCCAACGCGAAAAGGAGGGGCGAGAGCGGACATCCCTGGCGCGTCCCCCGACCTATGGGAAACGGGCGAGAGAGAGCCCCGTTGACCAACACACGGGCTTGCGGGTGCGCATACAGGACCGCTACCATGGCACAGAACCGGAGACCGAAGCCCATGCGCTCCAGGACGTCATCTAAGTACGCCCATCCCACGGAGTCGAAGGCCTTTTCAAAGTCGACCAGGAGGAAGGCCAGATAGGGGGAAAGGCGGCCGCAGTGCGCCATCGCAAGATGCAGGCGCCGCAGGCAGTGTCTGGTCCCCCGCTCCGGCATAAAGCCACATTGATCCGGGTGGACCAGGGAGGCAAGCGACGGGCGCAACCGCTGCGCCAGGACTGTAGCATAGATTTTGAGTTCGGTGTTGATGAGGGATATCGGCCGATAGTCGGAGCAGGACCGCGAGGGAGGCTGAGTCTTGGGGAGGGCAACTATGGTTGCTGTGTCCGTCTCGGGCCGGAACGAGCCCGTCTCCACCACGGCTGCAAATAGGTCCCGAAGCCTCGGGGCCAGCGTCTCACGATAGTGAGCGTAGTACTCCTGGGGGAACCCGTCGGGTCCTGGGGTCTTCCCAGGCGCCAGGCGGCCAATGGCCTCCTCGATCTCCAGCAGCTCGATCGGCGAATCAAGGGTCTCAGAAACCTCAGGCTGCAGCCGCGTAAGCGTCGCCGCGGTCGTCCCCAGCAACTCCTCGAGGGAGAGCGTGGACGGCCTGTGGCGGTACAGCTGAGAATAGTAGTCAGCAAACGCCTGGGCTATCGCCACCGAGGCTGTGTGAATACCACCCATGGGGTCCGCGATGGCCGGAATGATCCTTCCCGCCCGGGGATAGGTCGCCAATCGGTGGAGAAGAGTGCCGTTTTTGTCTCCCCAGCCGTAGACCCGGGACACCGAGGAGCGCCATAGAATCTTCGCCGCCTCCAGGGAGTGGAGGCGAATCTCTTCCCGCAGGAAGGCCAATCGACGAGACCGTGCGGCATCGTCCAAGTCCCCCAGACTGCGCTCTAATTCCAAGGCTTGGGCTTCGCATTCCGCGAGCTTCTGGGATTGGGCCCGCCGTTGGCGCTGCAGATGCCCCTTAGCGGCGCCCCGGACAGTCGCCTTGCCGGCCTCCCACAGGACGGCAGGGGAGATGACAGAGCCCTCGTTATGGGAATAATAATCGGCGATTTCGCCCCCGACCGCCTTCCGAAAAGCCTTGTCGTGGAGGAACCAGGCGTTCAGATGCCACATCGGACGGGCAGAGAGGGGGGGGGGACCGAGAGCGAGGAGCACAGGCGAGTGGTCCGAAAGGCCCCTCGGAAGAATGCGTACATCTCGCACCCCCGCGCAGTCGGTGGATGGTACGAAGATGAGGTCGATCCGGGCATGGGAGTGATGGGCAGCCGATGTGTGGGTGTATTGGCGTGCCTGCGGGTGCCAGATCCGCCAGACATCGCAGAGGCCCTGCGATTCAGCCCAGGATGAGAGCTGTTTTGCGCGGGCGACGCGGGTCAGGGAGACCGGGCCCGTCGAGTCCAGGTGAGGCGAGTAGACGGCGTTGAAGTCTCCGCCGAGAATGAGGGAGCCCGCCGGGAGTGTCGGGAGGAGACCCGCTGCGTGGGAGAGGGCCGACGGCAAGAGGGATGGCGCCGCGTAAAGGGACATCAGGGTAAGGGGCCGCCCCTCCAGATTGCCAGAAACCACTACTACCATACCTTGGGGGTCCAAATGCACCCGGGTCAGAACAAAGGGGAAGGACTTGCGGAGCAAAATGGCCACCCCTCGGGACCCCCGTGCAAAACCTGAATGCCATACCCTGTCATAACCGTAGCGTCCAAGGAAGGGGCAGTTGTTACCCAACAGGTGAGTCTCCTGGAGGAGGAGTACATCAATCTCGGCGCGTTGCGCATATTTGAGGACCGCCATGCGTTTAAAACGGTCCAGAAGACCATTGACGTTCCAGGATAGTATGCGCATGGCGGCCCTAGGGACAGGTGGGTCAGCCATGGTCTAGGACAGAAGAGGGGGCCAATGGAGGCGCGTCTGAGCAGGTCCCCAGAGAGGAAGGACAACGGGACATCGGGCAAGAGAACAGGCCAAACAGCACATGATACCTTAGCACAACAATTAAGAGGGAGTCATCCCCCACCAACAAAGTCTCCCCAACGAGGAAGAAACAACCCCAAACCAGCCCCAACCCCCCACCCCCCACCCTATACTTCGAAAACGGAAGCATCTGTCGCCCGAACCAAATGGAAGAACCACCAGGCTAAAACGCTTGGGCTGGAGCGCTAGTTGACCCCTGATACAAATAAAGTCAAACCTGATTTACCTGCCCTGGCCAAGAGCAACACTGATAACGGAGAATTCCACCCCTGTCCAGGCATCCCCCACCCCCCCTCCCCCAAAAGAAGCAAAGAAAGTCAGATGTTGGGGCTGCGAGAGAGGTCCGAAGAGTCCACCAACTCGGCCGGTTGGGTTGCAGGGCCCATGAGCCGGGGTGGCACGGCCCGCCGTACATCTGCCCCGGGACTGGCATGTGCGGCCGATGAGGCAGAGGAGGTTCTCGACCCTCGGCGTGACCTTCTCCCAGAGCGCGTGGTGATCACCTCCTCCGCGGTGCGCTCCCGGGGTAATGCGCGGTGCCGCCGACGGGTCTTCGATGTCCGGGGCCTTCCTCGTCCCCCCCGCATACCCGTAGGCGATCCGCGCCCAGAGCACTGCAGGGGGTGCTCCTCCGTCAACCAGGTCCAGGCTGCTCGCGGGGCATCGAAAAACAGAGTCTTGTGCTGGAAGACGACCCGGAGGCGGGCCGGGAACTGGAGCTGATATTGGAGTCCCAGGGAGCGCAGCTTTTGTTTCACTTCCATGTAGGAACGGCGCAGCTCTTGGACTTCGCGGGTGTAGTCCGGGAATATCATGATTTTGTGGTTCTGGTAGTGGCGGGCACCCTGGCAGCGGGCCTCGCGGAGGATGGCGTCCCGGTCGCGGAAGTTCAAGAGCTTGAGGATGAACGGCCGGGGGGGGCGCACCCGGGGGCCTGGGGGCCAGGGAGCGATGGGCTCTCTCCACCACGAATGAAGGAGATAGGCTGTCCGCCGGCATCCAGGACCGGAACCATCGCTCCATGAAGTCGTCCGCCCGGCCCGATTCAACTCCCTCCGGAAATCCCACTAAACGCAGGTTGCTGCGTCGAGCGCGGTTTTCTGCATCCTCGACCCGGCGGTGTAGTTCCTTAGAGTGGGTGGTCAACTCCCGAACCTGGTCCTGTAGGTGGCGGATGTCATCCTCGGCGGTGGATATCCGGGACTCGGCTTCTGAAATGCGGGCAGTGGCATTCCGCAGATCCTGTCGGAGAAGAGCAACGTCCACCTTAACCTCTCCCACCATGCCCTCGAGGGAGGCGCGGGAGGAGTTGATGGCCTGCAGGATGGCAGCAAGGTCTGTGGCGGGGGCCGGGGCCGGCACGGCCGCGGAGCCGGGCCCCTTGTCGGAAGTCGTGAATTTGTCCATCCTGGTTTGGGTGGCCCCGGACGCTAGCTTATTGGCTTTGTCTTTACCCATATCTGGGGCGGCTGTCAGTGAATCGGGGCAACGGACGAACGATACCCCAGCAGGATGTTAGCGGGTGCTCGAGCGGACGGGAGCCCAGCAGGGGGGCGGCAGGGGGAACCCGCAGTCGGAAAGGGCCCGGCACCACCAGCCCCCGCGGTCAGTCTCCGATGCGCTCCTCAGCGGGGCAGCGAGTCCGATCCCACCCGCAGTCGCGTCCGTGGGCCTCCCCCAGCGAAGCGAGGTCCAGCAATGCAGCTCACAGTCCCAGGCCGGCGGATCGTTCCTCAAGAGCACCGCAGCCGGGAATCGCCAGGGCCAGCACTCCTGAACATAGCCCACCTCTCCAGGGGGCACACTTCGCCCGTGCGGTCTCTCCGCCACCCCCAGGGGGGGGCACGGTGTCGCCTGTCGGCTTTCTCGAGTCGGGGCCCCAAACGATGAGGGGGGGGGGGGGGGGAGACAGCAGCGACACCCCCCCGACCGCCGATGTGCGGCCCGAGTCAATGAGGGCCCCTCCACCCCCGGGACCGGCGGCCAGTCTCGGAGCAGCGGGGCCGGGTCAACGCCGTAGCCAGGAGGAGAAGGTTTAGAGAAGGAGGGGGGGAGCGGGGGTCCGGGTCCCCCCGGCCGCCGACGCACGGCCCGATGGGAGGGTCTCTCCTCCGCCCCCGACCCCCGCAGCTGCCCCGGTGAAACGGTCCCCCGCCGCCGCACTCACCGCCTATTCTGCCCTCGGGCTCCGCACGGGGGGGGGGTCCCATCACAGCACTCCAAGGGGCCTCGGGCTGCATCCGCGAAGCAGGACAGCACCCAGCCGGTGTCAACAGCATCCGCGGCAGCCTCGCAGCCGCCGCGTCCTCGTCCCTGGCCGGATCAGGCCTGTGCCCCTCGTGGGCGCCGCGAGCTAGATTAGCTGCCTGCCCGGGTCGTGGCTCCACAATCGCCAGCGTCCGACGCCGGCCGGGCTGCGCGTCGTCTAGGCAGGCCCCCGGTGGTCACAGCATCCCAAGAGCTGGTGTGGGGCAGCAGGACAGCCTCACACACCCCAGCGCCCAGATCGTGGCCGGCCAGGGCAGTCCAGGAGGGGATTAGGCGGATTTGCGGGGACCGGCGTCGGGAGCCTCACGGAAAGGCGTCCATGACAGTCAGGCGCCACCTAGCGCTCCACAAACGGTCTTATCTTAACCATGTTTCTATTTCTAGCATCTTGGTTAGTACCTCTTCCTAGTGCCAGAGCCCACTCTTCTAACCGCTACTGTTCCTGACCGCTCCCTCCCTCGCTATGTGCAGGTCAAAATCCAGCTCAAAGGGGTTGGCTTACTCTATTTACGTGGTTGTTTACTACAGTTATTGCTCCCCCATCACTCCTTTTCCCAGGTCAGTAAATGAAAGTAAATGGGCCTTCCAGTGTTTTGTTCTCTCTTTTCATATGCCAGATTAAGCAGATTGAAAGACTTTGTTCTGCTTGGTTATTCCTCATTAATAAGGACTGACAGCAAAATTTGACTACGTTGTAGTATCCTGATTACTTAAAGGGACTTTTCATTACACAGTGTTCTAATGTTCATCACTGTGATCCTTGGCACCTTGTTCATTGTTTGTAAGACCTGTGTTTTGGACGCTTGGGTCTAGTGATAAGGTTTCTGATGTTGATACCTGTAAAATAAAATTCCCATCCAGCTTTAGCACTTGGAAAGTGTAAGAAATTGAAGTGTTATAAGAGAGATATGGGTGTTGTGTGTGTGTGGGGGGGTAACCACAACCCTTGTCAGGGTGAACCACTAAACTCACTAAATAAACTTGAGCTCAACCCCCTGGTAGCTATGGCACAGAGCAGACGGGTTTACCTTAGAAGCAAAGAGTAAAGCATTTATGCAGTCCTAAAACAATAATAAAGTCAAAACACAACACTAGAAAAATCCCCAACCAATTTAGAAAACTAGAGAAAATTAGGATAGATAAAAAAACATCAAAAATGACAAAAATTGAATATTTTGAATTAAAAATAGGGCCAAACAGCACAAAGCACCAGCCGCGGTCACCACGTTGCACTAGTAGGGTCAAAATCGAAAGTTAAGGCTGACCATGATGGCTGAATATTGCACCCAGAGAAAGTCCCTCACAGGACACTTTTGGCACCTTTGCCCGGACTTAGGGACATATTTACAAGCCCCTATCGCCACAGGAACTTCACTTTTAGTGACATTCCTGTGGCGATTTGGGCTATGCCTTATTTACAAGGTAGGGTAAACGTGGCTTAACTCTTCCTTTTAAATAAGGCACCCTTTCACGATATACTTAGCATGAAAGGGACATGCAATGGGTGCTCAGGTGGGCGTTCCACCGAAACACCCATTGATTTTGACGCTGCCCCATTTTTAGAAGGGTGGGGTAAATAAGGGGGCAGCGCCAAAATTAAAACCAGGGAAATCCTGGTCTTACCCTGTCAAAATGAGGAGAAATGCTTTATTTCTCCTCGTTTTTGCTGTTTCTATGTGTGCTGCATTGTGCAGCACACATATAAACAGTAAAACACCATTGATTGTTTATGTGCAGGAAGGTGTCCCTCCCTGCACATAAACAATCATTAAGGCAACTTCAATGTGTGCTGCACAAAGCAGCACACATAGGAGTTACAAAACACCATTTCAGATTGTTTCTGTGTAGGAACGGACACCTTCCTGCACATAAAAAATCCTTCCCCTCAACGCAGGCACCCTTGCACTATGGTGCTAGGGTGCCTGCATTGGTGCTAGGCTGCTAAATGTAGCGCCAGCGCAGAGAGAAACCCAGGGCTGCACATATTCTTATAAATACGGTGCAGCCCTGCGTTTCAGAAGTGGTGGAGCGCAGCGTGGTGAAGAGTAGCATCAAGCCAACAAGGCTAACGCCACGCTCCGTCACTTCTTTTGTAAATATGCCCTAGAGTCACTTTTCTTGGAGCTCGGATTCTTCCAGGAGGGCAAGGCTGCAAGCTGTAGCCAATGAGGGCTGCACTAGACTGGAAACGTTCTCCATGAGGTCCCGCTGAATCGGATTTACTGCAGCAGAAAAGCCCTGAGAAGGAGCAGCCTGAATCCTTGGCCAAGTGCCAATGTGCCTTTGTCAAAACAACTTGGAAGGTTAGTCCTGGTTCTCCGGACGTTCTTGAAGACAAAACGATTCTAAGTCCCAGGTTTCAGGTGTTGATAGAAGGACTACATTTGGACACAAGCCCAGGGCCAAGGACCATGGAGACAGAACTTAGGGGGTCAAGACTCACCCCAGTAGAGGCCAGCAGCAGGATCCAGGGCAGGTTCAGTTGGAGCAAGTCAGCTGGACAGTTGCAGGAAGGGCCTCTTGTAGGGTGTCGTGTCCCTGTAGCTTGAACAGAATGTCAGTCTTATGGCTCTTAAAGTCCATTTCTTTGTCCTTGGTAAAAGAGGAGAGCAGTTCTAGTCTTTTAGGCTGTTCTCAGGCCAGACAGCAAGTCAAGCCCTCTGCTGTTCTTCCACAGGTCAAGAAAGTGTTCTGGAGAGGATACTTTGGGGCCATATTTATGCCTGGCACCAGCCTTAGGTGGGGTGAGTCCTGACCCCTCCCTAGCCAACTGGGTAAGAGTTCCCAAGGGCAACTCTACCCACTTTTGCAGCACTTACTGTGTGCCCTATGGTAAACAATCCCACAGTGCACCTCTCTGCCTAAATCCAAGATGGTAAAACCCGTCTTACCTTCTGTGGAGCCTGTGTACCCACCACAGCGGTGCAGCCAAGGAAAAGAGCAACTCTTCCTCTGTACTTACTCTAAACCTGTTCTGGGCAGAGATGTCTTAAGGCATCGGCAAAGAGGGCAATCACCCAGGGTCCCCACCTTTCAAGGGGTCCCCTGGTGGCAGTTAAAATTCCATAATAACATTGCTTGTGAAAAAAAACAGCTTATGTTTTTAATATCACATCCTAATATGCTTACCAGAAACTTAGGGCCACATTAACACTGGCAAAAGTCACATAAAGTGATGTAAAGTTGCGCAAACTCTACAGAGGAATTTATATTCTGCCACGAAAGTTAGTTTGCATTGGGAAACTGCCTGCTTCTCAGTGAAATGGCTCTTTGCACTGCTTTGCGCACCTTGCGGTAGGTGCAAACATGAAGAAATGTTTTCATTGCGGCAACCATTCCACACATTGCATGTGTGCAGCACTGCACAGCACAAATACAATGTACGGAAATTTAGGAATTGTCTATGCTTAGGATTTGTATAGATACATTCCAGTATAAATCCAATGCTTGACAACTCACACACACACCTCTGCACCATGGTGCAAAGGGTGTGCACCAGCGTAGGAGTAGTGAGCAGTAGCAGACCAGTTGTAATGTGATGGCTCTTTGGTTGCTGCTAAGAATAAATCTGCCCCTTTGTGCGTATGCCTAAACAGCCCAGCCTTCTTAACCCTCGAACTCCGTGTCATTTCTTTCTCCTTACTTCACCTCACATCATCTCCCTTAACCCTGTTTCTTAACCCCCCCTCTCTCTCTATCTCCACTTCTCTATTTAGCTTCATCCTCTTTCTCCTTCTCATCTCTCTCTGTCTGACCTTTGTCTGCCTCACTTTTCTCAATATACCCAAAATACCTTACCCAACTTCATCGCATTATCCTCATCCTCTCTCGATCACTCTCTGTGCCTATATCCATCTCACTCTTGACCACCTCTCTCCACCTCAACTCTCTCTAACGCATCCCTTTCTCTATACCTCTCTTTACTTTTCCCATCTGACCTCCTGGTGTCTCTCCTCCATCTACTTCATTTATCACACAGCCTCATTTATATCTTTACTTCACCGATCTCTGTAACCATGCCCCTGCTACCTTACCTTTCCTTGCCTCTCTTCTCACTCTTTCTCTACCTACCACACTGCTTCACCTATCTCATTCCTCTCTCTACCTTACATCTCCTTCAATACCTCTTCTCTCTATGTCCCATCCCCTCCTCTCTCTCTCTCTCTCTCTCTCTCTCTCTCTCTCTCTTTCTCTCACTACCTAACCTCTCAATTTACCTCACTATTAGCTCACTAGTTCACCTCACCTCACCTCACCTCACCTCTCCGCCTTCTCTTTCTCTTATTCTACCTCTGTTCCCTTTCCTTCACCTCTCTAAATATCATACTCCTTTCTTGCTACCTCTGTTTCTCTACATCTTTTCTCTATCATTAGCTCCTTTACCTCTCCAATTATCTGGCCCTCTCGCTGCCTCACACACACAAACACATATCTGCCTCTCTGAACCTCTTTTTCCTTTAAACTTATCCCCCACCTCAAAAATCTGTCTCAGCCTCTTTCTTTGTAGATCTCTCTACCTCACAATCACTTCCTCTTTTTGTGTCTTGTGTCTTAGAGCTTCTACCTCTGTATAAGCTTTACCTCTCTTTCTCTATTTTACGTACATCTCTCAAACCTCCTCCTTTCGCCATATGCCACATTTCTGCTTCTACACTTCATATCTGTATCTTTCTTCCTTCCTTACTACTCTCTTTACCTGACCCTTTTTTTATACCTCTTCTCATATTGCTCTTCTTTTATGTTTTATCAGTGTTTTTCCTGAAGTTTGTCTATGCCTACCTCTTGCTGCCTTTACCACTCTATTTACCCTTTTGATACATTACCTCTCTCTCTCTATCACATCCCTAGGAGTACTGTACTCCTCTACCTCTCTCTAAATGTCCTTCTCCCAATTTTTATCGCGGAGTATCTCTCTTCCACATTCTAAAACCTTACCTATCTCTCTGATTTTTTTTCTCTACTTGGCTCTTCCTATTTCTAACCTCTCCTTAGCCTTCCTTCCAGCTACCTCACCTTTCTTTATTTACTTTGCTTCTCTTCCTAACTCGAATATCTTTCTATCTCATCTCTATCGTTACCCCTTATCTCTCTACTTCACTTCTCTCTCCATACTGTTCTCTTTACGTCCATGTACATCTCATTTATCCTGCCCTGATCCAGCACTCTTACTCAGCTAGATCACATGTAACTCTCTAGCCGGAGAAGTGCACTCATATAAAAATAAGAAGGATAAGACAGAGCAAGAGAAATTAGAAGAAAGTTCATAGACGTTTACAAATTAAATGGTAAAAAACCTCAGACCAGCACTTTAATTTAACACGACACGGGATATGACCCATTTTCGTATTACATTACCTATCATGGGTATGTATTCATTATTGCTTTCCTTTATGCAGGCATATGTTGACTCCCTCAAACCATCTTCCTTACTCTTTTGAAGTATGGACTTATCGATGTGCCCTGAAGAAGGTGTATGATCTCAGAGATCTTTCACCGAAACGCACCTCAGCATCACATTGGAAATTTAGGCACAATACTAAAAATTTAATATATGATTCACCTTGGAGAATAATCCTTCGACTATAAAATCTCCATATCAAGAAGAGGATGAAATTGATGAACTGTTGATAGACAGCTGTTTACACGATTTGAAATGTATTTATGATTATTTAATGAAGGATATTATAATATTGTTTGACATTCTAGACTCAAATAAGGGAGAAGAGATCACAGCCTTTTCTACTGATTTTATGGGATGAGAGACATTGAGTTGTTTTTGGTTCGAATGCGAATGAATCAGGATGAGAGACTTCGAATAACAGTTGTTGAATTTGGTATGAAAGTTTCTGACAGTGAATTGATTTATCTTTACGCTTTTATGGAAATGGGCGAATGCATGATGGAAGGAAGAAGGAGTTCTTGAAGATTTGTTTGAACCTTGATTTTGTTGTTTCTAATTATGTTGCATAAAACAGGTTATTGCACAGACAAAATTGATTTTTTTCCCAAATAACTAATATATTTGGATAACATATAAGTATTGTTTGTGGCTCAACAATGTTAAATCAGATCCAACGATGAGTGACCTATGAGCAATTGACTTTATCTGTAGGGTTAGCGGAGTACAGTTGATTTTCCCAATAGCTTTGTTCCCCTGGTCCGCGCCCCTTATTTGTTTTATCAGAGGCCCTATGTTTTTGATTGTTATCCAAAGATTACCCAGCCCTGAAAAGACCTAGGCAAGAATAACTCCAAAAAAGAGTGAAACCCAAGTGTATACTTGTATCACAGGAATAAATGATTTAGCCCCAAAGTGACTGACTAAGCTTTATGAATCTATAGGAAAGGAAATAATATATTCAAATGAACACACTAATGGGCCTTTAATCCATCCACAACATTCTTTTGTTTCTGACTTTAGGACTAATAAGGACAGCGTTAGTCACAGGAAATAAACACAACATCTTTAACTGGACACTCTTTGTAGACAGTATTTGAGGAATGCACTTTTCTTCTGCCACCTTCTCATCACTGTTTATAGATATGCATGTTGTTGGTGATTTTAGAAACATAATCATAGCTCTCAATGCAAATATGCAGGTCCTCATAGTAGACGTGATATTTTGTATTCAGAAATATCAGACAGCACATGTTCACTGCAGCTGTCTAAGAACCATTTCAGAGCCAAGAAAGGACTTGGTGCAGGGCCAGTTTTTCTGTTTAATGTGAAATAAGGAACATGCTGGCTCTTCATTGACGTTTACATTCACTTTGCTGGTGGAACAAGATCTATTTCAGCGTCTACATGTTTCTTATTGGGAAAAAGAGTTGCTGCTAGGTTGTACTTGTTTATATGTGACTTATTCCAGTTGATACTTCTAAGAGTTCCAAACTTCAGAAATAGTTCACTTATAAAGATGGTAGGATATAATTATCATTAGTTTTTACTTTGAACTTTCCTCCCTTGAAAGTGAAATGTAATGCACTCAACAGAGTTCATGCGAAGTACCTGAATTGCAACAGAACTGAAGAGAGCCAGATGGAAAAAGTAGGCCTCATCCAGGAAGTGAGAGATGATGTAAATATGCCTGGCTTGAAACTGAGCCAACTTTCAAACACTCTGTGTTGCAATGCAACATGTATAGCTGCCAACGACAGAAACAGATAACTATGCGCGAAGTAAAGTCTGACCACCACCCAACTCTTCTAGAAAGTCCTTCCGCCTGGTAGTAGTTGAAGATCCTACTTTGGGTCTCATTTTAAGTTTGATGGAGGGTACCAATCTGCTTTAATCCCATATCTCTGTAACTCCATAGAAAACGTTACTCCAAAGATACCTTCCTGTGAGAGACAGGCTGGTGAAGCAAAGTAAAAAGTGAGCAGCAGCACCTCTTGTCAGCTAGTCACTCATGAGAGGTAAAGATTCCCCTCTTTCCCCAGTACAAGAACTTCAGCTTTGGTGGGATTCTAGGCATGGGTAGAACTCGCGGAATTTGACTCCGCGGAATTCCACGGAGTTACAAAAAAACTCTGCATAATTCCGCTGATTTCCGCCAATGGGCGGAAATAGGCAGGTCACGCTGTGATTTACACCTGGAGTGTGTTCCGCACAGAAAAATCCGCGCAAAAGGCACCACATGGAGTGTTAGAGGGCACAACTAGTGTTGATTTTGCTGCCGCTCGAGTAGATATTCTAGTAGAGCCGCAGACTTCTGACTGCGAATGGTCGAGACTGCCCGCATTGGAAAAATCTTGCCAGGTGTCCTCCTAGCGACCATAAATTGTGCTTGCCTATGCCAAATCTCGCTCGCCAACTTACCATTTTGGTGCACGTGCATGAGAAAAAATTCCACCACGCAGCAATTGGCAGAATTTGGCTGCAACTACATGTTACAAGAGTAACACAGAGTTGCCAAACCCACCTGTACCGCCAGTGGAATGAAACATTCCACCCACTCCTACAGAATTCTACACTTGCTTCTGAAATCCTGGGCCATGTAGTCCAATGTTTAGCACCGAATTTATACCAAAAAAAAAATACGTGCATGGGCAAAAAGGTTTTTCTTAGATGCCCGCTTCTGGTGGTGCCGAATTCAAATACTGAATACAAAGGCTACCTAGTTATGATAGCACTTCATGCTTCTTTCTTCCACCACCTTACACTTCTCTCTGTTGATCCTACTCTTACAAGTTCTCTTTATCTTTTCAGTTTCGTCTTCATATACCTGCTTTCACCCTTTGTCACGGTTTTCCTATCTTTGAGTGCATTTATGTATGTATAGACATGTATAGAGCATGAACCTTGCTAAACAGTAAAGGAGCACAAAACAAGGGCAGAAGCCCTGAATTTTGATTCAGTCACTTAGATTCTTTTTTTTGCAGTTGGTCAAACACTGACGACAAACCTCCTGGTACCAAACATGAGTGCTGGTGGGCCCACCTGCAAGCACCAGTACAAATTGAGCACTGCTGATGCCTTTACAGGTAGGCTCCTGAAAGCCAGTTCCACAGGAGTCTTCATCTCCACTGCAGATTCTCCTCAGTAGGTCTGCATGGTCATTTCCATAGAAGCACAAGGTCAAAGTATCAATTCTGTATCTTACAGAGAGTACCTTTCAGGGACGTGCATAGAAGGTAGGATTGTTTAGCCACTAGCTGCTCTGAAAGTGGGGTGGCTTGAACTAGCCTGAAACCCACACCCGTGAAGTATGATGACTTTGACTTCCAAAATTAATATTTTAAATATTTCATTGTTTGACCTATTGACGAGTGGTGCTAAAACTGCAATGATTAATTGCATAATGGAGTGTCCCATGCACTAATGTATTTACTATCTATTAGTGGTATAGTGGCTTCTTCCTATTTTGATCAGAATTCAGTCCAATGCACTTGCACACTAGGTAAACTGTGCAATTGGTGCGGTGGCTTCTAAGGAATGTGTTAGTTATGTTAACATATGTGTTAGTTGCCTTACCCTAAGTAGATGAAAAGATTTAGAGTTATATGACAAAAACTAGCTGTGTGGGAAACGTGTAATTACTTGAAACGCAAAACTGGTATTTGGTGCTATATTTCGCTGTAAAGTGTGTCATTGTGTCCATTTTGGAAGCAAGGACGCATTTCAGGCACAAAAATAGCAGAAAAGGCATTAGCCTCTAGTGCTCTTGCTGTTCAGGTTGTTTCTGTGCGCTACATTACGGTGTGTTATTTAGGGGCATGGCATCATAGAATCATTTCGGGGAATTAATGAATTAACGTGAGATTACGCCTGTTTATTGGAAATTTTGATGAGGCTTAATAAAAACAAGTTGCTCCCAAGAGAGGCAGATACACTTACTTTGAAATAGAATGAGTCTTCTTTACTAAATTGGTTTATTACAATGGGCCGTAAAGGAAAGCAGGAATCGATAATAGAAGGCAGCCTTGAAAAGAACACGATGACTAAAGAGAAGCTGACCATGGAATGTCCCATGGAATAAAAAAAAAGGGTGGGTAGAGACATGGGGAGATTGTCTGCATCTAGCAGGAAATCGGACGAATTTCTTGAGAGTGAATTGGTGAGTCCAGGCAGTGCCCTCATGCAGAGCTGGTATGGGCACATAGCTTCACACCATCTCTGAGCTTAGAAGTAAGCAGAACTAAAATGGGAACCGAGGAATATCAATTTTATAGAACATTTTAAAAGTAAAAACAATGGTTATCTGTTGATCGCCATTGAAACAGTATTCCCATTCCAGCCCCGATATCTCCAGTTTCCCGTTGAATTTCTGGGTTTTACCACATCTAGGACTACTTGGTGCAGTAAAACACAGGCACAAAACACAGGCACAGCTCCACCTGTCGAAAGGAGGTGATGCTCATAAACGCCGGCGTTCTATAAATTAAAGTGTCCTGCTGAAAGGAGATATACCTGCCTGTCATAGTCATGGCGGATCCCTCAGACACGTTTCCACTTGAAGTGCACCTACTCTAACCTCTTCCTGTTGTAACATTCTTTTATTTGTCAAGGAAGGGAAAGTGCTACCTGAACTGATGGCATGGTTCAACACCAACAACAGATGCTTTGGACATGCCAATCCACCAAGGCTTGCCTGGGACTGAAGTAAAGACTGGCAACTCCCAGAAGCCAAGATTGCTTTTCTTCTATCTGAGCAAGTATGTATGCATGTATGTATGTTTGTATATGTTTATATGGTATTTCTACAGTGCAACCCTACACAGTCGAAGACAAGCACAAAGTCACAGGTAATAGGAGAGGCAGGGGCGTAACACAGGCCCCCGCGGTGAAGGGGGGCCCGAGCTCCAAGGGACCCCTTGGCACTGCACTCTGGCCGGAGAGCTCCTGATTGAGCCCGGAGGGGGCCCCTCTATGTACCGTGCATGGAGGCCCCCTCACATTTCCTTACTCCAGTGAGGAGAGGAACCTGGGTGGTGGATGATTAATGCATTGTCATTACCATTCTTTATAGAGGCGAGTCTTCAACTCTTTCCTAAATTGGACTAGCTTTGGGGCAGTCCTGATGGATACACGGATGTTGTTCCAGATCCTGGGAGCATAGATGGAAAAGCCCTGTTGTCTTGTTTTTCTTTTTTACACTTCTTTGTCTGCAGTCTGATCATGTCCTGTTGCAGGTGTGATGAGAACCACCAAAGATGTTGAGCTCATCTGCAAGTTAAGTGGGGGTGCTATTTATGATGTCATATTTTTTCATGCCCTGGATGAGACTGGTTGCTGGGTGTAGGATGCCCTTAAGAGGTGCCAGTGTGGAGTCTAGGAGGCCATGGAGTCCGGCACTACCACCATCCAGATGCGAGAGTATGGGTGAATGGACAGTAAATGTAAATGTAAATGTGCAGATATTTATATAGCGCAAATCACCAACCGGTCTCTAAGCGCTTGCTTAGGGAACCCGTCCTGGTATTCCCCTGTGAGATAACCCAGCAGGGCAGGGTGAAAGCCAGGCATCCCGTCGCGAGGGGCTATTGTGGGGATTAAGCAAGCTATTGCCCAGAGTCGCAGAGTGTGAACCCATGAATCAAGTATGCACTGGAGCGAGAATTATCGAGTCCGTGGACAATTTATGGACTCAAGACCCAGCCGAGCCGGGAATTGAACCCTGGTCCTGGGCTGACCTCTGCTTCCAGGTCTGCCTACTCTAACCAGTGAGCCACACTTCTCCACAGTAGTTGTGAAGTTGCCTTCTGGGAGAAATACTTTCACTTTACTTAGAAGAGAGAGCTAGGACGTGGTTTGTCTTTGTGTTTTGGACATTATGTTCCTTGAGGATGAGGTTGTTGCCCAGGATGAATCCAATTGACTTGGAATTCGGGGGAATTTGGGATTTAAAGCCGTCACGGTTCATGTCAATGAGCCAGGTTTATACTATATCTTGTTTGTTATTCTTGGCAAATAACAGGAATTCTGTTTTGGTTGGTATGTGCTTCAGGTAAACGTTGGACAGCAAGGTCTGGATGATGTTCAAGGAGTGTTTGCATCGTTGGATGACTGAAGCAGAGACTTTCTGGCATATTGGTGAATACTTATGCCGTTATCTGTGAATAGCGAGAAAGTGGGACAAGTGTACCCAGACATGGGTCCTGTGCACATTATATAACTGGAACTGAAGTTATACCTGGATGATGAGCCCCAACTAGGAAAAAACTGGTCCTGGATTGCTTGTGCTCCAGTTCAGGAAGGACCTGGCCTGGCAGTTTAGGCAGGATGTTCCAACTGGAGCAGGGTCAAGACTGATTTGCATATTGCTGGGTTTAAAGTGAGATGGCATTATGTGCAAAATAAGATGGGTTGGGGTGCAGGGGTGATTACTAGTGAGAGTGATTCAAGCATCCCATACATCACTTTTTTGTATACTTTAATATGCCTCCCTAAGTGGAACAGGTATGGCCAGGTGTGGGTTCCATGCACACTGTGTCACAGGAGCCAAACTATACCTGACTAATTAGACCTAACTAGGGTGAAACCGGTCCTGGGTTGCTGATGTTCTAGTTTATGGAGGACCTGCCCTGGCAAATCGAGCTGGACTGTTCCCATTGGAGCAGGGTAAAGAATGATTTGCTTATGGCTGGGTCCAAACTGAGCTGACATGGTGTGTAAAATAACGATGGACTGAGATGCGGTCCAAGTGATCACCAGTGGCTAAGATTAATTCAAGCATTTCATCCATAACTTTTTTGGATACTTTAATGTGTCACCCTACGTGGGACGGGTATGCCCAGAAGGGGGGTCCATTTCATACTGTGTCAATGGAACTGAGCTATACCCGGTTGATGAGATCTAAGTCAGGCGAAACCGGTCCTGGGTTGCTTGTGGTCTAGTTCAGAGAAGACACCTTGCCTGCCAATTCGGGCTGGACTGCTCCCGTTGGAGCAGGGTTAAGTCTGATTTGCATATTGCTTGTTCAAAACTGAAGTGGCATGGTGTGCAAAATAACTATGGATTGGGATGCAGCCCCTAGTGATTACCAGTGGCTGACATTAATTCAAGCATTCCATCCATCACTTTTGTGTATACAATAATGTGTCGCCCTAAGTGGGACAAGTATACTATGGGTCCCGAGCACACTGAAATCAAGCTTTGCCTGGCTATTGAGGCCTAAAGAGGATATGAACGGTCCTGGGTTCAGTTGGCAGTTTAGGATGGACTGTTCTTATTGGAGCAGGGTCAAGGCTAATTCGTATAGGGATGTGTCCAAACTGAGGTGGCATGATGTCCAGAAAAACAGTGGAAATGGATGCAGCCCAAGTGATTACCAATTGCCGAGATTAATTCATGCATTCCAGCCATCACTTTTTTGATTACTTTAATGTGTCCCTCTCAGTGGGGTGGGTACACCCAGAAGGGGGTTCCCATGTACACTGTGGCACAGGAATCAAATTATAACTGGCTAATGAGCCTTAACGAGGGCAAAACCGATCCTGAATTGCTTGTGTTCCAGTTCTGGGAGGACCCTGCCCGGCAGTTTAAAATGGACGTTTTCTATTGAAGCAGGGTCGAGGCTGAGTTGCAAATGGCGAGGTCCAAACTGAGGTGGCATGGTGTGCAAAATATTGATAGAATGGGCTGCGGCTGGAGTGATTAGTATAGGCTGAGATTAATTCAATCATTCCATCCATCACTTTGTTGTATACTTAAGTTATCCATGAGTAGAGCACAACGCGATTCCATGTACAGGCTGAAGATGACAGGAGAGAGTATTGAACCCTGGAGTACTCTACAGGTGATAGGGATCTTTTGTGACCTGGAGGCACCCATGTGAACACACTGGTGCCAGTTGGAAAGGGAACCAGTGAAGGACATTGCCGGTGAATACCATTTGAGACTCCAGGGTGTGCATGAGGGTGGAATGGTCGACTGTGTCGAAGGCAGCTAAGAGGTCCACCATGAGGAGGAAGGGGTCATCTTCATCTGCGGTTAAGAGGGCATTGTCTATGATGTGTAAGGTAGCAGTCTCCATGCTGCAGCGTGATCCAATGGTTAGCATTGATGTGATATGAGATTTGAACATCAACTGTTTTTTGAGTGATCGTGCCAGTGAATGAATGTCACGTGAATGATGAGCCCGAAGTTAGTACGGTCAAAAGGGTGTAATGTAGGTTTGCCTAGAAGTGGGATGATCTGGGCCGTCTTGAGAGCGTCTGGGAAACACGCCTCGAGTGAAGGAGGCATTGACAATGGTAAGTAGGGGGTAGTAGTAAGGGAGAATCTCGAGAAAGAGTTTTGAGGTAGGGCAATGATAAGGCATCAGCTTCATAAGAAGTTATTTGAGGTAGTTGAGTGTGTCAGAGAGATCTTGGAGGGATAGGGCTTTAAAGGTTGACCATTGCTGGATTCTATGAGAATGGGTAGGTGTAAGAATTGAAGCAGGCTTGGTGTTGTCAATGTGCTGTCGGATTTCCTTTTTTTTCACTGAAGAAGAGGTCGATGGCATTGCACTTTTCTGTAGAATGGGTAATAGTTGGGCCTGGCAGAGGGTTGATGCAGTGCTTGATTGTCTTGAACAGTGCTTGGCTTTTGTTTGTAGCATTATTCACAGTGTCGATATAGAAATTTACTTCAACTGATGTGATGAGTTGTCTGTGTGGTTGCATGGAAGGACTTTAGTATCAAGAGGTCCTCTGGAGTTCTGTTTTTCTTGTATTTTCTTTCCTGTATGCAGATGCACCGTCTATTGTCAGCAAGGTCTTTCAAGTACCAGGATGCTGAAGGCTTTGTCTTGCATGTCATAATTGAGGGGTGGGAGTTCACATAGTTTTCCAAACCATTATTGAAGTTGTTTAGAAGAATGCTAGCATCCGACATTGAGTTGATGTTGTGAGAGATGAGCTCAAGCAGAATGGTTGGTCTTCTCTTTTGTGTTGATCTTAGTTTTTTGGTAGAGCAGGGAGATAGGGAAGGTAAAGTGGTTAGCGTTGTCTATGGGTACGGGTGGTTTACACTAGATTGCTAGTGATATTGAGAGGACAGGTCCAAGCTGTAGTCTTTTGAGTGTGTTGATTGCCTGACATGCTGTACCACATTGAGTGTATTGATGAGGTTGAAGAGGGTGTCTTCTTCCTTCTGCATTTGTTGTCTGGATGATTGAATTTACCTAAATGAATGGTGTGGGCATGTTGGATGGACAAAGTGGTGTGGAGATCTGAGAATTCATCAATTACGTCCTTGTTCAGCATGGATGGCTTTTAAATGTGATGGATGATGGCGGTCTGAGTTCCAGAGAGCGGGAAATGGCATGTCAGCAGCTCCATGGAGTTGAGAGTTATTTGATTGCCCTAGGTGAAGAACCAGGAAGACTTATGGATGACAGTGAGACCTCCTCCCTTCTTATGTGCGGAGAAAGACATCTAAGATTTGTGAAGATGTGGGCAGGAACCATATTTCTGTGATGAAGATGATGTCAACCTTGTGATAGGCAATGAGGTCTCCGATGATTTTTGGTGCGTGGAGTACTGTATAGCATGTTTTAAAGAGTGTTCTGTAGTTTGAGGGTGTATAGTATTTAGTTGGATGTGCACAAGTTTGGATCTATGTGTTGTGCGAATACTATGTGAGTGTCTAGGACATCTACATCTGGGTGTTTGTAGGGATTGGCAGTATGGGGTGCTGGGTAATGCACATGATTTTTTCTTACCCTGTGAGTTTCAGTGGAACAGGGGTTCTGATCCAAGGCCCTTTCTGGCGGGAGAGCCCAAACAGGCAATACCTTTGCTTGTGTCCGCCCTTTGATGAGGACTCCCGGAAGGTGGAACACCCTGAAGATTTGAGTGAAGTAGGCAGAAGGCGCAAAGTGATTTCACTTCTTGGGCATATGGGTGATGGGAAATGCAGTGGTGTCACTTTCTGTAGGGATTGGGTGTGAAAAATCCAGTTGACTTTGGATGAACGGGCAGCTGCAGATACAAAGAGCACATCAACAAATAATAATTGCAACGGCCTGGAGGAAAGCCATACTATTAAACCAAATAGAAGGCAGTTAACCTAACCTCTACGTCACTAGAATTGGACAGGGAATTGCCATTGCTCACAATAAATCAACCTTGGTGAAACCAGTGGTGACTATTTAAAGAAATATATATATATGCCAAAAATTCCCCTTTTTCACAAAACCAGTTCAATTTGCATTGTCCATTGTAATTATATCCTGATGAGGTTGGAAAGCGACAGACCGAAACAATCAACCATTTTTCTTTCAAGGTGTTCATTTAAAACAAAACACACGGATGAAAGATTGACTCAAATAATCAAATAAATGTAGGGTCTAAAAATTGAAGAGAAGCTTGAACTCTTTTAAACCGAAGTACCTCAGGGTGTGTTTATGGACACTAAAGAAACATGCAAATACCCCCGGTTTAATGGTCACAATGGACTATGATTTTCCTAAATGATGTATCATTTACTGTGTATGCACTTGCACTTATTTGGGTGACTTGAATTGCAAATTGATTCTTTGAAAATTCAAAATATGAAGCAAAAGAAGAAAAGATTGTATAAGGCTTACATGTTGTTTAGTGGTAGTAACAGTGGATGTACAATAGGACATGTAGTGAGCAGTACAACTGGTTGAGATGAAGAAATGTGCCTTTTATTAAATATGTCACTTTCAGCAGTGCGGCTGCAGCTGAGCATGGTGGGGTGGTAGGGGGGAAGGGTGCTGCGGGGAGATGTCTACAGACGGTGGAATAGGGCTAAGTAAAAAAATAACTCCTATTCCTTCATCTGGCGAGAACCCCCTGCAGTGCCTCGCCCCACCGCACTTACCTGCACTGGCTGCTGCTGGTCAATTTCTATACAGAGGGATGGTGGGAAATGTAGTCATGTCCAAATACAGTGGCATTGTTTCCTGTGTGCGGTGGACAGCCGCGGCCACTGCAGAGGAGAGCGGTGGGGCCGGGGGCAGGTGAGGGGGATTTCGAGAGATGACCACAAAGGAAAATTAATTAATTATTTAATTTTCCCTCATGGTCCTCTCGAAATCTCCCCTCACCTGGCCCCACTGGCCCACCGCTCTTACCTGCAGCAGCCACGGCTGGTGGTGGATGATGAGAAATAAAGTTTACTTGTTTGCCATTTTCTTTTAAAGATGGTTTTGGCAGGGAACCAGGAATGTCACTTTTTCTGCAGATGAATCATGGGATGTTCAGGGATGTTGGTTCCTATGCAGATAGATGATGATGAGACATGCAGTGATGTCACTTCCTCTACAGATGGATGATGAGAAGTAAAGTCCTCTTTCTTGATGTCTTCTTTTACAGAGGGTTTTAGCGCAAAACAGTGATGTCACCTCTTCTGCAGATAAATGATTTGAAATCCAGTGATGTCACTTCCTATGCAGACGAATGATGTGAAATGCGGTGATGTCACTTCCTATGCAGATGGATATGGAAAATCCACTGAAGCCACTTCCTATACAGATGTATGATAGGAAATGTAGTGGTGTCTCTTCCTGTGCAGATGGATGATGGGAAATGTGGAAATTAGTATCACTTAAGTGATGGCAACTTAGCAGGCTAAATCTCCACCCTAATGTAGGCTGCTGACCGCACCTGGGGCCATATGTAGGTAATTTCTATTTACCGATTCCTAAATACCGAATTTTACCGATTCGGTATTTAAGAATCGGTAAATAGAATGTAGGTAAAAAATCGGTAAATGTTACCGATTCGGTAATATTCGTTATTACCGATTCGGTATTTACCGAATCGGTAATAAGGCATACCTTCCCATTCATTCCTATGGGCCTGGAGGCCCATAGGAATGAATAGGAAGCCATTCACTATTACCGATTCGGTAAATACCGAATCGGTAATAGGGGGAGCATATTCAAGGGTGGCAGGGTGTCACATTGACACCCTGTTGCACCCCTGAATCGTGCATGTGTGCACATGTGGCGCACATACATGCCCTAAGGGCATGTATGTCTGCCACATGGCACTTTTAAAAAAGCACAAAATTGCTTTTGAAAAGGTATTTGTCATTTACCATCAACTTGTAGTTGGTGGTAAATAACGAATCCTTAAACCAAATAACAAATTAAGCCACTATCTCACTCAATGAGGCATTTAGCAATGAGAAGCCTGCACCTACAGCCTAGATTTGTTTCTTCAGTTTTTTCAGTTACGTCAGCATAATTATTGAAAACATTTACATAAATATACGTAGATAGATCAAAGGGATTTGGTGAACAGCAGCACCGGGCTACTCTTTATTTGACTTGCATTAAGAAAGAGATTGAATAAACAGGCAAGCATTTATTTACACGTTGAATCATAGAAGCAAATAAGATGTCCTGCATGACTTGACTTTGAAAACACCTTCATTTTTAAAGTCATGTTGCACCAAATGTAAAGATATGAGAGAGTTACGCGCAGAAGCGTTTTACCACTGTGCATCAGAATATGTCAGTATTTTTTAAAAAAATGATAGTTTTCAAACATGAACTTCGAATTATTCGTGCCCCCCTCTCACCATGATAACAATGCCGATGGCGAGCCAAGAGGCAAGTCAATTGTCATGTGACTCCTCTGGGTGTCCTGGTTGTTATCATACATGGACTACATTATAGTGATGGAAATCAAACAGAAGAGATTGTCTTGTACAGCGTGCATCCTGATTCCTGAAATCATGTTTTTCAAGGTGCTTTCTTAAGTGAGAATGAATTAAAAGGAGGCAAAGTGCAATAAAACAATTGCCTAAGAGCACACAGTTTGGTCAAGTAGGGAAGCTGGGATTGCTCCCAGGTTTTCTAGTTACACCTTGTGCAATTCAGCCAATAGATGGGTATCACTTTCCCTCTCCCCTTTTACATCAAAATGTAATGCTTTGTCTTATTGTCATTCTTTTTTGGCGCATGAGTTTAGAGTGTGGGTGGCAGACAGGAGCTCGTTTGAGGCTCAGCTTCTTTTGGGCTCGAGGGTACAAGAGAACCTCGAGCTGAGCCATCGCCAGGGACTTGCCTCAAGCTGGGCTCAAAGTAAACCTTCAGTGGTCTCGCTCCTTCTACCACATACCACCAAATATTGCGATAAAGCCACATGAAGAATATGATTTGACTATCATCAAACAGTTTTGTGAAGCAGAAATACCAACACCACAGTGAAGACCTTCTAGTTTCCTGATTCATACCTTTCCCCCGACACTATATTTCAGAGAGCAGGCTATGACACTGGGTGTTCTCTCCTCCATGGGTAAAATCAAATGATTGTTGGGTTTCAGTCTTGTTTTCACATACTAACTACCAGTGCTAAGTCTCATTTAAGCTTTCTCATCTTTTCTAAAAAGAAGCAGAGAAACAGTTGAGAAAGTGATTAACCAAGATCACATAATGTGTCACAAGGGGTGGCTGGGATTAATAAACACATGCCTTCTCGCTCCGTAGTTTCCATTTTGCTCATTAAACAACAACTGGGGTGTGAGTGATTTTGATGATGAGACTTTGAGGCCACTTTCGACAAAGAAATGCCACCTTGCTGTAGAACCCGCCCACAATTTAAATACAGAGTTCACACCCAGCATATTTTGCAAACCAGTATCAAACATCGAGTCTCCCAGTGTCAGAGCTACAACATTTCCAGTGCCCGATGTCTGGTGGTAGAGGTTGGGTGTTTGAGTCTTTTGAACTCCGTGATTTGCACACCTTGTTGGGGGTCTTTGTCATGTGTTTATTTATAGCACTTGCTGCCTTAAAAGAGCCTGTTTCTAAGCACTCCTGATGTTAACAGATAAGAAACTGAAGGCATAGAAAATCGTGAAGCTAAAGGGCCTGATTCACAGAACTAACTTAAGACAAAATCCTAAATTTACTACCATTTACTAATTTTGGTATTCACAGAAGGCACTTACTCATTTTGGTATTCACAGAAGAAACTTACTCATTGATGAGTAAGTGCCTTCTGTGAATACCAAAATGGTAGTAAGTTTAGGATTTTGTCTTAAGTTAGTTCTGTGAATCGGACCCAAAGAGTCTATTTCATTCCAATCCAACAATTAGTTCTGTGAATCGGACCCAAAGAGTCTATTTCATTCCAATTCAACAATCAATTGACTTCTTCTGTGTGCTTGACTCGCCAAAGGTAGAGATGGCAAGCAGAGAAGGCATTCCCCAGGGTTCGGGAGAGGGATAATAGCTCAGATACAAAACAAAGTATTATCAAATCTATGATTCTTCTACACACCAGGGCCCGATTTAGAGGTCAATATGGATCGAAACACAGTCTTGCCAAGTACCACGCATCAGACGTTAGACTAACTCATTTCAGTGTGGTGATCCGCATCACTGCACTGAAATGCATTGTCATGCATTTAAAGCACCTCAGCTGTCTGCAGGAGCGCTGCTATTTAGCAACTTCGACCACTGCCAAAGCTCTTAGCTTTGGGGCTACTGGCTAAGCTTGTCACGACAGTCTTGAGGGTCCTGGCTCAGCTTGCGGGTAGCTATAACGTTTCACACAGTACCGCGCATTTACTGACGTCATGAGTCTGTCCCATGATTGAATTTGCCCAATCTCCATAGGTGCTGTTGGCGGGCATGGCTGTGCGGCATAGTTTCAGTTGTTTGGCAGCCAGCACACTTTGGTCGTGCCGCTGCAGCTCTCTAAACACACGGCTCGGCCGGCATAACGATTCGGCGGTGGTGGTGCATCAGCATGACTGTCTTAGCTGCCGTCTGCAGTCCAGTGCAGCCAGTTCTGCCAATGCCACGTGAGTTGGATCAGAAAGGAGTGTCCAATCTGGACTACAGCCATGGTGCTGCCCAGGAGTGTGGCAGGGCGATCATCGCAGCTGGCCCGCACCGTCAATGGCACTCGCAGTTGACACAGCGCAAGTGAAGTGTCATGCACTGTTTCTTCTTGTCTTCCTAATGCAATATACTTTTAGGAGCACTTGCCCAGCCTACCTACAGTTACAGACAGCAGCTCTGCATGCAGTCAGTCTGAACAAGGTTGAATTCAGCCGCACAAGTAAAGTCAGTGCAGCACTGCAGCAGAATGTAAAGAGAATACTCGACCTTCTGCTTGTTACATTAATGCAATACTCTGTGCTATCACTGTAGGGTTGAGTCAATCTTGATTGGACTGGAATTTACAATTTAAAGGTCACACATGCATGTCCGTGAACAGACTGTACGTGCCGCGGCAGGCCCTCGATGCGTAATTATCGCACACATCAAGCTGAGCCCGCCTCTGTGAGTGAGTGTACCTTAAGGTCTTTCAACAGTTCCAGATCTGCAGGCAGTTTGGCCTGGGCAGCGCCTTTATTTGTCTTGCCCTAGCACAGTTAATATCCTGATGCACATCGTTGGCCCACTACATCTTGAGAAGTTTAATAGCGCTGACTCAACCCAAAGGTATCGCAGGGCTCCAGCCGAGTTAACTAGGTCTTGTTTGCGGGGGCAGATCCTCACTCGCGAGCACCACCGGTCTACCAGAGAGAGATCGTGGGCTCCCGCCTGTCTCTGCTCACATGATGGGGGCTCCGCAGTGCAGGCAGTGTTCCCCCGGGGCACCGGTCACTCTCTGTGCCCATGTGACTCACTGCAATCGACCTGACAAATTCAGGAGCCGTCTGTATCCCTCTGCTGCCTTCCTCAGGGCTCCGCGGCTCAGGGGTGCCATCCCCTCCGCTATCTGGCGCTCCCGCTCGCCCTTTAGCAACACCGTTCAGCCTCCATTTTATTAGATCGGCCCTGAACTCAGAACACCAATCTGGGCAGGCTGTGGGCACCAGGCCATTGCTACCACACCCTGGGGACCAATGGGGGTACCACCCAGCGTGTCGGTTAAGGGTGCCACTCTCACTGCTGCTCCATGCCTGCACGTGGTCTTTAGAGGCTCCACTCAGTCGCCATTTTAGCAGCACGGCTGCATGACTGCTGGTTCAGGACTTGGAGGGCCAAACCGGGGCGGCTGGGGCCTCTCTGTTGCCACTTCTTCCCTATTGGGGCCTAGGGGAGCAATCCCTATCTTATGGGTACCCCATTGGTCACTTTAAAGTCAGAATACTGCTGGATGGGACCCGTCGGCAGGAACCTTCGATTTCTGCTCCTCACTCCATCAGCTCATGTCCACGTCCCCCTCCATGTTTGTACAATGTCTGTCTATAGTTTTGTGTGTATTTGGGTGTGGGAGAATTTGTGAGTATGTGCATGCAAGTGTGTGTCTAATTCTATGTATTTGGTCTGCCCAAAGCAGGCGTTAGCACGAAAGTTGTGCACTAAAGAGGAGCCCGATAAGGGAACTCCAATCATCAAAATCTGGCACTCACCGGCCAGGTCAGAGTCAAAATCCGTCAGGGGGAGCGGATTAGTGGTGGACACTGCCTACCCTCTGGGCTGGGAACCAGCCCAGGGCATGTTTAAATAAGCAACATATATACAATGAAAGGAGCGTATAAATCATATATTACATTTATCAATCAATTATTTTGCATTATATCAAGTAATCCAATCCACAGGTCAATGATTTCCAAATTTTCTTCGATGTTGATAAGTTTTTTATTCTCAAAAGTTCATTTAATCATTTCCATATTCTTCATTAACAAACAAAATACATACACTCATCAGTGTCCTAATACATCAAATCATGCCAGTTATATTCCCCTGTTATTAATACAACTAAACCAGTTCAGGCCTGCCTATCTCCATTCTAAACCATTAGAAATAATATCACTGGATGGAAAACATGTTTTGGCATGATTTGATGTATTAGGACACTGATAAGTGTATGTATTTTGTTTTTTACAGCCCTGATGAAGTCCTGTGTCAGGACGAAACGTGTAGGCTGTGACTGTTAAGAATTAATGATTATAAAGAATTGATGGATTGATCTGCGACTTAATGTAGAATATGGAAATGATTAAATTAACTTTTGAGGATAAAAAACTGTTCATCTTCGATGGAAATTTGGAAATAATTGGCCTGTGGATTGGATTACTTGATATAATGCACAATAATTGATTGATAAATGTGATATATGATTTATATGCTCCTTTCGTTGTATATAGGTTGAATTTTAGGGTGGCCTTATAGCGGTAGACCACTGAGAGTTGAGCTTAGGGTTAGAAGTGACTGGATCAGAACTATTGAGCTAGTGCGCATAGTTTTTTAAACCTTGACCGCTGTAGGTATTGATTAGATGTTTAAATAAGCATTTAACGCTCAGTCACTTCCTGTGTACCCTGCACAGGAATGTGCGTGTGTTGATTATCACAGACAAATGGCCTATTGGTACCTCACACGTCCACATCAGAGCCCTCTTCAGATACGGGATTCCAACAACATCACATTGCAATAAGCATCTTGGACTATGACACTCGGGACAGGTGAGGTTGGGACACTGGGACCAGGATTCGCCATTCTGGTGACTGTTTCAGAAGGACTGAAGCTTTAATAAGTGAGGGAAAGGCGTTCATTGACCCTTGGTCAGGCATTCTCCCAGGTGGGGGTTCAGACTGGCCTGCCCATAGCTGCCCAGGGTCCAAATTGCTATACGCAACATTTTCATAATTTTATTGGAATTATGAGTCAGTCACCGCAGTCGTTTGCACCAGTTTTAAGATCTTAGAATTTCTCTGTCAAATTTCTGACATTTATGTTTCCCACGTCTTCATTGCTTGATTTTTTTTGCTCGCAAGAAAGTGTCACTCATACTCGTTCAAATTTTACTCATAATTGCATTAAAATTACGAAAATGTCACACATAGCAATCTGAAGCCCTGGCGCCCACACCTTGTCAAGCTTCGCTTCCCCTACGCCCACTTTGCAATCTCCCCAGCCTTTTGACCCCTGCGAAAATGCTTGCAAGTGTCCTGGGACTATGTATTCAGAAATAGTAAATTATATTAACAGTCAAAAATGAGCATAAGACATGTTTGTTATGCGCATGCTCACTAACTCTGGCCTTCGCAGCTGGGCACGATGCCCCAGGACTCGCCCTTTGGAAGCGGATCACATGTTATCTGTCTTATAAAAAATTAACAATGTTCTTAATTGAACGGTCAACGGAAGTGAACAAAGTACACAGCTTAATGCTGTTACTGTCAGGGTGCACAGTCTGAAACCATCCTTATGCGTTGTTTAATTGGTAAACTGCCCGCGTGGGCCGCTGGGTAATGTTTACCATGCTGCAGTTCCAGAGTCCGGAAGTGCCCGGGGTCGCAGTTTATTTAACATCTGCCAAAGTCAGCCCGGTCACGGGAAGTGAACGTGTGGGGAGGCAGTGGATGAGACTGCACAGGAGAACAGACAGGAAGTTGCGAGCATGCTCTTCATTAACTAATTAAGGCCTTTAATTACACGGTAAAAAGAAATACTTGTTGCCAACAGGGAGCTGGCCCTGCGAATTCTTAACATTTCACGAATAAGTCGATGTAACTTGAAAGAATCTTCGGCACCCCTTTCAGAGGTGAAGAATATAGGTTTATTTATTTGGGACTTTTTTTTATAGCGCTGCGGGTTAGCTTTCAGTAACTTCGAAGCGTGGATTAAATGAAACGGAGCTCTCTTGTTGGAAGAGGAAGTTAGCATCCAATTGGGTATGGTTAGTGATTGCCCAGTAATGCCCACACACAAGTAAAGACTTGGGGACACTTTTGGCACCCTGGGTAAAATGAGAATTTGTTTCCATCCTGTGCTGGCAATGTGGCCAAATCTGATGCCTATAGGGGCACTCTGGCAGCCCCTCTTTACTGCTGGCTGGTATGACCTGATTGAGTTAGCATGCCCTACATTTCCTTTGCACATCTTTTGAAGAGTGACCCTTCGCCCATAGAGCCAGCCTCTGGCCCTTTAGTGATAGATAGGTTTGTACACAGTGGCATTACAAAACTTGAGCGGGCCCCCCGGCAACGTATATACAGGGGCCCTCCCACGCTCCGGACCCAGTCCAAAGCTCTCAGGCCAGAGGGGGCACCCAGAGCTCAGGCCCCCCTGCCAGAGGGGGCCCCTGGAGCTAGGGGCCCCCACACACCGCAGGGGCTTTTGTTGCGCCACTGTTTGTACCTAATTAGTGCCGTACATGTATACAACTCCGGTATTGATGGCCGAAAAGTGCTTTAACCTGTCCAATAAAGCAAACTTGATTCCCTTCCTTTCTCGAGGGCTACCAGCTTCGGCATTAGGCGCAGTAATCAATGCACAGTCTAATTGCACCACTGATTTCCATGCAGGCCTTTCTGGGAGGCGTCTGTCTAGTGTCCACACAGCCGTACGCTCCTTGGAACGGCTGCTCTCCTGCCAAGCTGTGAACAAGAATCAACAGGCGAAAAAAAAGCCATAGCAGCTGCCAATCTAAGAGCATATTATTTTTAAAATGGCCCTGTGTGGGGATGCACCAGAGACCGGGTGGCTGCATTAACCAGAATCATCATCTAAAAAATATTAGGTTAGAATGTGCCGCATGTCCTCAAGACTAGTTTCTCCACCAGAGGAGAAGATGGGTCTCATATCTGGACTCAAAACGGTGTAACCTCTTTATTGTAAAAGAATAAGTGCTGGTGCCCAGAGTTTCGTTGGTTAGCCTGTGTTTGCCACTATTAAATGTCGGATGGAACTGCCCCCACCATGGCACGCTGGCGTAGAGGGGTAGATTGGTGCGCCGCTCAGGAGCGACCCTTGTATGCGGCGAGAGGTTGCTCGAAGAAATTGCGCAGAATGTGGGGCAAATGGGTTGGTGGAAGATTGACACTCTCAATGAGCACCTGTGGACTGGAATGGGTGCGAACTGGTTCTGACCTTTGCGCTGTCTCTCAATTCCTTTATACTGATGTAATGCCCACCTGTATGTGCCTTATGGATTTCCTTAGCGCAGATAGCTGGTACTGTTCTATTTTGTTATTTTTGCTGATCTTTATGAAATCAATAAACTTTGTCAGATGTGCCATATACCAAGGCTGGTAGTCAGTCTTTAGTCCACCTCTTACATCCACACACAGTCTCCTCACCCCTTTATCTCACTATTGCAGGTTCTTTTTCCTTCCTGCTTTCTTTCTTTGTCTCTGTTTTTCCATCTTTCTGTTACTCCTTCTTTCCCCCGTTTGTGTTTTTCTCTCTTTTGCTTTGAGTCAAAGTCTGATGAGGAAAAACAAGTGCCGGTCCCCAAAAATAAGTGCCCGTGGGCTCCACCTTGAAGCACCCACTCAAATTAAGCACTGATCTGTGCACAGCGCTTAATATACTTATCCAGTACAGTACCATGCACCTGCTTTCAAGAATACCCAGAAATCTTGCCTCAGTAATAATAATAATAATTAATATTAATAAGGAAGAATTTATTTTGCAACTCCCTATGAACGATCGTGAATACAGAGCTGAACGCTGACCAGGGGCAAGTGACCACCATCGCTGCATTTACTTTAGATCAGTGATGGTATTTCCACAGTCCCTCAATGGGTGGACACAATGGCAAAAATGGAACATCATGACAAGGACATCTGTAACAATGCAGTGGTCCATGGGACAGCTATCTGCTCCCTTAATGCAGGCAGCGGCCTGCAGACCAGAGACAGCCGTCCAATATAGTAGTCCCCCTTCGCAAAGGCGGTTACTAACAGCGTTCGCAATGCCTGCGACTTGCACAGCTCATGGTTTGTGAATGCAAAAGTTACTTTGCAGCAGAGTCGGAATCCTCAAAGGCAATTCTGAAACCTCTTTAGATGTCCAGCCACGTTACGTTGGGTGTTTTTGTACCGCGCTGAATTTTGGTGCCTTTAGATTTTTGCAGGGGAAACTGACTCCTCGAATTGGTGGGTTTCCCCAGTGGAAGTTCCAACAAAGAGAAGCAGAAGGAGAAGGAATGCTGAGACATTCCAGGGCCTGAATAAGTGTGGGTGACACTTTCTGGAGAGTGTAGGGACTGCCCTATGTCTTCATAGGGAGCGTGAAAAAACTTTAGACCTTTCACCTAACCATAGCATGAGAACTGTGTAGATGTTCCCTCCGGGATGTGTCCTATATTTTGATTGGCTGATGGTCCTTCAGGGATCCATTCTAGCAGTCATGTGTTGCCCGCCATTTTTAATGTTTCTGTGCGTCTCTATCCGGACAAGGGGTCTTACAACCTGTAATGAGGGTGGCAGTGTTTGTGACTTTAATTTCTGAGCTATCAGTGGTTTTTGTTGTTCCTGGTGCAGGCTCGTTAGCGCTGGTGTCATCGTTTCTCCTTGTTCCCTGTCTTCATGTCCTTGAGTCCAATCTATTCTTACCCATCCCTTCTCTGGATTTCTCCTGGGCTGCAACTCCAAATGTCCTAGTCACTAATATTTTACCTTTCCCACCTTTACCGTTTCTCCCCGCCTCACTGCCACCTGCCTCCTGCCCCTCCCTGTGCTTCCGGCCCTACGTCCATTATTTCTTCGATTCACCCGGCAGCAAATGAGCAAAGACTGCCCGCCACAGAAGCAGCAGAACGTGGGCAAAGAACGGGAATTATTTGCCCCCCGTCTAATGCTTCACATTGGCTGAGCAGATCTAAAGACACCTTCCTGGCTGCTTACAAACAGGAAATGCAGGTATTTCATATATGGAAATCCATAAAGAACGTGGTTTGCATCAAACCTGCGCGTGCTCTTTTCAGTTAATCATACATGCTGATGGACACGATTCAGACGGGAGACTCCCGACTTCTGTTCTGAAGCAAAAAAAAGACAATTAGCTCTGCTTTAATAGAAGTCAATGGGAGAAATACATTCTTCTGATATATCTTTTTTTAATTTCCCTCTTCCTCGTCTAAAATGTTGGCATGTATGGTTCATGTAAAACATCCATTTTCATTCTCTATAAAAGGCAATGGCCTCTTTATGCACCCACAGAGACAGTTACTCAACACCTAAGTGTTCCAGATTAGAGGCAGGACTTTTGTGAAATCACAACACTCTGCCAAAGTATTGTCTGTGGGGATTTTTCACAAAGCGAAAGTTTGCCAACACATAGTTTGATGTTTCTCTTTGAGCTGCCAATGCACAATAAATGTATTGCATGTTCATTACAACCACTAACCAGCACATGTACCATAATTCACAAACTCTGAAGAGTTGGCATCAGACCCACGTTCATTCTGGAGATGAAAAAACACTTACTTCACCCAAAAGGAGTGTTTCTCTGGTTTGTCAGACACTCAGTATATAATTATTCGCTACCGCCACCTGGCGGCTGCTAACAAGCATATCAGTTTTAAGCCTTCCTGAAATCTGAGCAATTACAGACACATAGATTCATATGTAACCTTAGGTCACTCGCGCAAATAGGCTTTTCACGAGTGAAAACAACTTTTACAATCATGAATGATGTTTTTTTTATATCTATAAAAAGATTTACCTGCACATATTTTCGTGTGTTTGTAAATCTTTCGGCTGACCTTAAAGCACATCTAGCTTTGTTAAAAAAAAGTCCCCCAGCCTTCGTATGAAACGCTACAGCAACCCTACAGCCAGGAGGAACTCCAATAAGACTTTATTAGCAGAAAAGGGTTTCTTTCCACTCTCCATGGCTGTACTAGTTAGCCTTTTCAATAGTACCCTGCCAAAAAATATATCAGTGAGTTTTGCGTATGGGTAGTAAGCAGAGGCTGTCATATTAAACAGGGCTTGAAGTGGGCCGGGTCCTTCCGGTGCTCAGCACTGGAAGTTCTAAAAAGCAGGTACTTAGCTGGGTCTCTATCGGGCTCTCCATTTTTGCCCTCCGCCTCAGGATAAAAAAAATAAATCTTAACTCTGCAGTAATACCACCCTTCACTGCCTTGAAGGTAACTTCAAAGAGACTCTTCATAGTTCTTTCATAGTCTCATCATTTCAGAATTGAAGCATTTTCAATATTCTATACATACATAGTTGTTTCTAATTTAACTTATGTAACTAACAACCATTGGCAAAGCCAATAGTCCAGGCATGTTGTAGGTGTAATGTTACTCGTATTATAAATCTGGACAGGGGCGCAACTAGACCCAAACTTTGGGGGGGGGGGGGGGCAGGTGGCTAACACTCCCAGCTAGGGCTGGCCCTAGCACTGGTCACACATAGTGCAACAGTCTTTTTGGGCCCTCCCCCATTTCCTGCTTCTCCATGCATCCCCTCACTACCACTCACCAACAATGCACCTCATCTCTCTATAGCACCTTTCTGACAAACATTTCATTATTTTATAGCAGGACTCCCATTTTACTCACATTCGGTTCTGTGATCTGCATGGTACACATTCTTTGTAGCAGGCACATTAACTGTCTGTGCTATGTGAGTGGCAGGAGTGCCCATGTGAGTGCACGGTGAGCGATGCAACAGTGTAAGAGTAGGGTAAGAGGAGTGACTGCAGGGTGAGTGAGGTGACCAATGAATTGGGACAAATTAATGCATGGTTAGTGATTGGCCTGTATGAGTGAGATTGCAGATTGAGCATTGAGGGGGACAGGTGAGCGAAGTGTTGCATGAGTGCAGGGTGAGTAGTGTGCTTGTGTGACTGCAGGGTGATGTACATGGTGAACAGCGCAAGTGCATTGTGAGGGCAGAGTGATCCCTGTGAGTGCAGGTTGAGCGGGTGAATGGTGTGAGTGCATGGTGAGCAGTAAGAGTGCATTGTAATCGCTGTGAGTGCAGGGTGAGCGTGAAAGTGAAGGGCGCGAATGAGGCTTGAGTTGTGTGAATGCAGGGTGCATTCCCAGACACCTGAAGTAACTTAGCATGTAGGATGTCAGATATAAGTTAAACTATTGCTATTATGCAGGGCTTTAAGTGAGATGGAAAAACTGGGGGGTCTCTCAAAGGGGTGTGGCCGATGTAATTAAGGGCCTGGCTTAAAACATTTAGGCTAAATATCTGTGCTCAGCATAATGTGCCGCCCGACTGGTATTTCGCTGCTTCGGTTATTGCCCCCACATAATTAACATTACACCTACAACAAGCCAGGACTATTGACTTTGTCAAAGGTTGTTAGTTGCATACCATAAATATACTACATGCATACATACAACTGTGGCTTCGTTGTATATAATATTGAAAATACTTTAGTTTTTGCTCAAGAGGTTGTGGCCTAATGGCTAAAGCTGCCAACTTTGGAGTTGAGGAAGCAGGCTTGAGTCTCAGTGTCGGCTCACCATCCGGTGTTTCTGGGCAAATCACTTAATCATCTGTGCCTACCAAAATGTAAATGACGATGTCCTTGTTGGTGCTCATGTAAAGCACTTCCTGTTTAGCTATACAGAACTGCAAACAAATAAAAGTTACATCAAAACAGTGAACTGCTGCAGAGTTAAGATTTTTTTTCCCATTCCGAGTGTGAGTGTGAAAATGGAGAGCCCAATAAAACCCTTTTAGCCCTATAGGCGTTGCTCGCCTGTATCTGGATGCAATTACAGTAGCAGCAAAATGCCAGTCGGACGGCACACCATGCTAAGCACAGGTTTTTTATTTTTGTGTTTTAAGCCACGCCCTAACTACATCGGCCACGCCCCTTTGAGAGGCCCCCCCCCTCCAGTTTTTTCATCCTACTTATAGCCCTGATATTAGGTGAGAAGGAAAGTAGGAGATAATCATTTCTTAAAACGGCAAGCACGATCTAACCTGTGCGGGGTTTCCTTTTCACCACCACTGTTTCAAGAGTGTACGGTCAGGTGCCCATTCATCTGATGCAAATTTTATTCTACAAAACCTTGAAACCGATGCTATACATGTTTATCATTCCAGAAACCATTAGATGTAGAAACAAGCATTAGCAAAGCCTGGGACAGCTTAAGGACTTTGGGGGTGTGGTCCAAATGTATTTTGGGGACCCTGCTCAGAAAAACCCTGAATTTATCATTCATTTTCAGCTCGCTCACACCCTTTTTGGACAGTTCACAAGTAGTGCCATCTTAAGAATTATTGGGGCCATGGGCAAAAACATATTTTGTGGACCCCTATTTGAACAATTTACATTTAACAAGGAGTATAAATAAAAAATTTGTAAAATTCATGAACTCATGTGAACTACAATTCATCCAAACATAGAACTTAAAAATCAATGAATGTAAAAACATGTAAGATAATAAGATTTCTTTAAACAATGTCATTTGTTTAAGATAGATGTGGGGTGTATTGCAGTAGTATCAGGAACAATTTACACCAACTGTACACCTTTCGTAAACATCCAAATATTCTGCACCTTTTTGAGATATATCTAGTTGGGGTCAGCACAGATGCCACCTCGGCATCCTATTCTCTGAATATTAAACTTTTGAAATCAACAAAAATGTTTCACAATGCAACTGACCTACTGCCAAACCCCTAAACAATAAAAGAAAACAAAATGTCTCAAAATTAGGGGTGGGTGATAAACTCTGCTTCGCCGGCAGAGTTTTGCCCCCTCCAGATTATGCTTGTAACCAGCAAAACTCCACCAGCTGAAACATGGGGGATATTTGTCTCACACATGAGCGAGAATTTGAATCTCCCAGTGTGATTTTTGTGCACTAGAATGCAACCCTGCAAGATTTTCTCAGTGCGGGGGGTCGCAGCAGGTCACGACAATTCTCATTGAGAAAGCTACCATTCGAATAGAAAATCTACTTGAATTGCAGAAAGAAGTAGTGTCCTCTGGCGCGCTACATGGTGACATTCACCCTGATTTTCCAGCCCCTGACAAACTCTCTGCACTAAAGATCAGTGCAATGTGCCAAATTTCTCCTACCTGCGTAACGCCGCCGTATCTTGGTTAGTTTTTATGTAACTTCACAGAATTCAGCAGAGTGAAACTCCATAAGTTCAACCAGCCATACTCAGGATACAACTATACACTTACTCGTAGTAACATTATGCTCGTATTCTAACAGTAATTCCATTTATGGAGCTTTTGCAAATTTCCCATAACAATCATGTTCCAAGTATCGTTTACCAAAAAAAATCACATTGGTTGTAGATTTTCTATTATTAACTCGAACCGGACAATATTTTTGTAAACAATATTTAGGACACAATATTTATGTCACACTATAATGTAGCTATCGTGTGACTATGATAGTCTGGGGCCAAATTTTTGTAGAGCTGGGAATGCCTCAGATTAGATGTTTAGACAAAGCCTGAGCACACCAGGCAAGAATGAGAGTGTGAAGCACAACAATAGACAGCACTCCTTAGGCTCTGCCCTCTACCCCTTGTTTTGTGTGATGTTGTGTAGCAAAACATCTGCAATAGCCTCTGGAATGCAGATCATCCTGCTCAAGAGGAAACCAGAGCTTCACTGAGGAGAAGGACACTGTAGTGAACATTGATGTTGACCACTATTTAGTCTGCTTCCACACTCCCTTAGTGGAGCCATGTGGCAGAAGGTCACAGATAAAATGCATGTATTAGGGTGGAGGTGCACAGCCCCCGGAACATGTGAGGAGGTGAGTGGTGGATATATTGCCAAGTTAATGGTGGCAAAGTCTGTTCTTTGCGGTGAACCCAGGTATTGCATTTGTCTCTTCCCCCATTGGCATGCGCATCCTCTCCATCATGAACCCTGAGCTGCTGTATGCCCTTCCTGTGCCAGGGAACCCCAGCGTAAGGCCAGGTAGGATCAACAGACTGTGCATTTCACCTGATTTCCATCTCATGTCACAAACAGCATATATCTCACACATGCAGTGCCAAACAGTTGTCTTCCTTCACACATGTACAGATAAGGTCAGAAATTCTTATGTTACCCTGTTGTATCTTATCTTCCTAAGGCATGTGGGTGTATATTTACACGTGTGAAGTGTATTTCTCTGAACACAACTAAATGGGGGCAATGTTGTGTATGTGGACAGAAAATGCTTCTTATGTGATTATTAAGGGTGTGATTGTTGAATTTTTTGCACATGGTATTGGAGGAAGAACATACTGTTTTTATTTGTTAGTTATGTTGCGCAACATTGTTTATGTACGTGTGTGTATGTGTGTGTGTGTGTGAGAAAAAGAGAGAGTGTGGGTGTTTTAGGTCATGCGGTGTGTCATGATGTGTCTCTAAGTTTCTGCACAGTTGTGAGATGTGTCATGTATTTTTTCATTCGCTTGAATATTCATATATTTGTCTATGTATCTGCATCTGTTTTGTTGACATTTTACTATATAGTGTAGATGTCTGTCTGCAGTGTGAAAAGTAATTTGACGTTTAGCATTGTGTCAGGAGTGTAATTCCCCACCTCTATTCATTTTCCATAGAATTTTGTGCCTTCTGAGAGAAGAGCTCCGTCTACACTTCATAATTATCTGGACCTCCTATGTTCAGGTCAACATGTTTGCATCTTTATTTATTTCTTTGGTGTACTCCAGAGGTTTCCCCATTAAGGAGGGGCCCTGTTGAGTGCACCACACCACTACCACTCACAGTCACTCTCTACTGCTTTTCATTTCCATTCCGGAATCTATTCCCGTGCCCTGAGCATTACTACAGGCTTCCAATTGCGATATTTTGAAGTACATTGTGTCAGGTGGTGCAGCACAGAGTTGCCCAAATCACAAAATACAACAGAAAATGCTAACAGATGCAGGACATGAACGAACGCGCACTTAGCACATGTTTCTTTCTTGATTCAATGATTAATGAAAATATTTCACTCAATATTATTATTAATGAGTGCCTTTATTGAAGAAATTGAGAATCTACTCATAAGTATGTGTTTAACCATGCCACTTTAGATGTTTCAATGGCATTTTGATTAATTAATCGTTTCTCTGAAGAGGAGACTTGACTTTCCTAAACATGTACTATAACGTATGACTAACATTTAATGATTTGTAATTTGAATTAAAACCATCCTCATATATGTGGAATGTGATTTCAATAGAAACTATAAATTGTATGCAATGTTTACACTAATGTTATAACTATCTGCATTTAAATATAGCTCTCAGTCCTAATAACACCTGATCAAATCAAAAGACCTACTGTATGCCACATATTGGGGGTCATTACAATGAGTCCGCCATCGTCCCGGTGATGGGGACCACCCGCCTATAAGGCGGCGGTACCACATATCAAATTACAACGCGGCCGCCACCACAGTAGCCGCAAAAGGCATTTATTACACTGCTGGCTGCAGCACCCGCCACAATGGAAACGAGGCAGGTTTACCTTTTCCCTGCACTACGTGGCAGGCACCACGCAGTGCCTGCCACCTGGTGCAGGGAAATGCCCCAAATGCAAAAAAGAACCGACTCTGCACAGGGGGGGGGGGGGGGGTGCAATGGGCCCCCAAAGTCAATCCTTGCCAGCTTTTCCATGGCGGATGAACCGCCATGGAAAGGCTGGCGGGGAACCAGCATCTTAATCTGACGGACGATGCCTGTTAGGCACCGCCACCATTTTGAGGATGCGGGGCAGTCCGACAGGCAATCATAACGATTGCTTCTATCAGACCCGTGGCGGTCGGGCTTTCCTCCCGCCAGCACACCACCCCCATCATAATCTGGTGGGCAGTAATTGGCCTCACGATGGCGGTGAACCCGCCACCGACAGCCTGTCAGTGGCGGGTTCACCGCCATCGAAATCAGGCCCATATTCTGAATTAAATAACATGTACTATTTATTTATATTTAAATGTCCACATGCATAACAAATGTGCACCATTGAACTAATGTTTAGCTTGACTTAACAGTTTAGGCCTGTGTTTCACCATGCTTCATTTCATTAAATACTGTTTCCATTTTTTGCTAACAAGACATTTCTGGCAGGTATTCACATGCATTGTTAATTTAGAACAGATACATTACTGTACTACAGATAAGGGAAAAGAGCCTGAGAAAAAGACCTTGATGAAGGTTCATAGAGAGCCAGAGCGCTAACTGAATGGACTCATTTTACAAATGTTACAACCTACATTGGCCTGAGAAAGAGATGCCGTTCCCATGTCCAGTGTAGGACAATCCAGCTATGTTGCAGTCTGAAACTTTGGGATTTGACGATGACAATTGACCCCGGATGGTGTGATCAAGGGGGTATTGCCTAAGTGGACTTTACAGGTTATAATATGCTGTTTCCCCAGGCCTTACACACAGATGCTTTGCCGGCTTCTTTCAGACCTTTCCTGGGCCCCTTTGAGAGTCTTGCCAGACTGCCCTGCCAAACTCCCTTTCTATAGACTCTATGAATATCTCTCTTGAGGATTTCTTGCAGACACCTTCCTAAATCCTTATTTCCCGAATGGACTATGAGAGGTTTAGACCTCAACGCTTCCCCTTTTGATTCCTCTGATAGAGCGCAACTGATAGAGCGCTTACAGCACTCTAAATTGTATGGGTGCACTATACTCATGATTGAAACGCACTCACATGTATTTTGTCGTTTGCAGTGCTTTATAATTATTAAGATGCATTTATTTACGTTCTAGTAGAATTGAAATTGTAGTGCGCACATTCAAGTAGGATTTTACATGTATTAGAGACATTTATAATTCCTGTTGTTGTTAGTTTCTTTTCTCCTTGGTTGCTCAAGAAATATTTAAATGAATCCTTTTTGTGCTCGAAGACAGTGTGTTCTCATCCTACTGCAGGTGCAGGAATTTGGCCTCGTTATTCTTAGATTTAAGGAGCTACCCGGAATGTCTTTGAAGAAGTCTGGAAGGCGAGAAGGGAGGACTCCCTTCGTGCCTGGCCTATCTGAAACACAAGGCCACTGGAAGACGAAGAAAAATTAATTAAAGCTTCAGTGGAAAGCTACCCAAAACATTGTAATGGAAAGTTTTATCACATGACGTATTAGGGCTTAACTTGGTCTTTTTGTATGATGAATAGGGACAGATTCGAGAGACTTCTGCTAACTTTCAGAGGAGAAGGAGCATCTTAGAGCGAGCTTCATAGCTTTAAGCTATTAGACCTATTTGACATGAGTACTTCTTAGGAAGTCACATGTGCTGACACCTTTGGGATATGACAAAAAAGAGAGATTGGTAGGATCCTCATTTAGAGTAGTGTAGGGAAAGATATTTTTGTTTTTGTTTTCCTCCCAGATGAAAAGAGAATTGGACTCAGCTTCTATTCTATGCTGTATTCTTATTTTGGAGTTCATCACTTTATGCCTTTTATGCCGAATGAGTTATATTCGTAGACTCGGCTCAGTATTGATTTTCATGTATCTATATACTCTGATATTGAGGTGTGTTTATATTCAATTATTTTTGGCCTTATAATAAACCCACAAAATTGAAATTCAGAGTCTGTGGTCCTTTAGAGTATGACTAAATTGACAGTATAACCTTGAATTGTTTTACTCCCCTCACCACTTTTAGCAAGCAAATAAAAGACCATCAGTCCCAGCTTTAGCAGAGAAAACAGGGAATACAAGTTGGCGTACTCACTTCCTAAGTGTGTCTTATTTCTGACCTATACAAGACTCTTGACAGAGTTTCTGAGATGCTAACGCTTCCCTACTTGATTTCTCTTTGTTTCATACTGAATTCCTTCACAAAAATTTCCTGATTTTGAGTTCACTTAGTATCTAACTGTCCTCTAGACTTTGGAATTCGAGATTACTAATGTATGGGAAAGAGAGTTTCAGAGTATTTTCTGAGCACCAGATTCTGATGCTACTCTTCTGTATTGCCGCGACCGAATTGCTTGTTTGTTTAATACTTGTTTGCCTCAATTTCTTCAGGCATCAGGGGATCCCAGTCGTTATTTTGTATCTTTACAGCATGGTATTGTGAGTTGTTTATTTGAACTTGATTATTAATTTGTAATACACCTTTTGAACTTGGCTACTGATTCCTGGTCCTCATTGTGTAGCCAAGTGGGTTGCACTGTTAATTGAAAATTGATTGAATACTATGTACAACTCCCATCACCTCTCAGTCCGGTTAAAAAGGTCCATCGGAGGACCAAAGATAAGCAAATGGGACCAGAAAACACTGTATCACAGGTTTATTTACACCCAGATCCTGCCAAGGTCCTGTTCTGGTTGTTCAAGCCCTCCAATAGCAGAACTACTCCATCCAACCCAACATCCCTTTCAATGAACTAATAAAGTCAAAAACACAGCAACTTTAAACCGAAAGTGTGAACATCAACTGCAGTTCACTCTACAAAATACTTCACAGCAAAATGTAGTCAGGTTCTTCCTGTCTGGGGCCCATGCCAGTTGGTCACATGGTGTTATGTTATGCTATGTTATGTTGATTTGCATAACGCACTAATCACCAAAGAGGGTATCCAGGTGCAAGCCCAATGCCAAGAATGAGACCTGCAAACCATATCGCAGGCCCAGCCTTTCCAGTTACAAGCGACAAGAACTTTAACAGGCACCCGTAAATATTAAAATATTATGAGCCAAATTCTTGCTAACTCTCAAAATCTGGACTTCCTTTCACTACCCTACTTCGATAAGCGAAGGTTACCAATGTTACAGCCATAATTCCAGTATGTTTTTTTAGCCTATGTTTGAAGATTCAGACTGAGACTCTGCCCAGAGACCTACCTTCCAGCACCTTAGTTCTGCCTGTGAACCACCATCAAAGCCCATCTGGGATGCTAGTTAGGAAGTACCGCTTATAGAAGTTTGGTTCTTCCCTGTTTTGCCTGTGCTGCTCCTTGCTCTGCCCCAGGGACCCTGCTTGCTCCTGGATGTCGAGGAAGAGTAATCTGACTACAGTCCACCACCTTGAGTCTTACCACGAATGCCAACATATATTTAACCCCCATATGCCTATGTTTCTTCTTCACCGAATGAAAGCTGCAGCTCTGATGTTGCACCAGTAACGTGCACTCCAAATCTGTCAGCATTTTCAAATTGGATGAAGCCACCTAATGGACAGCGTCTTTATTGCTGTAGTTGAGCAGGTGGAAGATCACGGCTGAAGTGGTGCCCAGGTGAGCGTGGGCGTTGGGGGTGGGGCGGTGGTGGGTGTTGAGGCTACGAGCTCTCCCTCCACAAAGAATAGAGGCTTCTTTGTTTCTGGTTTTCATTCTCCATTCTAACACAGACAGTTCCATGCTCCAGTCCTGAGCCTTTTCCATTTGGACCTCCATTAGTCTGTCCTACAGATGAGTTCTAAGCTGCCTATCCTCAGGCTGCCAGGCCAGTATTCTTGACTTTCCATGCAGGCTCATCACTTCCTGCTTGAGTGGGGTCCCCTTGCAGTGTACCAGCGCAGTTGTAGTCTACATGTGTTTTACCCTATCACTGACTGTACCCAGGTCTGCCTCTGATCAAATCACTGAATTACCTCATGCCTAAAATAAATAAAATAAATAACCTAGGGCCAGATGTATGATGCTTTTTCAGCTCACAAATGGTACAATGCGCACTGAAAAATGTACAAACCCCTATTTTTGGTACAGGAAGCTATTACCGAATAGTAAATTGAGTTTGCAAGTTACTATCTTAGGAGTGGGAGTTCAACTTAAGGGCGTCCCTTCCTAATAGAGAGTCGCAAGGACATCTCTGAATGTTTTGCGACCGGAATGCGGTCTCAAAGCATTCATACTTTACCAACTCCGTGAAGGAGGTGGTAACACTATTCGCATATGGCAAGGGGTCCCCAAGGGACAAGAAAGGAAAAGGAAAAGTTTCCTTTTCATTTTTTAAGAGCAGGCAGTGGTCCCAAACTTTTAATATTCCTTTTTTAAGTGCATCCCATTTCGTTTAAGGAAAACAGTTGCATTTAAAAAAACATTAAACTGCTTTATTGAAAAAGCAGTGACAGACATGGTGGTCTGCTGACCCCAGCAAGCCAGCATCGCTGTGAGTTCTGGCCGTTCCCAATTGGTCGCAAATTGTGACCTGCCACATGAAAATTAATGAGGCAGGTCCCTTGCAACCCATTGGGAATCGCAAACAGTATAAAACACATTGTGGTACATAGCTATTTGCGATTTCTCAATAGCGAATCGAAAAAATGCAGTTTTAGGAAATCGCAAACCGAAGTCTATGTACATCTGGCCCCTAGTGCTCCAATGCTTTTGTGCCGGTTCCGCTGTGTAAAACTGCAAAAAACAGAACAGTGTCTTTCTTTCTGCCAAAATTAAAATGTGAGTTTATAAACATGTCGGGGTATCACCGCAGTTATTGTTACTTTACATCAGTCTTCCCAAATGGTCTGTGAAAAATATTTCTAATTTCTGGCCGAGAACCTTTCAGTTGGAACTCGCCATTGGCCAAAAACTTTATATGAGTGCATGAAAAGTTACAGATTCAAACGTTAAGCAGGAAAGGAAGGAAAGAACAAGAATAGCGATACAGCTCTTGTGTTTTCCTACAAAAATCTCTGTTTTACCTTTTTCATAGTTTGCCCTGTATCTTTTGTGTGATAGGAACAGCAGTGTTAAACAGTAAAAAAAAAAGAACACAGCCACAAAATGTGATCTGAAAGCCCACTGTGGCCCACTTAAATCCCTTAAGTAGGACGTCACTGGAGTATTACCTTTTTTATGCCTCAGCAGTTCTCCTTTACACTGCCCCAGCCTAGGCTGTGCACCCGGCCATGTCACTTCCTGTGAGGCTGCACGGTCTCCTGACCACCTCAGCATCCCTGGAAGTGCAAACCAGCCCTAAAACATCCTGGGGCGGCACTAGTGCTACAAATAAAAGGAAAGAAGACCTCCCACATAGGTGGCGGAGATGAACTTTTATTTATTTGAAACAGATCGGGCTGGAGTTCCCCTAAGTTGAATTATGTGGTATTATTACAGATGTGCATGACTTTGGCGTGCAGAGTGCAGATGGAAATTAACATCTTACATGAATGATATGTCCCGTTGTGGTATTGCTTGGATAGTTTACACATTTTATTTTACCATCCTCCAGCTAAAGAGATTATGGGGAAGGGACAGCCTGGCCACCCATTGAGTCCTTCATTTAAAAAAAAAAATTAAAAAAAAAAAATGTTTGATTTCAGAAGCTGGTTCCTTATGTTCTGTTAGCAGAGTGCAAAGACATCTGCTCATCGAAGTGGGGCAAGAACACGAGGTCCTGATTCACAAAGAACATAGGAAAAGTGCCAGCAGGATTACCACTTCCTGCACATACTTTTCCTACATTCTGGGATTCACAAATTTCCATGAGTATACCTGGAAAGTGGCGCTAGGTGAAGGTTTACAGGCATACATCTTGCAAGGTCATGTGACATTCCCAAAGGGATCCTATTCCCGCTTGCGGAGTACTCCATACGGAGAACTTCGTGGAGGGGCAATTTGATCCCCTGTGCCAATGCGCATTTATTTTTCTCCACATGGAAATCCTTTTTTCCACGTGTAGAAACTTCTTCCTTTACACTTCCACCAAATACGGATGTAATCCACTCCCCTTCTCAGCCTGGAAATGGATGTATGCCTTACCGTGGCTGGAGGAAAAGTAAGACCCTTTCCAGGGTGGTAAGGAGGTTGGGAGGAGTTTGCGAATCCAGAGAAAAGTCCAAGGGGCATATGTACAAGGACTTAATGCCACCAGAACGTCTCTTTTTAAGACGTGGTGTTAATTCCATCACCTTATTTACAAGGAGGCGTTAAGCCACTTAATGTCGCTTAACGCCGCCTTGTAAATAAGGCCCCCTTTCATGCTACACTCAGGGTGAAAGGGGCGGGCTATGTGGGTTGCGGTGGGTGTTATGCCGTAACATCCTTTGATTTTGACACTGCCCCTAATTTACAAGGGTTGCATAAATATGGTGCAGTGCCAAAATTAAGATTAAAAAAAACCTGGTTTTAACATGGCGAAACGAGGAGAAATGTTTAATTTCTCCTAGTTTTTGCTGTTTCTATGTGTGCTCTATTGTGCAGCAAACATAGAAACAGCAACGCACCATGAATCTATGTTTATGTGCAGGAAGGTGTGCCTTCCTGCACATAAACAATCATTGCAAAAATGACAATTTGCAACTTCTATGTGAGCTGCACAATGCAGCACACATAGGAGTTACAAATAGCCATTCAGGAAAAGACCCCTTCCTGCACATAAGCAATCATTCCCTCAACACAGGCACCCTTTCACTATGGTGCAAGGGTGCCTGCGTTGGCACCAGTCAGCTTAATTTAGCGCTAGGGAAAACGCAGGTGTGCGCAGTGTCATTGTAAATACGGCGCATCCTGGCGCTTTTTAACTGACGGAGCACGGCGTTAACAATTTTGGAGCTATACTGCACTTCCTCAGTTCATTGTGCATATGCCCCCAAGTTTGCGGCAATTCATAAACTTCTAAGGCTAACCAGGTCTTGAAATGCCCGCTTAACTTTCCCTTGAGTTGATTTACGGGTGCGGAGAACTCGACACTGATGGCAGAGATACCTCTGTCTAATGGTAAATTCAGTCATAAAATTATGATTATGATAAAATGTACCTTTGTGAATGGGGTTCAAAGTACTACTTCATTATTTTCTATGCTGAGGTATAAAATTCAGAAACCTGCAGTAATACAGTACCCCCCTGTTTTGAAAATAATGGTTGTGGCATTACCAGTTATAATTATGGACTGTTCTACACATCAGCCTTAGGGTGATCTTCCCCTAAACGTTTTGCCTTTTTTTTTAACTGATCTCGTTTCTGCTGGCCCTAGGACTCTGTGCACTTTACCACTGCTAACCAGTGCAAAAGTGCATGTGCTCACTCCTGAAAAAACATGGTAACATTGGCTTATCCCCAACTGACATTTTTAATTTACTTATAAGCCTCTAGTAAAGTGGTACTAAATGTGTCCAGGGCCTGTAAATTAAATGCTACTATGGGCGTGCAGCACTGATCGTGCCACCCACGTAAGTAGCACTTTAAAGATGTCTCAGAAGGCTCCAACAACCTTGAAGCCAGCACCAACAACCTTGAAGCCAGCACCATCTGAGAGTCCACCCTGCCAACTGGTGCCACCCCAGTCCTGGATCCTTGGAAGTGGACGTTAGCTGCAATGCCAGCGTCTGCGGATCCAGAAGAACCAACACATCTCCTCTGCTGAGTGGTGTAGCCCTGAGCAGAACTGACGCATCGCCACTGCTGCATAAATTGGTTCTGTCACATAGACCGGCATCACATCACAGCCCGTTGCCCCATTGGGACATCCCCTGCGTGGCACATCGTCGCCACAGGCCCTTGCATCCCTCATCAATGGCAGGTTCAACAATGGCACAAGACTCCACATCGCAGCATCTCAGCTCCTCTAAACCTACTCATCGCCCTGACTGTGTGATGCATCCTCAACGCTAGACTTCACATCGTAAGCCCTCATCAACAGGATCCTCGATGGCTATGCAGAACCTTGCACCACACCCTCGCCGTAACCCTCTCGGAACCAACGCATCGTTTCATCAGCGCAAGGCATCTTCGATGCGGACCCTCGCAACGCTCCACAAACCAGGATTTAAGGGACTTTGGTCAGTGGGCCTAAGTCGGTCCCTGTAACTTCCCCGAGCTCCATCGCGGTTGGAAAAAACATGTGACATCCCAGTACGGTGCTACCAGATGTCCACAGTTGGTGCTTTGTGCTTTTTATCGCTATTTTCACTGAAACCTTTAAAATTGCATATCTCCTGGTTCTACTGATTGGATTTTTTTCATTTTGGTCTTGTTTTATTAATTTAAATCTGTTGTGGGATACATTTGTGGTGTGTTTTCACTAAGATACTGTTTGAAGTGTTGCACAAATACTTTACACATTACCTCTGAGATAAGCCTGACTGCTCTGTGCCAAGCTTCCCGAGGGTTGAGCACAGGTTATTTTAGGGTACACTTGTGACTTCACCCTGAGAAGAATTGTGGTTGCTGCTTGAGAAGGGTCTAACCCTCCCTACACCAGTAACCCAGTTTTGTGCGGGGACAGGTTGTTATAGGATCCGTAGAGTCTAGTGAATCCTCTGTTCTTCGCTGTTCCGTCAAGACTACTAAGACTAGGTAGAAAGGGCGGTGTCAGGTGTAGCAAAGTGCAAGTCAGTGGTATCAGCTGTTCCCTCTAGCAACCACTGTAATGAGAGAATGTGGCTTACAACCCAGAAACATTTACCACTGTATTATTGGTTATAAAATACAACTCTGTGCAATACATCTCCCATCACTGGGTTCTCTGTGGGGCATACATTACACATTTTTCATGCAGGGTATATGAACAGGAAGGCCTGATCACAATGTATTTTGAAAAGCATATTGTAAAGTATTTGCTGAAGATTAGGTTGGTGTTTGAAATATTCTTGACAAATAGGTAAGCCTTCACTTAAGTTTAAACTGTGGTTAATGCTTTGCTTTAGAACTATGATATTTGCTTCTGTTAACCATAAATCTCAGGTGTGTAGCACAGGCCCCTGCAGCTCCTGCAGTGCAGGCGGGCCCTCAACCCTTCTTCAGAAAGAGCTTTGAGCATATCCATCAGAAACATTTTGGGAAATTAGTGGCAAACTGTGTGATTTAAACATTGTACGGCTGCTGTAAGGACAGAAACTAAATGCCCTGACTATGGTTTTCACAATATTTTGTCCGAGGGGAAGGATTCTCATCGTGTTGACCCTGGCAGGGTTATCTAGATATTAAACCATTTTTGAAAGATGAATATTCTGTTGTAGCAGCCCTCTGTGACGTGGCAGATTATATTGGATCCTTTCAGATTCACAGTACTGCGGGTTGGGGGTATTTGCAGCCCTCTGTAGCCATCAGATTAACCTAACAAAATATCTGTCTCTCGCAAACAAAATATAGATCTCTAGAGCAGCAGCTATCTCACCAGCCTATATTTCACAGCAGGCCAGTGTAAGCTGAAGCAACGTCAATCAAATGTAAGTTGTACCTGACTTGTGATGACTCTGCCCCAGCATAATAGGCTAATCAACGCACTATGCCATATTGGAATCTGGGGTTTCATGATTAGACATTGCCTCTGAATGACGGGTAAGTTTAGGTAGTGGCAACCACATATGTATTGTGAATAGGAAAGGTCATAAAAGTTGCTGGCTTAAGAAAAACATGACTCAATGACCTGCACAGTTGTACAATCTTTTCACACAGCAACTTTGTGTTTGACATACCATATACGAAAGATGTTGGTCTTGGTCCTTTCTGCAGGGCCATCCCTAAACATTTTGGCCTCACCATTCTGTCTTCTGAGCCCATTGTGTTGCCTTGCAGGACTCTGTGCACTTTACCACTGCTAATCAATGTTAAAGTGCTTTTGCTCTGTCTTTTAAACATGGTGAAATTGACTTTCACCCAGTTGGCACAATTCATTTATTTGTAAGTCCCTGGTAAAGTGGTACTGCATGCACCTACGACCTGTACGTTGATTGCTAGTAGTGGGCCTGCAGCACTGATTGTGTCACCCACTTAAGTATCCTCCTAAACATGTCTCAGGCCTGCCATTAAGGCCTGTGCGCGCAGTTTAAAACCGCCTTTTCGATCTGGCCAGATAGGCCACCTCTGACTTGATGAGGGAAAGGATCTGTCACCTACCACACTTTCATATCACAAAGGCTCTGCCTGGGCACACCCACAAAGGGTTTGACACTATTCTTTTTGACCCCAGATAAGCTGGGGCCAAGGTAGGAATGCAGAAAATTCCAAACACCTCTGGAGGTGGAAACTTCCAGAATCTTCTCCTACTAGAAAGCAGTCACCAGTTATAAATAATATAATATAAATATAATAACCCTCAGACCCAACTCTTCAGTAGACCTCTGGACCTGTAGAAGACTCAGAAGGACCTCTGCTCTGTGCTGCTCTGCCAGAAGGACTGCCACTCAGATGCCCTAATACCCTCTGCCCTGCTGCCTGGGAAAAGGACTGGACCTGCATCTTGATCCCAGGACCACCAGAGTGACTCCAGGGTCTAATTGTCTGGCAGCACCTAAACTCTACTTGTTGTGACTCTTGCCTCCAAAGAGGTGCCACCCCACTCCTGGACCATTGGAAGTGGGCCTGAAGGTGCTCTGCCTGCCCAGCTGTGGTCCTGTGAGCAGAACCGATGCAGCGCGACACATCGCCTCGCGGCCACATTGGCACCCGTCGCCAGACTCCACATTGCAGAGCGCAGTCTCCTCGGAACAGCCACTGTGCGACGACCCTCAATGCAGGCCTTCGAAATACAAGCACCTCATCGACAGCATCCTTGACAACAATGCAGGACTTCGCATCACAGCTCAGCATCTACATCAGAACAGCTGTTGCCCAATGCATCCTTGATGTGGGATCTCGCAATGCTCCGCAAACCAGGATTTAAGGTAGTTTGTTCAACGGGCCTAACTCGGTCTCTGTATCTTTGGTCAGCCTGAGCTTGTGACTTTGTCCGGGTCCAGCGCAACCAGTTAACCACGGTTGCTCTTTGTGTTTTTAGGCACTGGTTTTACTTAAATCTTTAAAATTGCATATCTCCAGTACTACTGATTGGATTTTTGTTGTTTTGGTTTCAAATAATTTATTACATTTTACTCTATTTTTCTAAATTAGTGTGAGATTTTCCATGCTTTGTGTTATTACTTTTTGAAGTACTGCATAAATACTTTATACATTGCCTCTAAGTTAAGCTTGACTGCATTGTGCCAAGCTCCCAGAGGATTAAGCCCAGGTTAATTTGGGGTTTACTGCTTGAGTAGGGTCTCATCCCCATCAACCAGTAACCCATTTTCCAACAAAAGGTGTAAAGGAAGTTCAACTAATGCCCACTGAATTCTTGGGCTTTCAGCTGTGACAGTGAAGTAGTGCTGGTGCCACTTTTCATATCAGCTTCTCACACACAACACTGTAGCATCCCACAGGGGTCCATCATAGCCCCTCTATTATTCAACATCTACCTAACCCCCTTGCCAAACCTGATTACATCATTCCACCCCACCTGTTACAACTAAGCAGATGACACCCAAATTGTTTTTTTATAGATGATCTTGAAGACCTATAAAATTTACAACTTGACTGCGTTCGGGCCATAAACACATGGATGATGAATAACAATCTGCCGCTAAATATCACAAAGATAGATCTATGACCTGTGGAAAATGACAACAATACCAGCCTACCCCCAACATGAGGCCCCTCCAAAAATATCAGGAGAAGTTACAAACATAGGGGTAACCATGAATTCAGACCTATATTCGATAACATATGTTAACAAAGTAAAACAGAGCACTATCTACACAATGAACACACTACATTGCATCCTCACATACCTTGGATAATCTCCAAGCTTGACAATGCCAACAGCCTATACCTTGGTGCACCCACATTCATCATACATAAAATACAACTCATCCAAAATGCTGCTGCAAGACTCCTTCTCTGCCTCTTGCCCAAGAGAACACATGACTCCAGTCTTGCAATCACTCCACAGGCTACCTATGGCCAGAAAAACAATGTTCAAGACACTTTGCATTGTTCACAGAGCCTATAGAATATGACTACTATTCTTACCAGCTAAATTCAAGCAATACAAACAATTCAGGACACTCCACTCCAGGCTTGCACCACTTATCAACATACCACCTTGCCATACGAAATCCGTAGGAGGCACTGCTTTCTCAGTACAAGACACCAAGCTCTGGAATTCCCCACCAGCCACCATTCAAAGCATCCAGGAGCATTTCAACTTCAAAAGACAGTTGAAAACATGGATATTTCCAAGACAACTAAAGCACCACACACCCTGGCAACAGAAACTGGTAAGACAGTCAGACCCTTAAGCTCAATCTTTAGCTTACAATCCACAGATTGAAAACAACCCAACCAGGAAACTACTTTCGATAGGCTGGTAAGTTAAGGAGGGCTGACGTATGCTTCGCTGGGGTGTTCTGTAGTATGTAGGTTCACAAACAGCATTTCTGGCCCACACAAATAATAATATCATTGTACTCAGAGGTCGCCAGCCAACTGTAACTTACATCTCTTACATTCACATAAGACACATCTGCCACGAGGGTTATCCATCACAAGTACTGTGCAGCTAATAAACCAGCCATCACCAACTGAACAGGCATGGAATAACTGAAGAGCTCTGTCAACACTGCTGGTCAATCGGAAGGCTTTAATCTAGTCCATGACTGCAGGTGCCAAATACCTATACACTATGGCCACTACTTAACATCTCACAATAACATTCAGATATGAGAATATAGTAACAATGCACATCCCAGCAGAGCTCTCCACTTCTCTCTCCCTCTAGCAATGCCACCTCTGCCACATGCCTTTACTGAAAATTTCTGATTGGAAAACGCAGTGCAGTAACCAGAAAGGCGGAGTACATCATTAGAAATACCATGAAGGCATCTGCAGAGCTGGTCAAAGCTGCAGGCATAGTAAAAACCCATAAACTACGCATCTGAGTCTCCCATAGCTCATCATCGACCACGCTGCTACACAATGCATCGCGTAACACGATAGCCGCATATCGGTGGTCATCATGCACAACATGGGAATACTTCCCACATTGGATCCCAAAACAAAAACAACATCCTTCCAACCACATCAACCATGGGAATACTTCCCACATAGGATCCCAAAACAAAGACAACACCCTTCCAACCACACATTACCCTATACTGGCATGGCTTGCTGCCCATGTAAGTAAGCACTTCAGTGCCAAACATAAGGGTAATAAGTGCTAAACATCATGCTGCTTCCGAAGAGCTTACCAGCAGCCCAATTGTTTCTTTTTTGTTCCTTCAATGACGATCAGTGCACTGAGCACGCTGACGTCATTGCAATAAAGTGAAAGTAAAACGAGCTGATGGGCTTGTATTACTTTCATAGGTATATGAGTATCTCTCGCCCCCTGAGCACTGATACTCATGGGAGGGGTATCGTTGGAAAGGGGATTCTCTCCTTTTCCAATGCTACCTGTGCCGAGAGGATACCTGCTTGGGGATCGCCACAGGAGAGCGATCCCCAAGCAGGGATCCACCCACTTATCACCAGGGCAAGGGCTTGTACTACCCCCAGCACATTCAGTCACCCCAGTCTTTCTGCTCACCCTGGGGGGCAGATGGGAATAATTGCCCCATTCTGCACCCCCAGGGGGCATAAAGCCCACAAGATGCCAGGGAAAACTGTTTTTTTAATATAGGCGTGAGATCTGCCCACCATAGGCATAGCCATGCCCCCACCTCATTTAAATGGGACAGCAGTATTTCTGCCCTCCCAGGGGACAGATGGAGGTAATTACCCCCAAAATGCCCAAGGGGGCAGAAAGACCAGGAGAAGCTTTTTTTTTATTTTTTAAAGCATAGGGGTGGGGGCTGCCCACCATGGGCATGGTCATGCCCCCACACCAACTAAATGTATCATCACTCTTTTTGTCACCCCCCCCCCCCGGGGATGGATGAGGGTGATTACCCCCAATATACACCCCCAACCCCGAAGGGGCAGAAAGCCCCCTAGACACCAGGGAATGTTTTTTTCTAAAAACAATATAGGTGTGGGTCTGCTCACCATTGGCATGGCCCTGCCCCCAGCCCAAGAATAGAGCAGATAGTCTTTCTGCCCATGGGTCCATGCTCTCCCAACCCCATGGCCCAATAACTTTTTACCCCCCCTCTGTGGACAGAGTATTCACCCCCAATCTACACCTGAGGTTGGGGGTGGCAGAATCCCAACTAGGCATCAGGGATTTCAAAATGGCTCCAAAGCAAACAAAAGCCTTTCATTGGCATTGAGTCATATCCCTTCCCCAGGGGGATCAATAGCGTCTGTCTACCCCAATGGGGGCAGAAAAGAGGCTTGTCCCAACTGGGGATGAACCTGGGGTCAATAAAAGTCCTTTTGCAAGGGCTGGCATTGACCTAGGTTTGATCTGTTCATGTCATGGGCACTAGGTCTAACCACAAAAGTGGCATAGCGTTTTCATCTGCTCAAGTGGGACTACGCTAGGTGGTAGGAATTTTGTGGATTCCTGCAGATTCCGTAAGTTTGCATCACAAAAATGTTAGGAAAATGTGTGATGTCAGGCAAAGTTTGAGGTTTGCAGGGCATTGTGGGTAAGAAAATCTCACTCGATCCACGCAAGACAGACTACCCTAGAATCCCCGAGTTGTCTATTTTTCTAACATGTTATGTGGTTCGTAGATTTGCATGGGTGGCACCACAACTCGACCCCAAATACCGCAGCTACCCCTATTGTTACCTAGCAATGTAGCACTGTTGGTCTTTTTGTGCTGTGGGCCACCCACACAAGTGGAGGATGGTTCTTATTGGAGGACATGTGGGCACAGGGTGGTAGGAAATGTGTGGCTTACCACAAATTCCAGACCTTTCTGTCACAGAAATATAAGGAAAATGTGTGTATTTTACCAAACTTTGACGGTTTTAAAGGCTTCTAGGTAAAATTACCTAGTAAAAGCCATGAAAATCATTCACAACTGGACTCTCCTATTTGTCTAGTTTTAAAAAATGTGCAGGTTTGCTAGGTTTATCAAGGGCCCAAAATCCACAGCTACCCTCTTTGCAAAAAAAGGGGCAGAGTTGAGGGAAAAAAATGTGATGTATCCGTGTTGCGTTTTGGGCCCTGTCTTCTCACGGGCAGTAGACCTATCCACACAAGTGAGGTATCATTTTTATCGGGACACTTGGGTAATGGAGGATGGAAGGACGTTTGTGGCTCCCTGCAGATTCCAGACCTTTCCATCACAGAAATGTGAGAAAGATATATTTTTTAGTTAAGGTTTGAGGTCCGCAAGGGTTCTGGGTAAACATAACCTGGTGACAGCCATGCAAGTAACCCCACCTTGGATTCCCCCTGATGTCTAGTTGTCAAAAATGTGCAGGTTTGCTAGGTTTCTCTAGGTCACGGCTTGGCAAGGCCCCAAAATCCACAGCTATCCACATTGGAAAATTGTGTCAGTTTTCAGTGGAAAAATGTGATGTATTCATGGTGCGTTCAGAGGTGTTTTCTGTCAAGGGCTCCAGGCCTACCCACACAGGTGAGGTACCATTTGTATTGGAAGACATGTGGGAGCATAGAATAGTAGAACATTTGTTATTACCAATTGTAGTTTACAGCATTTGTGCCTTTGAAATGTAAGCAAGTATATAAGAAAGAAGACATTTTGGAAAATACCATCTAAATCATATGCTAGTACGGGTACCCACAAATGCAGAAATGTACAGATAACCACTGCTCCTAAAATCCATATCTTGTGTCCATTGCAGAAATACATAGGTTTCCTTGATACCCATTTTTCTCTCTACATATTTCACCCTATGAATTGGTCTATACTCCACAATGAAAAACCATCATACAGGTGGTTTGGTTGGGAAAATCATGAGGGTTCGGCACATATGACCCCTTGCTGAATTCGAAATGGTGCCACCTTTTCAGTAATGTATAGCTTTTCCGTGTCAAACATGTGTTTCATACTGGTTTCCACCACAAACTGGAAGTAAGTTGAGAGCACGAAAATAGAAAAATGGGCTACATCTCTCAAAAATGCCAACACTGTGTTAAAAAATTATGGGGCATATTATCATGCACGGCGTTAAAATTATCGCCGCTTCAGCGGCAGAAAACTGCCGCTAAAGCGGCGATAATGGGCTTGATAATATGCCGCAGAGAATTCCAATAGAAGCCCATGTTGACACCAGAACATGGGCTTCTATGGGAATGTTCAAGGGCATATTATCAAGCCCATTATCGCCGCTTTAGCGGCAGTTTTCTGCCGCTAAAGCGGCGATAATTTTAACGCTGTGTCTTGATAATATGCCCCTATGTTTTTCTATTTAGCTCTGCATGTTCCTGAAAGCTGGGAAGATGGTGATTTTAACCCAGCAAACAATTCATTAATGCCATTTTTAGGGAAAAAAGACACTTTTATCTGGAGCACTTCTTCGTATTTTCCCCCCAAAACTCAACATGTAGCTATATTTTGCCTATTTTCTCTGTCCCCTCCTGGGGGATCCCCAAACACTGGGTACATTTAGAATCACCAGGATGTTGGGAAAATGGACACAATTTTGGTGTGGATACCTTATGTGGAAAAAAAGATATGGAGCCCTAAGCACAAACTACCTCTAAAATGCAGAAAAAGGTCTCAGCAATGGTGGGATGGTGGAGGGGGAGGCCCAGTAATTAAGGGATTAAAGGCACTGCAGCCTTGTTCAGTTGGCACCATGACTGATATACTTACTCAGAAAACCTTTTTGTGTTCAGTAGCAAATTCCCAACTGGGAATTTATTGCTGAAAACAAAGACTTGATAGCCCTCACAAAGTGGGATTGTTCTCTATGCACGTGGGGCTAACTCCTTTGTTTCCTTTTTGGGCGGTCAGGCATTCCCTGGTGGTCCTCTACTGGAAAAGTGTATGGTGAAACAATTGCCCTAAATAGGGTGGATGTTCAGACGTACATTGACCGACAATCCTGTAATGGAAGGGCCATAGGTAAAATGTTTCTGTGGGCAGAACGGGAAACAATTTTAGATAAAGCAAACCGTGGTGTTTCTAAACAATTTGCCGTGAGTGTGGCCTTCATTTGAATAAATGTAGATTGAAATGATATTGCGCTTATCATATAATATATATATTTCTCTCTCTCTCTCTCTCTCTCTCTATATATATATATATATATATATATATATATCCCACCCACACACGCCCTCCACTCCCAAGAACATCTCACATCTTCTGTCTTCTGTTTATTAATCAACTTAAATGAATCTTTCCCTATTCCAAACACTAGAGTAAATGAATAAGATCTCAAGGGCAGAAACTGAAAAATCACATCACAACGAATTCCCCTCATAAAAGGAAGCACACATTACTGACCTATTTACCCCTAACCTTGGGTTCCGGTGTAGCAGGATACTCTCCAAAAAGCCATAGCCAAAGCACTTCCCCAGGGGTAGTAAGCCCTATATGAAAACAATTTACATTTACAATTACAAGTGCACCAATATTTATAAGGTTATTGGCCACCTCTTGGCAAATTCTTTCCATTCCATCTTGTTTTCTCAAATTGAAGTTTATCGAAACAATCGTTAGTTTAGGCCTCAAAATGTGATTTGTAGTACACTACCGCCATCATCTGGTATGTCTCTGTATATTGTCTGATGTGCCTTTTCTACTGAAAAATATTCATGGAGGCTCAAAGGGAGAAGAACTCTTCCAGCTTATTGAACACTGGTAAGAAAGAGTGTTTGCATTTCTTTGCATGCCGAGAATGGCTTCGACAGGCTAGTTAAGGGGTCAGAGTGCATCACAGGACATGAACATGGCGATGACTTTTTTTGAACATTCGCCTGGATATTATAGTGTTAGGAGTCTCTTCTTTCTACTTACTCCCTTGTCTCTAATATTAAACAATCCTTACGCATATTAATACAGCCGAATAAAGGGGCATATTATCAAGAAACGGCGTTAAAATTATCGCCGCTTTAGAGGCAGAAAACTGCCGCTAAAGCGGCGATAATGGGCTTGATAATATGTCACAGAGAATTCCCATAGAAGCCCATGTTCTGGTGTCAACATGGGCTTCTATTGGAATCCTCTGCGGCATATTCTCAAGCCCATTGTCGCCGCTTTAGCGGCAGTTTTCTGCCGCTAAAGCGGCGATAATTTTAACGCCGTGCTTGATAATATGCCCCAAAATGAATACAAACTGCACCTTATTTATCGGTGTTTCATGTATCCTCTCCTGGTATTCAACCTATCCTAAGAGATTACTACTCTTGCCTGTTACATGTGTGAGTTGCAATATTTCAAAATCCATTTGCTTTTCACTTTTGATATGTAAAAACATATTTTAATTTAAATCTATCAGTCGGCATATTAGTCGCTATCAGTGATGCTGTGCATTCACCAAGGAGGACGTCACTTCCGGGTAGGGTGACCAACTGGCATAGGTGCAAATTCAGGACGGTAAGTGTAAAAATTCAGGACAAAGGTTCTGCACAAAAGGTAAGTTTTACAGACACATCAGAGGAGGTGGTGCGATAGTATAAAAGTAAGTAAATAGACAACCACTTAGGTACAAGTCAAAATAAGTTTATATGAGGTTGAGAGAATCGGTTTTTCGGTATGTGCGCAGCTGTGAGCAACTGTGCAGGTCTTTTTGTGGTATTTCACATGATAATAATCTATTTATATGGTTACTGCACTGGGTTGTCCAGTCTAATATTTTGTTTACAACTCATGGTCCTGAGCAGACATGTATGGTGAGAGAAGTGCTGAGGAAGATCTGCTCGGATAGATTTTGTAACTAACATCTCATGTCTGAGTGCCATTGTGAGATGTAAAGCGGCACGCATAGGTGAACTAAAGGGAGGATTGCTGTGATGAACCCACTTTATGGAACGCATTATGGGTGTTTAAGCAAGTGGAACTTAAAATATGGAATCTGACTTTGCTTATGGGGTCTTCGCAGAGAGTTGCACTAGCTGACGCAAGTCGCAAAGGTGCTTTTCCCTGCAGCTTTCTTAAAGAAGCCACTGTCGATACACTATTACATAGTTTATTTTTCACGCCTAGCCTATTGCTACAAACACAATATGCATCTGAAGCACAGCTCATGGCACTATGAGGCTCTCCCTAAAACCTTACACCTAAAGCAAAACATGCAAACATTTACAATTACTAGTTTAACATTCAAGTAGCAGTCGAGTGTCACTCAAAATGTCATATACATGACGTATAGATCCCACACATAAACACACAGCAAATAGAGAATAGTAACACATAGGCAAGGGAGTAGGCAGAACATTTAAATACCTCCCACTTTGAACTGAAGCTATTATGGCACCAAGAAAGCAAATTAAGTCATTACAACCCTCCCCAGAAGAGCTCTCTTGTCCAAGAATCTAGCCCTTCATCCTTCCATCAAACCCCTGATATCCACCATTTCAAATTTGCATTCTGTCATCTATTAATTCTTTCATCCATCATTCAGTCTTTCACCATTCATTCTGTCCTTCTATCTGTGTGCCCATCCATATACAAACTTTTCAAGCATTTGCAAACCTATCCTTCATCTATCCTTCCGTCCATCATTTCACTCATCCATCCCTCCATCCACCCTTTCACTCATCCATCCATCATCTATCCACCTATTCACCCAATCCATCCTTTCACTCATCCATCCACTCACTCATCCATCCAACCATTCACTCATCCATCCAACCATCCACCCTTTCACCCAATCCATCCTTTCACTCATCCATCCGCTCTTCCACCCATACATCCATTCACTCATCCATCCAACCATTTACCCTTTCCCCAAGCCATCCTTTCACTCATCCATCCAACCATTTACCCTTTTACTCATCCAACATCCATTCGCTTACTCGTCCACCCACCCAGTCACTCATCTGTCCACCCATTCAACTTTTCACTCATCCATCCATTCATCTTTTCTTACCACTCTCTACCCTCCCTTTCACTCATGTATGCATTCTTTCACTCATCCATCTTTACAAACTTCTTTTCACTCATCCAGGCACCCATTCACCCATTTATTCTGCCAAGCATTGATCCATGCTTTCAATCATCCATCCATCCATCCATCCATCCATCCATCCATCCATCCATCCTCCCTTTCTGTCTCCCTTACCCTTTCACTTAGCTACCCATCCTTCTATCCACCCTTCACCAATCCACCCACTCATCCATTTACTCAGGAATCCATCCATTGACCCTATCACTCATCCATCCTTTCACTCATCCATCCATCCTTTCTCTCATCCATCCACCCTTTCACTCATCTATCCATCCTTTTGTCCATCTACCCTCCCTTTCATTCACTCGTTCATCCTTACCTCAACCCTTTCACTCATCCATCCATCCATCCGTTCATTCTTCTTCTCACTTATCAATTAATCGCCCATCATCCACCTTTTCACTCATCCATCCACCCTTTTACTGGTCCATCCACCCTTTTACCCATCCATCTACCCTTCCACCCTATACGTCCATCTATTTACCCTCATCCATCCTTCCACTCACGCATCCATCCATCCTTTCTTTCATTATCCATCCATTCACCCTTTCACCCTTTCACTCCTCCATTCATCCTTTCACTAATCCATCCAGCCATTTACTCATTCCTTCACTTATTCACTCACCAACCTTTTCACATTAATTATGAGCTGAGCCTTTGTCTACTGAGTTGCAGAGAGAATAGGCCCATAAAGAACTTCACCATCGCAGTTGTTCCTAACTCAAGGGGTGGGGTGGGTTGGGGGAGGGTTCACTATGCCCCTGCACATAGGCAATCTGAAAACTTGGAAGTCATGAGTCATGCATGATGCACAGCGCCGGGACGTGAGGTGACTGTGACATGGTGTTGTTTCCAAGGCTTTAAGTGGTATGAAAAAACTGGGGATCTCTCCAAGGGGCGTGTCTGATGTAATTTAGGGCGTGTCTTAAAACACCTAGTCTAAAAATATGTGCTGGACATAATGTGCAGCCAGACTGGTATTTTTCTATTTCTATCATTGCATCCAGTAACATTAGACCCACAACAAGCCATGGCTATTGGCTTTATCAATGGATGTTAGTTGCCTAAAATAAATTAAAAAGCAGCAACTCTGACTTCCTTATATAAAATATTAAAAATGCTTCCGTTCTGAAATGATGAGACTGGGTAAGAACTATAACCTCTTCTTTTTTACTTCTTTCGCCAGCTTCTTTTCATGAACTGGCACATAGTAGCATTGGCGTTTTTGTACATTTGTTTTCTACATTTCTTCCATCTAACCTTAACAGAATGCTCTGCCCTGGACCGCAGCAGGAGGATGCCACCACATGCTGTAAGAGCCCAAAGTGGCCCACTGTCATTCTGTATGTGACAATCAGCCGCAAACAGAATGACAATGGGCGGGGTGTGGCTGCTCTTGTGCTCCGAGGATGAGTGCGAGGTGGCCCCATCAGGGAGCTGAAGCCTCTCACAGGGGGACAGCTCTGCGCCCTGCGAGACCCAAAATTATGGACAAATAGCATCCGTAAAAGGTTTCCTCAGGGTCAGCGGACGTGAGGTGCAAATTATGGACGGTTCGTGAAATTTACAAACGGTTGGTCACCCTACTTCCGGGTCACTTGTTCACTCATGAGGGATATTCTTATGGAGCAAAAGGGAGGAGGAGCATGGTTTGCCTGTATGATAATCATCAGTTTGAACCTTTCATCTGTAGTAGCAAGACAATCACAACAACACTCCATGTGTGTTTATGTGTAAAAGTGTGTGTGAGTGAAAATGTGAAGATCAAAGGGTGTGTGATGTCACTTCCGATACCCCTGACATTTTGGTGAATTGACGTAGATGCTAACTAACCGATCCTCCAACTATCCCTACACTCAGCCTCTTCTGTTCCTTTTCCCTCACACAGAGACCCCAAGGCTCTAGCATGTCTCCTCCTCAGACTTCTTTCAGACTCCTCACCCTACTTTATACTCATAATATCTTGATTCCTGTGCCACACCCAATGCTTCCAAGAGTGGAAGACTGGATGCCAGATGCTAACTAACAACCTCAAGCTAAACATGTCAAAACTAAGATGCTAGTCTGTGGGAAATGGTCAAATTACAATTTATGCAAAAGGAGATTGACTGACCTCCAAACACATCAAACCATGAAAGGAAAACAAGAGGGATTATGGACTCTAAAAAGAGAGTGGCTGACCTTCAAACCCATTAAACAATGTACTGAAAATAAAACAAGGGGTTATGGACTCTACTCTCTTGCTTGTGGTACACATTAAACAAGTTGGCAAGGAATCTTTCTACATAATGCAATGCCTGTGTCGAATGTTGCCTTATCTGGACTTTCCACAGAGAGTATTGACCGAGTACTTGCCTGTCTAGACTATGCCAACTGTATGCACCTTTGTGCCCTCCACCACCTGATTAGTTGTGCAACACAATAATCCCCTTGAAGAGAGGAGAAGGTTTATCATTCCTAGGCCAATGAGAACTGTACAGCAATTAATATTGGTACAGTAACACCGTGCACAAATCCGTGGTACGGGCCCAACTAATTTCAAAGATGTGGTCAAAGCCATCAGAAAGGATTTGCACTTTATGGCTTAAATCTTTTTATTGAACAATGCCGGAAACAAGCGTGCAGTAAACGGGCCATACAAAGCCCATCGCCGTTACTAATAAGTGCATTGATATTGCAAGGAGCAACAAATAACAGATACATTTCCACCCACCACCCAAAGAGAAAGAGAATGAAGAAGAGGAAGAAAAAGCAAGGAGAACCACCCCACCCCCCTCGGTCCAGTACTTTGATACAGCGCTGTGTGGAACTGTGTGACATACGTTAAGCTAGGTCAATCTATGTGGAGGGGTCCGGTGCGGTGAGGCGCAGAAGGTGTAAGTATCTAGGGCAAGACAAGACAACTCCTGGAAACCTTGAGCCAGCAAAGCGAGGAATGGCTGCCAGAGGTCACTGAAGGAGGCACCTTTCCCAGCCAGGGTGAGTGAGATCTTTTCCATGCCCAGCACATGCCATAACCGCTGGTACCAGTAGTAAGCAAGTTTGGTGAATGTTTCGGTTAGGCCGACATGTGTTGCTGTGTGGTGCGCCCTGTAACACGCCCCCTCCCACTCCTTGAGACTAAGACTCCACCCCAGATCTCTCTCCCAGCGCGCACGCCTCGCGTGGCAGGTGTGGGTATATCTGGACAAGAGCATCTTATACAAATCCAAAATCAACTTCTTGTCCGAAGACCATGGGATGAGCCACCGCTTATAAGGGGTGAGAAGCCTAGTCGCCTGCGTTCGGTTACCAGGGTGCATAGCCCCGTGTCGCACCTGTAGATAGTGCAACCGTTCGGATTTGGGAAGGCCGTATTCAGCGTTGAGATGCGAGAAGAGGATAATATCGCCCTTGTCAAATAAAAGGCCCAAGGCTCGGCAGCCAACCTCTCTCTACAACAGAAAGGACTGCGGACCCATCCCATGACTAAAATCCGGATTATCAAAGAGTGATGTGAGGGGGTAAGGGAAGGTCATTAAATCATGACACGTATTGGTCCGGTCCCAAACATTAAGGGTTGTACATGTCACCTGCGAGGCGTATAAGTTGGGCGGGCTTTGGGATTTCCGGAGAAAAGGAATTTAAACGCAAATCCTTTCTAATTGCTTTGGCCACTTCTTTGAAATGTCATCAATGCAATTAAGGAGGATTGAGTCCCACTTTTTCAAACCAATTGGTCTCATTTAGTTACGTGCTGCTACAATCTAGGTCCTGATGATGACCCTGTTATAAATTATGTGTGGGGTGGAAACATCGACTTTTACTAGTGGACTGACGTTGATAATACGCATTTTCACGCAATTAACTCTATTTTTGAGAATTGTAGTTGCAACCTTTCTTAACATCAGTTTCTAGACTGTACATATTATAATTTATAAATCAGCACTTGTGCACTTTGCTTTACATATGTCACTTTTAATCATATGATTAATACATTGTATTCCCCTACTGTTCCGATATTAAAAATTGTATGGTTCTCATTGGTCAAGAGGATCCCTATGTTGCATAATTGATTCATAAAGCAGATCCCCAGGATTACCGGGTTGCCCCCTATTTGATACACACACCTCTACCAGGTTAGCAACCTACAGAGAGTCTAGAACTTAGGGGCTGATTATGATAATGGGCATTCAGACTTTCGCCCGCTATCATGTCAGTTAGGAGACCGACTGACAGGCAGGCTGTGGTCCGACCAACCAATTATGATTATGATGTGCCAACCAGGCTGGTGGAAAAGTGCTCTTTTACACCGCAACTTGTTCTGCAACTTGTGCTGCCGCCCAGGAAGAGGGCTGTAGTAACAGGTGCAGTGTAAAAGGGCAATCAGCACACATCCATGCATTGTGTGCCAGGCAACATTTGGTGCCTTGCACATGGTGCATGGATGTGTGGGGGCACTACATGTGCCCCCCAGGCCACTTAGCAGTGGCCCAGGGAGGACAGGGGCCCTGTATGGGGCCCCAATGTCCGTTTCCATCTGAATTTCCTTGGGGGTAGGGCCGCTATCACTCTCTGTTTCCATCTGCCTTTCCATGGGGGTCAGACACCATGAAAAGACAGTAGGAAAAGGACATTGTAATCCCTATGGCGTTGCCTGCGCAGGCACCGCCGTGATGTTAGAGATACGATCCTGACCGCCGCCCGACAGAATACTTGTTCCTTTCGGATGTGGCTGTCTTTACCCCGACCGCTACAGTCCGACCGTCTGCATCGTCATGCGGCGGTCGGACCGATGGCCTGGATGTCGGTGGGACGGCTACCGATGACCTGTCGGTGGTAGTCCAACCGACATCGTAATTAGGCCCATAGTTCATGCAAGACAACTCTTTATTCTACATATCTTGACAAGCATTTTACCAGCCCTTGCAGGATTACATTAGCTCCTTTTGGTTAGTGTAGGAGAGTAGGATCTGCACTTATGTTACCCCCACTTTTTTTCTGATGCATACACTGGTTTCTGGCTATAGTCTTGCTGGATCCCTACTAATCAGGGCCCCAGTCTCTCTGTCCTCTCTAAACGACTTTGAGTGCATACTAGATGCACTAGTGATTGGATACTGTGGTACCTTATGAGCCCCTAGTACAGGGTACCTTAGGTACCTAGGGCATAGGCACTTCACAGGCCTACCAGGGGCTGAAGCATGTATTATGCCACCCCTGGGAAGCAGACTAAATCTGACACCATAGGCCTGCTACTGCAGCCTGGGTGAGGTAGTGTTAGCACTCCTCACAGAGGTATAGGTTTCTATATCTCACCATAAACACACATATAAACCTATCAGCCACCCCTATGGCAGGCCCTATCAATCCTGAGGGCAGGGTGCTTGGTTTACAATGTAAGTTGGTGCCTCTGCATGAGCAGGGCCCCTCTACAGCTGGCAGAGTCTATTCTCTATGGCTGTTTGTGGATGCGGTTAAACCATATACTCTTAAGTGCAATAAAATGCTAACTCTGGAATGACTGCATCAAAACATGTCGTGTTTGGCGTCAAACAACTTGGAATCATACCCCCACATCAGTCCATGATGTGGGAGCATGATCCCACCCTTCTAGAGGGGACGACATGTACCCACTGTAGTAAAACGACAGAAATCTGAAAGAGCCCTGGCATCAGAAAATGGATGCCACCAGCACAGACACTGGGCTGCCCTCCTGCTGCTGACTGAAACTCGCAGTGGAGGAAGCCCAACAAAAGACATCCTGTCATAGGGAGGTGTCACCACCTTCCAGACAGGAGTTAGTGTATTGGAGCTGGGTTGGTGCACTTCTAGAGTGCTTTGAAGTCCTGCACTGGGGGAGCAGTAGGCTCCTCTGTGCATATGCCAGCTCAAACCGGTTCAGGGGCTACCTGTCCCTGCTCTGGCACGAAACTGGACAAAGGGAAGTGGGTGTAACCACCCCCTACCCTGACCCTCCTAGAGGAGTGGTCATAGAGCTAGTCCCTCCCCTATCTTCAGTATAAGATAGCAAACTTTGCCATTGCAAAGTAGATAACCCTGGACGACCCTCTACAAAGAAGAATCCTGGCCCTTCGATGTTCCACTACCTTTGGAAGACAGAAGAATCTCTCTTGGAGTCAAGGAGTGGCTCCCCTGCTTGGCAGGCACCAGAAACTCTAATCAACAGTTGCAAACTTTCCCGCTCCCGCCAGAGTTCGAAGTCCATGCAGCCCCAGAAGTGGATTTCCTGACTTCTCGACAGCCATTGTGAGTCCCCAGCAGAGCTGTGGCAAGTGGACCCCACGAGTGACGAGAAACAGCAATACCCGGGTACCATGCACTATTGTCAAGTGCAACTCCCTCACGACATTCTACGAACTTATGCATTAGACCATTTGTGGCCCAAGCCTCCAGCAGGTTTTTCAGTGAAAATCAGAGGCCTACCCTGTCCTGAGTGACCGTGGGCTGTTGTGAAGCATTTCCTCAAGAGCCGTCTTTGTGATCCATTGCCCATTGGCTTGTGGGTCCCCTGAAGCCTTTCTTATCAACTCAAAGGGTTCCCCTGGTTGCTCCAGGCCTGCCCTCACTCACCCTTGCTGGGTGAGTCCCTCAGACCTTGCTGGTCTGCAACGCTGACCTTCTTTGATTTCCACGAGACTTGCTGTTTCCAAGGCTTGTTGGCTCCAATCCGGTTGCCGACACCTCAGTCAGCTGCAGACATTGTGTGACACTCCAAATCCCGCTGCTGGTCATCGTCAATCTCTCCTGGACCTCGTGACCGAAGAGTAAAAACACCATCAATGACCTGAAATCAACCGACATCCGTGGTCAGCCATCTTCCTGGCCACCGGTCACTGGCAAGTGACTTTGAACACTGTCCCTTCAATTTTCAGGTCATCTGCATCTCGAATCAACCCTTGGATTCCACCGGACACTTCTTCAGTCGACGCAAGCAGCAAATCTTCTTTGGTCTCCATAGAAAATAGCGACGTGACCCGACACCAAAAGACACCTATGCACCCGACTTCCCTGGGTGAGGTAACTCGTGCACTCCGGTGCCCTTGTGTGTGTTTGCCCTCGAATTACTTACCTTGTAAGTGGCTTGCTTGTAGACTTCCTCGAAGTACCCTAAAACTTTAAAAATCAAACCGCGACTTGCTTCATTATAATCAATAGGGAACCTGCGGCTGTGTTCACACACTGCATGCGTCTCCCGTCGATTAATTACCTGCTTTCACTGCAGTGGTGAAGCCCAGCGATTCTACAGGCCCTAGGCCTTGTCATTTTGCAAGTCGACTTTCTTAACCCTCTTTTTTAGTATATGGTCTGGTACGCCCCAAGGGCCACAGCCATGTTTGTGCTTAATTTATTGTGAAACGTTGATATTTGAATGTGTTCCTGGCTTCTAATCTCATAAAGACATTAGTAGAGTGTGTCTAGAAATAAATACATATATATTTGATATATATACCTGTGTGGTGTCCTTTCATTTGGTAATTCAAGAGATTATAAGGTAAAACAAGCTGCTTTACATTCCTCTGAGACTTAGCCTGAAGGCTGCTCTCCACAGCTACCACTAGACTAGCTTTCTTTAAAAGGTTGTCTTAAACCTATCTACCATAAGAGTCGAATTGGACTGGTGCAAGGTGGCCACTATAACTAGTGACCAGCATATGCCAGGCCAACTTCTCACAGTTAGACAAATAACCTTTAAAGAAATGTGCGTTGCATATAAAGCCATCCACAGCACTTGAACACTCAGTGGCTGATTCACAAGCTGTAATTTGTAGGACGTTTTGTAGTACTTCAAAACGTACAATAAAACATATGTTTTACCTATACTTATGTGAGCTGAGTTCTCCGCCTTGGCTGAGGAGTCTCTACACAGATGAGTATAGGTTGTAGTAGTAAATGTGGGAGGGACACAGGGGAGTGGGCAGGAAAAGGGGCAGGTTTACCCTTAAAGTGGATGGTATTAGGGAGGAGTAAGATGGGTTTAGCAAGAATCAGGAAGGGGTTTAGGGAGGGATGTCATCCCCCCCACACAATAGTAAAACAGTTTCTTTATTCTGGAGTCGAGATGTAATTTACATTTTGTTGTAAGTTTACACTCGAAGTTTGTTAATACAGAAAGTGGTAAACTTACTCCGAGGTGTAAACTTACTCAAAAGTGTAAGTTACCTTTTTGAATCAGGCCCTCCATCTTCAGCATACAGTTTGTACCCACCACCAAACATGTGGCCAGATGTACTATTATTTGAAATACTGATTTCCTAAGTGTTATTCTCTCCAAATCGCAATTAGGAAATCGATATTCCTAATGTATGAAACTCGTTTGATTTTTATTAGCGATTTCCAGCGGGTCGCAAATAGACTTACCTCATGCATATTAAAGAGGTAGGTTTCAATTTGCAACCCATAAGGAATTGCAGCCATCACAAGGATGGTGGCGTGCTGAGGTCAGCAGACCACCATGTCTGTGATTGCTTTTAAAAAAAAAAATACAGCCCGTTTCCTTAAAGGAAAATGGGATGCATTTATAAAAAAAAAAAAAAAAAGAAAACTTTGCAATTTCATTTTTTAAGAGTAGGCAGTGCCTGCTTTTGAAAAAAGTTGTTTTCCATTCTCAAAGGGCACAGCATTTCGCATGGGGCAAGAGGTCAGCCCACTTCAATCAGTGGCACTCTTCACTGTGAGTGACTGCAATTTGCCTGTCCACGTGTCCATCTGCCTAAGGAAAAGAGCAGTTCAGTTGCAGAACTCATGGACAATCTCTCTTTTGATGTAAATGCGTGCTTTCATTTATTCACTTCATTTGTTTGCAGCACATATGTGGCATGTCTGTGCCATGTGCCGTGCCCTTCCCCTTTTTTCCTTATTATTTATTCAGTAAATGCCTCCTCTGGGTGACATCTTGGCCTGTAGGCAGCATTTGTAGTGCACTTTGGTCTGGCTTTTTCTTTCTAGTCTACATTTCAATAGGTAAGAATGAAAACAGAGAAATATTTGAATATTTACCTTTATATTGAATGGCACCACAGCATCTGAAGTGCTTTCTGAAGGGGTTCAGGAAGTTGAAGACAGAATGAGTCTGCTCTGGGGGCTTTCCTTCTTTTCTGCTTGTCGGAGCCTCGGGGTTGTACTGATGTTAACTGTACTATAGCCTTATAACCCGCCGTAGCGGGCTATACCAGCTATTAAAGGCCCGCTCCAGCGTTAAAGGCCTGAGCCGAAGATGAGGGCCGTTAACAAGGGAGTGGGACTTTAATAGCCGGTATAGCCCAGCTAACAGGGCTATAAGGCTATTAGAACATTCCGCCACTAGAGGGCAGAGTGTGCTAACAAATAAAACAAAGGCCTCTCGGAGCCCGAGGGGACTGAAATCCCCTCGGGCTCCGAGAGGCCTTTGTTCAAACAATATTGGAATGTTGCTCTGCAGGCCTTTACCGGCTCGAAGAAGCACGGAGCACTCCATTGTATTCAATGGAGTGCTCCACATTCCAATGTTCAAATATTGTTTACATCAGGGTTCTCCAAATGCGGTCCTGGAGGGCCGGATCCATGCCAGACTTTTAGCATATCCCCATTCAGATAAATGTAGTAATGTTAAAAATCTGGCATGGATCCTGCCCTACAGGAACGACTTCAGAGAAACCTGGTTTATATGCTTAGAGCGTTTAGGTCTCTTTGGTACAGCAGGGGTGGGTCGCCTCTCTGCTTTGTAAATGTCTACTCCTACGAGTTTGTTACACATTTATAAGATGTGTTAATGTGAGTCTGTTACAATCAGTACCTTTTCGGTTACTTTAAAAGCTGCCCTCAGTTACTAAGGCCCAGTGACCAAAGTCTTCAATCAATCGAGAAATGCATTTAAATATCACTCTCTATCAACAGCCAGCTCTGAATAAATTATCTTTAAACTGCATTGATAATTACAGGGTCTTGTAATTGCCTTGTGCTCTTTATTCAGTTTGTTGTATAATAACTACATTTTCATCTTTCTTTCCTTTAGAAGCAGTCTGGGATAAGGGATTTCAATGTGCAATTTTATTCAGGGATTAACGGATTCTAATACGAATTGATTTCTGGTACAGCATGTTTGGAAACTCTGGTGGGGAACGTGGTCACATTTTGGGGCATATTTGCAAGGAATTAAAGCCACCAGGACGTCACTTTTTCTGACATTCTTGTGACATTAACTCCTTAGCCTTATTTACAAGGCGGCGTTCAGCCACTTAACGTTACTTAACGCCGCCTTGTAAATAATGCCCCTATTCATGCCGCACTTAGAGTGAAAGGGGTGTGCAATGGGTGTTGCAGTGGGCATTCCGCCACAACACCTATTGCTTTTTGACACTAACCCATATTTGCAAGGTATTGGGCAGCGCCAAAAATACCACCAGGGAATACTTGGACTTAAGCAGGGGATACGAGGAGAAATGTTTTATTTCACCTCGTATTTTGTTCTTTCCATGTGTGCTGCATTCTGCAGCACAAATAGATAGATAAATGGTGCTAGGGTGCCTGAACTGGCGCTAGGCAGCTTTTTAAGCGCCAGCGCTAGGTGTAACATAGGGGTGCGCCACATTCTTGTGAATATAGCGCATCCCTGCTTTTTGAAACTGTTGGAGCGCAGCGTTACTTTGGAGCAACATCGCACTCCGACATTTTCTTGCAAATATGCCCCTTAGTGTCTTGTTGCTCTTTTTACTGTGCGTTGGTAGATTTAAGCTTAGAAGAAGAGACGAAAACTTAATAATAAGGAATTGTATTTATGTAGCACCTCATGCCACACATAATGCCTTTTCTAAGCATTGTAAATGGCAGATTGTAAAGTGCTTTAGCATTCGTATAGGTGATAGCACCCTATTTAATGGTTTCTCCCTCTTGGAAAGATAAGCCACTAAGTTAGCCCTTCTGTGAAATTAAATTGATGACCTCACATACCACGTTAATGAGACTTGCTGTCTGCCTTTTGTAATAAAGGCAAATAATGAATCACCAGAAAAATAACACATGCTTTTCATCAAAATAACAGATGGTTTTGAGTAAGCCTCATTCAGCCATTGTTTTCTGTTTATTTCTCACGCCTACCACATGTCCTGTGTAATCTGTATTGGTTTTATGTTTTCTTTCTTCTGGTCTTTTTATTGCAATCTTTATTTGACACATTATGGTTTTGACTTGGTTTCCTGGGTTTTGCCTCACACTTTGTTTCTTTGCTCCTTTTTTTTAAACTGACTCTTTGTTTCTTCCTATGTCTGCTTTTCAGTTTTTTTTCCATTTCTTGTTATTCTTTGTGTAATCTAGTATTGATACATCTGAAATGTGTATTCCCAACATCACTCTCCTGCCTCACTTGTTTTTAGGTCGAGCCTGGGCAGTGCATGCGCTGCTGTGAGGCATGCAGTATTGGAGTATGGCTTTGAAGCCCCACCCACTCGCCGCCCATATTTTTAATTGGCTTGTGTCATTGTCCTTCGTAAACACTGGCTTCTGAGTCGTTATTAGGCTTGTTAGTCCCTCCCTGGTACTGCCAAGTCTGCCTTTTACTTGTCTTGTTACACAGTCTACTTTATTTTGGCTGTGAGCGCTATTTTGTTTAATGATTTGCCCTTATTCCAGCCACTAGGTCACTGCACACCGCCTGCTTTTATGTTACTTACTTATGGCAGTCCACTTTAACTACAGCAGCAGCGTTTCTTTCTTTCTTTATTTTAGCAGCGCAGTCTGCTTTAAGTATAGCGATCGTGCTTACCTATTTTTTTTTTGTTTACTAGCGCCCTAGCATTACTTTCCCATTAATTGAGGTCGCGCCCCTCTCTTTAGACAAGCTGTGTCTAAAGAAGGGTGAGCGGCCGCTATTAAAGTAAAAGTGTGGCATTGGCACTTTTACAAAAAAAACATTTATCAACTTGACAAACAGATGTTTGTTTTTGTCAAAGCGCCACATGCTGCAGTTTCACTTTAATGTCGGCCACGCCCCTTTCTTTAAACACAGCTTGTCTAAAGAAAGGGGCGCGACCTCCATAAATGTGAAAGCGCCGCATGGGAGCTAGTAAACAAAAAATACTTACAATGCAATAGGTCTCGCATTTGCGAGAGTTAAGATATTACATTGCCAATAGCTCAAACTCTCCTAAATGTGAGACCTATTGCATGGCAAATGCTTGTTCTTTTTTCTTTACAGCTAAATAAAACGTGTATTAAACTGCTCAATGAGCGTATGAGTCAATTGTCAGCATCTGCTCATTCATGAGTAAAGAGTCCAATCTAGACGTGGCTGGTTAATATTCTGTAAACCATGGGTACTCACAAACATTTTCCCGGGGGGCCGCAAAGTTTTATCTATGGTGTGACCGAGGGCCGCACTGATGCCAGCGGGGGTGTAAAGTGGGTGTAGGGGAAGCAAAGCATGTATATCTAGTGGCTGTCTTTAAAAATTACGGTGTTCCTAAAGTTAAGGGTCTAGTTACTTCTTTCCCTAACTGCAATTAACCTTTAACTAAGTACTTTCTCAATATTTTAAAAAGATTTCCATGTTAGTGCTGAGTCGAGTAAACAGCAGCCCAGTGCTGCTGCTGCCCACGGGGCCGCATGTAGAGGTCAGGAGGGCCGCATGTGGCTCCTGGGACGTACTATGAGTATCACTGCTCTAAACTAAACTGGCTACTTGCACAGGTAAGGTGTGTGTGTGTGTGTGTGTGTGTGAGAGTGTGTAAGTAAAAGTATTGTGCATGCAGGTGTGTCTAAGAGTATTGTCTATGTGTGTGCAGGAGGTGTGAACTTTATGTTGAATAGATTTTTATGTTCCCATTATATTTGGCTGCTTACATTGCAGGACCTTCCACATGGCAGCAAAAACTAAAGGCAGAATCAGTAGAAAAATAATTATATTATTTTTATTTCCGTGGTTTGAAGTGGGATTAGTTTCCCTCTATTGTGCCACAACAGAAGACAGGATTGAATATGGCAGCCTGATTTGAAACATTTTACTCTCACTTCTAAAAGTAGGCTGCCTTCTCACTGGAGCATAGGTTGAGCTGCTTTTCTGCTTGCAAAATGCTTGCAAAATGCTGCTATGCAATATATCTACCAATAGTCTTCTTACTGTCATGTGACGCCTAAATTGTTGAAATGTTCTGCACAGAAGAAACCTGTTCAGAATGCTCCTATTTTGGTGTCTGTGTATTTTTTCAAATTATTTATTTCTCTCTTTCCCTTTTTCTTTTTTTCTCCACTTGCCCTTTCTATATCACTCTTTTGCATGTGTGTCTTTGTAAACAGAGGTGGCTGGTGAGAAAAGAATGAACTGTGATTGCTATCATTCAGGTTGTATTAAGTAAGTGGTACTTCTGTTCTTCACAGAAATTCCTTGTGTAGTACAGTCGCTCACCATGTGTCGTCCCCCAGTAACAAAAGCAGCAGTCCTTTACACTCTTCCACCTCCACCCTCCTCTGGTCTGACAAAATTCCCAGAGCTGCTTTGGGTTCCCAGTCCGGCCCTGAAGGAAATAGGGACATTTGTCACCAAGATGGAACCTGAAAAGAATCCACAAAACCTGTATGGAATGGGCAGCCACTCTGTATATATGTTTCTATGTCCAGCAAAGGGGGGAGGGGGGGGTGCTTGCACCACTCCTCCTCCCCCCTTCCCCTCCTCCCCCCGGATCCTTGATTTTTTTACTTGACCTTTGGGAACAAATTTATTATAATACCGACAGCGCAATTTTTTTTTTTTTTAAATGCCTCCCCTGAAAAAAATTCTGTTGACGCCCATGACTGCTGGAATTCAGCATGCTGACATTTAATAGCACCAGCCACGGGATTCTGAGCAGAGCTTTTGGGCACCTGCGCTCATCCTTTTTTAAATTAATCACTGGCTGTGTCAATGTTGAAATTGTATTAGGCATACTCAGCCTATATATACGGCTTTAAACCTACCGCCAAACATTACTAGGCGGGGGATCTTTAAACGAACTACACGTATTCAACCGTGAGCGGAGAGTTGCCCTAGGGAAACCCACTTTTGGATTTGGAATAATGGTGAATAGTTTTTACTCTTTATCATGCACAATATTGTTTTTGCGAAGATGGAGAGTTATGTATAAATACTAAGCTAGGAGTGTCTAATTTAACTTAAGAATTGGCGGAGATTGTTAATTAAAATGATATTAAGTTTATGAGAGGGTTTATAAGATTATGTTACAAGTTGTAGTCTGATTTACTTATTTTTCAACTTCCCTCGAGAAAGCTAGAATAAATAAAAATACGGTCCTTTTATTCTCTTGTGGATTTAACAGCCACTGTGACTGAGAACCTATACAGGAAAGATAGGTCAGTGGGTGGAGAAACCAATGAGGTCATGCCAGAACCCTAAATTATAAAGAAGGTTATAGCCTCACAATACCTTGTGGATTCTAGGAATAAGCCATACTATCCTGAACCTAAGGGTGAGCATAATAAAGTTGTCACTAATTAATTGTAGCATTCTAAGGCCTTCTATTCAAGAGGTTTATTAATTAAATATATAATATTGCAGATTGTCAGCACCATAGGAGGAGAACCCCCGACCACATTTGGATCGAATTGTATAATTGGCTCATAATAAGTAGCGACTCCTAGAAATATGTTTTTGGGACTTTTGGTACGCAACATAGTGGTTGATGTATACATCGCTCGCACAATTGGTACTTAGTGGTATGAATGGCCCATGCGTTGTACAGCATTACATTCTGAGCCTGTTTTTAGTGATTTTATAATTCCTCCTTCATTGAATATTTATACATGCATTGTTTTCTATTTGTATTTTCCATTTTTTAGAGTCAACAATACTGTTTTTTATTTATGAGTCTGCCCTGAAGAAGGTGGAGTTAACCAATTTCAACCCACCGAAACGCCGCGTCGACAACTGTTTTTCATATAGTATTGGTTTTATAAAATCCTTTCATAAACTGTACATTTTATATGTATGTCTATTTAATAGACTCAAGATAACAGTAGTTCATATAGTAGTGTTTTTATTTAATGTTTTTTTATCTTGTATATTTTGTATGCATGTCTAAACAAGGGGCCCAAAAGTATATGTTTCATTTGTACATGACTGGTAATTGAAATGTGTGGAATAGGAAACAATATAGAACAGTTTGACTTGAATTTTAAAGACGTATGTTTACTGAAAAATGTTACATAGATAAATGCATAAGATACACATGAGATAGAGCTTATAAGAACTGAATTTTTCTTTCTCTTCCAACGATATCTGATGTATTGACTCGGGTTTTAAAGGCGTATAAGTAAAAATAAAAAAATAAATTTTCAATAAATGAGGAGATACTTTTCCCTAAAATGGGGCCTATCGATTGTATGTAGTGTATGAATGGACATGCTTATGGAAGAGGCAGTGAATGAAGAAAGAAGAACATAAGGAACATTTCCTTGTTACTAGGTACTTGAACCCAGTTGCCTTTGTGCATGAAGGGTTTTCTCTCTTTTTGTTCTATGAAGTCTGATCTCATTTGCCTATACCCTGCCAAATACCCCATGTGCCTCATGTTGCTCTGTATTTCTTGTGCTACCTTTGTCCTTCTCCTTCATTCACAATCCCAACTTGTTCCTCCATTGTCCTCAGTCATATTAAATCGCCCTAAAAAAAAAGTTAGCCAATGCTGCACAGCATCGTCAATAAAAAAACTTTTTGCTGATGGTGCACATCATTGACAAACAGCATTGTCAAAGGAAATAGGTCCAAAAGAGGTAAACAAGCGACTTTCTCTTTAAACATATGGTACCACTGGTTAAAAGTCCCATCACAAATGTAATTGTTATTCATATGCAGCTAGTAACAGTTTTTTTCAAAAGGTGAAATGTGCAGGAGAGAGACACAGCGGTAAATTGGAAAAAATATAAAGGAATTGATGGAGAAAGGCTGATTTTGCATGTTATTCCCCAGTTCTCAAGTACAAGCTTTTATCAGTGTGATCGCCACTCACAAGTTCAATAATAACTGTGCTGTATTCCACAATAACTCCTAATTAAAGCCTCAGATGTATGTTTTTCACATTCACAGAACCTAGAAGAGACCCCACTAAAAGCAATGTTCATCCAGAGACTGTGGGTCTGCTGCAGTCACTCTTGTCTAGACTGTTCGATCTCGAAGCACAGCACAGACTCCGTGAGGCTTTGGGGTCAGAGTAAAGCCGACCTCCTCAGTTAGGTCAAGGTCCGCCTCTGTCACTCCAGGTGGTGGGCGGAACGTGAACTTCTGAAGTAAACCCGCAAAGAAGAGAAACAGCTCCATCTTGGCCAGGCTTTCACCCACACAAGCTCTGCGCCCTGCAAAATGAAACAACAGCAGTTTTTGGACAGTGAAGTAAAGTACGGATTGAAAAGAAATGCTCAATGTAAGTATTTTAATAATGATTGGTTTAAGATGTGTTCCACCATCTTTCTCCCTTATCAGCAACGATTGAGATTTTTTGATGTCACAGGTATTTTGCAGATTTCACTTCTCTTCTTCTTTCCAAACTTAAAGCTAATGCAGTTTCTGCTACATCTACTTAAAATGTCAGTACACATATAGGATAACCCTACATCCCAAAGGACCTGGCAAGAACATCATTAAAAAATAAGGGTTTCACCTTCATAAATTGTTCTCTTAGAAGGTGAACAATAACGCTAGTGGCGTCTTGTGTGACAATCTTTGTTGGCATCCTGCTCCCATGATCACCTCTTCACAGATTCCCTCCATACAGCCCTCCATAGGTGATCCTCAACTCTTCATAGCCTCTCTCTCACAATTACATAATTTCTTTTATAGCACTTTTAATTCCATTGTAAATTGTCAGTGCGCTTTACATCATAAACAGGTATTCTACAGAGACAATGAATCATAGAAGTGAATACATCAATGTAAAGTAAATGTTACATAAGACAAAGGTGCTACAAGGTGTAGGGGTCACATAGCATCCATACTATCTGGGATTTTGTTAAGGGTACTTGGTCTGGAGAAACACTATGGGTCCCATTCAGAAAGGTAAACTGAGACGAAAGTCTAACTTTACGACTTTCAGTATTCACAAGGGCATTTATGAGTAGTAAAGTTAGACTTTTGTCTCAGTTTAACTTAAGTTTTGGTCTTAAGTTTAACTGAGACTGAAAGTCTAGTCTCAGTTAAACTCAAGAGCATAACTTAAGTTAAAGTTAGACAAAAGTCTAACTTTACTACTCGTAAATGCCATTTGTGAATATCGAATGTTGTAAAGTTAGACTTTCGTTTACCTTTGTGAATTGGGCATAAGGTCAGGATTTTAAATCCAACCCTGTGGCCGTACTAGTAAGAATGTATTACTACCCAAAGAAACCCTTTAAACAATTGTATTAGGATCTACCCTGTGCCTTGCAGTTTGCTTGCAGCTCTTTGATGTTGGTTCAGAACTACATGTGTGCAGTGTTAGAAGGGTTGTAACTGATGAGCTGCAAGTTACAAAAGGATCTCTGTGACCAAAGCAGTATGACCCATCCAGCTAGGTACATAAAATATAAATCTGTGATCTGCATGTTACACTTATGCTTTGCAGCATATGCACATAAACCCTCTACGATGCATTATGGTGACCTAGACAAAGCACCGCTGTCTAACGCAACTACAGTAATCACCAAAGTTATCTTATATCCTGTAGTCTGTGTATGAATGACAAAACTTGGAAAACAATAAACAAATTTCAAGAATGCAAAATGTAATAAAATCAACATTCTTATTCCCTATTAGTCATACGTGATGCACTATGGTCACCCCTCACTACATATTTGTCTCTGTCAGCTAGTACACATGCTATGCCGGCCCCTAATGTCTAGCATGTTATTCATATATAGTTAGTGTTTTCACATACATTTTACACAACTGTGTGTTTCAATGAAATTTTATATATTGTTTTATTATTGATAAAGCATATATGCAGTTTTCATTGTTAGACATTCTCCTTCCACACCCTCACCTCTCTCTTTTTTTGATCTCTCCTTTCCTATTTCTTCTAATGGTTTTTATTATTTATTTATATTATTATTCTCCCATACAGGTTTTTTCATTGATATGTTTTCATATGTCTCACTCCATTTTCATGCTTATTGCAACTAACTTTCAATTTAAAGTTTAATAACGTAGATCAGTTATTCATTTTTAGATTGTTTAACATTGCATTAGTGGCCCAGTATTCTTGTTCATCTGTTGTAGGCTTTGCATCTTCCTTTAGTAAATAGATTAAACTTTAAAAGAAGACTACACAATGTATAATGTAGTCTGGATCTAATGTAAAGCAGTCTATTGCCCTTGGGCTAAGTTTTACCTGTCCACTTGGTAGGATTCTAGACTGATCCTAAACTGCTCAGACCTCAGGACGGGATAGTTAAAAGTAAAATAATTTGTAAGAGGAACTTCTTAATGGTTAATCTAGAAACAATCCTGCATACCTCTGCCTGTATTGGTCTAGACATCTGCCTAGACATGGTTCCCTTTAGAACAACCCCATATATCCTTACCAAAAAACTCTATTATTTAGGACTTTCTAATGTTTTTTATGTGAACAAAATTTAGCAAAGTGCTTGATTAATGATGTTTGCAAACTTCGAGCTTGAGTCACAAAGATAAACTTACACTTTTGTGTTAATAGTAAGTTTACAACTGTGCGCATAAAAAGATAGGCATATCCTATCTTTTTGTGTGTGGAGTTCTCCGCCCCAACTGCGGAGTCTCCACAGTCGTAAACTATTAACTCCATGTTTGTGACTACCAAAACAAATGCAAATTTACACAAACGTGTAAGTTTACCTTAATGAAACAGACCCTTCATCTCCTGTCTATACCAGTATATTTCTCACAAGTTTTGTTTTGCATGTGCTTTGCAGGTGAGTGAAAACTTGCGAACCTTTTCTTCACCAGTTGCTCCGACACTTGCGAGAAAAAGGTACAGCAAATCGCAATGGCATAGAAAAATATAAAGTATGTATACAGCTGTGCCAAAGGATTCACAGCAACATTTCTCAAAAACAGAAATGCTTTTTGGGTAAAATAGAAATCATTTAATGTTAAAAGCACTACAAAAGACGCATATTTTTGCAAATGCACTTTCTTGTAGTCCTTTCAGACCTTCACGTCATCTTTGTACTTTTTGAAAAAAAATATGCATAGGTAAAGTGAAAAAAATGTGCAGCTTCGCACTCGCACTGTCCTTACCTATGGAAAATGGCATAAAGGCATCCTTCTTCACAAATCGGCCATTTGCATCAAGGAAGTGTTGGGGGTTGAACTCATAGGGGGTCGCCCACTGGGTCTTATCGTAGAGCACAGAGATCAGCAGGGGCATCACTTCTGTTCCCTGACAAAAGAATACAATATTAACTGCTCATGATCATGAAGAATCTACCTGAGGTAAGAATCAAGTCCATTTTCTTGTGCTATGGATCCTAGACCTTTTCTTCCCTAGGAGACGCACATCGCAGTCTTTTCTTGACTGTCTTCAACAACGTTATACAAGATTCAAATATCGATTTTTAACATCGGTTTGGTTGCCATTCATTATAACACTTTTTAGAATTCACAAACATTCCAACTAGAACCCTAGAGGTGGACAAGCCAACAAACTAACAGAGAGCCATGCCAGACCCCAGTCAATGGTATGGCTTAGCTCTCAGAGCCAGTTTATGTGCCGAGCCATAATAATGTTTGGTGTGTAAATCGTGCAGAAAAGTTATTTAAAACTTCAAAAAAGTGTGCTTCTTTTCTAGGCATTTCACCTTCATGCAGCATATTATATCACTGCATTGAGCTGCATTTATTAAAAGTGGTAGTTTCTAAACACAAACTTAGTGCACTAAAAGGCAAGTCAGTTGTCATGTGCGTCCTATATGTGGCTTAAACATTATTATACACAAAGCAATAATCTTAAATTAATTCTATGGAGGAGAAAAATATCTTAAACAGCCTATAAGGAGGGTTTGATAGAATTCAAAGGGCATATTTTTTAGAAAGCTTATTGCACCAACCTTTCTTTTATTAAAAAAAAAAACAATTTATATACCGAAAGAGGCTTGCTGATTTAAATCCGATCTCATGTCTCCAACAAATCGCCCCATATACTCAACAAATTTAACCCAGAATGAGTGCATTAGTCAGCCTCCCTTTAAAGTTGCCACAAATTAATCCACTAGTTTAGTCAAATTGGTGCACTTCAGGTAACAACTAGACCAAATGTACTATCAAGGTGATGGATTAGACCCATATAGGGTAATATCTGTGAGTTGCCTATTAAATACAACACACTAGGAAAACTCCTCAATATAAAACGAATTCAAATATCAACCATACACTACACCATACAAAAAGACCTCAGGCAAGGTTAGAAGGGGAATGAGAAAAAGCTGCGGAAGGCATGAGGATTGAAAGACATCTGAGAGACAGCAGCCAATGTCATCCTACAACAATCATATTATGATACCCACGCACAAGGACCCTTGATTTCATGTCACAACAAGTCACGACCACTGAGTTCAGTTGTATATTCTGATAGCAAGAGTCAGTGGAAAATGCAAATATCGATGTTTGAAAGAAATGAAAAATACTACTTAACACAGTCATGTGCCAAACAACTCACATGAAGACATTTTACCTCCCATCAAGCACCATCTTTAGCTTGTCAACCTTCAAAAGAGAAGGTGGCAAGCCAAGCCCCTAGTACCTTTTGGATCTCCAATACAACTTCCTCTGACAGAGACAACTGCTGGCTCAGGATGTCACCTAAGACTCTCTTTTTAGATTAAATATTTGAGCTTAACTTGCAAAGTACAGACTATCTTCACTTTAGGGCCACACATTGTTTGCAGTAGCATTGTCTTCAATAGAAATAGATAAGGCTTTAGGGTCTGCATTGTATGGCGTGTGGCATGTAGGGCTTTGTTAAGACTGAATTACAGAAACCAATATCTTATAGGGAGGGGTTGGCACACGTAAGTGGGATAATAACAAACAGCACACAGTATACCTGTTTTTTTTTTATAGAGCAGGTGTCTCCAACCAGTAAATCAGGAGCTATCAATGGCTCTCAGACATCTTCAGAGTAGCTCACAGCTTTGAGTTCATTTTTAAATAAGCACAGAGTCAAATTTTCCTTTAAATGTTATGTTAAGGGAAGGCTGTGTTTATTTTATATTATTATTACCAGGCTGCAGATAGCAGGGCCTGATAAGGAGCAGTGGTGAAGAATTGAATTCTGAGGTATTTCATTCTTAAAGAAAAGTCCTTGTCAACTCAATATTGGAGCAGAGAAAAAAAGAATTGTGAATGCTTTTTAAATAGAAGAAAATTAAAATGAAAGATCACCTTAATGATTAAGTTAACACTTCATTTTAAGTGCTGCATTTACAAACAGAAAGTCTCTTGTTCCCTGTGGTCACTGTGCCATGTTTATAACTGAAAAATACAGTGATTTTATTTTTAAATGGGCCAAATTTAAAGTGAAGAAAAATATTTCTGTGAATCATTAAGGGGCCGATTACGATCTCGTTCAAAAGGGTTCCGAACCAGATTCGCCAAAAGCAAATCCAACCGAATCGGTTTTGAACCCGAAACAGTCAGTCCGAGTCGTCCGGAGACGAATCGTGCAGCTCAAGGGGGCCGGTTTATGAACAAGCGAGACGATGCATGATTCTGACAGCTGTGCCGACTCGGTTTTGCCGGGACAAAACAGCTGTGGGAATTTGACTTCAGGGGGCTGTGGCAGACCCCCCTTCACCCTGGGCCCACCGATTTGGTCCCGTGGGGGTACCACGCTTTTCCCCACTCATCCCATTTTGCAATGCGAGCCTGTGTTCGCATGCAGTATACAGGCTCCAATTGAAGTCAATGGGAGTCCGAGGGAACCGAGTCCGTCAGCATATAGATGCATTGTACTCGTTCAGTTGGTTTCCTGGAACGCGATTCGTATGGAAAGCCTTCCGGAACCGAGTTGTCTGGAGGGTTTACCTAACGAGATTATAATCGGCCCCTAAGACTTAATCTCTTTCTCCACTTGCAATTAAGCTAATTATGTTTTAATATTTTATGATGCATGTTTAAATTCCTTCCATTCAAACAAATGGCTATAATTTTCTGTTATAAATATGGCTCCTTGTCTACAAGCCACTGGGAGCAAGATGCCTGGTGTTTGTAAATGTAACACTTAGAATTGGGAGAAAATTTAACTGATGAGTTTTAGGGAATCTATATAAACATCATGTTAACTCTTCAGTTTAATTTATTCCCTTTTCAAGTGCTGTCTTTACACTCAGCATGCACCTTGCTCCCAGTGGCTGATTGACAGGGTGCCGTATTTATAAATGAAAAATGTAAAGTGCAGAAAAATGTTTCATATTATGAACATTTGTTCAGAACATTTTTCTGCACTTTAAATTTGTCCCATTTAAAGAATAGTTGTATGTTTGTGTTATACATATAACGGTGCCACATATGATGAAAGGTATGTCCTGTGCCACAAGTGCATAAGACACAGGCTCTCAGTCACCCATAGACATATATCCCATTCATAGATACATATGCTGACACATCCCCAAAGAACACACTCTCACTGACACACATGACATTCCTTTTATAGTGCCTCAAACTATTTTCTTCAAACATAGAATCTGGCCTATGGAAATTAGGCTTAAAGTCAATGCTGCTGGGCATGGTGGTGTCTGGTAACAATGCGTGAGTTGCTCACCCTTCAGTAGCCCATGATGATTTTCACTGATCTGAAGTAGCTCTCACTAGAGAACAGGTTGGAGACCCCCACTCTTGAGTCATCTAAAGCTGCTGCTATCAGTATCCCCACAAAAGACACAGTAAGCAAAAAATAAATGGTGGTTAGCAGGAACCCTCTCCATAACACTATATGACACACTAAGCTATTAACAGTGAGGGCTTTGCACCTTCATTAACCTTGACACTGATATTGTTGGTAAATTTTGTAACGTCAAATTGAGTAATAGCAATATCTGTTATTTACAGTGATATGAAACAATAGACATGGTATGAAGCACTATATAAAAGCAAGTGATGAGGATTATATTATCATTATTATTATTACTATTATTTGTGTTGTTGTTATTATTATTATCTAAGATTATTCAGGTCGTCCTATCTAAACTTACCTTAGGTATGCAGTATCCTCTGAAGTGCACATCAGTAATGGTGGCACGGGATACATTCAATGGAAGAATATTTGCAAATCTCTGTATTTCATGTGCCACTGCATCTGTGTAGGGCATGTTTTTCCGATCTTCTACCCTGGGCACTTGTCCTGGTTTAATAACACGAGTAATTTCTTCATGAACCTTTCCTTCAAAAGAAAGCATCCATTTTGTTTGCTTTTGTGCCATAACAAAGTATGCTTACATTCTGATTTAGTCTTGAATTACAAACTTATTGAAATACTTAGCTAATTGTCTAATTTTATTTTTCAGGTAAGCAAGGTCTTTATTTTAATGCTGCCATAAAGAATAACATGAGAACAAATTAACTATTCAAGGAGCAGTTAAGAAATTAATAATGATTGGAGAACATCAGTGGGTGAATACAAATTGGTTTTGGTTTATGAAGCTTTTTCAAAGACCATGGGCTTTATTCTGATCTCTGCCAGGGTTTGTCCAGTGTAAACATGTGATAGGTGATTAGCGGGCACTATGTTATACCTATTTGCTCATTAGTAGTCACCATATCTGAAATTAGGCAATTTTATCAATTCAGACTATATGAACATTGTCTCGTCTTCTCCTTGAATGAGGGTTATGGAATAAAGAGGCCTGGAAAGCAATTTTACTCTCAATTACTTGGTCTTCAAAGAAAGAATATAACTTTTAAAGTATTGTGTTAATAATTGCTATTAAACCTGAATTTGAGAAAATATGCATAAACCAAAAGGGGATGGTTTAATTTTTCAAGAAACATCAAAATCCAATATCTCGTAATCTATGCTTATATCAATTTAGTCCATAATTTACTATTTTAGCTTGGTGGGGGAATCATCTCCTTGGCCAGGGTAACATAAATCCTCCACAATTAACCAAACATTTTATTTTGGATTATCCCCCGGGCAGCGGCTAATCTACACCAGTACACTTATTTCATCAGTTCATATTTCAAGTATACCAGAAGGGGATTTAATCAATATGTCTTGGCAATTTATATGAAAATAAGTTTATTTGGATTTGCCCCAGAATGCATTGGGCCATCACAAAACTTCACACTTTGCACAGATATGGATTTATAACGATATGAAGAAAATAAACGCATTGAAATAAAAAATTACTAAGACTTATTGATTAAATCCATTTCTGGTATACTTGGAGATATTAGTTAAAGAAATAAGAGTTATAATATAGATTAGAAGCTGCGCCGGGGAGATAATCCTAACTAAAATAAGTTTCATTCATTGTGGAAGGTTTAACATTTCCGAATCATTACTATTAAATCCCTGAGCCAGTGCAGAGAAAAATCATTTGCAATAAACCATAAAAATATAAAAATTTTAAAAAATGATTGCATAAAATTTACAGATAAGACTTTTGCGGATCAGCTGCTAATGTAAAGCAACACAGTTAATCATTATCTTTTAAGACAATATGTACAACGTTTTAGGCAGCTGCATTATCTGACATAACTTAATAAGTACCAACTGATAGAGGCGGCACACTATTTGATCACATGCAGATCATGGAATAAGTAAACAACACTTGCCTCTGTGTGAAAGAGGAAGACTTTATATAAAAATAGAACATTGTTGAAAATGAATACCACAAAAGAAACATGATTTACAAAACGAATGAAAAAGAATTATGACCCAACACAAACACACGCAAACACTACACACAAAGAAAACATATTCTCATTTAGTAGCATTGTGCTTGTTAAATTTATATTCTTGTATTTCTACTTCATTTTTTAAATTTTATGTTTTAAATTTCTCGAATAGCATTATTTTTGGGTTGGATTGTTAAACATTTTTCTGAAGGTTGCCTGGGGACTCAGGCCAGGATCCCATAGGTAAAACAAAGTGCTCTCAGATAAAACCGGTTGTGAGTAGTGTTGGAAACTGGTTATGGCTTATTACATCACATCTCTGACTCCGCCTGTTGCCTGGATTCCATACATTTGTTCCTAGCAGTGGGATTGAACTTGTGGACTAAAGGACTGAAAACCGCTTTGGATGTGCCGTGACAAAAGTAATGTTTTTGGAATACAGATTAAACTTAAGACATTGATTTTGGGACATTATAGGAACTCATTCTATATATGTACATTCAAATCCTGGCAGACATTAACTGCACATTGAAAGCAACTACAATTATGACTGACTTCCACAAAAATTGATGGCAATTTGTTAAGCAGTTGCCAAAATCTGAGCTCATTTTTGCTTCACATATGTGCAGAATTTTGTTAGTAGAGAAAACATTAAAAGAAAATAGCAGCCAGGCTGGTGTTTTCAGAATCAGTACTGCTTAAAAGCATTGTACAGACTTTTAACATTTAGTTCTTACTTTGTATCTCTGGATATTTCATCATTAATAGAAGACCCCATCGAAGAGTTGTGGACGTTGTTTCTGTGCCTGCTGCAAATAGGTCCAGTGTGGAATACAGTAAGTTCTTATCATGAAAATGGGTGCTAGAATTTTTGGATTCCTGAAAAAAAACACAACGCTTAATGCTCAAGTGAACAAGTGATTCAATGAATTTCTGTATAATGTGTAAAATGTTAAAATTCTTATCAGGGGATTTTAAAACTTCAGAGAGAAAAAATGAGTTTGCATGAGTACTTTATAGTGCATATTACTTCTGCAAATGTCCTTCGCTGCACCACTATAACTGGGGAAATGCCTGTACCTATTTGCTTCTCTGCTCTGGATCATTCTGCCCCCAGGAGCTCTCTGTCTCAACTTCCTGCCCTGCTGTTTATACTTCACTCTGACATTCTAGACTGACCTCCAACAGAAGCCGGGAACAGAGGGGTCATTATTGCACAAGACACACTTTTTTAGGACCCCACCTCGATCAAGCATATATAGATTTTAAAGCAAAGTGGCCCTATTTAATAAAAACTAGACAGTTAATATGGCTAATACCACTATAAGGTGCAAGATGCTGAATCTGCTGTGTCTTTCTTTCCTGGCAAACATTTTTTAAACTATGAAACAGGTCCATCTCCTATGAGAGGCCCTTCTTAATTTTCTTGACGCGGCCCCACAAAAACTTCCTGCAAGCCTCCTCACTTGTCCCCCTCTCCAGCTTCTTCCCTGGCTGAAGTCCCATCTGCATTACCATACACTTTATGAACATTATCTCTAATAAAGGGATGAATTGGCAAAAGACGTTTGAGGTGTCATGCTAAACTCCCACAACCACCTGGTCATCCTTTACACACAAACCAAGGATCTCTTTAAGAAAGTGTCCTTGTTTCATCCATGAGCCAAAATCAAGACCAAGAAGGAATATTTGGTGTGAGGTTTACAGACTACACAGCATTCCAGTGCTAAACTAAGATATCAATTAAGAGAAACTACAGCAGAAGAAAAATAGCAATCTCAACTAATTGGGCAGGTGAACAACCACGTCTTCAACATTTGTTCTAAGTTTGACATGTTTCGACCCACGTCTACTAGACACTGGCAATTGATTCCAGACCTGCTCACTTACCTCATTCTTAAATGCAGTATTTCCTTTGGATTTCCAAGAGATGGGTAGAGGAAGTTGGATGTGGGCTTGATGGAATCTATCTACAAGACTGCTTTTGAAGAAATGTTGCCCATGAAATAGAACCCTCGAAATGGGGAATAGTTACACAGACATGGAACTACTGTGTGGAATTCTGCAAGGTATTCCCTATCCCAAGGGGTTCAAAAAACACATTTAACACCCGCTCTGAGCAGTGACTTACACGCAGGGCACAGTTGAAGGTAGAGGGGTTTTGGGGTAGAAAACGGAAGAAAGGTTTCGGCGGGGGAGCATTGTGTGATCTCCCTTGCTGAAGAAAAACTTTGTCAGGGACTGTGGAACGAGTCCTGGCTGATGGTGCAGACAAAGACTGATGTCATTTTACCTGCTGGAATTACTGGGTGGTACAATCGGATCCAATGTTCCTGAACCAAGGAAAACTGGGTGTGGGAACAATGGGTCAGTCATGACCAGGCAGAGAGGAATTCCATAGGTAATTCTGCTACACCTATGTGCTTCATTGAAGGATAACCGGTTTCCTAGAGTATACATTAAGCCTAAAATTAATTTCTTATGTCTGACGCCAGTTACAAGTTACAGTGCTCATATTTTGAAGATTTATGTAATTTGTGTCAAACTCCAAAGCAAAAAAATTGATTTTAAATGTAAATAAAGCTTTGTGATATGTAATATTTAATGGCTCCATGGGCATAGTTGGGCAACGGTATCTTCACTCACATCAAAACGTTTTTTTGTTTAAATTCTCTAACTTCATCAGCTTTATTAAGTTTAAAAAATCTGGGTGAAACTTCCTGCAAAAGTAGCTTTTATGGACAAAATTCAAGTAAAAACCAACATTTTGGGGAGTATTCTCCAGCACTAATTGTTGGGATTTGTGTATGTACAGGGCAGCCCTAGCTGGGGAGCAAAGAAGCTCTGAACTAGTGGTTTGAACCTGGGAAATGTTTCAGGATGATATACAAAGGGCGGGTGCTATGGTGATTCCTGTTCTGTGGGTAGTGTTGCTTTCTGAAGCCTTAGGTTGTCATTTCCTTCCCAAATTGCAGAAAGTTTGTGGTCATTCTATTGTTGATGGTGACTGCTTCCTATCCTGCATGCATAAATAAGCGCTTCGACGCCTCGCCAGGGGTAGAAAGTGCTATATAAATGCAATTACAATTACAATGAACGGAGAAATCCTGCCTTTTGATCTTATGTCAGTAGCACAAATATTTAACGAAGCAAACCATGATCACACTTTTATTGTTGGTGGAACAGTGCAAATCGGTAGACACAAAAAACGAATTTGTGGTAACGGTGTTGTGGTCATGTTGTCTTGGTTGTAGCATTTGAGAATATCTAATAGAATTACATTTTCTGGGAGTGAAATACAGGGGCAAATTCTCCTAGTAAGACATACTTTGGGAAGTCCTGCCTACCGGCAAAGTTGTCCAGTATTCCCAATGTTTGCACAATTCCACTTACAGATGACAACATTCTCTACATTCTTACAATTTTGCTTAGCTGAGATGGAGTAAGTACTAATTATACCTCTGAGCTGGAGAAATAAGCAATAAACCTATGCAGATGGGACTGGTCTGTGCTCTGCCGAGCTTCAAGGGTTTCTTGGATAAGGGAAAAGACTAGTAGGAAGTGATGTTGTACTCCTATGGAATACTCAGGGGCCAACTCGTGTGAGTAACAAGGACCCCCTGATAAATTTAAAATACAATTCCTAGGACAGGGTAATACACAATGAAAGATAAATTCCTAGGCAATGTTTTAATATAATATTCCTCAGTTTGTGTATGTTAAAATTATAAAATAATAAACTAAAAATAGCGTAACGACAAACCAGTACAAAAATGCAAAATGTATTCTCGTAGCCAATTTTCAATGTTACAGTACTAAATTTAAAAACACCATTTTATTCTTCAACATACAATTTTTGGTTACAAGTCTAAAATTTCATTACAATAAAATACAATATAAAAAATATACAATAAGGTGCCAGATTTATTGTTCTGCCACCTTATTGTATATTTAGCACTGTGACATTGAATATTGGCTACGAGAATATATTTTGCATTTTTTTACTGGTTTGTCGTTACACTATTTTTACTTTATTATTTTTTTATTTTAACACACACACAAAATGAGGAATATTATATAAAAATATTGCCTAGGAATTTATCTTTCATTGGATATTCAGGGGCCAAGTCATAGTGGTTTTATTTGCACAATTAATGCTGCTTATGTGACGGTGTGAGTGATGGAATTGCAGTTAGCTGTAGACAGGCAGGCAACTAGAGCCAAATTTCGGGGGGGGCTGAAAAAGATTTGGGGGGGGCTAAGTCTTCCAGCCATAGGCAGAATGGCTGTAAGAAGGGGTGAAGACACAACAAAAGCCTCATTAACGAGTAAATGGTCTTTTAAAGACCTGTGAAGTACTCTGGTGCGGCTGCAATTAGACGGACGCCAGCCCGCGAGGCTGTCTCGGCCGGGCTGTCACACACGACGGGGGGGGGCTGTAGCCTGCTGAGCCCAATGGGTGTTGCGCGCCTGGCTGTAGACTTACCACTGAAGTTGGCACTCATTGGGAAAGGAGCTATTGGAGAGTACACTGAAGGTATTCTCACTTTGAGACATAACCTATTGGATTGGAGAAAACCTCTTGACGTTCAAGCAGGAAATGCACACAGTGACATGAAGTAGTCAGTTTTCCCCACAGTTCGATGTGAATGACAAGGGTATCGCAAAAAGAATAGCCTCAGAGGGACACAGAAAATAAGCAGCAGCTGAGGGTCTGCACCAGCCACGGCCTGTATAGGGCATACTACCGGGGCGGTGACGTGGAGCGGGGGAGGGGCAGGGTGGGGGGGTTGTAAAATGCGGCATACGGCCGATTTCAGGCAAGTAACGAAAAAAAAATAACATGAATTTCGTTGCGCGTGCTGCATCGCATTTGGCGATGTAGCGCGCGCAACAAAATTCTTTTTTTTTCACGTTACTTACGAAGGAGGCTTCTATGACCCTAGACAAATCTCTCAATAGATGCCAAAGCAACTAACTACAAGTGCATAACCCTTCTAAAATTCCTTTCATAAGGAAGACCTTGTAGAAGCTCTAAGGAGATTGGCTCTCTGCATTTGTTGGTGACAGAGCAAGAATTGTAAACAGCCCTAGGTCAACTGTGGCCCCGATTACACATGAATGTACATACCTGCTCCTGCTTCAGTAAGTATGCATCGATAAATCCAGTGATGTTGTTTGCATCAAATTCCATTTTGTGCTCTTTAAAGAAACCCTTAAAGAATGCGATTTGCTGATCCACGTTTCTTTCTAACGTCTTGTGAGCCCCAAGTAAGAATCCAAGGTAGGGATAAAAATTATAGAGCTGTAATAAAGAATTGATAATTATAAAATAAAACTGGCTATTCGGTATTCCTATAAAACTAATAAAGAATTCCAGGCACTTGTTGCCTGGATGACACTGTCCTTTAAGCAGCTTCTAATTTTCCTAGTAGATTCAGCTACTTACTGTCCAGGGTCAGGACAGAAAGCATGACACTAATATTCCCTAAGTAATGTTGAACACTATTCTGATATTTATATAGATTCGTGAAATGTCAAAAATTATTGTATTAATTAAATCCAATCTTTACTCCTTTGCAAAAATTACAATTTGCATTTACAGTTAAATACAAAGATACAAATGGTTAACTTGTTTAAAACAATCTTGTAGACTAGACTCAAGAGTATCTCAGGATGCAGTAAAATCATACTGTTGAAAACTGTGTTTTCTGGTCCTAAAGTGAGATTGCCAAACCGATGACATTGAAACAGCTTTCCTACTCATTGTTAAAATTAGGACTTTTAATTAATGGTGAGTTAATGATTTTTATTGGAGTGTTAGAGACCAATGATGAGTGATATTTTGAAAAGAAGGAGGTGAACGCAGTAGTTGGAAGCGTATTCCTTTATTTAAGGTGAGTCACAGAGTCGCAACCCTTCACCCCGGTATCCACTTCCATTGCTTGGAACTCTCCCGACATTCTCTAGATGATGGATTCCAGAGAGTTCCAGGCACAACATATATCTATTAATACTTTATTTACGTTATATGGTTAGCACCAGCAAGTTTTACAAATGAAGGGCATGGGGATTACAAAGGCAAGTTGTGCATGTGCATGTGTTTAGACAATTGCAGCCTACAAGAGTAATTCTTGACTGCCACTTCTTTGGTGAGTCAGGTATTAGTGCCTTTGGCATTATCTAATGTCAGTGAACCTGAATGTCTTTATTTTCCTTTTCTGTGGGTTGGTAAAAATGCAGAATCTTTATAAGAACAGGAAGGGCTCTCTGTAACAAATATGTTTATTTTCTATGTTTTAAGACTGATTAGAACACTGCCGTGTTGGAAGCTCCATTAAAATAACAGAATTGGAGAGGGCCAATAATGCCTGGTATAGAAGATGTGCTCCAACATTTCAATGTTTGTCTTTCTGTTTCTCCATGTTAAATTTAGAACATTCTATTCTCAATGTGTTGAATGTTCCAATAGTGCTTAAAGCCGTCTGCCTTGGGCTATACCAGTTGTTGCAGTGACGGCCGGTGCTGTAAGAGTGGTAAGCAGGGCGGGTGGGAGTCGACAGACGATGAGGGGAAAAAAAAGCAAGAAAACCACTCACCTTGCGACTCTGCAATGTGGCGAGCGCAAGGTAAGTGTTTTTTATTTTTTATTTTATTGTCCCTCGTCGTCATCTGTCGACCCCCCGCCCTACCACTCTTACCTGCACTGGCCATCACTGAGACCATCTCCTTTGTCATCGACCCTCGACTGTGGAACAGGCCTTTAAATCAGGGATAAGACTCTTAACAGCTAGTATCACCCTATGCAGGGGGCTACAATGCTATATTAGTGAAGAGTCAGTTCTCCAAGGTGGGAACAACAAACTCCTCAAATTAATTAAGGGTGTAAGGGCAGAAGTTTCTCTACAGGGAGAATATTTTCCTTAAAGGGATTTAAAAAAAATGCCTTTGCACTAAAGCAATCACACATCAGCAGGCACAATTGCACATTATGTACAATGACATCAGCCAGGTTTGTGCTGGAGTGACTTGTTGGGCGAAAAGCGATGAATTAGTATGCAGCCCGAGTAATTGCCAGTGACTGAGATTAATTCAAGCATTCCATCCATCACCATGTTTTTGATGCCCTAAGTGTGATGGGTATGCTCAGACATGGGTCCTGTGCTCACTGTGCTACAGAATCCAAGCTATACCTGGCTGATGAGCCCTAATAGGAGTGAAACTGATACTGGGCCGCTTGTGTTCCAATTCAAGGAAGACCTGACTTAGCAGTTCGGACTGTACTGTTCCCATTGAAGCAGGGTCAAGACAAATTTGCATATGGCTGTGCCTCAACTGAGGTGGCATGGTGGGTGAAAAACAAGGATTGGGATGTGGCCTGAGTGACTGCCAGTGGCTGAGATTGATTCAAGCATTCTATCCGCATCTGGAAATATTTTGTAAATCACAGAAATTCCTAAACAAAGATGTAGATCTGTGGGTGCAAATGTACAATACTCTCTTGTGAAATGGGTCCATTGAGTACGTGGTGAAGTGTGGGGAAGTGAAAGTTATGTGAAGACAGGTAATTCGGACAGCATTCAAGTGAACGGCTGGGTGAAAAGAGGAGCTGGACCTTTTCTAGGAGACTGAGAAAGTAAATTGAACTAGATACGTTTGTTTACATATGTTATAGTTTGTACTAATTTTAGTGGACCTAAGATATGCATGACATTTAAAGTAGTTGGAATATGCTTGAATGCTTGTGGATGCATGTCATATGAGATATATTGATTATCACTTTTAATCTGTAAATTATAGTTATCTAGGCATTTCTCCTTTTTAACCTATATTTGAATCTATTTATTATAATCATCTGTGTACCTTTTTAAAGCAAATGACTGTATATGTAGTGCACATCATTTATGATCTGTATTATATGCCTGTCACTATTGCACTAAGGTCTATTTAACGAAACTAATGACAATTATTTAAGCTATAACAAAACTACATACGTTTGAGCCCAGGGCATGATGACGAAAAACTGTACATGGTGGACAGATTAGAGCATTCAAAGAAAATATCAGTCATCCCTCCCAAACATTTATCAACAAAGATACTTTTGTTCTAGACCATTTGTGTCTTTGAAAATTACTGAAAAGGTAAGAAAAATTCAATACTGTTTTGCAACCACAGAGATGACATATTAATATACAAGAATCTCTCAACAAAAAGTTATATTATATGATGAGGCCAAGAATTACCTGCACCTGAGGAGCACCCAACAATCGGAAATTTTCGCCAAGGAGATGGATCAAAGTCAGAAATGTTGGATCTTCATACTCGAACCTCTTTCCAAATATTATGGAGCAGATGACGTTGGATACAGCGCTGTTCAATATAATCCTGGTATCAAAAGGTTTTCCTAGATTCCAATGAATAAATACCAGATTCTTAAAGTACGTTAACACTTTCAACATTTTAATCCTGAAATCTGTATGACAACTATTCATTTTCAAAAATAGGGGTATGCTTTTTCCACTGGCATTTTGTCTTTATAAATATCCCTTGATGTTCTCATTGAATAAGGAAATCCTTAATGCAGATCTTTACTCCATTATTACATGTCTTGCAGTGTTCAGACAGCACTAAGCAATACAAGGGTCATCAACCATGGGAGATGACAGATTGATGATTAGGTTGAAACAAATATGATGCAATTTAACTACCTTCTCAGATAACATAACAGTTGACGGCATTACAATTTGATATAGAAACATATGTGCTTTGGCAAGTATTGTCATAATGCAATTCATTGCAATCATTAGTGCCGGTGGCCCCCACCTGGCACTACCTGCTCAAATTAAGCACCGCTTATGGAGATTTCTGGGTCACCCCTGCAAAAAGTCTCTAAATCTTATTAAGCTCAAAACAATCTCATTGATCTAATGTTCTCATTGAGGATTTCCATTTAGTTACTGTACAAAAGAGTGGAGCGGCAGAAAAGTATTATGCATCACTGAATGGACAACCTTAAGACAGGAAGTTTGAGAATTCCATATGAACAGAAAATCCGGAACCTCCCATTCTCTTCTTCTTAAATGAGGGGGTTGTGAGGAGGTTCATATAAGAGGACCTAAGGTTGTGATTAGGGGTGTATTTTTTTATTCTTGATGATAAGATAATAAAGGAGGACTTTTGTCATGAAGCGATTTAAAAATTATGCAGCCTGTTTCAAAATTAGAACTCTGTTCCACCGGAAGCCAGTGAAGCTTTTTCAACTAGGAGCTGATATGGCAATGCCTAAGCTGTTGAAAAATAAGCCTGGCAGCCTTGTTTTGAACCAGTAGAAGTCTTTGGTTCAGGCCTTTAGGGACGCCAAGAAAGATGGAGCTGGCATAGTCTAATCTAGAAATGACTAATGCCAAAATAACCTGGGCCAAGGCATCCAATGTCAGAAATTTGCCAATCTTCATTTTTCACAGTTGTGCAAAACAGGGGGACGTGACCAGTCCAAGTTGGGGTTTCATGGGTAGGTTCTTGTTGATGAGGACTCCAAGACCCTTTACTGAGTTCTTAGGTTGTGGGGGGTTACTTATTGTGGAGGGCCAAAAAGAACAATTCCACAGATTGACGTTATTGTACGTAATGACAATCTCTGTCTTCTTAGAGCTGTGTTTTAAGTGACTACTGCAGAGAGTCCAGTCTACAGCAGCCAAGCTGGTACTAAATAGACAGCGTAGGTCCTCTACGACTTTGGCTCTGAGGGACCTGCATTGGCTGCCTATTAAGGAGAGAATTTGTTTCAAATCTCTCTGCATTGTACACAAAGCAGTACACGACCTGGGCCCATCTTCCTTACAGAAGATGTTCACCTGGAATACTCCTGGGAGGCATCTTCGTTCCTCAAATACAAATCTGATCACAACCACCAAATTTAAAAAATCTATGATGGGGTGCAGAGCGTTCAGCATGGCCACTGCGCGTCTTTGGAATGACCTACCACAGAACCTTAGACAGGTTAGTTCTTTGACCTGTTTTAGGAAGGAGCTGAAAACCTGGCTATTTCCTAGGGGTGAGTGACAAATCCCTTCATTTGACAACTGGCCTTTACTGTTATAGTGAGTATTCCTTCAACCGACGCCCCAGGATACCCGTAGGGTGACAGTTCACGCTATACAAATCTCCTTTCAATTCAATTTAATTACTATTCATCAATTATCAGATATTTAGCATAATATTTTGGAAGATTTCCATGGATTGTGGAGACTGGTCAATGGTAACCAACAGCCACAGATCATCTGCATATTTGGCATCTCTTTTAAGGAGTGCACCATTCGTCGAATATACAGATTAAAAAGATGGGGGGATAATGAAGATCCTTGAGGTACTCCACAGGTTAAGTGGCCCTTGGGGGAATTTTAGGGGGATAGCCGGACAGATTGAGAGCAGTCTGTTAAAAAGAGAACAACCTAGCCTAAGGCTGAGTCTTGTAGTCCCACAGCTATGACGTGGCCAACCAATAAATCATGGTCAACCATGTAGAAGGTAGTAGACCGATCGAGAAGGACCAACACCTGGGTAACGCTTCTGTGAGCTTCTTGCCGCATAAAATCTCTGACTGAAAGAATGATTGCTTCGGTTGAATGAGCAGGCCGAAATCCTGGCTGTTGTGGGTCACGGAAATTAGATTCCTCTATAAAGGATCAGAGGTGACTTGCAACATGAGCCTCCATCACTTTCGCTAGAAAAGGTAACAACAAGATCATTCTAGGAACTTTTTTCTTATGCACCCTTTTGAACCTTGAAACTTTACAGATGTATGAAGAAGAGGTGTCCCTGTTTCAGGCATTTCTTTGGTAAAACAGGGACATATCACATAACCCTACAAAGATGGAAAAATAGTTTTTATGTTTTAGATAATACTATAACAAAGAAGGGTCTACATAACTTTACAAGTACGGGCAGAGTTTTTAATGGTCTGGGCAATGTAAACAGGTATATGTCACTTCCACCTAACAAGCCAGCAAGAGTGAGTTAACGTTTGTCAGTATCTGAACTTCAAGAGGTCACATTCTGGGTATGCAAACGCAGACTTCCAGCTTGATATTTACATCATCTAGAAATGGCAGAAGTGTGTTATGAAGCGCTATGTTCATGAAAATGTTATTCATTTCTTTATATGAAAACGAGCATCAGATACACATTCCAAGAATATATCACAGGGCAACACTGCTATATGCATGTTCCCCTAAAAGTGTACCTTTGTACACTCTCATCCACTGAAAGAACTAGGGACCAGAGTACATCACTGAGTGGGTCTAGTATATCTCACAATAACCATATTATGATAAAAATAAAAGTACTCCTTACTTACCCTTATGAGATTCAAAATGATTAATAAGGGGCTGTAACTCATCCAGAATTTTGTCTTCTATAGTTTTCTTCCCCATTCCAAAATCACGCAGCGTTGATAAAGTAAACCTTCGCATAGCTTTCCATGACTCCCCATGACTGAAGCCAATTCCTAAAAATAATTAATGGATTTAAATATTTCTCTATAGAGGTGGATTAAATACTACATTATTGTCCAGGTCATCTCCAGCACACACATTGATCAAACACCAAAGGCCCAATGTACAACTCTACAAGTGTGTTGTGCTAGGCCCACGCTTGGTTCAAGCCTTCCAGAGCACACACACTGGGGCTGATTCACAAAAAATGAAGTACATCTATGTTTATAGATTTAAATAGACTTCTGAGTCTAAATTTACTACTTTCTTGAATGCACAAACATTTGATGAGTCTGCACAGAATGCTGTGCCCAGCACAACATACCATCTGGATTCCTAGAATGTCATGTGATTGTCCACACACAGGGGAAATTCAATCATATTTGTAGATGCACATTTGTTTCCCTGGGGCAACCTCTTCCCCCCATTTCCTATTCAAGTCTGAGGGTGTTTCATTCTCTTTTCCACTAGGATAACAGTGTTTATGCCATCACTGTGCTGGAGTAAAAATCCACCCTGCCAGGCTTGAAAGGAGAATGTTAGAAGTTTGTGAATGCCCACAAACATAAGTGTTTTTTGGCGCCCACAGGGGTTCAGGAATAACCATACCTTGGGATGCCCAAGAATACCCACATTTCTACACCAAGAGTGGTACTAATGGGTAAATAATTCTCTGCACTGTTTTGGAAGTCTCCACAATCATAAGTGGGTTTACACCTGCCAGGAATCCCTTTGCGAATTACTGTCCAGCATAAGAAAGGTAAATTTGTCATGGACCTATACCTATGAACAAATATACCATGGTGAATTGGCTCCGTTGTTTACAATGCACTGTCTGGCCCTGCAAAGCACTGACTAGCACTGCAGTAAAACACTGTACTACGTAAGTCAATGGGGTCATCAGATTTCCATTCCAATTGTACATAGTAGAATTCGCACGAGGTTTGCACATGTGCAAATGAAGCAGTTCTAGCACTGGGCCTGGGCAACTACATTAATCATTTTCACTTAACTACTTTATTTCTGCCATAGGCCATAAAAGTAGTCACAATAAAACAAGATTTTCAAATAGTCCACAATCAACTATATTATAAACATGCGTGGAAATGCTGTTTAGGTTTCAGCACTAAGTGCCGAACCAGCGAAGGAAGTGTCACTCCTTGAATTTATCAATGAGTCCTTAAAAAGCCATATTATCCGGTCAGTAAAAGTGGACAATTTCAAATCAATAGTATCTAAGATCAGTTGAACCATATACACAGTATCACGATAAAACTATCCTCGGTCTCAGTACAAAGTCCATGATGGGGAGAGAGTGTGGTATTCATTACAATGTTACAATCTCGACCCCATCCTGCTAGTGTATGTAAGATGGTTAAAAACAGTATAAAATACTATAGAGTATTTACAATAAAAAGTAACATCCTTCATAGGTCAAATTTCAAACAAGGGAATGCATTTTTCACTGTAACATCACAGCTCAATGAATCATATATCTTTATGAAAAGATTGAAAGCAATTTCACATTTTCCAAACATCACTGTCAGAGGGTAAGAGTCTATGGGCCCGATTCACAGAACTAACTTAAGACAAAATCCTAATCTTACTACCATTTTGGTATTCACAGAAGGCACTTACTCATTTCGGTATTCACAGAAGTTAGGAGTCCTAACTTTAGGACTCCTAAATGCCTTCTGTGAATACCGAAAGTCTTAACCCCTTCGATGCTCATGACGGAACGGTTCCGTCATGAGCATCGGTTGGGCTGTGCTCATGACGGAACCGTTCCGTCATGAGGACAGCCCCCGGGGGAAGCGCTGGCGCTCCCCCCCTTGTGCAGCGATCTTCACCCCCTTTACGGGGGTGGCAGCGGAAGAGCTTCCGCTGCCACCCCCGAGCCCCCCCGAGCCCCCCCACGCTTTCTGATGACGTCAGCGCGCACAGCGCGCGCCGGCGTCATCAGGAAGCGTTGGACGCGCTGGAATCCATTTCTTCCAGCGCGTCCAAGGGAGCAGAGGTAGGTTTTTGTAGTCCGGTGGGGGCCGCGGCGGTGAAGATTGTAGTATTGAGGCATCGGGGGAGAGGAAAGAGTATTTCCTCTCCCCCGATGTCTCAATACAGGGCATTCCTGCTCCACGATCGCGCACAGCGTCGCGATCGTGGAGTAGGGATGCCCCACTAGACACCAGGGATTTGTTATTTCGAATTTGGGAAGCGACCCCTTAGGCAAGGGTCGCTTCCTTGGGGGTAAAAATTTGGCGAAGTCTTTTCTGCCCCCCCTGGGGGCAGATCGGTCCGCTTTCTGCGCGTTTCTGCCCCCAGGGGGGGGGGCAGAAAAGCCCACTAGACACCAGGGATGTCGTTTTTACTATGTAGGAAGCGACCCCTTAGGCAAGGGTCGCTTCCTTGGGGGCAAAATTTTTGGAAGTCTTTTCTGCCCCCCCTGGGGGCAGATCGGTCCGCTTTCTGCGCGTTTCTGCCCCCAGGGGGGGCAGAAAAGCCCACTAGACACCAGGGATGTCGTTTATGCTATGTAGGAAGCGACCCCTTAGGCAAGGGTCGCTTCCTTGGGGGGCCCAATAATTTGAAGACTTTTCTGCCCCCCCTGGGGGCAGATCGGTCTTCTTTCTGCCCGTTTCTGCCCCCAGGGGGGGCAGAAAAGCCCACTAGACACCAGGGATGTCTATTTCGTTATGTAGGAAGCGACCCCTTGGGCAAGGGTCACTTCCTAGGGTGGTAAAGTGATTAGAAGACTTTTCTGCCCCCCCGGGGGCAGATCGGTCGTCTTTCTGCCCGTTTCTGCCCCCAGGGGGGGCAGAAAAGCCCACTAGACACCAGGGATGTCTTTTTCTTTATGTAGGAAGCGACCCCTTGGGCAAGGGTCGCTTCCTTTGCGGCCTAATTATTTAGAATACTTTTCTGCCCCCCCTGGGGGCAGATTGGTCGTCTTTCTGTCCGTTTCTGCTCCTAGGGGGGGGGCAGAAAAGCCCACTAGACACCAGGGATATAAATATTATTGTAGGAAGCGACCCCTTGGGCAAGGGTCGCTTCCTTGGGCCCCTAAATGTTTTGAAGACTTTTCTGCCCCCTCTGTGGGCAGATCGGTTTTATTTTTTTGCCGTTTCTGCTCCCATTGGGGGCAGAAAAGCCCACTAGACACCAGGGAATTAGTTCAATTAGAAATAGAAGTGACCCTTCGCTTCCAGGGTGCAATTTGTTATATGTATTTGGCTCACCTGCCCCGGGACTGAATAGCCTTTTTTTTCCTGCTGTTTTCTGCCTGACCTGGCACACAAACCGATTGACCATTTGGGTAGTGACATGGCATGTTATAATGTTTATTGTTATATTTTTTGTGATTTCCAATTGTAATGTTTTTTTTGTTTACTTTTTTGTTCTAGGTGAAGGCTTTTCTTCTGTTCACGTTGACGTTTTGGTTCTGGTGGTTTTGCTGTTTGTGTAGTTTGGTAAGAGACTGTTTTTTTGTACAATGCAAATGTGTTTGATTTCTCTGCCTGTTTTTTTTTGCAAATGGTGTAATAATAGCAGTATGTTTGGTTTTTGAGTTTCAAAAACTTTTTGCATTGGTGCTCGATGTGTATTTTGTTGTCTTGTGAGTAATTTGTTTTTTTTTCTTCTTTCTAGTTTGATATCGTTGGTCTTTGCTGTGTCACTGCAGAGTTTGTTTCTGGTGAGTGCAGCTGTCTCTTTTGATTTTGGATTGTATAGTTTTTGAGTACATTGATCTTATTGATATAAGGTACACATTTCTTTACTTACTTGGTTTGCACATTGTTGGTTGTTGTTGACTTGTTTGTGCAGTCTTCTATCTTAGTAGGTATAATGGCTAGCCGCAGGATGACTGCTCAGCAGGTTGTTGGTTTGCTGTTTGAGTCTTCCTCTGATATTGGGTCAGAGACTGACTCTGCTTCTGAGGGAGAGGGGGCAGGGGACGATTCTGGCAGTGAGTTTTCTCTCCGTATGGGGTCATCGGATGATGAAGATACTCTTAGTGCGGATGAAGTGCCTGTGTTAGAGGAGGAGACTGATGTGCCGATAGTGCGGCAAGAGGCATCTGGGCTGCAGCCTGCGGCTGCAAGGCTTCCCGTTGGTGTAGTGCGGCAAGAGACATCTGGGCTGCAGGCTGGGACTGCAAGGCTTCCCGTTGGTGTAGTGCGGCAAGAGGCATCTGGGCTGCAGGCTGGGGCTGCAAGCCTTTCCGTTGGTGTAGTGCGGCAAGAGACATCTGGGCTGCAGGCTGGGGCTGCAAGTCTTCCCGTTGAAAGTGATGACCTCTGGGTTGCCCCTGGCATGGTGCAGCCGGAATTTCCAGAGTTTACTGGTGTTCCAGGGTCTAGAGTGAATACTGAGAACTTTTTGCCTGTAAATTTTTTTCAGTTGTTTATGGACGATGTGTTTTTGGCAGAGATTGTTGAGCAGACTAATTTGTATGCCGAACAGTTTTTGAGGGACAACAGTGCCAGTCTTAAGCCACACTCTAGAGCTACCCGGTGGACTCCCACAAATGTTGAAGAGATGAAGAAGTTCTTGGGTTTAACTTTTTTGATGGGCTTGCTAAGGAAGCCATCATTGGCTTCATATTGGTCTAGCAGTCCCTTGATGGCAACGTCTATTTTTCCGGCAGTCATGACTCGTGACAGGTATTTGCTTCTGCTTCGGATGATGCACTTTGTTGATAATGGTTTAGCGTTGCCACGAGATCACCCTGATTGTGACCGTCTTTTTAAGATTAGGCCTGTCCTTGATCACTTTGTTGATCGATTTTCTGAGATTTATGCCCCTGGTAGAGAAATTGCAGTGGATGAGTCTTTGGTGTTGTTCAAGGGCCGCTTGGTTTTTAGGCAATACATTCCTAGTAAGAGGGCACGCTATGGAATAAAGCTGTATATGCTGTGTGACAGTAGGACTGGATATGTCTCTAATTTCAGGGTGTACACCGGTAAGGAATCTAGGTTTAACCTCCCTGGTTGTCCGTCCACTTTTGGAGTGACTGAGAAAATTGTTTGGGAACTTGGTAGAGGATTTTTTAACAAAGGCCACCATTTATATGTAGATAACTTCTACACTGGTGTGCGGTTGTTCAGGGAATTGGCCAAAGTGGACACTTTTGCTTGTGGCACAGTCCGCTGTAACCGTAAAGGTTTTCCGAAAGAACTTGTTTGTCAAAAGCTTGTGCGGGGACAGTGCAGTGCGTTGCGTTGCCAGGAGCTTCTTGCTGTGAAGTTTACAGACAGGAGAGATGTCTACATGCTGACTTCCATCCATGATGAAAGCACTGCACCTGTGACTGTTTGGGGTCAGGTCGCTGAAGCGCGCAAACCTGTATGTGTTTTAGACTATAATAGGCACATGGGTGGTGTTGACAGAGTAGATCAGAGGTTGGAACCTTACACTGCTCTTCGTAAGGCTTACGTTTGGTACAAGAAGTTGGCTATCCATCTTTTCCACTTGGCAATGTTTAATGCTTTTGTTGTGTTCCAGGATTCTTGCCCTGAGTCAAAGATGACTTTTGATAAGTTTCAGGAGTCTGTAATAGGCAGCCTTGTTGTAGTGGAACAGGCAAGTGTTCCTAGAGTTGGACTGGTGGAGGATGTTGCTAGATTGAAAGAACGCCACTTTCCAGATCACATTCCTCCCACACCCGCAAAAGATTTTCCCAGTAGGAGATGTAGAGTCTGTTGGCGAAGAGGTTTGCGGAAGGAGAGTCGTATGTACTGCCCCGATTGTCCCTCTCATCCTGCACTGTGTCTCTCTGCTTGTTTCCGAGCGTACCACACGCGTAAAAACTTCTGGGAAGATTCATGAGTGGTAAAGTGAACTGCCTGGTCTGTATTCTTTGGAAAATATGATTCTGTTTCAAGGTTGGTGTTAGTGCAATGTATTTAGTTGCTGATTTTCTGTTAGAAGATTTGTATCTATTTGCAATTTGTTTGTGTTTTTATTTTTTTCTAAAAAAATCCAAAATGTGATGGCGGTGTGTGTAGGCTTGCGCTTGGCTGTTGGTGTGTGTGGACTGGCACTTGGTTGGTGGTGTGCGTGGAATGGTGCTTGGCTGACGGTGTGCGTGGACTGGCGGTGTGCATGGACTGGCGGTGTGCGTGGACTGGTGCGTGGCTGGTGGTGTGCGTGGAATGGTGCTTGGCTGGCGGTGTGCGTGGAATGGTGCTTGGCTGGTGGTGTGCGTGGAATGGTGCTTGGCTGGCGGTGTGCGTGGACTGGTACTTGGCTGTCGGTGTGTGTGGACTGGTGGTGTGTGCGGACTGGTGTTTGGCTGGTGGTGTCCGTGGACTGGAGCTTGGCTGGTGGTGTCCGTGGACTGGAGCTTGTCTGGTGGTGTGTGTGGACTGGAGCTTGGCTGGCGGTGTGCGTGGAATGGTGCTTGTCTGGTGGTGTCCGTGGACTGGAGCTTGGCTGGCGGTGTAGGTGGATTGGCGATTGGCTGCCGGTGTGCCTGGACTGGCGATTGGATGGCGGTGTGCCTGGACTGGCGCTTGGCTAGCGGTGTGCGTGGACTGGCGTTTGGCTAGCGGTGTGTGTCGACTGGTGCTTGGCTGGCTGTGTGTGAGTAGTGACTTTCTGCTGGTCACTACACACACTGCTAGCTGAGTGCCACTCCACGCAATCCTTCAGCCTGTGTAGTTGCTGTGTCTGGATTGTGGGCGTGTGAAAGTGATGGGCCCTTGAATGGCGCTGTGTGCTGGTGTGAGTTTTGTTATGTGATGGGCCCGCGGCTGGCGGTGTGAATGGTTTTGTATGTCTCACACGTATGAAAGGTGTATGAATGGCCTGTAAAGAGGTTGGTGCCTTGTCGTGGCTTTACAGCTCACGAGCTGTGAGTCAATGGTTCAGTTTCTTGCCCTTTCAATTATTACCAGTGCATTTCATGTTTTGTGAAATCACTTGGTAATACAATTTTATCTACTGAACCATCACTCACCCTCGTGCCAAATCCAACCAGTATGTGTGTGTGCTTGCGGGTTAGATGACTGTGCAGTAATATTTGTCTTTCTGAAGCAGGGTGTACCTTGTCCCTTTTTGGTGATTTTTGTACTGTGTTGCTTTTGTACCTGGTGGTGCGAATGGTCTTGTTTGTATCACGTATGAAAGGTGTGTGAATGGCCTGTAAAGTGGTTGGTGCCTTGACGTGGCTTTACAGCTCACGAGCTGCAAGTCATTGGTTTGGTTTTTTGTGAATTTAATTATTGACAGTGCATTTCATTTTTGTGAAATCTCTTGTTAATAAAATTTAATACACTGAACCATGACTTGCCCTCGTGCCAAATCCAACCAGTATGTGTGTGTGTTTGAGGAATAGATGGTTGTGCAGGAATCTTTGTCTTTTGTTTCTCTGCCAAGGTACACTTTCCATGTAAGAATAACCCACCAACTGTAGATATTGTCGAAAACCCTTGGGAGTTCATGGTGATGTCTCTCTAGTGATTTGAAAAATATTTTTTATCCCCATTGTCCTGTAAACCTCAAATTGTCTGCCACATTTTCTTTGCAGTATTATTCCTAAATTCTCACGCTGTAGTAACAATAGGTAATCTGGTTTTGCAAGGGGGGTTACTTTGGTTTTTTGCCCAGGGCTCGGCGGCCATCTAGGGAAACCTTTCAAACCCACGCATTTCTGAAAACTAGACACCCGGCGGCTTCCAGGGAGGTATGGCTTGCGTGGATCCCCCAACGTTTCCTTACCCAGAATCCCCTGCAATCCTCATTTTTTGCCCAAAAAATCACTTTTTTCACACATTTTGGGGTGGGAAAGTAGTGGCATCACCGGGCTCACACAAATTTACCACCACCCAGCGTTCCCCCAGGTCTCCCGGTAAAAATGGTGCCTCACTTGTGTGGGAGGCCCAAGTACCCGCGGCAGGCAAGGGCCCCAAACGTAGTGAGGCGACATCAAGATGGCCTATCGCCAAACCACCTGGTTTTGCAAGGGGGGTCACTTTGGTTTTTGGCCCGGTGCGCGGCGGCCATCTAGGGAAACCTACCAAACCCAGGCATTTTTGAAAACTAGACACCCGGCGGCTTCCAGGGAGGTATGGCTTGCGTGGATCCCCCAACGTTTCCTTACCCAGAATCCCCTGCAATCCTCAATTTTTGCTCAAAAAATCACTTTTTTCACACATTTTGGGGTGGGAAAGTAGTGGCATCACCGGGCTCACACAAATTTACCACCACCCAGCGATCCCCCAGGTCTCCCGGTAAAAATGGTGCCTCACTTGTGTGGGAGGCCCAAGTACCCGCGGCAGGCAAGGGCCCCAAACGTAGTGAGGCGACATCAAGATGGCCTATCGCCAAACCACCTGGTTTTGCAAGGGGGGTCACTTTGGTTTTTGGCCCGGTGCGCGGCGGCCATCTAGGGAAACCTACCAAACCCAGGCATTTTTGAAAACTAGACACCCGGCGGCTTCCAGGGAGGTATGGCTTGCGTGGATCCCCCAACGTTTCCTTACCCAGAATCCCCTGCAAACCTCATTTTTTGCTCAAAAAATCACTTTTTTCACACATTTTGGGGTGGGAAAGTAGTGGCATCACCGGGCTCACACAAATTTACCACCACCCAGCGTTCCCCCAGGTCTCCCGGTAAAAATGGTGCCTCACTTGTGTGGGAGGCCCAAGTACCCGCGGCAGGCAAGGGCCCCAAACGTAGTGAGGCGACATCAAGATGGCCTATCGCCAAACCACCTGGTTTTGCAAGGGGGGTCACTTTGGTTTTTGGCCCGGTGCGCGGTGGCCATCTAGGGAAACCTACCAAACCCAGGCATTTTTGAAAACTAGACACCCGGCGGCTTCCAGGGAGGTATGGCTTGCGTGGATCCCCCAACGTTTCCTTACCCAGAATCCCCTGCAAACCTCATTTTTTGCTCAAAAAATCACTTTTTTCACACATTTTGGGGTGGGAAAGTAGTGGCATCACCGGGCTCACACAAATTTACCACCACCCAGCGTTCCCCCAGGTCTCCCGGTAAAAATGGTGCCTCACTTGTGTGGGAGGCCCAAGTACCCGCAGCAGGCAAGGGCCCCAAACGTAGTGAGGCAACATCAAAATGGCCTATCGCCAAACCACCTGGTTTTGCAAGGGGGGTCACTTTGGTTTTTGGCCCGGTGCGCGGCGGCCATCTAGGGAAACCTACCAAACCCAGGCATTTTTGAAAACTAGACACCCGGCGGCTTCCAGGGAGGTATGGCTTGCGTGGATCCCCCAACGTTTCCTTACCCAGAATCCCCTGCAAACCTCAATTTTTGCTCAAAAAATCACTTTTTTCACACATTTTGGGGTGGGAAAGTAGTGGCATCACCGGGCTCACACAAATTTACCACCACCCAGCGTTCCCCCAGGTCTCCCGGTAAAAATGGTGCCTCACTTGTGTGGGAGGCCCAAGTACCCGCGGCAGGCAAGGGCCCCAAACGTAGTGAGGCGACATCAAGATGGCCTATCGCCAAACCACCTGGTTTTGCAAGGGGGGTCACTTTGGTTTTTGGCCCGGTGCGCGGCGGCCATCTAGGGAAACCTACCAAACCCAGGCATTTTTGAAAACTAGATACCCGGCGGCTTCCAGGGAGGTATGGCTTGCGTGGATCCCCCAACGTTTCCTTACCCAGAATCCCCTGCAAACCTCAATTTTTGCTCAAAAAATCACTTTTTTCACACATTTTGGGGTGGGAAAGTAGTGGCATCACCGGGCTCACACAAATTTACCACCACCCAGCGTTCCCCCAGGTCTCCTGGTAAAAATGGTGCCTCACTTGTGTGGGAGGCCCAAGTACCCGCGGCAGGCAAGGGCCCCAAACGTAGTGAGGCGACATCAAGATGGCCTATCGCCAAACCACCTGGTTTTGCAAGGGGGGTCACTTTGGTTTTTGGCCCGGTGCGCGGCGGCCATCTAGGGAAACCTACCAAACCCAGGCATTTTTGAAAACTAGACACCCGGCGGCTTCCAGGGAGGTATGGCTTGCGTGGATCCCCCAACGTTTCCTTACCCAGAATCCCCTGCAAACCTCAATTTTTGCTCAAAAAATCACTTTTTTCACACATTTTGGGGTGGGAAAGTAGTGGCATCACCGGGCTCACACAAATTTACCACCACCCATCGTTCCCCCAGGTCTCCCGGTAAAAATGGTGCCTCACTTGTGTGGGAGGGCCAAGTACCCGCGGCAGGCAAGGGCCCCAAACGTAGTGAGGCGACATCAAGATGGCCTATCGCCAAACCACCTGGTTTTGCAAGGGGGGTCACTTTGGTTTTTGGCCCGGTGCGCGGCGGCCATCTAGGGAAACCTACCAAACCCAGGCATTTCTGAAAACTAGACACCCGGCGGCTTCCAGGGAGGTATGGCTTGCGTGGATCCCCCAACGTTTCCTTACCCAGAATCCCCTGCAAACCTCATTTTTTGCTCAAAAAATCACTTTTTTCACACATTTTGGGGTGGGAAAGTAGTGGCATCACCGGGCTCACACAAATTTACCACCACCCAGCGTTCCCCCAGGTCTCCCGGTAAAAATGGTGCCTCACTTGTGTGGGAGGCCCAAGTACCCGCGGCAGGCAAGGGCCCCAAACGTAGTGAGGCGAGATCAAGATGGCCTATCGCCAAACCACCTGGTTTTGCAAGGGGGTCACTTTGGTTTTTGGCCCGGTGCGCGGCGGCCATCTAGGGAAACCTACCAAACCCAGGCATTTTTGAAAACTAGACACCCGGCGGCTTCCAGGGAGGTATGGCTTGCGTGGATCCCCCAATGTTTCCTTACCCAGAATCCCCTGCAAACCTCATTTTTTGCTCAAAAAATCACTTTTTTCACACATTTTGGGGTGGGAAAGTAGTGGCATCACCGGGCTCACACAAATTTACCACCACCCAGCATTCCCCCAGGTCTCCCGGTAAAAATGGTGCCTCACTTGTGTGGGAGGCCCAAGTACCCGCGGCAGGCAAGGACAACAAACGTAGTGAGGCAACATCAACATTGCCTATCCCAAATGTCGCCTCACTACGTTTGTTGTCCTTGCCTGCCGCGGGTACTTGGGCCTCCCACACAAGTGAGGCACCATTTTTACCGGGAGACCTGGGGGAACGCTGGGTGCTGTTAAATTTGTGTGAGCCCGGTGATGCCACTACTTTCCCACCCCAAAATGTGTGAAAAAAGTGATTTTTTGAGCAAAAATTGAGGTTTGCAGGGGATTCTGGGTAAGGAAACGTTGGGGGATCCACGCAAGCCATACCTCCCTGGAAGCCGCCGGGTGTCTAGTTTTCAAAAATGCCTGGGTTTGGTAGGTTTCCCTAGATGGCCGCCGCGCACCGGGCCAAAAACCAAAGTGACCCCCCTTGCAAAACCAGGTGGTTTGGCGATAGGCCATCTTGATGTCGCCTCACTACGTTTGGGGCCCTTGCCTGCCGCGGGTACTTGGGCCTCCCACACAAGTGAGGCACCATTTTTACCGGGAGACCTGGGGGAACGCTGGGTGGTGGTAAATTTGTGTGAGCCCGGTGATGCCACTACTTCCCCACCCCAAAATGTGTGAAAAAAGTGATTTTTTGAGCAAAAAATGAGGTTTGCAGGGGATTCTGGGTAAGGAAACGTTAGGGGATCCACGCAAGCCATACCTCCCTGGAAGCCGCCGGGTGTCTAGTTTTCAAAAATGCCTGGGTTTGGTAGGTTTCCCTAGATGGCCGCCGCGCACCGGGCCAAAAACCAAAGTGACCCCCCTTGCAAAACCAGGTGGTTTGGCGATAGGCCATCTTGATGTCACCTCACTACGTTTGGGGCCCTTGCCTGCCGCGGGTACTTGGGCCTCCCACACAAGTGAGGCACCATTTTTACCGGGAGACCTGGGGGAACGCTGGGTGGTGGTAAATTTTTGTGAGCCCGGTGATGCCACTACTTTCCCACCCCAAAATGTGTGAAAAAAGTGATTTTTTGAGCAAAAATTGAGGTTTGCAGGGGATTCTGGGTAAGGAAACGTTGGGGGATCCACGCAAGCCATACCTCCCTGGAAGCCGCCGGGTGTCTAGTTTTCAAAAATGCCTGGGTTTGGTAGGTTTCCCTAGATGGCCGCCGCGCACCGGGCCAAAAACCAAAGTGACCCCCCTTGCAAAACCAGGTGGTTTGGCGATAGGCCATCTTGATGTCGCCTCACTACGTTTGGGGCCCTTGCCTGCCGCGGGTACTTGGGCCTCCCACACAAGTGAGGCACCATTTTTACCGGGAGACCTGGGGGAACGCTGGGTGGTGGTAAATTTGTGTGAGCCCGGTGATGCCACTACTTTCCCACCCCAAAATGTGTGAAAAAAGTGATTTTTTGAGCAAAAAATGAGGTTTGCAGGGGATTCTGGGTAAGGAAACGTTGGGGGATCCATGCAAGCCATACCTCCCTGGAAGCCGCCTGTGGAAATATGGATTTTTATGATCGGTTATGTCCCCTATCTTGGACCCCAACGGTTTCATGTATAAATCACAAGTACATGTATGTTCCCTCCAGTTCCAGTTATGAAGACGCAAACACATGTGCGTCCACCGTCAACATGTCCTCTTTCAGATCCGCCATGAATGGACCGGATATTCTATTCCTAAGTATGAAAGGCCACCGGCTTTATATGGTTCATTCATGCCATTTTACAGTCCAGGCGAGTAGGCCCTGATTCTGCCATCAAGCTTTTCCTGCCTTCTGCCTCTGAACGCTCCAGTCTGAGCTCGCATCTGTATCCATGAACTTTGTCCTATTCCCTGCGCGGCTAACGGTGCCTGACTCCAGCCTGTTGCCTGCCAAAAACTGTATTTCACCTTCAAGATTATCTGCTTTGCTCCGCTCCCTATCCAATGCATTCCTGTCTAGTAGTTTAAGTAAACATTCTTCCAGCTACCGAGCAAGGGGCCCGGCTTCTCTGTCTTTATGCAAGTAATTAATAGCCCTATTACTATGGAAGATTTCTGCCCTCGCATCTAGTGTAGACACTTAGACGCTTGTACACGCACTAACGGACAGTATAGTCAGTATAGAATAAGATTCTATCCTAAGAGACCTTTCTTTCTGGATAACACAGTTCTTTAAACATAGGATATTAGATATGATTTGGGATTAGGTTGACATAACCCCAGACTTCTGTCTCCACATGTAGAGCTAAATGTCAAGTCCCCTTCATCCCCTAGTTACACGTCAATCACACGTCATGCTGCTACGCGCGCATCTCTGCCAAGTATTTCTGCTGACATTGCGAAATTCTTTCATGGAACCACCCTATTATGACATCATACCTGATGACGTTCTTTAGTTACACCCAGTTACACCCACTTTCGCTACGCATGTATGTTTTATCTTTGCTATCAATTGTTACGCCTCCTCCATATGTTTCACTATAATGCATATTGTATAAAAATGATTACTTGTCAATAAATTGGGGGTTCTTCACTTCCTGAACCTTCGTGGTGATGGAATGTGGAGCTCCTCAATTCGAATTGATTTTGGAATAAAGCTTGTTCCGAACCTCTAATACCACGGATTCTGCCTCTTATTTTACTGAGCTATTATTATAGATTTTCCGCATCAAATTAAGTCCCGGTAATTAAATTATTTACCACATATATGGCGCCCGAACAGGGACACTTTCTCATCTCACGCGCCGGAGGTGCGTTGCAGGCCCGGTCTCCTGTCACAGCTGGACGGACAACAACGCGTACCCACAGGATTTCCTGTATCTCCCTCCTGCCGAGCGGGGGTAACTGAGGCTGCGATCAACACCCAGACGAGGCGGTGAGAAGTGCGAAGTATCCCGACCAGAGCCTAGCTGAGAGAGCAAGATCCGAGGTATACAGAGGCCCACCAGTTCCGAAGTTCCGAAGTATCGAGTCGAGTCCAGTCCGGTCCGAGTCCAGTTCAGTTCAGTTCCGAGGCCTTCCGTTCCGAGCTACCCGGTGAGTACCATTGTCGGGGAGGCGTTCTGACGTGCACATAGGTTGTGCCGGTCAAGACGGGTTTGGGTACACAAATCCGGTCTGCACTGTTTCAGCAGTGTATCTGTACTGTTTAGCAGTATATCAAGTATGTCTAGTATATGAAGTCAGAATTATCTAGTTAGTATCGAGTATTATGCTTAGTGAACGGCCATCATTGTTGTTCATTAAATGTTAAATGTTAAATGTTTTTAAATACGTTCTGCATATTGTGGTGTGAATGACTGTTCATTATTGTGTTTCGTTGTATTAAACGTGTTCAAAATTAGGTATCAGATCAGATCAGTTCTCAAAATGCCGCTCTTTTCGAAATTAAGACAGATCAAAACTAGAAAAGGGGTACTCGAAGAAGCTGTTCCCATTCCTCCTAGGGACACTCCAGGGTACTTTATGTATCATAAACATGGCCTAGACGCCATATTATTTCTTGATTTTTGGGTAGACTACACCAAGGAATTACCAGAAAGTCAGAGGTGGCCCGCAGCTGGGACCTGGGATGCAGATTGCATCGTGAAAGTAGAGGAAGAATTATGGAAAAAGAAAGCTAGACAATCACAGAAAGACGCCATTGAATTATGGCGTAAAGAATCATATAGACGTACAGAAAAAGCACGTAGACAGGAAGAGAAGAGTAAGGAGAATTTAAATAAAGTTCGAGAAAATATATTAATTGAAGAAGGTACTCGAGTAAAATCAGAACAAGTAGACAGACAACGAAATGCCCTTATGAATGGTATGTATCCTCTCCTGGCCGAAGGATTACCTAAGGCTACTCCGGAGATACCAAAAGACTTACCACCCCCATTGTTTCCGATAAAAGTACATCCCAAAGAGCATCCTAGAACCGCAGAAGATGTTTTTCTTTCCTCTTATTTAGACGACGCAGCTCCCGAGTATGCTAATGCTGCGCCACATAGACCGCCTGCAGAGGGGGTTCAACGCCAAGACCCTCTTCCGTCTGTACCTCCGCAACAGCAAACTCCGACACAAGTTCAGGCAAGCACATCTGCTTCGACATCTGTATCCACACCTATAGTTGCTATATCACGTTCGACGAATCCTTTCACATCCAGCACCCCAGGTGGGGCTACCGGAGGTACATCAAACATTTTTTCCACGCCACCCAGAGTAAATAAACTTTCCTTTCAAGAATTAGCCCACCAACGTACGCCCAAACTAATAACTCCCAACACGCTCAAGGAACTTCTAATAGATTGTAGATATGACCCTGTGCCCGGAAAAGGGGACGAAATGATGCTAGCATCATTACGTATCCGACGAGCTGCTATATATTTAGGGAAGCTACCAGGAATGACTACACACTTAGAAAATATATATCACTTTGTTCAGTCAGGGCGAGATTCTGAGAGTATTAACAGAGCCATGGAGTACCAAAAAGTGGAAATACAGGGGGAACTGTTACGTTTCCTCATAAATTGTGTGATCAGAAATCAAGACCAACCAGGGGTAAATCCGAAAGAAATGCAAATTCTTACAACATGGAGTCAGAATATATCAGAGGGGAGACATGATAAACGATCATGTATAGTAGCTATGTGCCGAAAGATCCGCAAAGAAATAGAACGAATACACGAAGAAAGATTAGCAGTAGACGAACCTGAACAAACCGAAGACGAGGAAGAATTAGAACTGCCCACAGGACAGTTAGAAACCATGGCCTATGTAGGTAGAGGAAGATCTTGCAATAATACTAGATGCTTCACTGATCCGATACGTCCGGTACGTCCAGATAATAGCAGAAATTTCCAAACTCCTATAATAAATATAAGGTCCCCCGAACATTCGTTCCAAGCCGCTGACAACCTACTCCGAGAACGAAGGGGTTATCATATACTCGATTCTATGGACGAACAAGAATTAGCCAGGTCAGCCGTTCATTGGGTTGATAGTCCCGGAAAATATAGTGATGATACATTAGCACACACGTTTTTGAACCTCGCCCCAGATGAACAGCGTTTAGCTGGTATCTATATGATTCAACAACTCCTTATATTATATAAAAGCCAACACTCCGACCCTGGTCCCTTACCTGATATATTGACTAAATTACTCACGAATAAATGGAGAGGTTCAGGTACTGAGCTAATTAGAGAAATACTAGAATCCAGAAAGCAGTACATTCTTTTTGTATGTCCCGAACATGTTTCACTGCCCATCAAGGAAAGAACGACGTACTATATGGATAGACAGAATCCCTTACGCGAAGTGCACCCGATAAAAGGTGAGGACAATCAGTTTAAACGTGTGTTTGTATACACACCCATATCTAAAATAGAACTATTGGAAATGAAGAAGGTGGTACCCAGTCATGACAAAGACCCAGCGGGTTTCCACCGAGAAATTAAAGACATGTTGCTCATGGGAGAATATACCTATCCCGACATTATGACAATATTGAAGGTATTAATGCCTGCGGGCATTTATGAAAAACTCAAGGAAAAGGATTGGGAGGTGGGAGACCAAAAGATAGATTGGACAGCATTAGAAAACGAAGAAAAAGCTCGAGGTCCAGGTGCAGGGCTTGGGGAGAAGACCAAAACACTACCAGGTTTACTAGTACAGGTACTGCCACGTTTATTAACTACGAAAAAGGAAGACTGGGGTGCAATCTCAGCCTGTAAACAAAAACCAGACGAGGACACTAGTGATTTCTACGCCCGATTCGAAAAATGTTTTGGTATAAATAGTGGAATAAAAGCAAGTAGCGAGTCGTATCCACATCTGTTTGTGACAAAGTTAGTTGAAAATTCCTTACCCCAAGTTAAGAATAGAGTATTGAAATTCGAGAGTACCTGGCAAGGTAACACTCCGTCACAAATGTTACAAATGCTACAGTACCATCACAATAGAATTAGAGAGGAACAAGAACATGAACAAAGACGCATGAAAGACACGAAAATGAAAATGCTAGTTTCCCAGACAGTTCCAGCTGACGGTCATAAAAAGGGTATGACACAGTCCAGTGTTTCAACAGGTCCTGTAAAAGGGACATGCAACTATTGTAAACAGCCAGGTCATTATGTACATGATTGTCCAGTTTTAAAACATAATATCGCTATAGGTAACACAAAAGAAAGACCACGGCCACTCAAACAGGATCAGAACCAACAAGGAGCCCCGCAGCATGCACAGTCCATGCCAGCTCCGCAACAGTCTATGCCAGCTCCACCACCGCAGCCTATTGCTGCCACACAAACAACGACCCGACAGATGTATCAGACCGCACAATATGACTACCCTGATTATCAACGATACTCATGAAACAGCCTAGAGAGGGAAGTTGGCTTACCCCTTATTGAGGTCCCTGTAGATCAAGAAGGACCTTATGTACACAGTGAACTATTAGGCCAAGATAGAAAATTTTTACTTGATACAGGGGCAAGCCGAACAACAATAAAACGTAGTGAAGTTCCAGGGGCACCCCTCTCAGGCTCACAGAATATTTCCCTTGGCTTTTCAGGAAAACCTATCATTAACGAAGTATCACAGCCTCTTCCCCTTACGATTGGTCCTTTGACACGAACTACAGATTTATTGCTCACTAAATCATGCCCAGAAAACTTGTTAGGTATAAAAACTTTGAAAGCTCTAGGAGCTATAATATGTTGTTCTCCGGAAGGAGTAAGATTGTTTTTACGTGATTTCAAAGGGCACTATGTGTCCCGAGACATGGATCACCGACTGCAGACTTTACCGACACATTTATGGGCACAAGGCCCTACAGATGTTGGTTGCATGAACATTACACCATATCGAGTCACACTAAAGGCAGGAGTGGTACTACCACGAATGCGACAATACAAGTTACCACCAGATGCTGTAGTGGCTTTACTGCAAATCATTGACGAACTTATTACCCAAGGAGTGGTTGTGGAAACAGACTCCAATGTATGTAATTCACCGATAATTCCGATTCTTAAACGAACTGATCCAAAGGCTCCGCCAGTATATCGATTGGTCATTGATCTGCGCGAATTAAATAAATGTATTGTACCACAATACCCCGTAGTTCCAGACATTTCTTCATTATTGACAGCTATTGATTCCGAAGCAACATTCTTTACTGTAATTGATCTCAAGAATGCCTTTTTCAGCGTCCCAATAGATCCGGAAAGCCAATACTTGTTCGGATTTAGTTTAAATGGACGAAGCTTTAAATTCACACGCGCACCCCAAGGATTCACAGAAAGCCCCAGCATCTATAGCCAAGCACTGAAACGAGAACTTGACAGTATACACATGCCAGTCAACACTGCCCTGCTTCAATATGTCGATGATCTGCTGATCACCGCTAGAAGCGAACCTGAATGTGAAAAAGCCTCACTGACGGTTTTACATTTTTTGGCCGAAAAGGGGCACAAGGTGTCCCCTTCTAAGCTGCAATTCTGTGTCCAGCGAGTTGTTTACCTTGGTCACTCGCTGTCCAAGGAGGGAAGGCAGCTTACACCAGATCGCATCCAGTTAATTGCTAACATGCCAATACCCAAGACACAAAAGGAGGTGCGGGCTTTTATAGGCCTCACTTCATATTGTAGGCAGTGGATCCCTCAGTATGCATTTCTAGCAAAACCACTCATTCAATTGACAACACAGGAGGCAGCCACATCGACTGTCCTCCCTTGGACACAGGAACATACACAAGCTTTTGAAAGCCTAAAGAAAGCTTTATGTCAAGCACCCGTTTTAGCAACACCATGTTACTATAAACATTTTACACTCTTTGTTACAGAACGCGAAGGTACTGCTTTATCAGTACTCACACAGGAACAAGCAGGATCACACAAACCGTGTGCTTATTTTTCTAGTACATTAGATCCCGTAGCTCAGGCTCTGCCTGCGTGCCTGAAATCAGTGGCAGCAACAGCTTTAGCAATTAGACAAAGCGATGCCATAGTGTTAGGACACCAATTGACAGTACAAGTACCACATGCAGTAGAGGTTCTCTTGAACCGCACACAGACACAACACTTGACTATAGCACGACTCACTGGTTACGAATTAACATTGTTTCAGCCACATATAGAAATCAGACGTTGTAGTACATTGAATCCTGCCACACTGTTACCAGTAAACGGAACAGACCCACTTGCACATGATTGTATTGAAGTTATCACTATCACGACGAAACCTAGACAAGACTTGACAGACGTCCCATTGTCAGATCCAGACCTGACGTTGTATGTAGATGGGTCATGTATGAGAACAAGTACAGGAGAGTTAGTGGCCGCGTATGCAGTCACAACAGATACTGAAGTTATTGAAACAAATCGCATAAATACCTTGTCCGCTCAAGTAGCAGAGCTCGTCGCTCTGACACAAGCCTGTATTCAAGCTACGAATAAAAAAGTCAACATATATACTGATTCACGTTATGCATTCGGAGTTGTACATGACTTCGGCGTGCTGTGGCGAGAGAGAGGTTATTTAACTTCTCACGGTACCCACATTCAGCACGGACCCCTTATTCATGCCTTACTAGATGCAATACATCTACCCACTGCAATATCAATTATGAAATGTAAAGCTCATACGAAAGTTACTGATATCATTTCCCAAGGCAATGATTTAGCTGACAGAACAGCTAAACAGACTGCTCAAACCCACACGTCTGACATGACAAAGACAATAGTTCCGACACCAACACATTGCATGACGGTTAAGGATCCCGCTCTTGACGTAATTGACATACAGACACATGCTACACCAGATGAAATAAAGAAATGGACTGAATTAGGAGGGATCCAAACGGATCAAGGATGGATGACGAAGGAAAAATCTGTGTGGTTCCTTCCTGATTCAATGGTCCAAGTTATCATTAACACTGTACATAGTCCAGCGCACCTAGGAGAAAAAGCTATGCTAGACAGCATTCAACACATTTGGTTCAACAAACATTTACGAACAGCAGCTAAACAAAAAGTCCGTACCTGTATGATCTGTTGTCAGTTTAACCCAGGTAAAAGCATTCCTGTAGAACAGGGTGGATTTCAGCCTCCTGATCACCCTTTTGAAGTCCTCCAGATGGATTATATCCAGATGGAACGATGTCGAGGATTCAAATATGTTCTCGTAGTTGTCTGTGCTCTTTCCCGTTGGACAGAGGCATACCCGGTTTCAGATTACACTGCCCCGACTACTGCCAAACAGTTGGTTCGAGAATTCTTCCCACGGTACGGTTTACCACGTGTTGTCTACTCAGATAACGGCCAGCCGTTCTCATCCGAACTAATGAAACACGTTTCACTTTTGTTAGGCTATCAGTGGAAATTCCACTGTGTCCGACACCCCGAGGCAGCAGGTCTCGTGGAAAGACATAATCAGACCCTGAAAATTAGATTGTCCAAAATATGTAGAGAGAAAGGTGTCGACTGGGTAGTAGCCTTACCAGTCGCACTCTTTTACATGAGAATGGTAGCGCACTCTCGAACAGGGCTATCCCCTTATGAAGTGATCTTCGGTAGACCACCAAATATGTGGGGGACGCCTATACCACGAAAAATAACTGATATTGACTGTAATATGCTGACAGATTACCTGGCTTCCTTGATGTCTGCACTACAATCTTGTCGTTCACAGGTAGCTGCAGCCTTTCCCGACAACACCGAGGTGAAACCCCATGACGTAATTCCAGGGGATTTGGTGTTAGTGAGGAATTTTGACCGGAAGTCTCAGCTGGATCCTAGGTGGAAGTCGCCTCAAATCGTACTGTTAACGACGAGGACAGCCGTGAAGATCGAAGGTCGAAAGGGCTGGATACATTCAAGTCATATCAAGAAATTTCATGGACTACCGTCCGACGTAAATGACACACCTTGCGTGTCTTCACCGATTGACTCAAAGCTTCCTTTGGTTGAACTGAATAACAATGAACAATATAAACTAAAACTTCGGTCTAACAAGTCAGGCAATTTGATTGTTTAAGTCCTCTCCAAGGTGAATCGGTCGAATTTGTCTCTGACATGTATCCCTTAGACCTGTATAGAGAAAGAAACAGAAGGATGAAGTTGAAACAACATGCGTACTGTAAATCACTGCGTAGTCATTGCATAGTGACGTTATTGATTTTGTTTTTCTTAAGTCTTTTAATAATTACTGCAAGTATATTGTTGCACATGTATTATCCTATTTCTAGACATGTTTATAATGTTACTGCTGAACATTCTTTTAGTGAACTTCCCCCGCATGAGTTGTCATATAGATTTGCGCTGCGCAACAACACTTTTATTAGTATGTTACATCATTCCCATCAGGTTAGCAATGCTACAAATTGTTGGATATGTGGCCGACTCCCTCCCTATCAGAACTATAAAGGAATTCTGCCTCTCTTCCCATACCCGTTCACACACAATGGCTCCTGTGGAGCATGGTTTAGTCTAATTAATTCCCAAGATTCGAATTCCGCAGTTTATCAAGACAACTGGGTATGGGGAAACCTGCACTTAGTTTTACTTAAAGTCTGCTACCCTGACAAAAAGGGACTCCCCAGAAGAACAGGAACTGATCTAGAAAATGAAGTATATGGATTAGGTAATTTCACGCTTAATCTCATGATCCTGAATGTCGAATCCGAACCTGCACCAATTTTGCCCGCTATGTCAGTATTTCCAGTTAAAGGTGAATTATGTATAAGAAAGAATGGCTCTATACACATGGGCCACAGTAAATGCACCACTGTAATAGAATTCAGTGATCAAGGCAAGTCTACATTTAGAGCTTCTCGCCATTCCTACTTTGTATGTGGTCAGACTGCATATATACGTTTGCCTCTAGATTGGGATGGTACCTGCTACATTGGATTCCTTTTGCCACCTGTTTTCCTAGCTCCTCCTGATTATCACAGAAATACTCATTTAGTACACAATAGAGAAAGGAGAGATCTCCCAATAGTCGATTACACTGAGACAGCATGGGAAAAATACACAGATTTCAATAAAGGTCTCTTTCCCTATATAGGTACAGTTACCAATAGTAAGCTGATACGTAGATTAACCAGAACCCTTGAAGCAGTAGTGAACGAAACTATTTCCGCCTTAGGCAATTTAACAGAAGAGCAGTCTGCTATGCGGATTGTTGTGCTTCAAAATCGTCTTGTCCTTGACGTCATCCTGGCCGATAGGGGCGGAGCTTGTAGGGTCATCGGATCAAGCTGTTGCATTTTCATACCAGAAAATTCGCCATCTGTATATAAAGCCATAACTCGCCTTCATAAGATTGTAAGCCAGATACACCAGAATCCAGGCACCTGGACTTGGTCCAGTTGGTTTTGGAGTGTATTATCTACCTTTGGATGGAGGGTCCTATCCTTCCTAGGTATTGGCTTTCTCATACTATTCAGTTGCTGCTTATGCCTACAATGTGGACCAGCGATTTGTGGTCTGTGTGCCACATCGTGTATTCCACCACCAAGATTTCATTCATCATGGAAGAAGAAAGAAGAGCAAATGATGCTATATGAACAGATCAACGGATTGATGAAGATTGATATCTCTTAACGGGCAAGTAGGGGACAAGGAGGGAATGTGGAAATATGGATTTTTATGATCGGTTATGTCCCCTATCTTGGACCCCAACGGTTTCATGTATAAATCACAAGTACATGTATGTTCCCTCCAGTTCCAGTTATGAAGACGCAAACACATGTGCGTCCACCGTCAACATGTCCTCTTTCAGATCCGCCATGAATGGACCGGATATTCTATTCCTAAGTATGAAAGGCCACCGGCTTTATATGGTTCATTCATGCCATTTTACAGTCCAGGCGAGTAGGCCCTGATTCTGCCATCAAGCTTTTCCTGCCTTCTGCCTCTGAACGCTCCAGTCTGAGCTCGCATCTGTATCCATGAACTTTGTCCTATTCCCTGCGCGGCTAACGGTGCCTGACTCCAGCCTGTTGCCTGCCAAAAACTGTATTTCACCTTCAAGATTATCTGCTTTGCTCCGCTCCCTATCCAATGCATTCCTGTCTAGTAGTTTAAGTAAACATTCTTCCAGCTACCGAGCAAGGGGCCCGGCTTCTCTGTCTTCATGCAAGTAATTAATAGCCCTATTACTATGGAAGATTTCTGCCCTCGCATCTAGTGTAGACACTTAGACGCTTGTACACGCACTAACGGACAGTATAGTCAGTATAGAATAAGATTCTATCCTAAGAGACCTTTCTTTCTGGATAACACAGTTCTTTAAACATAGGATATTAGATATGATTTGGGATTAGGTTGACATAACCCCAGACTTCTGTCTCCACATGTAGAGCTAAATGTCAAGTCCCCTTCATCCCCTAGTTACACGTCAATCACACGTCATGCTGCTACGCGCGCATCTCTGCCAAGTATTTCTGCTGACATTGCGAAATTCTTTCATGGAACCACCCTATTATGACATCATACCTGATGACGTTCTTTAGTTACACCCAGTTACACCCACTTTCGCTACGCATGTATGTTTTATCTTTGCTATCAATTGTTACGCCTCCTCCATATGTTTCACTATAATGCATATTGTATAAAAATGATTACTTGTCAATAAATTGGGGGTTCTTCACTTCCTGAACCTTCGTGGTGATGGAATGTGGAGCTCCTCAATTCGAATTGATTTTGGAATAAAGCTCGTTCCGAACCTCTAATACCACGGATTCTGCCTCTTATTTTACTGAGCTATTATTATAGATTTTCCGCATCAAATTAAGTCCCGGTAATTAAATTATTTACCACACGCCGGGTGTCTAGTTTTCAAAAATGCCTGGGTTTGGTAGGTTTCCCTAGATGGCCGCCGCGCACCGGGCCAAAAACCAAAGTGACCCCCCTTGCAAAACCAGGTGGTTTGCCGATAGGCCATTTTGATGTTGCCTCACTACGTTTGGGGCCCTTGCCTGCCGCGGGTACTTGGGCCTCCCACACAAGTGAGGCACCATTTTTACCGGGAGACCTGGGGGAACGCTGGGTGGTGGTAAATTTGTGTGAGCCCGGTGATGCCACTACTTTCCCACCCCAAAATGTGTGAAAAAAGTGATTTTTTGAGCAAAAAATGAGGTTTGCAGGGGATTCTGGGTAAGGAAACGTTGGGGGATCCACGCAAGCCATACCTCCCTGGAAGCCGCCGGGTGTCTAGTTTTCAAAAATGCCTGGGTTTGGTAGGTTTCCCTAAATGGCCGCCGCGCACCGGGCCAAAAACCAAAGTGACCCCCCTTGCAAAACCAGGTGGTTTGGCGATAGGCCATTTTGATGTCGCCTCACTACGTTTGAGGCCCTTGCCTGCCGCGGGTACTTGGCCCTCCCACACAAGTGAGGCACCATTTTTACCGGGAGACCTGGGGGAACGCTGGGTGGTGGTAAATTTGTGTGAGCCCGGTGATGCCACTACTTTCCCACGCCAAAATGTGTGAAAAAAGTGATTTTTTGAGCAAAAATTGAGGTTTGCAGGGGATTCAGGGTAAGGAAACGTTGGGGGATCCACGCAAGCCATACCTCCCTGGAAGCCGCCGAGTGTCTAGTTTTCAAAAATGCCTGGGTTTGGTAGGTTTCCCTAGATGGCCGCCGCGCACCGGGCCAAAAACCAAAGTGACCCCCCTTGCAAAACCAGGTGGTTTGGCGATAGGCCATCTTGATGTCGCCTCACTACGTTTGGGGCCCTTGCCTGCCGCGGGTACTTGGGCCTCCCACACAAGTGAGGCACCATTTTTACCGGGAGACCTGGAGGAACGCTGGGTGGTGGTAAATTTGTGTGAGCCCGGTGATGCCACTACTTTCCCACCCCAAAATGTGTGAAAAAAGTGATTTTTTGAGCAAAAAATGAGGTTTGCAGGGGATTCTGGGTAAGGAAACGTTGGGGGATCCACGCAAGCCATACCTCCATGGAAGCCGCCGGGTGTCTAGTTTTCAGAAATGCGTGGGTTTGCTAGGTTTCCCTAGGTGCCGGCAGGGCTAGGGTACAAAATCTACAGCTAGTCACTTTGCCAAAAAAAGGGTCATTTTTCGCTGCAAAACCCCGTTGCGTTTTGCGCCGTTTCCTGTCGCGGGCACTAGGCCGACCCGCACAAGTGAGGTACCATTTTTCTCGTAGGACTTTGGGGAACGCAGGGTGGGTGGAAATTTGTGGATCCACGCAGATTCCAGAACTTTCCATCACAGAAATGTGGGGAAAATGTGTTTTTTTTGTCAATTTTTTACGTTTGCAAGGGATTCTGGGTAACAGACCATGGTGGGAGGCAGTCAAGTCACCCCATCCTGGATTCCCCTGGGTGTCTAGTTTTCAGAAATGTATAGGTTTGCTAGGTTTCCCTAGGTGCCGGCAGGGCTAGGGTACAAAATCTACAGCTAGTCACTTTGCCAAAAAAGGGTCATTTTTCACTGCAAAACCACGTTGCGTTTTGCGCCGTTTCCTGTCGCGGGCACTAGGCCGACCCGCACAAGTGAGGTACCATTTTTCTCGTAGGACTTTGGGGAACGCGGGGTGGGTGGAAATTTGTGGATCCACGCAGGTTCCAGAACTTTCCATCACAGAAATGTGGGGAAAATGTGTTTTTTTTGTCAATTTTTTACGTTTGCAAGGGATTCTGGGTAACAGACCATGGTGGGAGGCAGTCAAGTCACCCCATCCTGGATTCCCCTGGGTGTCTAGTTTTCAAAAATGTATAGGTTTGCTAGGTTTCCCTAGGTGCCGGCAGGGCTAGGGTACAAAATCTACAGCTAGTCACTTTGCCAAAAAAAGGGACATTTTTCACTGCAAAACCACGTTGCGTTTTGCGCCGTTTCCTGTCGCGGGCACTAGGCCGACCCGCACAAGTGAGGTACCATTTTTCTCGTAGGACTTTGGGGAACGCAGGGTGGGTGGAAATTTGTGGATCCACGCAGGTTCCAGAACTTTCCATCACAGAAATGTGGGGAAAATGTGTTTTTTTTTTCAATTTTTTACGTTTGCAAGGGATTCTGGGTAACAGACCATGGTGGGAGGCAGTCAAGTCACCCCATCCTGGATTCCCCTGGGTGTCTAGTTTTCAAAAATGTATAGGTTTGCTAGGTTTCCCTAGGTGCCGGCAGGGCTAGGGTACAAAATCTACAGCTAGTCACTTTGCCAAAAAAAGGGACATTTTTCACTGCAAAACCACGTTGCGTTTTGCGCCGTTTCCTGTCGCGGGCACTAGGCCGACCCGCACAAGTGAGGTACCATTTTTCTCGTAGGACTTTGGGGAACGCAGGGTGGGTGGAAATTTGTGGATCCACGCAGGTTCCAGAACTTTCCATCACAGAAATGTGGGGAAAATGTGTTTTTTTTTTCAATTTTTTACGTTTGCAAGGGATTCTGGGTAACAGACCATGGTGGGAGGCAGTCAAGTCACCCCATCCTGGATTCCCCTGGGTGTCTAGTTTTCAAAAATGTATAGGTTTGCTAGGTTTCCCTAGGTGCCGGCAGGGCTAGGGTACAAAATCTACAGCTAGTCACTTTGCCAAAAAAAGGGTCATTTTTCACTCCAAAACCACGTTGCGTTTTGCGCCGTTTCCTGTCGCGGGCACTAGGCCGACCCGCACAAGTGAGGTACCATTTTTGTCGTAGGACTTTGGGGAACGCGGGGTGGGTGGAAATTTGTGGATCCACGCAGATTCCAGAACTTTGCATCACAGAAATGTGGGGAAAATGTGTTTTTTTTGTCAATTTTTTACGTTTGCAAGGGATTCTGGGTAACAGACCATGGTGGGAGGCAGTCAAGTCACCCCATCCTGGATTCCCCTGGGTGTCTAGTTTTCAGAAATGTATAGGTTTGCTAGGTTTCCCTAGGTGCCGGCAGGGCTAGGGTACAAAATCTACAGCTAGTCACTTTGCCAAAAAAAGGGTCATTTTTCACTGCAAAACCACGTTGCGTTTTGCGCCGTTTCCTGTCGCGGGCACTAGGCCGACCCGCACAAGTGAGGTACCATTTTTCTCGTAGGACTTTGGGGAACGCAGGGTGGGTGGAAATTTGTGGATCCACGCAGGTTCCAGAACTTTCCATCACAGAAATGTGGGGAAAATGTGTTTGTTTTTCCAATTTTTTACGTTTGCAAGGGATTCTGGGTAACAGACCATGGTGGGAGGCAGTCAAGTCACCCCATCCTGGATTCCCCTGGGTGTCTAGTTTTCAAAAATGTATAGGTTTGCTAGGTTTCCCTAGGTGCCGGCAGGGCTAGGGTACAAAATCTACAGCTAGTCACTTTGCCAAAAAAAGGGACATTTTTCACTGCAAAACCACGTTGCGTTTTGCGCCGTTTCCTGTCGCGGGCACTAGGCCGACCCGCACAAGTGAGGTACCATTTTTCTCGTAGGACTTTGGGGAACGCAGGGTGGGTGGAAATTTGTGGATCCACGCAGGTTCCAGAACTTTCCATCACAGAAATGTGGGGAAAATGTGTTTTTGTTTTCAATTTTTTACGTTTGCAAGGGATTCTGGGTAACAGACCATGGTGGGAGGCAGTCAAGTCACCCCATCCTGGATTCCCCTGGGTGTCTAGTTTTCAAAAATGTATAGGTTTGCTAGGTTTCCCTAGGTGCCGGCAGGGCTAGGGTACAAAATCTACAGCTAGTCACTTTGCCAAAAAAAGGGTCATTTTTCACTCCAAAACCACGTTGCGTTTTGTGCCGTTTCCTGTCGCGGGCACTAGGCCGACCCGCACAAGTGAGGTACCATTTTTGTCGTAGGACTTTGGGGAACGCGGGGTGGGTGGAAATTTGTGGATCCACGCAGATTCCAGAACTTTCCATCACAGAAATGTGGGGAAAATGTGTTTTTTTTGTCAATTTTTTACGTTTGCAAGGGATTCTGGGTAACAGACCATGGTGGGAGGCAGTCAAGTCACCCCATCCTGGATTCCCCTGGGTGTCTAGTTTTCAGAAATGTATAGGTTTGCTAGGTTTCCCTAGGTGCCGGCAGGGCTAGGGTACAAAATCTACAGCTAGTCACTTTGCCAAAAAAAGGGTCATTTTTCACTGCAAAACCACGTTGCGTTTTGCGCCGTTTCCTGTCGCGGGCACTAGGCCGACCCGCACAAGTGAGGTACCATTTTTCTCGTAGGACTTTGGGGAATGCGGGGTGGGTGGAAATTTGTGGATCCACGCAGATTCCAGAACTTTCCATCACAGAAATGTGGGGAAAATGTGTTTTTTTTGTCAATTTTTTACGTTTGCAAGGGATTCTGGGTAACAGACCATGGTGGGAGGCAGTCAAGTCACCCCATCCTGGATTCCCCTGGGTGTCTAGTTTTCAGAAATGTATAGGTTTGCTAGGTTTCCCTAGGTGCCGGCAGGGCTAGGGTACAAAATCTACAGCTAGTCACTTTGCCAAAAAAAGGGTCATTTTTCACTCCAAAACCACATTGCGTTTTGCGCCGTTTCCTGTCGCGGGCACTAGGCCGACCCGCACAAGTGAGGTACCATTTTTCTCGTAGGACTTTGGGGAACGCGGGGTGGGTGGAAATTTGTGGATCCACGCAGATTCCAGAACTTTCCATCACAGAAATGTGGGGAAAATGTGTTTTTTTTGTCAATTTTTTACGTTTGCAAGGGATTCTGGGTAACAGACCATGGTGGGAGGCAGTCAAGTCACCCCATCCTGGATTCCCCTGGGTGTCTAGTTTTCAGAAATGTATAGGTTTGCTAGGTTTCCCTAGGTGCCGGCAGGGCTAGGGTACAAAATCTACAGCTAGTCACTTTGCCAAAAAAAGGGTCATTTTTCACTGCAAAACCACGTTGCGTTTTGCGCCGTTTCCTGTCGCGGGCACTAGGCCGACCCGCACAAGTGAGGTACCATTTTTCTCGTAGGACTTTGGGGAACGCGGGGTGGGTGGAAATTTGTGGATCCACGCAGATTCCAGAACTTTCCATCACAGAAATGTGGGGAAAATGTGTTTTTTTTGTCAATTTTTTACGTTTGCAAGGGATTCTGGGTAACAGACCATGGTGGGAGGCAGTCAAGTCACCCCATCCTGGATTCCCCTGGGTGTCTAGTTTTCAGAAATGTATAGGTTTGCTAGGTTTCCCTAGGTGCCGGCAGGGCTAGGGTACAAAATCTACAGCTAGTCACTTTGCCAAAAAAAGGGTCATTTTTCACTGCAAAACCACGTTGCGTTTTGCGCAGTTTCCTGTCGCGGGCACTAGGCCGACCCGCACAAGTGAGGTACCATTTTTCTCGTAGGACTTTGGGGAACGCGGGGTGGGTGGAAATTTGTGGATCCACGCAGATTCCAGAACTTTCCTTCACAGAAATGTGGGGAAAATGTGTTTTTTTGTCAATTTTTTACGTTTGCAAGGGATTCTGGGTAACAGACCATGGTGGGAGGCAGTCAAGTCACCCCATCCTGGATTCCCCTGGGTGTCTAGTTTTCAAAAATGTATAGGTTTGCTAGGTTTCCCTAGGTGCCGGCAGGGCTAGGGTACAAAATCTACAGCTAGTCACTTTGCCAAAAAAAGGGTCATTTTTCACTCCAAAACCACGTTGCGTTTTGCGCCGTTTCCTGTCGCGGGCACTAGGCCGACCCGCACAAGTGAGGTACCATTTTTCTCGTAGGACTTTGGGGAACGCGGGGTGGGTGGAAATTTGTGGATCCACGCAGGTTCCAGAACTTTCCATCACAGAAATGTGGGGAAAATGTGTTTTTTTTGTCAATTTTTTACGTTTGCAAGGGATTCTGGGTAACAGACCATGGTGGGAGGCAGTCAAGTCACCCCATCCTGGATTCCCCTGGGTGTCTAGTTTTCAGAAATGTATAGGTTTGCTAGGTTTCCCTAGGTGCCGGCAGGGCTAGGGTACAAAATCTACAGCTAGTCACTTTGCCAAAAAAAGGGTCATTTTTCACTGCAAAAACACGTTGCGTTTTGCGCCGTTTCCTGTCGCGGGCACTAGGCCGATCCGCACAAGTGAGGTACCATTTTTCTCGTAGGACTTTGGGGAACGCGGGGTGGGTGGAAATTTGTGGATCCACGCAGATTCCAGAACTTTCCATCACAGAAATGTGGGGAAAATGTGTTTTTTTTGTCAATTTTTTACGTTTGCAAGGGATTCTGGGTAACAGACCATGGTGGGAGGCAGTCAAGTCACCCCATCCTGGATTCCCCTGGGTGTCTAGTTTTCAAAAATGTATAGGTTTGCTAGGTTTCCCTAGGTGCCGGCAGGGCTAGGGTTCAAAAACTACAGCTAGACTCTTTGCAAAAAAAGTGTAAATTTTCAGTGTGAAAATGTGGTGTGTTCACCTTAGGTTTTGAGCCACTTCCTGTCGTGGGCACTATGCCTACCCACACAAGTGAGGTACCATTTTTCTCGGGAGACTTAGGGTAGTTCAAATTTGTAAAGCAACTGTTATTACCTATTGATTTTTGATGCATTTCTCCCTTCCAAATGAAAGACATTGTGTAAAAAAAAAGTCATTTTGAAAAATGACCAATAATTGTCATGCAAATATGAGTATTCCCAATTTCGAAAATGTGCAAATATGCACTGTTTCTGAACTCTGTAATTTGTTCCCATTTCAGAAATACATAGGTGACTTTCATACCGATTTTTCCATGTATACATTTTCCCACAATAATTGCTATATACCCGGACCAAAAAAAAAAAACATTACAAAATGCTGCTCATTTTTCTACTCTGGGTTCGTTGGGCTCTTGGTGAACCTACAAGTCCTATATGTCCCCACAACCAGGAAGGTCTACCGGATGTAACGGTACATTGCTTTCAAAGAGATGTCATAATTCGAAGAAGTTACAGGTAAAAACGTTGACTCAAAAGGCTGCTTTTTTCAACAAATTTTTAATTTTTCCTATATTTGCCTGTAAATTTCTATAAAGAAACCTTGATGGATCTACACAAATGACCCCTTGCTGAATTCAGAATTTTGTCTGCTTTTCAAAAATGTATAGCTTTCCAGGATCCATTATTGTTTTGTTACCCTTTTCTACCGTTAACTGGAAGGAGGTTGAAAGCACAAAAAATAGCAAAAATAGGGTATGTCCCAGAAAAATGCCAAAACTGTGTAAAAAATGTTGGTTTTCTAACAAAATTCTGTCATTCCCTAAAAGCTGGAGAAATTGTGATTTCAGCCCCACAAACCCTTTTTTGATACCATTTGCAGAGAAAAACCCAGAAGCTTTCATTTGCAGCCCGTTTTTCACATTTTTCACAAAAAAAAAAAAAAATTGCTGTATTTTGACTAATTTCTGGGAACCCTCTAGGAGAATCCACAAACCCTGGGTACCTTTAGAATCCCCAAGATGTTGGAAGAAAAGGACGCAAATTTGGCGTGGATACCTAATGTGGTCAAAAAGTTACAGGGGCCTAAGCGCGCACTACCTCAAATAGCCCAAAAAGGGCTTAGCACAGGAGGGGAAAAGGCCTAGCAGCGAAGGGGTTAAAGATAAAGGAGTCCTAACTTTACTACTCCTAAACTGAGAAAAATCCAAACTTGAAGACTTTTGGCATTCACAGAAGGCATTTAGGAGTCCTAAAGTTAGGAGTCCTAACTTTACTACTCCTAAACTGAGAAAAATCCTAACTTTAAGACTTTCAGTATTCACAGAAGGCATTTAGGAGTCCTAAAGTTAGGACTACTAACTTCTGTGAATACCGAAATGAGTAAGTGCCTTCTGTGAATACCAAAATGGTAGTAAGTTTAGGATTTTGTCTTAAGTTAGTTCTGTGAATCGGGCCCCATGTGCTCATGTACAAGGCAGCAGAACAGTACATATACCACACCTGTGTCGATTGCAGGGGCAAATAACACCCTCAGCTCACTGCCAGGACGATCCTTGCTTCAAAATGAAAAGCAAAGATGAACGTTGCCTGGGAAAAATTTGTGTAATTTGCTTTTGTGTATTTATGCGAAATTTCGACCAAAAATACATTTTAATTATGTGAAATATAAATTTGTAATTTTGTCGTATATTTTATTTCGAAGTCCCATCAATTTTTGACACAAGGATGCATTTCAGGCTAAAACAATAGCACAAAAACCACAATTGCAGCGAACAACAGTCACAGGATTCTGGTTGTATGTGCTTTTCCAGTAATTCTGTACTATAATTTTGCTGTGAATGGCTACAGTTTTACAATTAAGCTGTGTGGCATAATAGCATAATTTTGGGAATTTCGCAGTACAAGCATAATATGAAATTCCTTAAACTAAGCAAATCATACCCACAAAATTAAAATTTCTCCCAGGCATACTAGAAACTCACTTCTCTCAAAATATACATGAGAAAATATAGTGCCAAATTAAATTTGTCACAAAAAGAATATCAGGGAGAAAATGAACAAAGCTATTTTCCTGGAGAAAATTGCCTAAACAAATAATGAAAAAAGAACATTTCTCCAATGACACTTACAGAAATAAATCCTGGTAGCACCATACCAGGTGACAGTGATAATTCAATGTTAGGAGAAAACAAATCAGTAAAAATGCCTGCCACGCATGCTGAATCAAGTCCACATAAAACAGGTTTAGACAACTTGAAGCACATCAAGGAAAATTCTTCATTAAGTTGATGATTAATAGTGATACACAGTGTGAGGAAAGAAGCAAGTGTTGCTGGGAGTTTGTGTTAGCAAGTAGGGACATGCTTGTGTTTTAACAAACACTTTGAGGACCAGACTGATCTTCATAGTGTTGGTAAACCCTGTGAAGATCAGTCTTCACAGGCACTCTTTGAGGATCACTGCACTGTGGGGACCGGTCCCTGTAGGATATTTAAGTACTTTTAAGTGAGAGCATCAAAAAACTAAAAGTGGTAGTGCTTAATTTGAGGCTGTGATTGCAGGCGCGGTCCACTGGAAGTAATTTTTACAGACCAGCACTTATTTTTCCTCAAAAAACTTTGATCCAAAGTAAGTGAGAGAAAAACACAAAAGGGAGAAAGAAGTAGGAAGAGAAACTTGGAAAAACAGTGACTAATGAAAAAAGCAGGGATGAAAAAGAATGAGATACAGAGACAGGAAGTGTGTTTGGTTGGAAAACAGACATAATGCGGTATCAAAGCTATGCAGCCTTGGTATTTGTCACCCTGTGTGTCAACCGCAACGGACTAAGGCTTCTGAGCAAATCTTTGGGCCCTAGCACCTATTCTGTTACAAATTAAGCACTGGTTGGTAACACATCCAAGTCAAAATAAATGTTCAAATGCAGCCCTGCTGTATGACAGCAATGTGAAATAATGAAAACTCTTCCTTATGGGAGAGAACCCTGGTTATGGGATGCGCAGCTCCACTGTGTTCTGTTGGTGATTATTTTGTTTCGTTAAATGTGACATAGTAGCCAAGAGATGGCCCTCTGAAGGCACTGAGCCAGTTCTGCAAAGAACAAGGATACACAATATCATACCTTGGCCAAAAGTTGTAATCTGGTCTATAAGCAATGCAGACAGCAGAGCTGCCTTTCAAGTGCCCCAGGCAGCAGAGCTATCCCTCACTCATGACAAATATCAAAACAAACCCTTCCTAAGATGACTCCTCTATAGGTTAGGATGAGCACCATAGCTGTCCCTCCCATGCCACAAACATCACAGCTGCCTCTCACGTCCGACAGACAGGAGCACGACTAATCCATACCACAAACAGGAGAGGAACGTTTGGAATCATTGACTTCTCATTGGAGATGTGTGTACCTGCCTATCTGTTTATCTCTCCATCTCCCCACCTTTATGTACATTCTGTCTGTCTCTTTGCACGCCCCCCCACCTAAAAAAATAATGCCATCCTTGGGAATGGGGTCCTCTGGGTCTACAAAGGCTCTGGAATAGGGGCCCTGTGCACCCCTCCCCTTTTCTTTGGAAAATAAGCACAGGCGGATATGGTTTTCTAGAGGATTTGGCCAGCCTTTATTGATGCAAATTGCCTTCTAGATGATACGCAATTAGGCTTTAGAAGCCAACACAGCACAGGGACAGAACTCATTGTTGCATCCGAGAACATAGGGGCCCCTATAGATAGAGGAACAAATTCTGCTCTAATATTGTTAGACCTCTCAGCAACATTTGACACTGTCAATCATACCATTTTGATTGACCATCTTCATTCGCTGGGAACAGAGAATCTTCCCTCGCCCTCTTTACATCTTTCTTGCCACAATGTGAGCCTTGTGTAGAAATGCATGAATATGCATCTAATTTCTTCACCCTTCCATGTGGTGTCCCACAAGGGGCATCACCCAGTCCCACTCTTTTTAATTTATACATCACACTATGGACCATACTTATAAAATCGTTTGGGTTCTCAGTTATTTCCGAAGATGACGATCACCAAATTATGGTCTCGGTCTCAGACAACCCAGACCACACGGCTGTCAAATTCCATAACTGCATGGAAAGCATTGGTGACTGGATGAATCAAAACTGTTTGAAACTTAATTCAGGAAATAATAACTTTTTCTGGTCCCCCAGCTGGTGGCCCTGGGATAAGGGTGCTTTGCCAAAGCCGGTTGAAAAAGTAAGGAACCCTGGCATCATCTTCGACAATAGGCTGATGTTCAGCAGCCTGATCAAACAAATTGAATCTTCTCCCTCTTACATCCTAAAACTAATCAGGAAAATTCTCCCCTTCATTCCTACCAATCTTCAAACAAGTCGTTAGAGCACAAGTCCTGTCTAAACTGAACTATTGATTGGTACATTCCCACCAGGCTACTACGTTCTGTGGCTGGAAAAAATGTTGTAGTTCCGAAATTTAGAAAAACACCTTTGAGGAGATAAACGTTTTGTAGTTTGCACAGCTAAACTGTGGAACTCTCTTCCTCTTAAACTGAAGGAATCGACCAATATTTTACACTTTAGGAAAGCCCCTAAAATATGGATTTTTAGTCAACAATCCACTTTGTTTTGCTCTGAATTTTTTTTTACTCAGCATACGATTCTAATTCTAAACTGTCCTTCTCTGCAGGCAGTGCCAAAACACCCTCAGGTACGCAAGCGATAAATAACATAACATAACAGTGTGGCTAGACCCTGGGGCCAACCCTAATTCATGTGGAGTGTTTGTTGGCTGCGGGAGTAGGCCGCAAGCCAGGCCATGCGGACAACCCCATGATGTGCATGGCCAAAGGCCATGCATGGGGGGGTTGGCTGGGTGTGGGCGGAACTATACACAGGGCCTGGCCACAGGCCATGCCCGGTGACCAACACTGCGCCACGCACAGCCGAAGACCATGCACCGCGGGGTGTCGGGTTTGCATATGGTAATAAAATGTTTCTTTTAGTTAAAAAATCCGAGCAATCCCCTGAAAAAAGAAAAGGTTAAAGTAACATTATAGTTAGGTGAAAATTTAAATGACAACATTACATTTTACATTAAAAAAACGAAATTCACAAGTTATAGTTATCTCTAGTAACTATAACTATAACTTGTGCTCCAAGCTAACTATAACATCATTCATAACATCATTGCAACATTTGAAATGACATGATTGATGACAAGACTGTGCGTGCTGGGAGTGTCAGTTATAGTTAATTTAGGGCATGAGTTAATGTGTATATATTCTGTTTACAAACATTTTATTAAATAATAAATATTTGATTTTTCTTGAATAATTAAATACAACTTTTAATTTAAAAATTAAAATTAATTAAAATTATTTAAACAAATAAGTTTTAATAACATTTACTGAATGTTAATTAAATCTAATAATGATAGTGAAAATGGGATTTTTACAATTTTTAAATAACAATTCTAAATTAAAGTAATATATTGTATTATTATGTCAATATGTGTGTATATATATATATATATATATATATATATATATATATATATATATATATATATATATATATATATATATATATATATATATATATATTTGAATCTTTTATAAAACATGTAATGTAACAAGCTAATGTAACTTTTTTGTTTCTAAGTTATTATGATTATTTTAGGTTAATTTACCGGGCTGTACAGACTTTACATTGACGCATTCACATCGTGAGGTGGCTGTTAGGTGAACTGCACCATGCCTGATGCCTGACGCAAGGAGGAGGGGCCACGGGAGCTGCGGGAGCCGCGAACTACAGGAGACGTTGAAAATTTGAGTATCGGCCAAAAACGACCGAAAACGAGTCAAATATCAGCCAAAAAATGGGCCGAAAACCGAGCCGCAGCAGCCCAACACGCCCCAGGATCAGACCCGGGACCAACCACGACCGCGACTATGCTGAGGGTGACCTATTTCTGATTGCGGCACAATCCTGCAACAACAGTCTGCTGACGAGTTTGTGACAGCAGGGAGTGCCCCCGGGTTTCTGGATCAGTGGAGAAACGTTGCGCTGTGAGTTGCTGTGAAAAGGCTGAAACAAGGCAGTGAAGTCAGGCAGTGGCAGACGCTGCACGCTGTCCACCGGTGCCAGCATTGAGAGGTGAGCCCGGGGGCTGGAGCAGGGGCCTGGAGCAGGGGCAATCTGATAAGTCTGATAAGAGCCGATCAGAGCTGAAGCAGAAAGTCTAAAACTGTGGGGTGGCTAGAAAAGGGCTTGGGCACCTCTAGCTGAGAATGACCCAGGCAGCCTTGTAGTGTACTGCCTACCAGCCAAGTTAGTGAATCCTCTGTTGTGCGCTTTGCCATTGCCATTGCTCACATAGCTGGTCCCCACTGGCTCGAATTTATACTGGTCTTGGCTTGTAAAAAGAAAAAACAAACTAAATAGCTTCCATAAGAAGTGTGCTTCCCCTAGGAAGAATAAAACCCGCACGGAGCAAAAACTTGAATCGAGAGAGCTCTCCATGGAGCAGAGGGCTTCTGGAGAGAGTCTGGAGAGCCCCAGAGAAAGGGCTAAAAGAGCACCGAAGAAGAGAGCAAATAAGGAAGTTGATCAGGGGAACAAAGGGGGCATGCAAGCCTCAAAGTCAATAAATGACTTTGTGGGAAAACATTTTAAAAAGGTGACTTTACCAACGAAGTCCCAGGATATAGAGGCTGAACAGCTGAAAGCGAATGTGAATGGCTCAGTAGATCTTTGTGAGCAAATACTGGAGTCATCGTTTCTCGCAAATCAATCGCCCCTAAGCCAAAACGACTTGGTAATGGCACCTCCGCTGTCCTCATCCCCGTGCGTCTTCTCTCTGCAGGATCAGGAACTAATGGTCCTAGACCCATTGGAGATTAACAGCGAGGGTTCAAGTACCAACTGGAGGGATGCTTCGGGCACAGTAACAAGGCTAAAACTAAATGTGAGCCAAGAGCAGCCTGGTACCCAGAGAACTGAGCCAAAAGAACATGCTGGGCGAAATTCTACACTAGACCTAGACATTTCAGCAACCCCTTCCTTTTCAATGTTGGACACAATGTTGATGCTGCAAAGAACCATACAAGGGTTATTGGAAGTTACAATGTTAAATAATGACATTCTAAAAACATACAAAATGCGTCTACATAAGATTGAGGGGGAGCTGCAAGGAATCAGGGGCCAAATGCCAACTATGATAAGACCAGTCCCAGACCCGCAGCCCCCAGCCTCTGCCGAGGTCTTAAATCTACCAAAAGACTCACATAATGTTTACATTTCAAGATGTCCAATGTTGATAAAAAGAAGGGGCGAATTTTCTAGATATAGGTCTTCTATTTTTAGGAGCCTAATAGGAAGGAAGGTACAAAAAAAGAGGGAAGGCAAGGCTGTGAAAAGGGGGACGGATGATGAAGTCATCCCAGAAATTGCTACTCAAGAGTCGGTGCCCACCAGGACCCCTAGGGAAATAGGAGGGATCAAGGGACCAAAAAAAGAAATGAAGAAGGGGATCGGAGTGGTATTAAAAAAGGTGCAATTGAAACCACCCCTGCATTTGAATAGAGCAAGCCATATATCACTTACTTCGAAAAAAAACTTTGATAAAGACCCCCAACAAAGAGATAGGAAAAAAGTAAGCAACAAATTCATGGCAGCAACTAGGAAGAACAACGGGCAGCCACATATATCAACTCCTAAGTTGGGAAAAGAGGCAGTTGGGAACAAGTGGTTATATTTTGAACCTGTACAAGTAGAGAAGGGGGAGAAAAGAGCAAGGAAGATTTCACCCCTAACTTTTACACTCATTCTCAAAATGCCCGAGTTTGATAGGAATTGGCACTAAAGACCTACGACAGGTGGGTTTTAAAACTAACTGTGAAGGGAAGGAAATTACCAGGGTGTTAGTTTAATCAGGCCTGGTAAAGATGGCAATTGGGAAAGCGGAGTGAGAGGTATCTAAGGAAGGAATACGGATGAACCCCGAGGAAGAAGTAGAGGGGACCGGCCAACTAGGCGGAGGCTTCTTAAAGTGCCATGCAGGACTTGGGAAGAGACAGGTTAGGTTATTGGAAATAGATGGAGAAGGTGCTGGAAACCTCAATATAATACTGAACAACTCTGATATTGGTAAATTCTGGGGGGATTGGAGCGAAAGAAGCAGCCTCCCAGTGGTATAATGTGGAGCTTGGGGAAGAAGGATATTTAGATGATGTGGAATAGGATAATGGGGTGTCGCACAGCCTCAAGTTTGTATCCTGGAATATAAATGGTCTCGGAGAATTGACAAAACAAGAATACTTACCGAGTTCATATGCTTACAGGAAACTTGGCTGTGCGACAAAACCCCAATAATTGACGGCTTTATCCAACTCCATCGCCCAGCAAAGAAAAAAAGGTTTGGGCGCCCGGCAGGTGGGATTATGACCCTGCTGTCTACAAAAGTAGTGAAGAATGTGACATCACTTTTCGTAAAATGTAAATGGCTCCTTGCATGCAGGTTATCTTTGTTGGTTACAGACAAAAAGCACGAAAACGTGACCCTCATAGACGTGTAAATGCCCAGAGGAATATGTTGCTGAGTTGGGATATTTTAAAGATGATATAGATACCTTATGTGAAAAATACGGCACAGATATAATTTTAATGATGGGTGATTTCAATCATAAATTAAACGCAAAGAAGGTAGACCGTTGGTATAGGGAAATCCTGGAGGCTTTTGATATAAGATTAGCGACCTTCCCAATATGTGTTTCCTCAAACCAAGATATAAACTTGGAAAATTATTTGGGGACAAAGAGCCTATTTTGCCTAAATGGTAGGTCCGAATTCAACTGTCCAGCTTCTTTTAAAAAGCACTGAATTGAATAGCTGTTTTTAAAAAATATTCACCTGCTGTTGCACATTTTTCTTGAGCACTCGCCTCTCCTTAGAGCTGCTCTCATACCGCGCAGCCGATCTAAACGCTGCCGCGGACCTATCAACTAATTGCCGCCATATTGCAGGGAAGTGAGGCCACGCCCACCGCCCTTAGGCCACGCCCCCCTGGAGACTATATAAGACGCGCTGAGTAAACAAGCCGCATTAGCCTGACACAAACACTCCTGAGGCGGAAGCCAGGAGGTACGATCACCGTTTCTTTTAAAAAGCACTGAATTGAATAGCTGTTTTTTAAAAATATTCACCTGGTGTTGCACATTTTTCTTGAGCACTCGCCTCTCCTTAGAGCTGCTCTCATACCGCGCAGCCGATCTAAATGCTGCCGCGGACCTGTCAACTAATTGCCGCCATATTGCAGGGAAGTGAGGCCACGCCATCCGCCCTTAGGACATGCCCCTTCTACTATCCTCATAAGGATGTGCCTCCACCGGACGCGCAGCGGACGCGCGCTGCGGGCGCGCCGCCAACGCGCCTAAGGCGCGCCAAAGGCAAGCCCGTCTGCGCCCGTCCGCGCCAGTTCGTGCCCAGAGCCCAGCACCCCTGTTCCTCTCGTTGTAGCCCCCATTACCTACTCATCAGACACTATTAGGAAACTAGCAACAAGCTCCCCTGATCTCTGTCTCCACTCAATTTCTCCAGAAGAGCAGCACAACAAATGTAAACACTGTGCATAAAAACTCACCTCGCAGTCAACCCCTAAAGTACAGACAATCAAAATGGCTCTACTCAACTGTAGATCACTCCCCAAACACAGTACCGAAATAAACTTACTAATTCAGAACTTCGATCTTGAAGTACTGTTCCTCACGGAAACATGGATTAATTCCGCATCTGACCCAGATATAATCCAAGTCCTCCCTCCAGGCTATACAATTAAACATCTGGATAGACCGCAAGGATCAGGAGGCGGACTTGCAATAATTACAAAAGCCCACCTTACCTGCCAGCTTAAGGACAGTCCAATCCTCAATTGTGAAAATGTGCAATTTTCCCTACATCTTTCACTGGAAAAAACTCTGTCGGGTATACTTATATACAGACCCCCGGGACCTCTTGAACAGTTCCCTAACTCTCTGGTAGAGACCGCCACCTCCCTAGCCCGTCTATCGTCCAACTTCACAGTGCTTGGAGATCTCAACATCCACTTTGACGATCCTGGGAACAAAATAGCGGAAGACCTCAAGGAAGATCTCTCAGCAATCAGCCTTTCCTTGAAAAACCTCCTGCCCACTCATAAAAAGGGCCACCTTTTGGACCCCATTTTTTCAAATATTCAAGAACTTTTCACCTCCTCTCCCCTTCCTATTCCCTGGGCTGATCACCACATTATCTTCCTCAATATCCCTACCACCAGTCAGACCAGCCCCAGCCGTCCACCCCAAGCGCCGTCGCGCCCGTGGAATAAACTAATTACGGATGCCTGGACTCACCAGCTCATAGATTCCACCCCTACCTTGAGCCAAGATCCCTCGCTAGCAGACATCCAATTCCGAGACTGGATAGAATCTTCTCTGGACGCAGTTCTCCCCGCTAAACTGCTCCCTAGTAAGAGGAACTCATACAAATCCCCCTGGTTCACCTCGGAACTACGAGATCTCCGCAAAAAATGCAAAAAACTGGAACGTATCTGGAGAAAAGATTGGACCCCTAACAACAAAGAAACCTATAAATCGGCTATGAAACAATACAAACTTCTTATCAAAAAGACACAAGCCTCCTATTACGAAGAGAAAATAATGGCTGCCTCTAACTCCTCCAGGGAGACCTATCGCGTAGTAAAAAGTCTCTTGAAAGTCCCTGAACCTCAACCAGCCGCCGATCCCACCGGTGCCAGGTGTACCCAACTCGCTGAGTTTTTCTCTGCTAAAATCTTAAAAATCACAATGACTTTCCCCAACACCGATCCCTCAACCGACCTCCCAGCTGGGCCCATCGACCCAGACGCACCAATACTAAGAGCCTTCCTTCCCGTCTCCACCGAGAGGCTGCTGGACACTCTCAACCGTGTGAAGAGTGGATCCCCAGATGACCCAGTCCCCATGAGCAAACTTAAATTAGTAGCCCCCACGATAGCTCCCCATCTCACGAGGCTGATAAATGCCTCTTTCTCCTGCGGCACAGTCCCCGCCAGCTGGAAAAATGCGGTAGTTCGCGCACTCATAAAAAAACCTCACCTAGACCCATTGGACCCCTCTAATTTCAGACCCATCTCCCTCCTACCAGGCATTAGCAAAGTGGCAGAGAGAATCGTAAATGAACAACTCTCAACTTTTTTAGAGTCTAACAACCTCCTTCGCCACTCACAGACAGGGTTCAGACCTGGACAGGGGACTGATACCGCCCTTCTGGCAGTGACTGAGGAGACAAGGTCCATTCTAGACGCGGGAGGATCAGTGGCAGTGATCCTCCTGGACTTGAGTGCTGCCTTCGACACGGTGGATCACACCATTCTTCTACACCGCCTCCAAAAAACGGGCATTTCAGAGACCGCTTTGGCATGGTTAAAATCTTACTTGGAACACAGGTCCTTCCAAGTAGCCGATAGCCACGGCCACTCTAAATCTCTCCCCCTGAACTGTGGAGTCCCTCAGGGCTCCTCCCTGAGTCCCACACTTTTTAATGTTTACATGGCCCCTCTGGATGACATCGTCTCTCCATTCGGCATAAAGGTGGTCATGTACGCTGACGACACACAACTAGACGTCTCCATCAACCAGGACGATCAATCAATGGATAATCTAGTCTCCTGCTTGCACAACATATCTGTATGGATGGGCGACTCCAGGCTCAAACTCAACGGAGAGAAATCCAAAATCATGCTTCTGGGCAACTCAAACAAACTCCCCAAAACCCTTGCCTGGCCAGCTAGCATGGGCTCCCCCCCCATACCAAAACAAGAAATCAAAAGCCTTGGCTTCTGGCTAGACCAGGATCTCAGCTTCAGAGCCCAAGCAAGAAAGACAACCGGGACTTGCTTTGGGCTCATGCGAGCAGCCCGTAAGATCCTTCCGCTCATTCCCCCCCAGTCCAGGAAAATTTTGATTCAGGGCCTCATTATATCAAGACTGGACTACGGAAACGCCCTATACCTGGGTGCACCTATAGCTGCCATAAAAAAACTGCAGCATACCCAGAACGTTGCAGCAAGACTTCTGACTGGAACAAAATCTAGATGCTCAGCTAGACCCTCCCTCAAAGCTCTTCACTGGCTTCCCATCCAAGAACGCATTTCCTTCAAAGCCTTGTGCATCTCCCACAAAATCCTACAAGGCAAGGGCCCACCAATACTGAGACCCCTATTCAAGCCACACAAATCATCCCAACAGCTCAGATCGGACACCCTGGTCCTAGCAAGCGTTCCCAGAATAAGGAAAGCTCGTGCTGGCGGTCGCCGCTTTTCTTATAACGCTTCTAAGCTCTGGAACAGCCTCCCCTTAACATCCGAAAATAAAATAATCTTCTCTCATTCCGCAGACTGCTGAAAACCTGGTTGTTCCCCCAATAATCCACCCCCAGGAGTACTGTCAAGCTTTTACGTTAGCGCTGGGACGCCCGAGGGTAGCTACGCGCTCTAGAAATCCTAAATCAAATCAATCAATCAAATCAAATCAAGAAAACCTTTACAATAGGCACACAAAATTACCCTATAGACCACGTGTTCACGTCTGCCTGGAGCTTTGCCTTAATTAAGGAGTTTTGGGTCTGCCATAGGGAAGGTAGTGATCATAACCCCCTGCAGTTTGAAATTTTTGATGTATACCCGAGCCCACAAAATAAAGTAATCTTACAACAAGTGGAGTATCCTAGGCGAGTGACAACTAGGCTAACAGATGAATATATAGCAAAGCTGTCAATACTACAATAGAAGCCAAATTTGGGAAGTGAAAATGGGCTGAACCTAGAATGGTATGAGGAAAAAATAGAACAGGTTGTGCAATGCCTCTATATTGAACTAAAAAATGAGAAAATACATGCAACAAATCCAGATAAATCCCAGTAAGGCAAGTAAAATGGTTCTCTGTGGACTGCTTAAAAATGAAGCGGGAGATAAGGAGAGAAGCACGTAGGCTTGGTGTTAATTATGATTTGAACAGAGTTATATATCTTAAAAAATTGAGAAGAGAATACAAAATGCTAATTAGTAGCTCAAAAAGAGTCTATAAAGAAAAATGCTGAGGAAGGCTGTTAGAAACTATCGAAACAAAGAATATACGCCACTTTTGGAAGCTGATACAGGCAGCTGCAGAACCCCCGGTGGGAGCTATAAATTGTGTGGTAGAAGAGGCCGCATGGGAAGAATATCTGCAGGAATTGTATGGCTCTCGTAGGACATCAGAAGAAGGAGTGATGCAAAACTGGAGTGGATTAGTAGAAGGTCTAAAAACCAGATTTCTCAGTATTGAATGTGAAAAATACGATAATCAAATTAAAGCTAACCAGGGCAGCTGGACCCGATAACCTCCCAGCTTCCATAATAAAGTCCCAATTGATCTGGTGGGCAGAATTTTTGTCCCACATGTTTTTAGTTATCTTGGATACACGAAAAATCCCTAAAAATTGGAAGGGAGCAGTAATTAGACCGGTGCACAAGAAGGGTGACATGAAAGCTCCGAAAAACTATAGACTAATTAATTTGTTGGATATTGGGGAAAAAGTCTTCGCAAAAATAATATTGAGTATACTTAAGGATTGGGTGGAGCAATTTTCAATTGTGCGGGTAGAACAGTAGGGCTTCAAGGAAGGTCACTCCACTGTCAACCACTGTTTTGCCCTATAGGCAGTGGCGCGAAAGTCAATAGAGCAAAAAGGGAAGATATACTGTTGCTTTGTGGACTTTCGGGCCGCATTTGATTCTGTTGACCGTAAATGCCTTTGGGAGTCTTTGGAAAATTATAATATTACGAAAGGCTTACTGGCTATAGAAAAAGAGCTACATAGAGGAAACTGGGCACAGGTTATTAAGGATAAGGGGGGGTCCTTGATGCCGAAAAAAGCAATTGAAAACGGCCTAAGACAGGGCTGCGTCTTGGCCCTCTTGCTTTTTGCCATATTCCTAGCAGGCTTACCAGCAATACTAGAGGTTGATAGAAGAGCCAGTCCCAGAATGAAGGGGAACAAAGTGTCATGCTTATTGTATGCAGACGATTTGGTGATTCTCGACCAAACTGAGTTAGGCCTCCACAGAAAACTGAAAGCTTTTAGAGAGTACTGTGAGGCAAAGTTTTTAGATGTAAATATGAAAAAACTAAAAATGTATGTTTTGGGAAAAGAGATACGAGCTTCAGTTGTTTTTTAGGCCCCATGAAATTAGAGATTGTAAGTGAGTATAGACATCTTGGGATCTCGCTCGATAGTGCATTAAAGTGACATACGCACTTAGAAGCGCAGAAAGCAAAAGCCTTTACATCAATCTGTGGGCTGAAAAAATGTTATCGAGAATATGGAGATATGTCCCACAGACCGTTATTAAAGGCATATTGTGCAATGATACTCCCGCAAGTACTATATGGCGAAGTCCTCTACCTAAGTGGTAAAAGCGGTTGGAACCTAGAAGAAGGGAAGTGTTTAAAAACCTTGTTGTCACAACCGAGCTCAGCAATGATCCAGGCCATTAGAATTGAGTTAGGAACAATAGCATGAAGCATACAGACTCAAGTGGTTTTAGTGAGGTTTTGGAAACGCCAGGACCCCGGAGTAGTGCAGAAGGTCTCACAATGGTGCAGAGATGAGATTCAGTCTAGTAACCTAAAATGGGCTAAGGCAACTAGAAATAAATTGCTTACTGTAGGTAAGAACCTAAAAATGAGAATCTGTCAACAAACACTGCATGCAGAATTTACTAAGAGCACACTCAGATCACATTGTCCAGAAATGTAGATATGGAGTATCTGAGAACGAAAACATCAGTGCAATGTATGAGAACTCCTTGGTTGAATGAAGCCTGGTATTCTTACCTGGATACATTACCCAACTATTGGCTCAGATGTGAAATTTTAGGATTAAGAATTGGCATTGACCCCTGGCTGACAAATGAGAAAATTAAAGCAGAAAGGATTCAGCCAGATGCAAATTGCAACTGTATGCTGGGAACAAAATGTGATATTTTGCATATTTTAGAAGATTATAATTCAGTTTTAGCTCAGCGGAAATTAATTCTATGTCCAATCTTTTTAAAATATGAAACAAAGTCACGAGAACAGGCAGTAGCCCTACTTACAGAGATGCCTAATCTTGAGATCGCTATTGCAATTGGAAACTATATGAAAGCCATAAAAGGTCTCTTTAAGAAGAAACTGAGAATGTTATAACGATTTTAAGATTGAGTTTTATTAAAATGCACTTTGCCCTGTTATAATTAATATAAAATTGAATTAAATGTTATTAATTTTCAGGGGATTGAATTGAACTGGTTATATTGATTAATTATGTTATTGTGTCACATGTGTGGGATATCCGTGCCGTTACCATTCCGCTTATAGACTATTAATTTTAAAGAAAATGGAGAAGAGTCTGTATCTGTATTGTTTAATATTCACAATGGGGTTTTATTGTTGTTTAAAGACTATGTTCTAAATAAACATTACTTTTGACTTGACTTACATTTTTATTTCACAATTAAACTTTATTATTTTCACCTACACTTTATCATAGGGTGATCTCCGCACGAAAGGTGAACACTGAATGGAAAAACAGTGTAAAGTTACTATTAAGTGCAGTAGTAAGTTTACACATGCGTAAATCTACAGATGTAAATTTCCCTTTGTAAATAGGCCCTACTGTTTGCAAATTTACTTTATGTGGCTATCCTGAAAATTGGCATTTATTGATCAAATGTACTCAGTGATGTAAGGGTTACATTTTCAAACATCTTTAATCTAAAAGTTTCTTCTAAAGACATCTAACCATCATCTTTCACTGAATACACCTTGATCCTTTTGGACCTATCCAACATGTGAAAATGAACACTTGTGTGAGGAAACAAAGATCAAGTAAAGTCAAGGGAGCCTGCTAGGAAATTAGGGAGTTCTGCAAAGAAATTATTTACGAACTGTTGCTTTACCATACTCTTGAGTTATTTTTGAAAAAATTGGTATTTGCGCTCTGTCTCCAAAGTCGTCAGCCTGATTAACGAGAGCATCCTTTATGGTTTCGTATCCAGTCAGCACCACCATTTTTTTGGGTCCAAAATGAACGGTGAATACATTGCCATGTGTCTCAGAGAGCTGGAACAAAAAATATGGATAGAATGAGAACTGCTCAAGTCAGACATATATTAAACAGAAAGAAAAGTCATGTTCAGTGACATTAGGCTGGATTTACAAAAGGGTACTGTGGTTGCAAAGTCTGGGACTCACAAAATAACAAACAAAAAAGGGCATTAGAACTGCAAGCTGCCTTTCAACATGGTGTAATTGTACACTGTGCACAGATATGTATTGTGGAAATAGAACTGTCACATGACATTCCCAGTTGTACGCCTGGAAATCTTTGTCTGGCACAACTTTCCAGATATACTACTCTGAAAGTTCAGGCATATCTCATTTAATGTAGAAGCAAATTGTAAAGGAAACATTATGAAGGGAGGTGAGGTAAGACGGATTCTGGGCTCAGCGAGCCTTTACCATGGAATGATTAGATGGCTGATTGCAATAAAGCAGGTGATGCACACCTAAAACATACACATTTACTCCTTGCTGTTAATGTCTGTGCTACCCAGCATGCCAATCTAGAAAGAATTGCACAACAGAAAGAAATATCATCTGCTGTGGGATACTCTGGAAACATCTGTGATTGAACAGAGCTTGTAGTTTGATGGTTGGTGCCTTACTTGGCATTTGACTACACTCAAATAAATGCATGCTAAACATGACATGGTTGGCATAGAAAGTAGATGATGTGTGAAATTCACATGATTTGCCTTAATGTAATTACATGAAATTTTGGGAAATTCCCATAAAACTCCATGTTTATATGTGAAAGGCACATCTGTCTTTTAGTGCTATATTTTAATGCAAAATTCATCTTTGCGCCAATTTTTGACAGGAGGAAACATTTTGTGATAAAAAAGCACAAAAAACACACAAGTGCAGCAAACAACAGCCACAGGCATGCTGATTGTTTGCATTGTTCCTGCGCTCCTGGTCTATATGTTGGCCGTGAACAGCAGTGTAATTAAACTCAGTCGAACATATGTTTATTTAGACCTTAGTCTTTCAAACAACGCACTACAAAACACATGTATAACATGTAGAATCAATGGTTAAAATCGGGCGAAGCCCACAATAAGACTTGATTAAAATCACAATTCATCCTATCATAGACTGGTCTGGTTTTACCTAAGACTTTTTGCACAGGTGGTTAAAAATCACTCCCCAGTTAATACTTAATTAAAGCCCCAATTCATCCTTCTTAAAAAAGTCAATTTGCTCCTAAAAATGTATCTACATACATTAAAAATCGCCCCATGGCACAAGTGGAATCCAGAAATCTTATTTCCAGGAATAATTTAATTGCTTGCTCCCTATCTCTGTTATCATACTTTTTTTAACTGGTTTTAATAACATTGTCTACTGATTTAAAAACCACAAGCAGTCTACCACAATATGTGTTAAATTTCCCTTCATATTGAATTAACATTTCCAGGTTTTATCTTTATTTAGCAATGTCCCGTGAACATCCGACATCAAGACTTGTTTTACCCCACATCTAAATCTCAGAAGACTTCACCTGGGCCCACTTATCCATGTGAAGTTCTTGTAAGATTAGGAGCCGACCATCCAGGATTCCATAACTATTTAGCGCCTCCCCTAATAAGGCCTGGTCAGCTGAATCAAATGTAGAGCTACAGTCCGCGAACCAACAATACAGCCCTCCACATTGCTCTATTGATTCCTTGGCTAAGGTCCATGGACTAAAGCAATGGTCAGTTGTCGAGTGCGCTCCCTTAAAACCTTGTTCTTGAGGAATGATTGAGTTTGCATCTGCCCAGTCCCTCAATGTCCCCAAAAGTATTTGTGCGAAAAATTTCCAACTCACATCAAGCAGGTTTATTTGCTGATAGTTTCCAGGGATGGCATAGCGCCTTTTTTATGCATGGGTTTAATAACTGCTCCCTTCCAACTATCCGGAAAACATCTTGTCAGGAAGATTTTCTTGGAAACTGAAGTGGAGCAAGTTGGTCCACCAGGCAATGTTTATTTTCATTATTACTGCCATTAGGTTATCTTGTCCAGCTGCCCTTGTAAGTTTTAGCATCTCGATTATTTTCTTAATTATTGGTGCTGAGAACCTCTCCTTTATTCCTTTATTAACAAGACATTTTATTGGGCCCTGGGTGATTATAGCATCTTTGTTGTAGACGTCCTCCAGGAATTCCACTCAAGCGCCCTCTCTCACTGAACCCGTCAGTTTCTCCTGGGCTTTTTCTATCCTATTCTGTACCAGCCTCCAGAATTCCCTTACATTTTTTAACTCTATTGGTTGAGCATTACTTTCCACTACTTGCTACTATATTTTTTAACTCTGTCCTTAGATTGTGAAGACATATACCCACTTTATTTCTAGAGAACCTTATATAGCTTTCAAGCTTTCTTATTCTTCATTTTAAAAGTTTACATTCTACATCAAACCAGGTAGTCCTGGAGTACTTCTTGTTCTTATTTTTATCTTGAGTGTTATTAAAAACCTTAAGTCCGACTTTTAGGCATGCAACATCCTCTTTAATTATATCCTTATACCACAGTAAACAAATCTGAGAGTACCTTTTCAACAGTAAATTCCCTATGTTTGTGTTGGAGAGCCTTCTATAAATGTAGGTATTTCTCAGAGATTTTTGTCCTCAGCTGTTTCGGATACCAAACCTTTATAGGGAGCACCTTCGTTTTTTTTGGGACGATGTCCAATCTAAGGGTTGTACTTAACAGATAGTTGTTACTCCCCTCTATTTGTAGAGCCTTGAATTTCCTAACTAAATTGAAGGCCCACGTGTGCACAAATACGTGGTTTATTGGGTAATTCTGATTGCCATACTGGAAGCGACATGTGACGTGGCATAATGGCATAATTTTGGGAATTTCACGTTGCAAGCAGCATGTTAAATTCCAGAAATTACACATATTGCCCTGGCATGATTAATATTTTGCCCAAGCCTGAAGAAATTCTCCTTGGCCTTTTACATACTGTGTGATGGTTGTGTCATGTTGGTGGGGTGTGTGGGCGCACTCACACACATACACAGATAGCTTGGTGGAAGATCTTGCTGCAGGATCATTCTGGAATGAGAGCAGCAAGTACTGATAGGGGGGCATATTTACAAGGGCTTTATCTCCGCTTTTTTGGCTTACAAAGCCAAAAAAGCGGAGATAAAACCAGAGCCCTATTTACAAGAGGGTGCTAACATGCATAATCGCACGTTAGCACCCTTTTTCCCAACGCCTCCCTTTGCATCTCCAATGAGATGCAAAGTGGGCGTTACTGGGCGTACCCCGGATGGACTACCTTGCAAATATTGCTGATGTTTACATCGCAATATTTACAAGGCAGCCCACATGAATTTAGCAGACGTTAGATTTTGGTGAAAAATCTAACGTCTGCTAAAATCCTGACTTAGCCATCACTAACATAGGGGGTGGATTATGCTGATACGACCCTGTGGGTCGAATCATGCAAGGTTATCGCCGTTTTGCAGGGAACATCGCTGGAAAACCAGCGATGTTCCCTGCAAAAGGCGATAACCTCGCTATTTCTGGAATTTTTATCGCCCTGGAGAAACGCGTTGTTAATAACGCACTACCAGGGCGATAAATTCCAGAGATAGCCTGCGGTAATATTATGATCGGTAAGCACGGCCAGCGATAATTATCGCTGGCCGTTGATAATATGCCCCATGGTTGGGCTGAGGTCTAAACAGTGCATTAAAAGTGTGTTTTCGGGTTTCCTCAGATGCAAATTCTCATCAACACAAAGATATTCTAACAGTCCGATTCACAAAGCCATTTATGGTTGTAAAAATACTTTTCTCATTGGAAAAGGCAGGTTTTGTGATTACTAGGTATTCACAAAATATGACCTAGCAGTCCCAAATTGATTTAGTCCTCCATAATATATATTACCCCAAAATGTTGTTATAATAGGCAACAGCTTAAGTAGTTCAAGTTGTGGAACGTCCTCAAATGGTGTCAGTTTGTCAACACCCACCAACTTCACTCTGACCCATTGTTTTTTTTAGTTTAATAAAAGCTTTAATAAAGTGAAATACAAATGTATAGAATTATCTGTTGCTTAGAGTGAAAAAGCAGGTTATGAAATAGAATACTAACAGAAAAGGCAAAAATAAATAATACCTAAAATACGAAAGAGGAAATTGTACAATAAACATATTAAGATAATATCATAATTCTGCACTTATGATATCACATTTTTTGTATTTTGAGAAAAAAAGGAAGAAGAAGGACGACAACAGAAGAAGATAGAGAAGAGAGGAAAAGGTAAGAGAGAAGAAAGAAAAAAGAAGAATAAAACTGTATGTATTGCATAGCTGTACATGTATCACATAATAAACCTAATATTATTATCATATAATGGATTATTCTATATAGTAACGTCATGTCATATAACAACTTATCTCATACAATACCAATGGCAAAATAACTATGTATGATATTAAACAGGAAGGGAAAAACAGTAATGGGCACTCTGACCCATTCTGACATGGAAATGGTCGTATATTGGGTCCTGGGCTGGTTTAAGTTCCTTTTCAAGAAAGGAACACGCTAAGCTTCATCTGCAACTGGTGCAGCTTTCCAGAAGTACTACTGGAAAGTTTTGGTCAATTGCATAAAATCTTAGATCTACACCCATACGAAAGCGTACATATACAGGTGCAGAGGTGTGACTTCTTTGTAAAGCAGATCATAGCAAATTTAGAAAGCTAGTGGTGGACTCGCTGGTTATTTCCAGGTTGGACAATTCCAATAGCCTCCACTTAGGTATCACCAAGAAACAAGTGCTGCATCTTCAGGTGGCTAAAAAGGAATGGGTAGGGAAAGCTGGGGAGATCTGACAACAAAGTCAATGACAGATGCAATGTGCACTGGCTTAAATTAAAAGTAGAGTTTTTATTTAGACATTTATATTTTTAGTTTTCTTTGCTTAAATCGCGCTACATAAGCTACCTACAAAAGAAACTCAATTTTTCCCATTCACTTTGGTCTTTCAGATCCAAAAGAAGGAATCAAATGTCCAGCACTTGGAAATAGTCCACTTTAGGAGATACATATATGTTGCCTACTAGTTTATGAAAATAACATATTACAGACTCTTTTAGACAAGGAGGATGCAATATCATGTTATGTAACAACACATGTCTGTGAATGGGAACTCCACCAGAATTCATGCATATGACAACAGTGTTGGATTAGCAAACATTATGTTTTTGTTTAATTTGTAGAAATAGAAAATTTACAATTGAAGCAAACATCTAAAATATATGTAATTAGGAAATAAGTGCTTTGCTTTGCTTCCATATTATTTACTTATTTATTTACTTAATAATGTATTTATCTAATGATTATTGATGCAGTAGTTGTAGCAATTAGAACAGAAACATTATACATAAGAAGCTATAGCAGTATGTAGAACAATAGAGCAAGGTGATTACCATTGAATCAAAACAATGTGGAATTTATTAACCAAGTGGAGGCATATTACTTGTGAAAACAGTACACATCTATAGGAAATGAGACAAGCAATATCAATTGAATTTTTGGTTTAAGGTGAGTGGGACAATAGTCTCTCATGTTGTCCTAGGAGCCAGAGAGGGGATATTAATGGTGTTTTGACCTCCCAGAGGGAGCGGCTTCCACGGATACCTGGTGGTAGGAAGTTCCACTGTAGCGGGTCAAGAAGATGAATGATCAAGAAGCTAGAAGTGTCACAGAGCAGCTTGGATGCGGCTAAGTGATCATGTCAATCAGATGTTAGGTACCATGTCAGAGAGTAGAAGGGATGTCAGAGGAGTAGATGTACAGTCAATAGCATGTAGATGGCCCTGTTTCTGGTAGACAGACAACCAGATTTGTGGTGATATTATGAGGTTGGGGTTTGCCTAGAAAGACTGCACAGGGCTCTTATTGCAAAGTTAAGTACCTTGTAGAGCAGGTGAAAGGTATGTTTGGGGAGGCCCACTGATAGATGATTGCACCTTTCCAGTCTGTTAAGTACTATGGAGTTAGCTGGTTCGGTTGGGACAATTGCTTGCATATTGTGAATACTTGATATTTTGTAGGGGTGGGTCATGAAAGATTTTGTTTCCTTGGGTGGGCTGAAAAAAACTCAGGGTTTCTAGTAAAGAAGGAAAATAACAGGGCATCGATGGAAAGTGGACTGAATCAGTTGGATAAAAAAACACCATTAAAGGAATTATGTAATTTAACAGGATGGAAAAGTGACTACCTATTGGTCCAGATGATGTGTTGTTTCTCGTAGTCATGCAAATTCATAGTTACAAAGCTGTGTTCCCAAATCAGCAATTACTTGAAGAGGGCACCCTAATACCAAGAATTTGAAATGCTTTACATCTCTTTTAAAGGACTTCTACTTTAATCTAAAATAGTTTCATGGTGAGACACTTACCCAACAGATTTGTAACGTATGTTTGCTAGACTACGGTTGGAAAGGCATGCTACAAGAAGAACAATTTTGTGATCAAAGATCACCATGAAACTGAGCTACAGAAGTAGATTTAAGAAGGTAGTTTAGAGGCCAAGGATAAAAGAGGTGCACATTTTATTTTTATGACCTGTGTGCTGGACGCTTGTTTTCTACTCAGTGTTACACTTTTGTATGTCATGGCAGTGAAAATATATGTGGCCCACTACACATCATTTTGCGCATCGGTTATGATAAACGCATGCATTTATTACTACAGTGAGAAAGTCAAAAGTGAGTTTATTATCACAGTACAGCAAAACTGACATGAGAAAAACACTTTTGACTGCCTTGCAGATTGTATGTTGCAATTACTTTACACATGGAAACAACTCTCTTCTAATAGTCACAAGGACTTTACAGTGTGAATTCACCATAGTGCAGACATTTCACCCTTTGTGTCCTGGTGTTTATTAAATATCTTTTGTGAAATCAAGTAAGATGGAAAAATGCCATGGCATAAGCGATATATGCGGATGTGCAAAGTATAATATGCTATTTATACCACTGTTGAGGAAGGGGATGCATTAGGTCTCATTCAAGGCTTCATCTCTTGTGAATTATGTGCTCTCCTGACACTTAGTAGTGTTACACTCTGTCCATCTACATATAATACATGTAAATTGCACCATAACCAGCAAGCGATATACATTTCAACAAGAAATAGTGTGCCTCTGAACACAATAACCTCAATGGAAAACTGTGCATGTGTGGTACTGCCGGACTTGGAACATTCAGGCAGTAGCGGCTGGTGTCATGGCAGAGTGGTGAGGTGGGGGGGGCAGTGGAGTGGCGAATCAACTACGAAAATACATTAAAAATAGAAAAAAAGAACTTACCTGCCGTCCACCACATCACCGCTCTTCTGCTTCTCTCTGGCTCAACACAGGCTCCCAGACTCCCCTACGGCCAATCCTGGTGCTGCTCTCATACTGCTTGTAGCAAGAGAGCAGAGTCAGGATTGGCCTGAGTTGCCTGGGTGCAGGCTCCCAGACGCCCTTACGGCCAACCCTGATGCTGCTCTCATACTGCTTGTAGCATGAGAGCAGAGTCAGGATTGCCCTGAGTTGCCTGGGTGCAGGCTCCCAGACTCCCCTACGGCCAACCCTGATGCTGCTCTCATACTGCTTGTAGCAAGAGAGCAGAGTCAGGATTGGCCTGAGTTGCCTGGGTGTATGCTCCCAGAGAGACTGGGAGACTGTGCTTGCTCTCTCCAACACAGCAACACAGCTCAGGTTGGAGACAGCTCAGTGCGCATGTCGGTTTGGCCAACCTTAAGACGGCCGACCAAACCACACTGACTGACATCCCCATGGCCCCGCCACCAAGTCTCAGCCCTTAGAACTTAAAAAATTAAAACGATAATAAACCTGTTTTATTATTGTTTTATTTTTTAACATTTGAGGTTGCTGGGGGGGGGGAGGGGTTGTGATGACGCTCCCCCACCATAGCAAGGGAGCTGCTGCTGTATCCGATACAATATTTTGCTCATTAATTTTCCTGGATTTATGTTTCTCTTGCTAAAAAATATTTTCCATTTCTCTATTTCATATTCATTTTGCAAATTAGCATCAGAGGTGCTCGCAGCACAATAAATTACTGTGGTATACAGCTTGTACAGATGCACTAAAAAGTATATGGTAAACATGTATTAGTTGCCTTCATAGGAACTGTAAAAATAGCTCAGTGAGCACACAACCACACTTGTGTGTTACAGGCAGAGGGAGCCATAAGACTCTTTGACCCTCATTGAGAGTCAAGCAGAGTGAAATTGACCACCCAACCAGGGTACATGCACGCATTTACCACTCACTCATAACTGGTAGTAAATATATCCATTAAACCTCTCGGAATTGGGAATTCTGTGTGGGTAACAAACTAAAAAAAAATGGCTCCTACCTGGCAATTTCTATTTGTTTAACTTGTAATTTCATAGTACTGGGGGTTGATTTACTCCTTGGTAAGGGTAGGGAAATTCTCATGTGGATTTTGCCATTCCCCCAGTACCATGTAACTCGGAATGAGGGACTAAAAAGAAAAGGAAGCTCTTACTAATTTAGACAAATGAGTGATCTCTGATAAATAAAGTTGTTTCTTATTAAACTCCACTAGCTATTATTATAATCCACAAAGAATGCTCCACCCATTGGAACAATCCATGTTAACATATGTTGACTTCACACGTTTTTACCTATTCGCTTTTCTGTCAACCAGATCAAATGAAAGGAGTAGAAAATAATAGCCACATTTTAACATAATAATTTTCAGTGTTGAGGGTTTTTTAAACTAAACAGTGGTTTAGATAGCAGACAAACAGGTAGATACTACATGTGCCTTAAATACACACTTCCAGATTCAAGCTTCTATGTCTTTCTATAAATTGACAGCAAGTACACAGTTCATACACTGTCCAAACTTGAACATACATGAGTACAAAGAAGCAGTGGACACTAAAATGGTCACCATTTCTCTAAAAATAAGTTTTTTAAAAACGTTGTTGTTGTGATAGTTCAAAGAAATATACCTTGCAGGCATGAGTTTAGCTAATATCTAGTGCAGGTGAAGATAAATGATAAATTCTAGGCGCCATGTTTTTGCGCCCGCAGTCACGTGACTCTTACCTCCATTAAAGATTTGTGGATGTTCTTGAGATCCACCACGTTGAGGTTACCAATGAAAGGCAGCGGGGCGGGTCCCGGGGGCATATTGAGCACTGACTTTTTAGAGTCATTCCAAAAATAAAATAAAAGTACTATACAAGTGACTAAGCACAGCAGAGAGCTGGTGCTCATGCTTTGCAGAAGAAAGTTTAGCACAGTCATGGTGACAACCAGAGAAATCCACTGTGTGCTCGACCAGCTGCTGAGTGTGGTAACCTTAGCTGGGCAGCCCTTATATAAAGGCACATTCCATCCTCCTAGAAACGCCCTCATTCTAACAGACCACATACTTAACTATTACAACACTGAATGGTGGGTGGTTATGACTGCACTCTTTAATTCATTAAAACATTGAAAATTCCAGTTTGCTTTTATATAGTTATATTTTGTGCAATGGGTAGCTTAGAAGTTTTGAACATACAGCCTTTATTTTACAATAATATGATTTCCAGCACCAAAGACAACATTGTAAGCATTGAGATTTGGAGCCCTTTCTAACTGAAGGATCATGAAGTCGGTACTTGAGAATGGTACTACATATGTGGTAGTTACATAGACACGATTCGTCTGATCCTAATAACCCATGACCCCTCCATGGCATACAAAAGGGTTCCAACACTGAGTTATTGGATGGGCAAATAATGCAAATAGTTTAGTCTACACAAAGTGTAAAAAACCTTGTTAAATGAAACAAAGTCACATCCAACACCTGTGGCATTTATACACCTCACTTGAGCAATGTTCACAAGATTTAGCTGATCATTTGAGACCAGTGGTGTAACATTGGCCCCCTCAGCCCCTGGGGTGCAGGGGGGGGGGCTTCAGGGGCTCTCCTCTGGTACTGTGGATGGTTGGCGGGTCCATGGCCTGAGAGCTCCTGGCTTGGTCCAGAGCATGGGGGCCCCCCTCCATGTACAGTGGCCCCCTCAAGTTTTGTTTTGCCACTGTTTGAGACACAATGTCATGGCCCTGGTACAAGCCCTCTTTCCAGGTAATGCTGCAGTGCTGTCTTCTGATGTCAAGATGATTGCAAGATATTTGCTCTAGAAGGCCACTGATTATGTCAATCAAAGGGCACTGGCGAACGGCCAGTTGCATTAAAAAGGGGGCCACTTTCAAAACTCTTAAACCTAGAGCACTGAGTTGCTTTGCAGGCCTTTGTCAAGGGTTTCTACACTGAAGGGAGAAGGAAGCAGTCAGTAGGAGGTGGAATGAGATGTCACAGGCATCCATTCGAAATAGGGTTAAGCTCGAGCTTGGTAAATCTGAGGTGAGGGCTACCTGTGCAGCCAACTGATTTTCTGCCTGTGCATTGACCTGTGCAGATACCTGGTCTTTGGGGTCTCCTAGGTGCAGCCTAGGAGCTGATCTAAGGACAGGAAAGCTCGAATAGACTCAACCCATTTGCTGAGACCCACCAACTTGTGTCACATACAATGTACCCTCAAGGACAGCACTATTCCTTCAGCAGATGGTCTATATTCACACCAAGTGTACGTACAATCTCACAATGGGAAATGGCACATAGGGGAAGTCAAGAACTTTACTGCAGGGAACTATGTGGGGAAAGGGGTTTTCCACAACACAGTCAGTTGACTCTCTTCCCAGAGCACCAGGGAAATAGCCTGTGCGGATGCATACAGATATAAGGTTCTATCAAGCATTGGTCTCTTCATAGTCTGGTGAGGTGCAGTAGCAGCTTCCTAGCATGGATAAGAATGTACCTTGCATTTTCGGTCAAGCACAGCCCTGTCTTTTGCTGCCAACACTTGTTGATGTCTGCTCTACAAGACCTTCTTCCATGTCACTAGAATGCAAACGGTGATGTTTGTGTCTCAACATCAAATAATGCGTACCTAAAACAGCTCCTGAATGCCTAGGCGAAAGTTGAGCACTATAAATAAACAAATGCTCCAGACTTGTGTGAAAACCAGAGCTTTCTCCCCATGTACAGTGATAGTTCTGGAAATTCTGCGATCAGGCTCTGTACCCAACTCCTTTGGTCCTGCACAGCATTGGGTTGGTGCAGGGTTTGGCCCATGGCCAGGCCCTACACTCAACACCAGCAGGCTGACTATGTGATGTTTCAATATAAAGGGTGTTATTTTAAGTAATTGCTGACTTTGTCAAAGTGTCAGAACACTAAAATATAAAAAGTGAGCCTATTGGCCTTCTCACGGGGGTCAGAATATCAACATATATAAAGTAAACCTATTGTCTTTGTCAAAGAATTTTCAGTTATGCTAATCAAATGTATATTTCATTAATTCACACATTGGAATGTTTGATAAAAGGGTTTGTCGGAAAACTTTTTTTAAACATTTTCTTAAAATTAAAACATGTCTTTGAGTTTTTTGTTAACATTTTTCAGGCCACAAGATGCAGCTATAAAAACAACCACAAGAGGGCCCTGTACTTCAGCTGAAGAGCATAGGGCTCCAGCTCAGAGTGCCTTAAAAAATATGGTAAGCTCTCCTGGGGTTATGGATTTAATGAACCAGAAGATTTACTGTTCTGTTTTTTTAATGTTGCTGGGGAGCTACTGCATACTCTGCCAACCCCCCCTCCCCCACAACATTACAAAATGCTTAGTGGCATCCTTCCCCTTCTAGGGGCCCCACTAGGATCCCCCAAAAATCACAAAAACCCTGGCAGTGCATTATGGAGAGCTTCATGCTAGAGAAGTGAATAATAAATAAATACATAAAATAAAATAAAATAAATTTTCACTTCAAGGGTACATTTTGGGCAAATAAAATAGCACTAAATGCCGAGAGTAAGTTGCGGACATTTTTTTCCCCACGAGCAGCAATAGCAGGTATGTGCTCAGGCTCGAAATTCATGTTCTGTTGCATTTAGTGCTATTCCTTAATGCACAAATTCCTCCTTGGGTCCATTTACGCCCACCCATAGTTACAAGCTGCTGCACATATACACACATAAAAACACCACACTCCAGAATGCCACATCATGACTGTGGGCTATCTAGGGCCTTTACACATTAATCTTTCTAGCCTAGAGCACAATGGGCAATAACATTCACACATAATGGATATTACTGTCGAATTCTACACCTATTTATATAGGGATACTATACTCATAATGCTGGGACCCACTCTGAAGCAATTGCTGCACACAATGTATGAAAGTTGGAATATATTCATTATAGAACTGCTATGTTAAACATGTGCAGAAGACATACTCTACATGTACAACCATTGTGTGGTGTTTTTATGCATTATTTTAGTAACTCGCTCAATGCTTACTGTTAATTTGTGTGGACAAAATATTGTGAAGCGTAGGGGCATATTTACAATATTTTGGCATAGGGCAGAACCTCAAGCCTTCTTGCTGCGCTGTCCTATGTCAAAAGAAAAGGGCTGAAATTTGCCGTATTTTTAAGATGCAGTGAATTCCTGTCCTTTCTGCCCGCGCCGGTGCACAAACTGCAGCCAAGCACCAATGCAGGCACCCTTGCACTATGGTGCAAGGGTGCCTGTGTTGTTGCCATGATTGTTTTTGTGCAGGAAGGTAACCTTCCTGCACAAAAACAATCAAAGGAGGCGTATTCCTCATTCTATGTGTGCTGCAGAATGCAGCACAACTGGAAAGAGGAAAACACAATGTAAACATTTCTCCTTATTACGCCTGCTTTGGGAAGGCGTTAGTGTTGGCGCTGCCCCAGATTTATGCTATGTTGTAAATCAGGGGCACTATCAAAAACCATGGGTGTCGTATGGGTGTTACATGGGCACGCCCACAGCAACACCTATGGAACGCCCCTGCCACACAGAGTAAGGCATGTTTACAAGGCCATGAAAAACCACACATGGTGCCTTTGCATAAAGTAGGAGTCCTCTTGCACGCTTTTATTTACTCCAAGATGTCCTTGTGAATTGGACGAAAAACATTGAAAATGAGAAATAAAAAGGAAATATTCATGGAACTATGTGGAGGTAGGACTTTTCACTGCTAGGTCTCAAAGGCATGTTGAAGTATATCAAAGAGTACTCCTCTAGTACAGCTTCCACTACTGATAAAAACTTTAGTGAATGAATTTGATGGATCATAATATTATGTGTGTCTGACACAGGTCCACGTGCAATACGTGCTGGTGTTTCACAGGACTCTTAACGCAACAATCGACAGTTCCTGCAATAATGTTGAAGACTGCCACAATCACTGTACATATATCTAACCATGGAGAAACACTGTCTGTAAACAATGTACCACAGTATTAAGAATAAAATGAGTGACCCTTATCTTCTGAGAGCTCGTTTGAATATATGTCGTTACTACGCATTCCGTTGCAACGCATGCCTTTACCACGCATGCGTTACAACGGAATGTTTTTTCTACGCATTGCCTTTACCTCGATTTTTCCTTTACCCCGCTTTTTCTTTTTGGGGGGGGGAGACCCCCCCAACCCCCCTTTCTTCTTTTTTTTGCCTTTTTCTCACGTCTTTGCCGACACTAAAAAAGGACTGACGCATTTTTTCGGATGAGGAAGAAGACGTTCCGTGATGACGTTGCTTGCGTGGTAAAGACGGTCGTGGAAGCAATACGCTTTGTGAAGACGTTTACGAGGTAAGTGTACCGTTGTAAACGTAACGCGTAGAAAAGCATTTGTGGTAAAGGCTGTTTCCCGCTCGTTTATATCAATGTAAAAATAACAACCTGCTGCATCTGGCTCTGTGAGTGACTCGTAGGTATACAACCTTTACAACGCAACTTTTACAACGCACTACACTTACAACGCATTTTTTACAACGCAACATCCACTACAACGCATTCCATTACAACGCAGGACACTACAACGCATTTTTAAAAACTACCTTTACAACGCATTCCATTACAACGCATACTACCTTTACAACGCATACCATTACAACGCATAATATTACATTAAAACCCCTACACTATCCAACACTTACCCTACTGTTGCACCCCCTGGAGTTAGAATAGTAATTTTTACCCCTATACTATCCAACACTTGCCCTACTGTTGCACCCCCTGGAGTTAGAATAGTAATTTTTACCCCTATACTATCCAACACTTGCCCTACTGTTGCACCCCCTGGAGTTAGAATAGTAATTTTTACCCCTATACTATCCAACACTTGCCCTACTGTTGCACCCCCTGGAGTTAGAATAGTAATTTTTACCCCTATACTATCCAACACTTGCCCTACTGTTGCACCCCCTGGAGTTAGAATAGTAATTTTTACCCCTATACTATCCAACACTTGCCCTACTGTAGCACCCCCTGGAGTTAGAATAGTAATTTTTACCCCTATACTATCCAACACTTGCCCTACTGTAGCACCCCCTGGAGTTAGAATAGTAATTTTTACCCCTATACTATCCAATACTTACCTTAAATGCAATGTAATATTATGCGTTGTAATAGTATGCATTGTAAAGGTAGTATGCGTTGTAATGGAATGCGTTGTAAAGTTAGTTTTTAAAAATGCGTTGTAGTGTCCTGCGTTGTAATGGAATGCGTTGTAGTGGATGTTGCGTTGTAAAAAATGCGTTGTAAGTGCATGCGTTGTAAAAGTGTGCGTTGTAACGACATACATCCTGACTCGTATCACCAGTGAGTGCCTCACAACTTTTTGAATAAACTATTGGGCATATTTACAAAGAATTGATGGCGGGCTGCCAGCATTTTTGCAGGTCTGTGTCATTTCATAAACGCAGGGAGGCGCCGTATTCACAAGAATATGGTACACCCCTGTGTCTTCCCTTGCGTTGGCACTAAAGAAAGCTGTCTAGTAGACACCCTTGCGCCATGGTGCAAGAGTGCCCATGTTGCAGGGATGATTATTTATGTGCATGAAGGGACACATTAATGCACATAAACAATCATTAAAGACAATTTGCTCCTTCGAAATAAAAGTATTTCTCCTCGTTGTGCCACTCTAACACCTGCTTTTTAATGGCATTAGTTTTTGGCACTGCCTCAGATTTACAGATCCTTGTAAATCTGGGGCAGCGTAAAAAAGCAAGGGGTGTTGCAGTGGAACTCCGACACTAACACCCATTGCATGCCCCTTTGATGCAGAAAACTGCAGCAAGGAGGGCCATATTTACAAGGCGATATTAATCCATCAAAAGTGGCTTAACGCTGCATTGTAGCTATGGAGCAGGGTATTGCGCCACCAGAGCATCGTAAAAAGTGGCGCTCCGGTGGCACAATGCCCATGTAAATATGCCCCAATGTTACTTCATAGCACTGTAAATGATATGTGTTACAACAAGTCGTTCTTTCTCAGTACAATAATCTCAGATGGATAAAAGGCTGAGCCAGTCTTTAGATTCAAAGCTGTGTACATTGGCTTGTGCAGTATATACTAGGATGGGCATTGTGGATGAGGGTTGTTTATGTCGTTTTTATATTTTCAGTTCATTAATAACCTGTTCATTCTTTATAGAGTTTACTGCCATATGCTCGTAGCTACTTTGGATATGCACAACAAATGCATCTCATACCAAACTCAATGGCCCTTATTTAATTATCCTTGCAAGGATAAAAGGCTGAGTTAGCCGGGCTGAAAGTCACATAGCAGCAGATGCAATAACGGATCGCGCCTGCTTCATTGCTCTGAAAACGAAGAACAAAAAGACTTGAACTAAATATTGACAAAGAAAATCTGAACCTTTTCTCTCTTTGATGAGGAAAGTGTGATTTTAAGTAACAGAATGTCTTTTTCAGGTTTTCCGCATCCAGTGATGTACACTTGAGAAATGTCCACACTTGAGAGCATGCTTTAAGCAGCAAAACAGTACCCTCAGATTTTCCATACACACTTGGAGTCTCAGGGGCTACATATTATTTTTATTTTTACTGCCTATAGGCAGCCAACTGGATGTGCTCAAGTCACTAACATGGAGTTGGTACAGGAAGGAGACTTAGGGCCTGATTATGAGTCTGTATCTCACTGTGGCGTGGCAGTGGCGGTCCAGCCAGTGCCGTATCAGTGGTCTCACCTCTTCATTACGAGTGGGGCAGTCGGACTGCCATTGCACCGCTGCAACTTCCAGGTATCAGGGGTCTCTGGCGGTGGCACGGTGGTCTTGAGGGCGCAATATGCTTGGCTGGACTGCCACCACATGTTGTGCCCCCCCTTTGTGCATGCGCCCCTGTTCCTGCAAGCTATGGACGTTAGAGTCCATGCCATGCAGGAAGCTTGTTTGGCGGTCCCATTTTTAAAGGCACTGCCACGGGACCATCACACCGCCCACACAGCAGACCACTTTTCGGTCATAATCTGTCGGGTGGGCGGCAGTGAGATTAGGCCCTGGGGAGCGTGGTGGTGGCATGCCACCCAATCCCGCACCGCCAAATACTCATAATCAGGCCCTCACTCATGTGCCCTTTTAGCACAGACAGTAGATCCACCAGTACATTCGGGTTATGTACTCTGGTTGAAGGGGTTTGCTCAATCAGGCATCGTTGGCTCAAGGGCTCAACCCTTTATCATAATGTATTCACCCTGTGTGTGGAAATGGCTGAAACAGGAGAGTGCTTTGCTGCCTGAACAGCAGAGACACAGTTCAGAGGTTCAGTACTGTGCTCCCCACAACATAGAGCCACACAGCCACATTGGAGACCAGAGTTTCATCCTCAAGGGATAGCAGCATGTATGCTTGACAAATCCTGATTATAACTGAGCTCACTCCTGGTGTAATGTGTGCCACAATGCCGTGATGGTTCACAGGCTGGCATAATTTTTATTTGCACATTGTGAACTCCATTGGCATGACAGTCACTTTTGGCATAATGTTGTCCTGTGCTTTATAATGTAATCTTTAAAATGATGATGGCCCTTCTAAGCATAATGTGGCCTTGCTTGATGGTGTCAACCCCTAGAAGAAGCTGTCCCTGGCACAGTGGTAGTAATGTGTGCCATATGTTGAACATCTACCATGGCATGATAATGCCCACATCTGCCGTAATGGTAGTAGATCCTGGCATACCATGGTCATCCAAATCATGATGGCGCTCAATTGTGGTTGATACCTGTCCTGGAATCATGGCAATAATTCTTGGCATATAGTGGGCATCATTGGCACTTCAGGCACACTGCTGACTCTGTTATCAATGGTATGATGATAAGCACTTACTTATCTCATAATGATGGCTGCCCAGGTATTATGTATTAAATTCCTGTCATGTTATAGTATGCAACCAAAGCAGTGACTGTGAGTTTATATTAATGTTTGAGCAGCTGAGGAACAGAGACTCCTTCCTTTTTTGATATTCTTTTGCATGCCATGCTCACATGTTACCAAAATATTTTGAACAATACACATCCTTCCATCCATGTTTGCAATTACTCTCTCAGACATTTTTCACTCTTTCACTCTTTAATTGATCCAGGCATGCATTCATATCACCATCTCTTTTTCAAAGCATTGAGCCTGGATCCATACAAACACAGAGGCAATCCATGTCACTTATAGGAAGAGTGTCACTTATAGGCCAGAACTATTGGCTTTGGTAATGCTTGTTTTTCTTGCTTGCATTAGGGTCCATTGCATCCTTGCTACCCAAGTGATTGTAGGTTAGGGTCCCAGAAAGATGCAGCAAAAAGGTACTACCTAAAAGGAAGTAAATTAAGTAAAATAAAATCACATCTTAGGAGAGTAGACAGAGATGCCCAGGTTGAGTTACTTCTTTGATGTTGATAAGTTGCAAGGCTCACATTGACTAGTTACCAGGACTGTACAGTGCAGGTGTTTGTGTAGAACATGTAGTCATGAACTACCTTGTAATTCTATATGTTGTTAAGTACTTAGATGTACTCCGTGAGGTTCACGTACCTTAGTTTAGAGTTCCTTTGAAGGTTATAATTATCTTGGTAAACTCTCCCATTTGTCTTGTGAATCGCTATCTCCTTTCAAATAATCCTGTTGACGTTTTCCGCTTGAATACATAACAATGTGGATAATGAAAAAAAACAAATGTTGTTAATCGGCTCAATATACTAATCACCTATTCATACAGTTGTTTACCACTTATTCTGAAAACATGTTGAAGAACTACCTTGGTCCAGTCCTCCTGCCATTTTCAGAAAATAAAACTTATAAACAGCAACTACCTTGCAAGATGTGATTTTGGTTCTACTGAATCACATCAATCAAAGCCAACGCATGACCGACCACAGCAAAGTCGCAATCAAAAGTGAACCCAACCACGGTTTAAAAGACAGGGATGAAATCACACTTGGAATACCACCTGACCACTGGATCTTCAAGGGCACTAAACTAACTTACATGGATGGCTGTCCGGTCCTAAGACACACCAGAGCAACACACTGTAGTGATGAAGTCTGTGACCAGGATGTAGTTTCATGTAGATTTATTAGTTACAGTTACAAGTAGTTGAGTTGTAGAGATGCAGCTCCACCAGGAGCAGTCTGCCTGCTGCTCAGCCCATACTCTAACTGTCACAGTCAAGCATACAGGCACCCAAACATTCCATTCAAGACTCTCACACCAACATTTCATGCATCGCATTCACACTGGCTGAGCAGCTAGGGAGTAAGTAACCAGATAAATACAAAACAGGTTACAACACACACATTCCTAAAAAGACCCACCATCCACCTGGGCCACACACTTCAATACGTCTGTCTTCAATCTACAAAACCAAATTGTATAGTCCATCAATACCCCGCCATTTTGAAAGCAAAGTTATAAATGAGCCTACATAATAACTATTAGACCAGAGCAGCAAGCCTCATTGAACACTTCCTCTGTGTTGTCAATCACACCAAGACCGAAATCCAACTCATGGTGCACTATATTACTGCACATCCACGCCTTCCCAGGCCTTGACTACCACCCATCAGATATAACCAGCAAGCCTTGGTACGCCTTTCTCTGATTTAGCAGAACAGAGAAGAAAACTATCAAGGTCTCACCAAATGGCCCACCGTTTCAGGTTAACACCAACCCTAAACCCATCAGAGACCAACAAGAGCTACATCTGGTTTACCAGAGTATCAGCCTATGGCTTGTGAGGGGTGCTTCCCTCAGACCTCTCTTTACACACAATTCAACCTTTTACCCTAAGCTTCCACTGGTGTTTTCCACATAATGCATATTAGGGCTTTTCTGTGACTCTATTCTTTAGTTATTGAAACTATTTTAGTCTGTCAGAATATTCCCTTGCTGCTACGTTGACATTTTGCCTAGTTTTTAATCTCACATCTTTTGATGTGAGATTGCAAAGAAATACTGTAATTGTTTAAGTTTGTTAAATCCTAATGTTAAAGGCCCATTCCTGTTCCGAAGGTCTTGCAAAACTTTGTAACTGCTTGAGGCTTAATGGAGCCATGAACACACTTTGACATTGCCCTATTGTGATTGTGCATATTTAATCAATCAACCAGACAACACAAGAAGTGTCTCTGAGTCTACTAGCATACTCCCACACCAAACACATTTACTTGACCATGGGAAAATGCTCCATTAGCCTACCAAGAGCTTACCGAAAACAAGAAGCGTGACAAAGCCTGCACGTGGCCCACCAGCCAAAACCAGTCTCTGAGACCAGCTAATGTGTACCACAGTTGTAAATTAACCCTATTGAATATTGTGTATGAAGATCAGTACCTGTATTTAAATGTAATTAATATTATTGTATTCATTAAAAAGTCTGATTAATTGTTTAAAACGCATAATACGTTTTTAAATATATAAATAAGAAATGTAAACATTAATTAATTCAATTCAGATTCTTTATTCGGCTTCAGCAAACTAAAACCATAAAAGACATCAACAATAAATACAATACATCAATCACATTGCAATGTTTTCCTTACTCAAATCAAATCAAAATAAGCTTTATTCGATTTAGCATATAAAAATCATAAAAGCACAGTTCTTTTTTCACATATGATTATAAATAACAAATCACATTGGTATTACATAGTTTAAAAATGATATAAAATCATATATTGAAAGCCAGGTTCATATTCCATATTGTTTTCCTAGATTTGATCACACATTTCAAATACATTGGTAAAGGGCTAGTAAACATATCATATTGTAAGAGTTGTAAGGTTAAAAATGCTAGGCGACATTGTCTCAGTCCCAGGATCTTGAGAATGGGAACGAACCATCTTTTTCTGGGAACAGAGTAAAATGTACAAAATAGAAGAGTGTGCATTGTAGACTGTTAAGACGAATCGTCGCATGGGCATGTACCCAGGGTTTTAGACCAGTCATTCATGACAGGAAAACTAGTAGATCTATGAAAGATCCCCAGGCGAAAATGAGTCAGCAACATCCTATCACAACCCCCTGTTACATACACAAGATATGGCTGAATGCCATAACGTGACATTAACAGCTGATTTTCCAAAACCGTAGGCTTGACAATTTGTTTTGAAAGTCTAATTGTCTCTAGATGCATTAGGCATTCAGCTTTCAGTGTTTTTCTTGGGATTAATATAATACTACCTGTGTTGGTGAAATATTCAGGGTTGCCGATATGTGCCATAAAGTTTTTGATATAATTTAGCCAAGGAATGCATGACCTCCTGTAAAGCTTTAAAAAATCAGTTATAATATCCCGATTGAGACTGATGTGTGTTGTTGCCCATATTTTGTGCCATAATAAAATCTGTTGAATCTTATTTAGGTCAGATATAAATGGGATCCCAAGCTCTGCGTGACAAATGTAGGTGGCCGTGCTGTTGGGGACTGCCAATAAATATCTGACAAAGGCATTCTCAACTAATTGCAGGGGCTGAGAGTCAGCATAGCCCCAGATGCCCGCGCTGTACATTGCAGTTGTGACACACTTAGCTTTGTAAATTTGCATTAATTCCACGACCGGCCTTCTGCCCAATTTACTAGGCTAGTGGGCTAGGGCAGCTGTGGCTTTAGAAAAGCTAAAACCGCATGTGGCCATGTCCCTCTATAATCAAAGTGAATACTAAGGTATGGAAATCTGTTAGTGCGCTCAACCTTGGTATTATTAATAAAAATGTCATTGCATTTAGCACTATTCATTCCACATTTCATTATAAATGTTTTTGAAGTGTTCACTTGCAAACCCAGATTTTGCATGTATGTGGAAAAGCTAGTCACTAATCTTTGTAACCCTAATTGGGTATGCGACATTAGGACAGAGTCATCTGCGTACAATAATGCAGGGATTGGACGTTTATCTATGAGTGGGAGATCCTGGCATTGACTAACTAAATCTTGGCGAGGCCATTAATATATAAGGTAAAAATAAAGGACACAACCTTATCTCACCCCTTTTCTTATTGGGAATTTAGCAGTGCACTCTCCCATATTTCCATAACGGACCCCAGCACAAGCACCATGGTACAGCTGCCTCATGAAGTTTGTAAGTGTCATTTCCACTCCCATTTCCTCAAGGATAGTCCAGAGTTTGTCGTGCCTAACACAATCAAACACGGAGCTGAGATCCACAAATGCCATAAATAGCTTCCCCAGCTCAGCTCAAGTGTATTTACCTAACAATAGATTTAGGTTTAAACCCTGTTTTTTTGTGCCTAAACCCTGGCGGAAGCCGTATTGTATCTCTGAGATAACCCCAGCATCTTCTGCCCATGACTTCAGTCTATTTAATAAAATATGGCTCATCACTTTGAGGAAGGACTCTAATAAAGAAATTGGTCGATACCATGTAGGGATATTGCGGTCACCCTTTTTAAAAATTGGGACCAGGATCGATTCAGTCCAAGATGGAATAAAGCCATGGTGACAACATGCTGTCAAGACCAAAGTTAACAATGGGCCCCAGAGAGGAGGGTTCGATTTGTGCAAGTCAAAAGGGACTCTATCCGGGCCAGAGGCTTTACCTCCCGCGCTAGCATTTATAGCGCAGATCACTTCATCTAATGTAAAGTGGATATCAAGTGGGAAGAGATTAGATGGTTCTGGCTCTGGGAGGGGGCTAGTTACAGCCAGTAATACTACCTGTTCTTCATCTTTGTACAGTGTAGTAAAATGATCCACACACTGATCCTCACTGATAGTTATCTCAATTGATGGTAAGTCACTAAGAAAGGCGCATTGACAGCCTTCCAAAAACTTGTATTATCTCTAAGTGAAGAGGTCTCGTGCAGGGTCCTCCAGGTTTCAGCTCTCAGGGCATCCTTATGCTCTTTCAACGCACATCTATATGCCCTTCTAGCCATCCTAATTTCCGACTGGTTTCTATCAGGTTTGTGCAGGGATTTTTTCAATACTGTGTGAGCTAGTGTGCATTTAGAGTCGAACCATCCCTGCTTCTTGGTGTGGCAATTTTTCTTTTCCACAAACAAGCTCCTTTTGATCTCTAAGGAGATTAAACCAAAGGAATTCAAGACCTCCACATGGGAAGCAGACTCGTTAAGACAGACCGAAAAATCCGATTTACGTTTAATTAAAACAGACTTTGTAAACTCAATTGGCTCCACTTTAGGCCAACGCAGTGAGTATCCATTATTTCTACTAAGAGAGATGTTTTGCACATGGTGCTCTGAAGTTCCCTTTTTATTTAGCACGTTGTTTGGAAATTGAAAATAATACTTATAGGGAAGTGTTAACTCATTGGGATGGTATGTGTCACAAAATGAGTCAGCCTACTTGAGTGTCGGTTTTGAAATCAGAATATAGTCAATGATGGAACCAGGCCCTCTACCATTGAAAGAACATGTTAATGGAACTATAGGGGAACACAATTAATTTGCGAAACCGAGGTCAAGTAGAAACATGATTGAGTTTAGGTGGTCCCCAAGTATTGAGTGTGGAACATGAGCTGGCTCGGCACCCTTTTCATAGACTAAGCCACAAGTACCCCGCTTGTCATAAGGACACAAAGCGGAATTGAAGTCCCCTCCCCAAATGATACACATGTCCTTCGCCATGTTAACCTGTTCTTTAGAGTTATTCTGTATGATAAACAGGACGTTCTGTTATTTATTCAGCACTCCCGCAACCTGTTCTATAGGAATAAAGTTTAACAGGGCAATACAGTGCTTTTTGTCCACATGGAACAAAACAATCTGATGGTAAATGTCCGATATCGCAAGTTTGATCTTTTTTTTTTTTTTTTTTTTTTTAAGAAGTTTTTATTGAATTTTCAGAGTAAAAGAAAAAGAAAAAGCAAGTGATACAATAAAACAATTATTACAATATAGCGCCATAAAGAGATATTATATAAACGAAGTTGGTTTACAATGACTAGGTCGACAAAAAGAAAAAAGAATCAATAATAGGATAAATTGAGGAATAAGGCACTGGTGGATGGGATAGGAGGGGGAGGAGGGAAGAAAAGAGGAAAGACCAAAGAGGTGAGAGGGAAAGATAAGAGAGAAAGCCAAAGAGAGAAGAGAATAAAAAGAAAATGAGTTATCACATGGGAGGGTGCGAGGAGAGATAAGTAGTAAAAGGGAGCCAGAGAAGATCAGCTTTGATTTTTTGGGAGACAGAAGAGGAGGAAACGGAAGCAATCCTATGTTCGTCACAAATAAAATTCCACCAAGTAATTGACGACAGTTTAGAATTATCTTTCCATGCAGACAGGATCACTTTAAAAGCTAATGCAATAAAAAGATCAAATAACCTAGCACTAGGTAAAACAGTTTCCATATCAGGAGCTAAAGAACCTAAAAAGATATTTACAAAAGATAAGGTTACATTAAAGTTGAAAACTGACATGCAAACATTCCAAATTGAATTCCAAAAAGATAGAACAGATGCACATTCATATAACTGATGGATTAATGTACCAGTTTCGATAGAGCAGGACCAGCAAAGGGGAGAGGATGTGGGGGAAAACTTACAAATAGTAACAGGAGTAATAATGGCTCTATGATACAGACAAAACAGAGATTGGGTTATCCTGGCTGCAGCCGAAACTTTAAATAATTTCGACCATAATTTGTCCCAACATTCAATAGGCAGAGAGGTGGATAGGTCCATTTCCCATGCACTTTCAATGGTGGTTTTAGAACGAACATTGGCATTAGATAACAATAACTTGTAAACAGTGGCAGCTTTAAGTTTATGCGCCGGAAATAGAGGATACAATGGTGAAGAGGGTGTTAAAGAAGGTGAAGTTGATGGGAGAGAGTAGGTAGCTAATTGGGTTTGTATAGCATTAGAGATAATAATATATTCCTTGTGAAAGGAGTCAGGTAGCTGATATCGTGTTTGTAATTCTTGGAAGGGGATGATAGAAAACCCATTCAAAAACTGATGGACAAAAAAGATCTCCTTTTCCTTCCAGTATTTGTAATAGAAAGATCTACCTTTGTATTTGAGAAATTTGTTATACCATAGGGTAGAAATTAAAAAACATTGGATGGGAGATAGGTCCTTAAGAAATGTATTGCACAGCAATTCACGGGAATATTTTAATACAGGGCTTTTGGACAAAAAGGTGCAGTTAGACATAAATGTGACATGCTGAAACTGAAACTCTTTTAGGAGCGACCGCTCAAAGATAATCCAACGAGGTATAGGCGTATCCTCAAAGTCGAAGGCCAATGAGAAAGATTGTTTAATCAGAAAAGCCGAGTGGTATATTTTAAAATTAGGGAAGCGCACTCCCCCCTCTTCCTTGGGGCGAATAAGTTTGTTTAAGGCAATGCGGGAGCGTTTATTGTTCCACAAAAATTTAAGACATAAAGAGTTTAATTGGGAAAAAAACCTGTTAGGGATTTTGACAGGGAGCATAGAAACCGTGTAAAGGATATGGGGAGAGACCATCATCTTAATAGTGTCAAGTCTACCCCACCATGATAAAAATAAGGGGGACCACACGAGGAGAAGGGATTTCAATTTATTCATTAGTGCGTTAAAAGTGAATTTAATAGTGTCCGCAATATTGGAGGCAAACCAAATGCCAAGGTATTTAATTTTGGAAGGACACCATGCAAAGGCAGTATCAGCAAACATAAATTGATAACATATCGAATTTAAAGGGAGAACCTCCGTTTTGGATAGGTTGAGTTTGTACCCAGAAATGGAAGAGTAAAGGCGGACTTCTTCTAAAAAGGGGGGAAGGGATTCACTGGGATTGGACATGTATACCAATATATCGTCCGCGTAGGCAGATATTTTAGTTTCAACAGAAGCAGAGGCAAAACCTTTAATTTTGGGATTGGTTCGAATACGCTCAAGGAAGGGTTCCAAACACAGGATAAAAAGTAATGGGGAGAGAGGACAACCTTGCCTGGTGCCTCTAGATAGGGGAAAAAATTGAGAGAATTGGTTATTAACAAAAATACTA